>NC_081141.1:11395499-12088167 GCF_958295425.1 Solea solea
TCTCCCGATGGATAGATAGATGTGAGAGGGTACATAGGTTGATGGTTGACTGAATGATTAATTGATTGATTAGTTGATTCCACATCTGTGAGTCTCCTGAGGTCTGCTACGGTTCATGTCATCATCCACCAATGTCTAGATAGGAATTAAGACCACAATCAGCCCAAAGAACATAATGGAGATACCACATGGTGGTCTCTGCACATAGAATCCTTTTATTTACTACCACTTTATCCCCCACATGAGGGTTGCGGGGGTGCTGTACCCGATCTCAGCTGATCTCAGCTGACAAACAACCATCCACGAGAGTGTCCAATTTACCTAATCCCCATATTGCGACTCAGATGTCCTTGCATGCAATTTTGTTTTCAAGCAGGATTTGAAACTGGAGACGTGTAAAAGGTGAAAAATACAGATGATACATTTTCTTGGCAGATTATAGCAACCTTTTTTGTGTCAATTTTCGAGTAGATGTGAATTGAACTGTAAGATTTCCTGCAGTAAGCTGATTATCAGCAGAAGTATTAAGTAGTTATCAGGAATTGAAGTTTTTTTCCAGGTTTAACTACAGTCCCCAGTCAAGTTCATTGAGCTACAGTATAATCACAACACTAGTGAATCTCCAATTTCTGTGGCACGAATAATTTCAACAGAACCCTAAAAGTATAAGTTAACAAGTGGAACCAAAAAAAACCTGGAGGTTTCAGGTCATTTTCCAGTTTCAGGTCATTTTCATGAGTACTTTTGAAGGCGCCCACGCAAGTCCATAGTGCATCATTAATGTCATCAGAGAAATAGCAATGATTAGGTCAGATAAAAAGGAATTGCAGAGAATTCCTCTATGAAAATCAAACGCCAAGGACTCGGCATGTAGACACTTTGTTCTCTCAGTGGTACATGCATTCATCTGCAATGTTTTGTGCAATGTATTTGAATTAGATTGTTTATTGATGGAGTACAGCTTTGATGTTGAATGTAAAGACCCATCACTGCAATTGAGTATGTTCTATGGGTGCACTGCATGACCGCAGCTGCAAAAACCTTGAGGTTTGCAGACACTGTAGCAAACTGCGAGTCGTGGGGGTGATTAAACCTTAGGTTTGCATTGACAAATGTAAACATATAAGGAGAGGAAAATGAGAGCTGATGTTTTTTTTAAATACATCAAAACATTGTGGCGGGCACTCAGGGGTGTGTTCTCTCACCCAGTTTGGTTTCTGGGTAAGGGGTGGTTCTGGTGTTATATATATCTGCTGTATGGGGCACATGTGCTCTTGCTGTTTAACGCATACAGAATAAACCTGTGAAACTCACCTACGTCTCAGCCTTTCCTCATCCTGCCACATTGGTGACCCTGTTTTGAACATGTTCGAAGAAGCAGAGGAGTGTGATTCCTCTTCGGCGAACAGTGGACGTGCTTCCTCTTCGGCCATGGCCCAACTCCCGCCGGCCGGCTTTACCGGGCCGGTGAAGCTTCCGGAGTTTTGGCAGAGGTGACCCCTGCTCCATGGTTTTGAGCACATCGAGGCGCTTTTCCACCTGCGAGGAATAACGGCTGACGACTCCAGGTATTATTTGGTGGTCGCGGCACTGGATCAGCAGTCCACTCGCCGCGTGATGCAGCTCCTGCGCGCCCCCGCCGCGGCACAGAAAGTACGCCGCGCTCAAGCAGTTTCTCCTCCGGCGCTACAGCCTGTCTCCCGCGGAAAGAGCGGATAAGCTGCTTTCGCTTCCCGGTTTGGGCGATGGTTCGGCGGTGGACCTGATGGATGGTATGCTGTCGTTACTGGGCATGGAGGACGGTGGTTTCCTTTTCCCGCATATTTTTCCTGCGCCAACTCCCGCTGCCGGTGCGCACAGCCCTGGCGAACTCCCCGTGCCTGGCCGCTGGCGACTTCCGCGGTTTGGCTGAGGAAGCGGATCGGATCCTGCTGACTTCCAGACGTGTTTCCGTGCAGAGTGTGGCGTCGGATTACCTGCAGCCCACGGTGGAGGGCGCGGATTCGGCGATGACGGCTGGAGTCTCCACCAGAAGGTGGCGAGGAGACCTGTGTTTCTTCCACCAGCGTTTTTGGCGGCAAGGCTCGGGCGCTGCGTTCCTCCGTGCGCGTTCGAGGCACCGGGAAACGGCGGAGCCGGCGCTCAGTAGCAGCTGTGGGCGCCGGTGATCGAGAGGAGCTGCTGTTTGTTAAAGACACACTGTCAGGTGGACGGTTTTCTGGTGGACTCTGGCTCCCAGAAGAGTCTTCTTCCCCCCGCACCAGCAGACCTGTCGGCCCGTGGCAGCGGCCCACGGTTGAGTGCAGCCAACGGCTCCTCTATCGAGACATTTGGTACCAGGTCTGTGGCTGTTTGTTTCAATGGACGCAAATTTCAGTTTGACTTTGTGTTAGCCTCCATTACAGTTCCCATTATCGGGGGCAGATTTTCTCTGTGCTAATGGTTTGCTAGTGGATGTCGCTAATCGCCGTTTAATTGATGCTGTGTCTTTTGCTACCTTTCCATGTCAGACAGGGGGCTCCGGGCCGTTAACACACACGCTAACTTTTCGGCATCGGGTGATGTTTTTCGGCGTTTACTGGCAGATTTTTCCGTCTTTAACGACCCCTGTGTTTTCTACAGCGGTTACTAAGCACGGCATAGAACACTTCATTCCGACTACAGGTCCGCCGGTTTTCGAGCGTGCACGGCACCTCGACACTGTTAAATTAGCTACGGCTAAGGAGGAGTTCGCTACCATGGAGCGTTTAGGGATCGTGAGGCGTTCGAACAGCCCGTGGGCCTCGCCGCTCCATATGGTGCCCAAGGCGGATGGGTCTTGGCGGCCCGTGTGGTGACTTTCGCCACCTGAATAACATTACTGCACATGACCGTTATCCCATTCCACACATTCAGGATTTTTTCGGTCCCGCCTGGCCGGAATGACGATTTTCTCTAAGGTGGATCTGGTGCGTGGTTATCATCAAGTTCCCGTGCGCGCAGAGGACGTGGCCAAAAACCGCCGGTGATTACGCCATTCGGGCTTTTTCGAGTTCCTGCGCATGCCGTTTGGCCTTAAGGGCGCGGCACAAAGATTTCAGAGGCTGATGGACTAGGTGTTGCGTGACCTCGCGTTCGTTTTCGTCTATCTGGACGACATTTTGGTGGCCAGCCCGTCGGCTGATGAGCACACTGTCGCACCTTAAGCGAGTTTTCCGGCGCCTCGATGAACATGGCTTGATTGTCAACACAGCAAAATGTCAGTTTGGACTGCCGGTGATTGATTTCTTGGGCCATCGCATTTCGTCGCAGGGTGCGGTTCCTTTGCCTTCTAAGGTGCAAGTGGTTGTCTTAAAGGATGTCATATTATACATGATAAGAATGTTTACACACTGTCACACACACACCAGTTTGCATATACATACAGACATACATAAATCCAATATGTACATTGTTGGCGAGGCGACATACAGTGATATCCCTCTAGGTTAATGTCTGGATTGCACCATGAACACACTGAAATGTTTGTTTCAAATATGGCAAAGCTGTGTATGGCAAACATGTTTCTGAGTACCGTAAGTGCATTTTGCAAATGTCGTGAAATGTCATTTTTAGGAGTGTTTCCTTGAAGAGCAAAACCACTGCACCTGTCAGATTTGATGAATAATGAACATATAAGTCAAACAGCTAAAACAACCTGTTATCAGTGAATGGTGAATGCTCTATTATTACATCCTTCTCTGCATGGGGAAGAGACATAAAATGGCATTTGAATGTCACAAATTGTACGCAAAAATACTGTGTTTAGTAATAACAAATTATATAAAGCATTTCTCAGAAGTCTACATTAGCTTTTAATGGATGTGATTTTTCCATTGTCCTGAGCTCCAGTTTCAAAGTGTCCAACAGGTGAGTGAGTCTAATACTACTGTTTGAGCCAACATTGTGTCAAGGGGAAGTCCAGTGGTATCCATTTCACCACATTGGTACCAGTGATGGTGTCCACTCTCATTTTATTATTGACATCTTCTCTGGAAGGTAATCCAAGAATGGTGGATTCTACAACATTAGCGAGAGCACTATTTAGGCTGTGGAATCATGGGAAAACCTTAAGTGGTCTTGTAAGTGAAACTTCCCGGATTCCATATTTAGCTCATAATTAACTGAAACTTTCACTGTTTGATTACTGGCTGGTCCTAAAGTGTGATCACTTATTTTCAAACTTTTTACTGATGTCAAAACTTACATCACTTAGTGAAATTCACTAAATTGGGGTTGGGATTGTTTGGTCAAACAATACTAGTACTAACGTACTAAAAATAAGAACACCATACAATCAGTGGGTTGGGCCTCTCTTTAGCTTTAAAACCCTCAGTTCATCAAAATGTGTTTTTTTATTGGTGCAATAATGCAAGAACCCCAAAAGACCAAGTAATGTTGATTTGGGCTGCCATCTTACGTTCTGCCATGTTTTATTGGCTTCAGATCTGGTCATTAGAGAGGCCACTGAAGTTTACTGAAGTCATTATCATGATCATTGAAGCTAGTTTGTGATGACTTTTGCTGTGCGACATGGAGCATTATAGTGGTGGGGCAGTCATTAGAAAATGGTAAACTGCAGCCTTATAGGATGCACATGGCCAGTAACAGTCCAAACCATGATCGGCTGGAATCAGAGTTTGATCTGTTCTGTTTGTTGTGATGCGGGTGTAGATCGGTTGCTAATCAAGTGCTTGGTGGATTTATTTGCATGGTCACAATAAAAGAAAATGAAATGTATCACAAATAATACAAATAACTCTAAACTGTAGTCAAATGTTTTGAATGTTGGTGTTTCTGGACCAGTCCATTAAGGCCACATACTGTAATGTGAGCCTTGACGCGTAATAATTATTTTCCCTTGTAAGTGCAGGATCTTACTGTACATCACCACAGGTCGATGTTCATCAGCAAGTGTCATATTTCTGGCCAACGTTTTGTGTAATGCTACAAATAAACAACATGTTATAGAGATGTTATTACATTTATTTTCATTGTTTATTTCCATGGATATGTGTGTTTTGTCACCCTTGCCTTGTCACGCTTGAGAATGCAGCACTTATGATTTATCAGGCATTTGGACACAAGCTGCAGTGTTTTTTTGGTATGCAGTGATAAAGTTTTAAACCGCTGCCAAGCACCAAACATGTTGTTTCTTTTGTTTTTCCTTTTCATGGCATTGTACAGCTCCAGCCATTTTCTGCAAGAGTGATACATTCATTTTTCTGTGTGAATAGTTTTTTGGGAAGCGTAACAGATTGGAAAAGTTGTTACTTTCAGTTTTCCAATCATAAATCAATTGATCAAATTTATTAGTCCATACCGACAAATCTAAAAATAAACAATGTGCAACACTCTCTCTTTTTTACCCCTGGACAGGGTTCTTCGTCAAGCTTCATTATCCATTATATTGTTGCTTCTGACTGTCCTGAGACAGCCCACTGTGGCTCAGTAATGGCAGCTCACAATGTAAACATGCAACTAAAGTCACCTTTAAAATTTGCCACAGACATGGGATGAATGCGGAGAAAAAAAAAGGTACGTCCACACTTGGTGTTTCCACTGCAGCACCAATAAATCAATGGACTGTTAGAAGCAGAGCAAACATGGACCTAAGCACTTGGTGGACAGTTACAAAGTGGGCAGTGTGTTTCTAATCGCTTCATGCCACACTTGTCCCTTTGGAAGCGGAGAACAAGCTTGTCGATCTGTTCCAGTGAACATCAGAGAAGAACACCTTGAAGCCCACAGCCACTATCAGCTATGGTGCAGTGGTGGTAATGATTAAGTATCAGTCCAGCGCACTTCTCTTATTTCTAAACTATCAGTTTCACCTTCTCCACTACACCACATTTTTGGAGCAGAAGGTAATGATCCACTTGGTTGACCGCCAAGTCATTTTCTTTCGGAGGCTTTCTCGCTCACCATTTCAATCTCCCTGTCTGTTTCTCTGTGTCGCTCTCTTTCTTTCCTTCTTTCTTTCTTTCTTTCTTTCTTTCTCTTCAGCCACCACTCTTCCTCATCCTCAGTCTTTCTCGTTTTGGTATTCATTCCTCGAGGTTGCCTGTGGAGATAAAACAGCTATGCTCACAAGGCAAGAGAGTCACCCATGTGAACTGTCTCCAGCAGGAGGTCACAGAGACTGGCAGTTGTTTTACAGACTTCTTTATGGCCGATCATCCAAAAGAGGCAGAAAGGTGAGAAAGGTTGTGCATGCTGTGATTATTGGCTTTGCTCTTTGCCTCGGTGTTTAACTTTGGATATCAATAAATTCCAGAGAGAGATGAAAAGTGTTTGATGGAACCACTGGGCTGGAAAACAGATTATATTACGATGCTTCACTGAGTACAGGTTTATTGTGCAGTTGGTTTAACGAGGATTGCCTAAAGTGATTGGTTACAAGTTAGCAATCACTGTGTTTCATTCTGCTTACTTTGTCGTCAACACAATGAAACCACAGGGTGGAAATGAAGTGTTACAGTGTAAACACCTGCTAGCTGTACTGCTAGCTGTTTCAGCAGTACCAGAATAGAGGTGAGTGTTCAGTCACTATCACCCTGCCATCGCTGGGAGGCCGTGAAGAACATATTTGTGATGTTTTGTGATGTTTCTATGAAATGAAATAGAGTTTTAACTTCACCTTGACCATATGGGAAGGGCTGATTTATATTATAATATAATATTATAAAGTAAATTGTTTTACAATGGCAAAATAATTCAGTAATGTTGCCTCTTCATATACAAATGGAAAGAAAAATCTGTATTTTCTTGGGTGGTCTGTAAGTGGATGAGAGTTTATATCAGTCATGATATAATTTTCCTGAGGATTTACTGGTCTCAATGACTATTTTCAGGTCTTTGTCTAAAAAGCAGGATGTTCATTTTCAGAATCATGATCCTATTTAGAGAATAGTAGCTGATAAGGCCAGGTATTCGTTGGGGCTTGGCTGTTTATTATTGTATATTTATTCCAGTATTGGTCCAGTGGTTAGGGTTTCATTTGTTTCATTCACTCACATGATGTCTTATTACATGTGTCTGTCATGTCTGTAGGGTCATTTGTCAAAGGATACCAATGTCTTGAAACTGCAAAATAAATCTACCTATGGTTACAAATAAAACTAGAGAGTAAGAATAGGTGTCACGTAGGGTGACCTGCACATCCTCATGCCCTCAATAACATCCACCATTTGTTTCTTCCCCAGCGACACCCCCATTCATATATGGTCTCTTCTCATTTTAAACAAATAAAGTATAGTGGTGGGCAAACTGCTAAACTTGAGGCTTCAAAGCGACAGTTCACAAACCAGTGGGTAACATCACTGTGGATCGCCTCTTGCGTCAGTGTTATGCACTATTGTGGAGTCAGCAAAGTTACTGTCAAGATGTTGATGAAGCTACTTTAATTACAGAGCAAAACTTCAGCTTTTTTAGTACAGTGAATATAAATAATCACTGGATCATGAAAACGTTGTCTTCAATCATCAGGGATTTCATTATAAGCAAAATAGAGAAATACACTGCTGATCATTATTCATCAACATTGTCATTAGCATTGATGTTCTCTCCGAAATGCACAAATACAACTGTCTTACAACTGATTTAAAGTAATTCCTGGGAATAAAAAGAGAAACCTATAAGCTTCATACGAGGTCAAAAGAGCTGAACCGTCTCAGTTCATACTGTATTGTCTGCACAACTGCTCTCAGGAGTGGTAATCCATTAGTCAGGCTTGTGGGATATATTGCAGGAACTAAATCTGTGCACAGAGATTCACAAAGAGGAGATCACCTGCCTTGGAAGGTGAGGCCAGTAATCACCCACAATGCTCAATGACCACGTCTTCCTGACTTAGCATTCAAGTTTTCTTGTGAGTCTCGAGAAATCTATATTGTGTATATGCTGCGGGTGTGGGGGCAGTTCTCTTGTGCATTACAGTGCACTTCAAAAAGGAAGGGCAAGTCCCCTCTATAGATTAAGGGAATTGAGGAGATTACATTTTTCAGCTATAGCATCATTGCTACCCAGTCCAATTACCCTTTTAGAGGTTGGCCTGTGCATTTTAATTAAAAAAGGGGAGACAATTTTATAACCAAGGTGAAAATATGATTTTAAAAGACAGTTACATGGATTTCATGCATTTCACTGTGATGCAGATAAGCTCATCACGTCCCTTTAGCCTCGTCTTGTTTATCGTCTCTGTGCTGATAATCCTCTTAATACGGTAATGTTTAAAACAGGATGCCTTTAAGTCATCTACCCCATGTTCACGTTACTGGGGCTCAGATTTGTTCATTTGTCCTTTATGGAGAATGGTTTAAAAGAGGATTTGGGATTTCCTTTGATGAGTCGCGTCTCTTTGACAATTAGCTGGACAAGGACGCTGAGTTACCGAAGCCAAGCGTCTCCTTTTAGTTATTACATGACAGCTAATCGACGTCCTGGCCGATTCACAGCATGCATCACAGCTGCATCCATGGTTCAATACATAAAAAGACTTAGGAGAAGTGGTGGGATAATGAGACTGCAATAATTATTTTGGAGCGACAGCACAGTATGTATCTGTGTCATGCTCTCCTGCAATTACTATAGTTCATTAAGGCCCATTACTGAAGTAATTGTTTGTTTGATTGTATTTAAAGTGTTATCGCCACTAATCACTTAAAACGTAGGAAAACAAGTACAGGCTTAAGAAAATGATCCTTAGGCTACATCCGTCCTGCTATGTTTTTATTTGAAAAAAGGTGTATTCAAATCAAAACAAAATGCATCTAGATAAGCATTTAGCTTATCTAGATACATCACATGACCATTCATGTGCATTGGGCACGAGTGTTTCTAGTGTAAACAGGTAAGACATTTTCCCCTCTGCAGCTGTATGCTCAGTGTCAGAAAGTACAAGTAATGAGGAGCAATGGTGCAAAGTAAGAGCAGAGGTTTATTTTAAGAGGCCAATGACAAGGTGAAACTGAAACTGCTCATAGTCAAGTCACGACTGATAAGAACCAATTAAGAGAAAGCTAATGTGGGTAACTGCATCATCTCATCCTTTTTAAAGGTCCCTGTTTTAGCCCACCCAGACAAAAATGCTGCCCCAGATTTTTCAAACTAAAATGTAGACAGCAGTGTGTTTTAAACTTCTCACTTTTAGGCGCTCTAAAACACCAGGGCAGTGTGGATAGTTCTGCCCTGTTTGCCTTGTCTGTTTCCCACAGTCCATGCTCTATCTGTACACACTAATTGCACATCTCTTTCCACTGGTGTCTTTACAGCTGGCGGAGTCCTGTTTCTGAATGGGGTAGAATACTGATCTCTTCGCTTAGCAACAAAGGAGTATTGATGTGTCATGCTTGAGGCTGCAGCATTCTCTACCTGTGAAATGCAAATGTGACCAGGGCAGAGTCCAACATGGCTAGCATGAGGAATGAGCTTCTCCAGTGGCCACAGAGTACACAGCACATTTGACCTGCTGCTGCTACATCGACTGTGTTTCCGTGCCGTTTCCCTTTCACGTCTCCTGGGGTCGTTCAGCCCTGAGTGGGTGGGGGGAATTGAAAGGAAAAAGCCTTGAAGTAGTCCATTGTGAACAGCTGCATGTTCAACATCAGGCAATAAATAGTGGGACACTTCCATCATGTCTATAGCCCATATTTGCTTTCGTGCATTAGAACATTTAGTACTGTTTATACTGTGAAATAGCTCTGAATGCACAGAGATCGATAAATCACCTGCATTTACGACATCAGCAATTGAACATTTCTGTGCCGCTGTCTCAACAAGGCAGTGACTAAATATTAGTCACTGGTTCAGAAATGAACAAGCCTTTCTTGCCCCAAGCAAGACACTTGGCTGTAGAGGATGGAAGGAAGGCTTTTCATAGATCATGATCATGACAACTCTCTTTGACTGCAGGTTGAGAAGAAATCAAGATAAATCACGCAAATAATGATATTATAAGACATGAAGTACACTTAAAATAGATATCATTTATCATGCTTTGTATCTGATTAAGGTGCCCCATAGCAAGAGAAGTCACAATTAGATTGGAGTTTGCACGTTTTCTTTAAGTGTGCATGACTCTTCCTGTGCATTGCAAATCTGTTTCAACACTCCATGCTTCAGGTACTGGGTAGGACAGGTTGTGCATAAGTATGTGCATGTAAGTTTTTTCTGGGTATTTGTGCTGTAGTCCAAAGACGTGCAGACACACCCACAATTGAACCTAGGTGTGAATGTGAATGTAAGTGTGAATGGTTGTGTCTTTATGGCTAGTGAGACCTGATCTATGTCTCACCCAATGTCAGCAGTAGAGAGTATTAGAGAGTAGTAGAATTCAAATTGTATGTATGCATTTATCATAGCGGAATAATGATTTGTATTATATTACACCATTTTCAAATGGAGTGATTTGTTTACAGCAGGGGTGTCAAACTCATTGCCAGTCAAGGGGCCACATACAGAGCAGTCTGATCTCAAGTGCACTGGACGAGGGAAATAGAAGCATAATAACCTATGAACAACAAGAACTCCAATGTTTCTCTTTCTTTTACATTGAATGAATCTTTTCACAAAACATAGTATGAAAAACCTGAAAATACCATTTACACATGTGCATTACAGATCACAGTGGATCTAGAATTAGAAATTATTTTACTACACATCCATGTACTATTCCTGAAACTAAAGTGGGAGCTAATAAAAATGCAATAGGGAATAAATTAGGAATTGCTGTATGTATAACTACATAATTGTAGCGTTAACTTTTCTGCTTCTGCTTCTGGACAGTGGTCGGGGAAGCGCAGGGGAGATATTACCTCCAGGGCTGGAGTTGTGGCTACCCTAGGTTAACACCCTTACTTCTACAAATGAACAGGCAGGCACTCAGGTGATCTGGAAGAGTCTGAGTGTTTATTCCTTGCAACAGGCTTGGAACACAACACATATTTACCCCACTGCATAGTGACTAAAGCTAACCCTGCCTGTACGCCGGCTTCTCTCTCTTTACACACACATACACAGCGCCGCTCACTCACTCTCTCCCTGCACGTACTCTTGCCCAGGCTCTTAAAGGGGCCGCAGCATTCTTACAACAGTAGTTTACACAAATTCATCTTGCTTGCCGGATTGGACCTTCTGGTGGGCCAGTTCTGGCCTGCGGGCCCTACGTTTGACACCTCTGGTTTACACCAACAGGAGTCATCTCTCACTGGCTCGATCACTGGTTATAGTGCCCCACAGATAATATTAACCTTTGCTCCCTGATTTCTTTGAACATAATACTGCTAGCTCCTCAAAATGGCAAAGAGAGTTAATTAGATGATAACTGCTTCAACTTCAATATCTAGACATCTGGCGCTATAATGACAGTACACACTCTGTTTGATCAACGGGGTGGATGTGTGATTATTTGCTACCACAGGACATTAAGGGTCTTTAAAATGATGAAAGGAAGTTCAAGTGGTGGTCAGATTTCCTGAAAGTTTTAACTACGGACTTCCAGTGAGTCGACAGACACGCAGAATCAAGGGAGGAGACTGCAGCCTCAGACTTGTAGTTATGCACTTTTGAAGTGATACCTCAGGCCAAAGGTTATCTAGACCTGGTTGTATTGGACATTTCCTGGACACAAGTACGTAGCACACATAACACATTAGTGATTGCAGAACGCTGGGATGGAAAACATTACTTGTTAATGACTGACATGTCCCAGCCAAGGTCAGGACATGAGAGGAAACTTAATGGGAACACAGTGATCAGGCACTAATAAACTGCAGGAATGCAGTTCTGACATTCATTTGGGACCAATAAAGCCTTCGTGTTGCACATATCTAAACCTGATTGCTGTCTGAATACACTATTTATATGAAAAAAAAGCACATTTCCATTATTTTCCCCACAATCCAGAGCTTCTTTTGAAAATGTTCAGCATGTTTCCTTTGATATTTTTTTTTGTAGAAATCTGCAACTACCAGACACCCAAGAAACAGGGAGACTGTTTCCTCGACTTAAATAGGTTTCATGCTGTTTTATACAATCATACATATTAATATGTCTGTATCTCTGGATCTCTTGGGTCCATTTTGTCAAGTTAGTTAACAATATTCAACTTGGGAAAATTTCAAAAGCCATTCCACCAACCCTGTCCTTGGACCACACTCAGATTCATAACAAATTCAGCTCAGTGCCCTTGATCAGAGTGTACTAAAATGTTGATGGTGCAGTGGGCACAGCTGGAGGCAGGGTTTAGAGCAGAAACTCATCAAATAAAGGGAGCCCACCTCACCACCTTGCTAACCTGCCTCTTACTGCACAAGGTCTTACACACTACGATTTGTATTTCATGTCACTGCAGCATTGCAACACCGTCATCATGGAGCACAGCTGGAAGCCTCTGTCAAGGAAGGTGACACTGTACTTTGTTCAAGGTGAAGTAGAATGCTCCAATTTCAAAGACATTCTTGTTTGTTCCGCGTTGGCTTTTGTCCTTGGACCAAAACATCATCCCTTGAAAGATGTTTACTGACACGGGTCATTGCCATCTTTCTCGCACCTTACCATGTTTCATTAACCTTTGTTAACAAGATTCTGCTCCGACAAATACAGACATTGTTAAAGGATGTTCATGGACTCCTGGGTTTTAGTGCCCTGAGTGGGCACCTCAGAGTGAAAAAACTGTCATCTAGTTGAATAAAGGACAAAAAAATAAGAAAAAAACATCACACATACTGTATACATAGCAGTCAGAGACGGATACATTGATGAATAGACACACCCGTACATAGTCTATTACCAACCTAATCTAAGTTGATTTTCTGTTAAATCAGGTAATATCCCATCAATCACTAGATTACTTATGTTTATATGCCATTTGTTAAAGGTTTCACTTGATGAGGAACAATTTAGTCAAATAAATGCAATGACAAAGGTCAGCAGCACCTGAAGATAATGATTGTTTTCATGGGGAACATATTATGAGTAAATGATTTCACTCATCGTGTAGACAGTCACAGTCTGATAAGAACCAAAAGAACTTTACAGCATTAGACACATGTCTTATATGAAGGGAATCTCAGGATAATCACATGATGATTGTCACCGCCTCAGGCCCAACTCCTAAATCCAGATTCATCAGTAAATATTCATGACAGCCAGAGCATTAAACATTGACCTCTTTCAGCATGTTAATGATTAAATGGAAGAATTTGCCAATTAGTAGTAAAACCAATACTTGTGTTCTGACTCGTAGGCTTTTTTTTTTTTTTTTTGGCAAAGCCTTAACTCCTTTCCACGGCCATCATTACAACATGTCCTCTCAGCCTTGCATTATTTACATGTTTATGATCAGTTTGGTCTCACATGGAGCTGCCATCTGCTGGAAAGGAGGCATGTAGAATTGGAATGCCATTAGGCGTATTTATTTTCAGTGAGTAAAAGAGCAAAATAAGAGAGGAAGAGTTGGGTACCCTCCAGTACACACTCTCTGTCAAGTCCAATGCCATGAACACCCTGAAGTCATAAAATGTGGTATTTATGCCTCATTAAGTGTTGATTGCTCAACATTATTGTTTAAAAAATTAACCCTAAACTAGAATAAATTGCACAGATGATGCTCACCAACCAGTGGCCCATCCACTATCCACTCCAATATTCAGAGAAAATGAATTCTCACTAAAAGCACAGGTAGGCAACATACAATAGTAATCCATAATCTGTTTGTGCTTGTGAACAAAACCAAAAACAATAACCAGATCTCAATAACAACAACAATAATAATAATAATAATAATAATGATGATCATCATCTTTTCATTATGACCTTTCTGCGTAAAGTAAACCAAGTCATCTGAGAGAAATTTGACATCTGCATCTCCTCTAGGCTCTGTTCCCAGCCTTGGGGTACAATAGCCTGTGATGTGAGAAAATGACATGCAGCTCACAGATATAGGGAACTTTGCCATTTGCTGTTGTACAAAGCAGGTGCACACACATGCCATTATTCCAGCATTGGAACAATTACCACACTGCAGAGCATCCTATAAAAAGGAAAATGTTGGACAATAAATATAATGAAATGTGTTTCAGAGAGAATTTTTATTAATTTTCTGTCACGTGTCAAGTAACTGCATCTGTCACTTGGCCAGTGTTGCTTCTCTGTCCTGATAACATGGGCACTAATTATGAAAAGATGTTCTGTGATGAACACATGCTGAAAACTGTAATGCGTAATAGTTAAACATAAACAAAATGTCAGTTACATGCAGTTCCCACATTGCTGACTAAATCTATCAGCTCCACATGATTATCTCTGTATTTGTCAGTATATCAGTATTAAGAGCCTGTGTAACCCAGCGATATTCCCACACTGCACACGGGACCTGATTTGTTTATGCCAAGACAGACAGAGGCAACAACAACAGTGCAGTAAAAGCAGCACTGTCTCAAAAAAATAATAATAATTGTACTGCTCAACAACCTGGTATTTTAGAAGTTTCACAGTATGAAGAATTTAGTTTTTAGAATGTGGTGATGAACCGTTGTTCAAAAATATATTTTACAATACTTCCCAGTTGTTAAGTCCATAAATGACAACAGCAATGTGAACATCATTTTCTGAGAAAAGGTAGGTGGCTTATTAAAGTTTGGTTTATCTGTCAGTGATGTACTTCATATGTATATTTTATAGGGCTGTGAATGATTGTTGTTTGAAAAATTTACATAATTTTACGTTTGATTTTCCAATTTCAGATAAATCTGACAAATTGCCATTGACACCGGTCTCACATGAAGAGGAAGAAGATAGGAATCATCTCAAATAATTTATAAAAAACATGGGAAATTGAAATAAACGAGCTGCACATTATAAAGTCTGAGACTACCGTGTGTAATCTGCATTCAAATGTAGTCTAAAAAGTGCCGGTGAAGTGATGTATTTCCTGTTCCTTTGGGGCGCACAAATCTTAACTGTTTTAAGTGGTGCATGAGCACTGGACCCACCTATAATACAAAACACAGGAAAACTCTGGGGCGCAAAATTGTGCGCCCAAAAACTGCCCGCACTGAGTGGACTGGCCCAGATAACACAATATAAACAGCTTACTCTGGTCACAGGAATACAACATAATAGTTAAACTTGTTCAGTTAAACTGAATCACCCATGTTCACCACATACAGTATCTATATTTTATTATAGTTTAAGTTTTACTTTTTGCTACATACAATTTTTATTACATTAGCCTCTGTCTTTCCTTATGTGGGGTTGCGTGTCGTGACAAACCCACAGAGAATGATCACTAGACTCTACAGTTCCATTCAGTAGCTTGATGGCACTTGAGTGAGCAAAGAGACAGACAGTCATCATGATCGTTCTCTTAGTGGATTTGTTTTGCTATCATTGCACTGGCATTTGTCATTGTGTCACCAGTGCACCTGCTGCATGGGAATCAGCTCAAGCTGTGTGCTTTTTTGTCAGACAGAGGAACACTGCATGGTGCAATTGACCCAATTCTGATATTTTCTGTGGCACAGATGAGCTATGACACAAGAAGGTGTAAACAGGAAAGAGTATTGATTTCAAGCTTAATTTGTGTATGGAAATATATCAGTTATGAATCAGATATGTACACTTGCATTCCAAGCAGACAGGATCAGATATTCCCCCGTTAATGAGACACTAAAAATATATGACTGACTCAACCCAGTGGACTCATGCCAATGTTTTATGTCTTTAAAGCCTTTGGGGTGAGGATTTAAAAAAAAAAAAACATTACTTCTCTTTTGGCCTAACCATTTCCAGTTCAGTATCCAAGCCCACCCGGCTGTTGTCTCCCCAAGTATTAAAGGGGAATTCTGGTATTGTTCGATCTGGGCCCTATGTTTATAAATGTGTGTGTGTGTGAATAGTTCTTACATAACGTTTCATAATTGGACCAGTTGATCGCCTCCGGTGGCAGCCGCAACAAGTGGCAATGGCTGCAGGGTAATCTCACGGGGCAATCGAGTTCTATCCATAAAAAGTGCATTCGCCAATAAATGGCTCGGATTGTTATTCTAAGAGTCTGGCAACATTCCCGGAGCAGTGGTGCACATGTTTATGTGCGCGGCAAAGTAAATGTGAAAACAGCTACATGTTATGGATTTATGGTATTTTATTCTGACCAACACAATATCACATAGTACACCAGGGCACAAATGATTCCAGTGCCTTCAAGCTCGGCTCTGTACAGTAAACATTTTGAAAAATGCAATGAATAAGTCCAACCCGCTCCTGTCTGCCCTCATGTCAAAACTCCACCCACAAAACAGTGGCAGTTGTTTTGCTGCTTGTAGTGGTCATTTTTCCATGAGCACTTGCTGCCTCTGGCTTTGGTCTTTGCTACAGCAGTGAATGAAGAAACCTGGTCACATGAAGCAAAAGCAGTGGCAGTTGTGTGGGTTAGTGACAGACAGGGACACCAACCAATCATTCATTGCTGTCTGTTACTGTGAAGGTTACAGACACCAGCTTTTCAACAACCATAACTTTAGGAATTGATGATGGATTAAAAAAAAAAAAAAAAAAAAAAGGGTAAAAAGTGTCAGAGAAACAAATCAAAGGGCCTAGCTTTAAGTTGTGTCAGTTTTTATTTGCAGTTTATTCTTTCTCTACTTCAGCTTTTGCACTCCTTTCGATATCTCCTTCTTAACATCTATTATTAGCACAATATGTAATAGTAACTGTACAACATGCGACTTGTTGTTGAACAGCCCTGTTACAGTAAACCCGATTTTACTCATGGACACTTTATAAACACACAAAGTAAAAGTCTGAGATGTCGCCATTCTTATTATTACAGCAACTAGTCTAATACAATGAAGGGGGTGCTATGGTAAAGGTTTTAGTGTCCCAACAAGGGCTTATGCCAAGCACTTTCTGGAAAATCAGAAATATGTTGTTGCATATTGTAAAGAAAGACAAAAGACTAAAGGACTAAATGTGCATTGCAGCACATGAGAACAAAAGTTTGGAAGAAAAGGAAAAAGCAAGCACGAAAAAAGGATTCTCTGTTCTCGCTCCAGCACTTCAAGGTAATGCTTTGTGGTCAGTTGCAGCCAATCCATTAAAAGGCAGCCATCTACTCAAGCTCTCATGCAGCAAGACCAATTCTTCCAGACGCCTGGGAGTAAAATGTGACGCGGACTTAACACCACTCCTTTGAGGGTCATCAGGGACCTGTATGCATTGATTAGTAATTGTCCTTCCCCCTTTTTCTGAGAGGCTGTTTGTCCTACAGGGAGGCAGCAGTTACACCACAGCTGGCCACAGGGACCATTCAAGTGCAATCAGAACAAACAGAGTAAGGATATCCACTTGGATGGGAGTGCATTGGCCTGGAGAAGAAGTAAAACGTCAATGGAGAGAACAATGTCAGGGCCATTCTGAAGAAAGACACAAATATTTCAAGATAAGGTCATAATATTGTGAGAAAAATGAATAGACATCCATGGAGAGGCTCAATGCAGAGCCACTGAGGCATATACTCGAACTCAGACACCTTCCAAGGGTATTCTGGGCATGCCCGTTTGCAGGGAGACCCCGTGGCAGACCCACGTTTAAGTTGCATGCAATGGCAGCAGTATTGCACTGTGACAGCTTGGAAGTCAGATGCAAGCTGGAAGTACAGTGTGTGAATAAGTCTGTGATCAAAGCATGCAACAGTGTATTCCTCTTGACTGATTTTATGCTCGAGCATCACTACAATCCCAAGCCTAATTCTCTTTCTCTGGCATTTTTTTAGAAGTTTCCACAGCTCAAAATGACACCGTTGGAGGGGACAAGAGTGGTGAAATATAATTTGCTTTAATATAAGCTTGTGTAATTCTACTGTCCTGGTCACAAACATAATTTAAGTGCCTAGTTCTGTGGTGCTATATATCTTAACTGGCCTGTTATCTTCCCACTGTCCTGTTTACTTGGGCTTGTAATGAAAAAACAAATCTTCCGAGGTAACCTGACCTGAGGGAGGAAGACAGTGAGACCAACTAAACAAAAGTGCACTGCTGCTCAGCCTCAGCAGAAGTGGGTCATGGCAAAATACTGCTTTTAACAAAATATTGTGGGAATGAAGATGTTTATCTAGACAGGTGAGATCAATGGAAATAAACTGTCCATAAACTGAGTTTCTAACTGGCAAGTTGCATTTATAATTATGCTACATCAGAGGAAAAAGTTATGTCTAGTGTTGATATAAGTTTGTCTTACAAAAATGTTTCCATTACTGTCAATATGGAGACGGAGCGTAAAAAGAGACAATTTGGTCACATACAAGGTCTAATAGAGTTTCACAGCCACAACAGGTACACACACTAACATTATGATTTGGATGATTATTTGCTGTAAAGTTAGATCCACAATCATTTTCATTCCAACAAAAAACAATATGCGAGGGACCACATAATGGAGCAGTGGCTATAGCGTTCGGATCCCAGTTTGGCTGAGGGCCTTTCTATGTGGCGTTTACATGTTTCCCCTACGTGAATGTGTTCTCCAGGTACTCACAGTCCAAAAATATGCAGATTAGCTAAATTCACTGTATATGTGAGAGTGAATGGTTGTGTGGCCATGATGCTGTGGTAAGGCTTTTAAATGTTAAAAATGAGGGCCCCCTGAGCCCTTGGGCCCAGAAGGCCTATCCTGTAATCCATCCTTAAATGCATGGGAAAGACACAAATTGTCTTCAAAGGCAGACACATGTACACCTTTTGGTATAATAACTTAACAATATTGTGACATTTAACCTGGTTTGACTTCATGAATTGATTTTTCTTTTCATCTTGTACAATTACTTATTTTTCTAAAATTGCAAATACATTTCACATTGCTTCATACTCCAATAAAAACAATATGGAAAACACAATTTAATAAACAAATTTCACCCTCCAGTCTCTAATATATATTGTTCTTTCTTTGTTCAACTTCCACAAGAGTTCTGGTTGTTTCTCTGAAACAAATGTGATATGACACCTTCATCCTGGGTAATTAAAGACATTAGAACAAAGTCCATTGCACACAGGGCTATATTGTTTGGGTGTTTGTGCCTTTTTTTGTTCATTCATCATCAGTAATGTGTTAATGAAGGACCACATAACCAGTGAAAGTGTTAACCATGCTTGTATATTGTCTTTTCTATAGATAATTGATAACTGTGGTTAGCTAAGGTTTTTAATAAAGTTTTACATTGCCTGCTACAGTCGGTGCCCACCACAAAAAGATGACAGGAGGAGAAATAGCGAGCTTAGGGAGGCAGAAAAAAAAAAGAATGGCACCGTGAAACTGCTTTCAAAATGAGAAAACAGCGCAGTCATTGACTTTCTCTGTCTTGGTACCTTTATTACAACTTTTACCGTTTTTATGGGCAGTTTAAGTGATTTCATGTAATGTAGCCAATAATATAGCCTTTCTACTGTTGTTGTCATCCGAGGTTTTCACTCACATACATAGATAACAATGTGTGGGGGTATGTGTGTGTCTATGCCCATGAGTGTGTAAACGATCATACTGACAGTGTGCCAACTTCAACATAAAGCAGAAGAAAGTGATTTCCCTGCGTGCTTTTATGCAACCGCTCTGAATTTATGCAGGACCACACTGCTGCAGAATGTTATACAGTAGAAGCACACTATTATACTCTAATACATACAACTCATGCAGTACAACAAATTGAACGTTGAGATAATTCCTTGAGGGATGAAGCAAAGTTGTAGAGCATAATAGTAAAATATTTTAAAGAATCCCATCTGGACGGTTTTGTTTTGACATGTATTATTTATTTATTTATTTTTATTTATTTATTTACATGTTTATTTCGGTCATGACATTTAGATCACTCATCACACAACAGTGCAGTTCACACAATACACATAACCGAAAGGGAAAGCGGGAAAAGCAAAAGCTTATCTAGTCCCGCCCCCATTATCATCATACATTTCATTTCATTTTTTTTCTTTATTTATTTTTTTTCTTTATGACATTTGACAAAGAGAACATGTTTCAGCATCATGTAGCACTCAGAGATATAGTCTAGCTCTAGACAGTCAAATCAGACTCCATGTGTGTCTGTACATGTGACAGAGTGACAGTCTCGACTTGTTGCCTGGCATATTCAACTTCCCAAAAGTCACAAAATAATCCAACATTGTTTTTCTATTAAATGCCATGGTCATGTTATTGTGAAAATAACGATAAATGACACAATTATTGAAGGGCTACCACATGACAAAGGCATATTATGCATCAGGTGGTAGTTCTTCAATAAGGGATACCACCTTATTGTGTGCACTGGTATTTCAGTGCACACGTTTTGCACCGAAGGGTACTCATGTACTTTGCAGCCGCTATACATAACGGCACGGCAGCAGCAATTGTACTTCAATTTGACTGTTGCTAAGTGTTTACAGTCCATTTAGCAAGATGACATGAAAGAACTGGGCCATATAACAACATAAGATGACATCGACAGCCAAGTGTGTGTCTGACTTTTGCATACATATGTAGATAAATTTGATTTGGGTCACTGTATTCCATAGTTGAAAATATATGGCTCATTAGTACATCCATCAAAAGCCCATTCTGTCATAACACCTTAGTTGGGGACAGTATTTTGCAGGTAAGATGTGATCTGTTTTCCCCTGAAGGCAGCAATAAGCCAAGAATATCCCCACACAATGAATTGAGTATCAAATTATTATTTCAAAGGTGGATCAGGTACAGAGGGTGGCCAGAGAGAGAGATAGAGAGGTTAGTCACGTCAGCTCATTATTATGCGCTGTTTTGGAACTCACTGCAGTGAGCTAATTTTGCTCACTGCTCAAGTGTTGTCGTGACTCAGACTGAGCATGTTGAAAAACTACAGCGCAGTAGAGTTGTGGGAAGCGGCGGAACCAGCCCGACTCGAGCTTCATATTGATCATCTTTCTGCAGAATGTTGACACACCATGTAACTCCACGGAGCGAGTTCACCTGCTCTGCACCAGATCGAATCATTGGAGGCGCTTCATGTTTACTGCCCCTCGGCGTCAAAACAATGAGACAAAAAAGAAACAAGAACAACAGCAGCAGCAGCTATGATTGAACAACAAATGGGGATATTGTGTATGTTTAGGAATAGGGTGAAGATTTATTTTAAGTGAAACATAAGTGTTTAATTTCCATTTATTCCTGCGCTGCAAAACCGACATGTCTACCCCTTTAGATTTTCTTCCTCATACCAGTGCAGATGAAAGCGGGGCAGGAATCATGCAGCTTCAACATTCTCACTTGCAAATTCAGGGATGACAGGGTTCCTCCTCCTGCTTCAATTATGAATGACAGCCTTTTATCTCCTGCCTGCTAATTAGGAGAGATGATGCTATAGGCTCACACGACATTCTCTTCCCTTTCTTGTTCTCTTTAGATACCTGGATCCATGCAGTCTTTCTAGTCGGGCAGATTATGGGAGAAAAATAGGTTAGGGAGAATGATTGTAGAGTTCAAAATTGTTAAGTTTAATGTTGCACAAGGGAGCAAACACTCTCTCTCTCACACACACACACACGCATATAAAGCTGCATGTATATCAAAGAAATAAAGAAATAACTGCGTTTTCCTTGAGGAAACTTGGCAGCTGGTGGAACATCCTAAGGGAAAGTATCTTAATAATTTGGCTTCACAGTGGATTTATTAACATTGAACAATGCAAGACCTTCCAATTCTCCTCTTGCTATTTTTTGTGGATACTTAACTACAGAAACATCCCTTGTCCACCGTCACAGAGGGTGATTTGGGACTGGCACCAAGAGTTTTGACAAGTCATTTTTCAAAAAAGGGCCACTCAAAAAAGATCAGGTCACAGTTGAGGTATAGGCAAAGGATCTAGGGTCAATCCGACTGGATCCAATTAGCTGCCTCTGACAGGATGCCATAACAAATCCAACACTGCGGAAACATCTTACTCTCTGAGCTGGGGGTTTTCACTGGATGGAGGGATAGAACTAAGGGAATAATAGAAGAACAAACAAGTCACGATTTGAGAACACCCACGAGATATTCATTAGAGCAGACTCTCTTCCCCCTCTCTCCCCCTCCCCCCTTTGCCCACTCTCACACCTCTTGTGTACTCCTCAGATTGAATACGAAGATATTTGCCTTTTTTCTGGGCTCTTGGATAACAAGAGCAAATTCCCCCATAGAATATACAGTGAGCAGTATATTGACATTTTGACTTTTTATAGCATTCAATTAATGTGTTTTTGAAATATGCCTGGTGTGAGTGTTTCCTGTTTCAAAGGCAAGTTACAGGACTTTTTATCTGTTTGAGAATCACTTCTGTAGACGTTTGTGTCTTGTCTTTTTTAGGTGATGTCAATTATTCACTCTTAAACTTTAAAAACTGTCTGTTTGATGTGTTTCATTAAAAGCGGGGTGAGAAAACAATGTGAATGATTAAGGAGTGATATCACTGTAGGCAAAGAGCTTAGCAGATTACCATAAATCCAAGTAAGACACTGCATTTAAACAAGCTCCCCTCCACTTGAGAAATGCTGGAGTTGTATATTTGCATCCAGACTTTTCAGAACACATCATCCTACATTTATACATATTAAGCAGCTGCATAATGAAGCCTTGTTTGCCCTGAATTGCACATAGTAATCTGTGCCCCAATTAAGACCTTAAAAAGTTCATTTCAAATGCATGAAATTAAACCTCAGAGAAAAGGAAGGTGATCAAAATGCAATCTCCCCAATATGGCATGTTCATTATTGAGTGGGGAAAAGAAGAAGAAATTATTTTGAACAGATAAGCAATTACTCACAGAGAACACCGCTCCAAGGGACTAAACTCTTTTTCGTTGTCAAGATAGTAAACAAGTGGAAGAAATGGGGGCTGAGGGGATCAGTGGTCCTTTGAAGTGCTGTCTTTTTTTCTTTTTTTTTTTTAAAGTAAGCACAGTGGTTTCCCTATTCCCCTCCACAAGCAGGGAGAGAGGCAGTAGTTAAGACAGGAAGTTCCTTGGCCCTGGCATTTTATTTCAGGGAGCCTGGATAGTAGCCTTCAAGCAGGAAGCAAGGACTAATGTTATTCAGGTCCCTTCTAGGCCAACTCCCACACAGCTGTGTTTGCTTCTGAACCGTCACCAGCTGGGCCGAACAGGCTACCCAGCTAAGGTTACACAAAGGGCAGGATAAGGGCAGCAAAGACTGCCGTTTTATGACGGGAAGAACATGTCCATCATCTCAAACAATAACAATCATCCAATTCTGAAGGTAAGTTGACGAAGAGCAGCGTGTCTGGAAGAGAAGCCTTCACATGGAATATGGTCAATCACATCCGCATTTCATTGTGTATTCATCAAAATGTCTCCCATTCAGCCTTTGCTGATAGGGACTTGTCATTGAGATACACTGCTGTCACTGCACAACATGCATGTAATGGCGCGCAAGCAACAAGGTTTTTCCCACTATATCACAACGATTCATGCAATGGTCTATTAAAGAAAGGGTTTCCTTCAAATGATGAGGTTACAACCATGGATGGATCGGTCTTAATGCTGAGGCACATAGAGTGAAACAGTGAGTTCCCTCATATACTATTATTCTTGTTCAGGAATTTCTCCTCCAGAACCAAGAATAAGTTTAAAACTTGGAACCAGAAACAAGATGAAATGTGACCATAAAACGAGAAAATAAAGTGTATAATAACTAATGCAAATGATGCAGTAACTAGGGAACCGTGAGTAGAGTAGTACTCACTCCTACATATTGTGAATGCAGGAAGTTTTTACATGTTCTGGGCACACGCCGTGCATCCCTGACGCCTTAAAATCTGGACGCCTATTGAATACGACACGTATTGGACTAACTGGTGTCAGAGCCAAAATCATGTTACGATGCCTAATTTTAATCCACTGCATCTGTCTTCCCGGTGTACTCTGACATGCACATACACATTCATAAGGAAACACAGAACTGCCACAGGGGAGAAAAAAAGTTTGAGACGCTTTTCATTATCGCGACATAGTTTTCTTGTTAAAAATAAAAATGTTTTCTCGTTATAACAAAGTCGTTCTCATCTTAAAGTTGGTTCTCACCTTAAAGTAGTTTATGGATTGATTGTTATGGGGATGTTTGCACTGAGGGATGAGTCTGAAGGTTGGAGAGGCTGTGTGTGCTCTGAAGTTGACATCTGCGAAGCACAGGTTCCTCTGACACACTTTTTTTATCTTGAATAATCAAGCAAATATTAATGCTTCATTTTTTAATTACTCATTGATCTTTAAAATGTCACTGTAAACTAACTGAAATGTTTAGGATGTGCATGATGAATTGTTCTCATTAAAATGTACCAGAACTCACCAAATTTGGACTTTTATTGCCAAAATGTTTCTGTCCTGCCCCCACTGCTAAAAAAAAAAACCCTATGAATATTTCTGTTAATTATAATCATAACATACCAACATCAAATACAAGTTTAACGCTACAGTTTGTGAAGAAATAATAATTCTATTGCGGACCCATTGAATTTCAGTATGACTCATACAAATACCAGAAGATCCCAGGATTCACTACATTGAAAACATATCAACATCACTGCACTTTGTTTAGACCTGGTCAGTCAGTCAGTCAGTCATCATCTACCGCTTTATCCTCTACCAGAGGGTCGCGGGGGGTGCTGTGCCAATCTCAGCTACATCGGGCGATAGGCGGGGTACACCCTGGACAGTTCGCCAGTCCATCGCAGGGCCACACACACAGATAGAGACAAACAACCATTCACTCTCACACTCACTCCTATGGTCAATTTGGAGTGTCCAATTTACCTATCCCCACATTGCATGTTTTTGGACTGTGGGAGGAAGCCGGAGAACCCGGAGAGAACCCACGCACACACGGGGAGAACATGCAAACTCCATGCAGAAAGGCCCTTGTTCCAACCGGGGCTCGAACCCGGGTCTTCTCGCTGCAAGGCGAGAGTGCTAACCACTACACCACCGTGTGACCCGTTTAGACCTGGTATGGTTAAAATTTTTGGCTGAAAAATCAAAAACGAAAAAGTAAATGTGACATACACGTTATGGTTTTAAGTTAACCAACCAAAGGGGGAACTTAAAAGGCAATCCATTGAAAGTGAATGGTGGTTTAAGAGCATCAGAAATACTCCGTCTTTGTGTGTTAAGAAAAGCGCTATAAAAATACGATGTATTATTATTATTATTATTATCTTTGAGAAATGGCAGAAACAAACATCACCATGAGTGATGTTTGTGAGAGCTGTAGCAAGCACTGTGTCTTGATTATCCTCATGTCTGTCAAGGTTCTCGAAGTGAAGAAGCCTCTTGAATGAGAGCTGAAAACTTGACTATCCTGCTTGAATTCAATTCCATGTAAAAGGTCTTCTGCTTCACCAAAACAAACAGTGTTACATGATCTTTTATCTCAGTCTTGATAAAAATGTTATCATCATTTTTTTTTTTTAACTATATTTTATAAAATGAAAACCAAAATAATAAAACATTGTGAAACATAAAGAAAGATTATGGATTCCCAGGAGGCAAATAACATATTTAGTATTCAACTGATGACTTTCCATCACACAGTAGAACTTGTAAAACTGTGTGTACTTGACATGTGAGTTTGCAGACTTTGCAACACACTCATTCGAAGATTCTCATCTTCAAAGTGTGTGGATTTAAAATGTCAATTAAATGATCTTTGATCAGGAAGCTGCCTGAACTATAATCAAGGCAGACTTTTTTTTCTATTACTTCACTGTACCACATACTAATCAGGTCCTGGAGTCTATGCATTTGGGTTACCTTCAGAGAAAAGACCACAGTGTGGGTAAATGTGTTGTTTCTCATGCATGGAGTTATTTACTCACTTAATAAAAAAAAACAAAAAAACTGGACAATGAGACAAAAGCTGTACAAGAAAAGCATTTATACACAGATGTAACTCACTGACAGCAGATAACAACGCTGCGTCTCATTATACTAATTGGAGCATGTGCTGACATTACAAGTGAGAAGCCATATGGCGCTTTCCATGATACAGGTCCAGCACTACTCGACTCTACTCTACTTAGGGATAGTACCTGACACCTGGTGCTCTTTTTAGTACCTGCTCTGGCAAGGTTCCAAGCAAGCTGATGTGACGTCAACAGACTGCCGACAAGTGATTGTCGTCACTGGAAGAGTCAAGACGGTGACGTCCGACAGAGGAATCAAACCGAATCAATGCCAAACTCCAAAACAGTTAGAAAGACGTAAAAATCCCTAAAACATGCATTCATCTCTTTAATGAAATTTCTTAAAATTTTTAATATTTAACAGAGGAGTCTGGTGGATTTAGCAACAGCACCGCCGAAAGCTGGCCATCGGCATTCAGCTGTATTTCATTTCCGTAACTGTGTTACACGGAGTCTGCGCTCCAGTCATGCGGGAAGTACTGAACGATTTGGGGCACACATTTTTTTAATTAAATTATTCTAATGATTCCGTACACCGAAAAGAACTGCTTTGCCTGTCACTAGTTTGTGTCGTATACAAACCTCACTGCACTTCCGCACAGCCGTGCTATAGAAATGGAAAAGTCCCAATAGATTTAAGTTTGTTATAGATACAAAAGAATAGAAAAAAAAAAATATATATATATATATATATAAACTGTCTATTAAAGATAGACAGTATTTTAAAGATTTAAATCTTTAAAATACTTTGTCACATTCTATAGAATTATATCACTCTACATCTGAAAAGGAAACTGTGACATATCTGGTGAATTTTTGGACAAAAACTGGGTCTGGGCAATAGATCCATGTGAAAAACATATAAAACTTTAATTTAAGATGGTGAGGGAAGAGGGGGAAGTCATTGCTGACGGACACCATTTTCTGTGTCCAGGCCAAGGATTGCCGAGCCCTTTGGAGGAGGAAGAGATTGGAATAGTGTGCTCATCATCCCTGAGCCACTGGGTCATGGTTTAAACACTAATCCTGAAGGATGAGTGAGGTAGAAACATCCGCCACAGCATGCTCCAAAAATTGCACCCCTTCTGCCTCTTCTGTCTGAAAAACCACTCATGGAAGTGAAAAGGGCAGCAGCAGCAGCAGCGGCTGTCAGGCACCTTTGCGTTGACATTCTCAGTGGGAAACCAAACAGAAGAGTTTATCCAACTGCTTTGACAAAGACGTGACACGGGTTTGCGGATGTTTATTTTAAGCCTGCAGAGTCGAGTATGAAGCTGAAACACACCATTGTTAATTATCCGTATTTGCTGGTTTGACATCCATCAAGCAAACACTACTGTGTGACACTGAAACCAACTGGTATCGTTTTCAATTGTGAGAGAAAAAGAAACAACCAAAGCTGCCATGAGCTCTGCCTGCTTGGAGGCATCACTGCCAGTTTAATTATTGTTTTACTCTCGCAGAGATAATTCACTGAAATGACGGTGTTGTTTGTGAAACATTCAGAAGTTGCCAGCTTGCCTTGATGGGCGGTGCAAACATGTACAGTGCTGCTTAGATTAAAACAAAAACAAACAAACAAACAAACATGAAAACACCCTGTTGTTGACTAAACCTTCCTTTTGCATAGGGGCACCCATTATTATTGGACTGAGATGTAATTAATGGTTCAATTACAGAACAACCACTGTCTTTGTGTTTAACTGCAGAGGAATCAATTAAGGTCAAGGAGATACTTGATAAGAAATGTGGCCAGTCTCAGATTGAGTCACTGGAGTATTGAGCAAACACTCAACCATTAAAGCTTAAGGCATGAATGCACTCTGAAAGAAAATCCACTCAGTTTAAAAAACAGAAACAAACAAAAAACAGTGACTATTACACAGGCAAAGCATGGAGAAAATACACTGAATATATTTGTCTTTAAATAATTAAACAAATGATTCATAACTTTATTGGGAAATCAGCATACATTAAGAAACTAAGAACACAATTAAGAACACATTAACGATGCCATTATTCAGCTTCACATTTAAATATCACTGAGTATATTTTCTTATTATGTAGTTTCTGGAAGGCTGAGTTCACTGTTTTTTCTTTACAATATGAGCACTGATGGTTCTCAAACTGTGGTGCCTCCAATGGTACATGAGCTTCCTCTGGTGGTACCGGGAGGAAAATCAGAAATACTGTTCTACAGGGTGTGTGATCGGAGTGGAGCTGAGGAATTTAACGGCAGTGTGTAGAAAATGAAAATAAATATATATATATATATATATATGTATGTAAATTAGATATTAATTAGAGTGACCCTATGTCTCGCTCCACTTTAATCAAATCATGTTATACCTCCTATTTACACCACTGTATTTTAACGTTGGCGATAATGGCATGACTTCAAGAGCTCAATATTTTCTCAGGTGGTACTTGGTATAAAAAGTTTGAGAACCACTGACCTACGGTGTTTCATATTAAACACAATGCTTTTTTTTTGTCAAGCATTGGGACTAAGTACAAAGTCAATGATGTCAGCTGCACCAGGCAACATAAATCCCAAATCGATATACTTTTATATAAGATATATTTGAACTCCAGCAAAAATGTCCCTGACTGGTTCCATTGTTAAGATTCTTCCAACGTCACAATGTTATATCACTAATGGAGGACAACTGCTGTATGTTTGAATTCTGACTGAGCCAGAGTGAGTGAGAGTGCTTGGCACAAATTGATTGTACTTCACAATGAATGTAATTACCTCTAGCATTAGACCCTCTAACATTAGCCCTGACAAGTGGTCAAGATCAGGTTTGAGAAGTTAAAGATGAGCATGTGTGTTGACATACAGTGCTAAGATGCCCTGCATTGTGCCCTTTTCAAATGTTACCAAGTTAAATTAGGTCTGATAATACTGCTGCAATAGATTTGGATAAATAGCAATAAAACCGCCAACGCCACTTTGGGACCTCCACCCAAAGGTATTTCAGTCAGACAATTCATGGTTGAATGTTAGACTGTTCATTGCATCAGAATACAAATGTTAATGTATTAGATATTTGATTCCTTAGATTTGGTTAATCTGGGAAATATCTCCTACCCTTCCATTTGAAGTGTGCCCCTGAAAACTCTCCTCCGGAGGGGCTCAGTGAGCAAATATCAGGGTTTTCAATTCCAAACCATAACATACTGTACCAAATCAAAATGTACCACGATGGAAATACAGCATTATACTTTAAAAAAGACCAGTGCATTGGATTATGGTGGTCAACTTGCAAATAATGAATGAGTCCTTGATATGTATACAGAGGAACGTCTTCTCCCTATGAGCCCAGCAAGTAGCACCACCATTCTCCAATAGCTGGGAATGGACAAAGATATGTGGTTTATTGTGGCGTATTTTGGAAATAAAATTGAGTAATGTGTTGCTAAATCTGCCATACTTAATATGCTTGTGTTTTTGATTGCGGCAACTAATATCCGAATGTAAACTGCACACAGAAAGAGAGTAAAGTGGCACAATTGATTCCTCTCTCCACTGCTGCTTACATAAAAAGGGCAGTTACATCACACAGCTTCAAGCGTAACATAGCTGGTGCATTATGGGAGATATTCTCAGTTCTTTTACACCTTGGACCTGTGAGAAAGGGGAGTCACTTCCTGCAAGACATACTGTCGCCTGTCCCTGGAGGACCAATTATTCTCTATGTTTGCCCTAAAGTTTCACCATGAAACAAATACAGGGTTTGAATAAAATATCAGCTGAGAGAGAAAATATGGTTCACACCATTGATGGCTTAACAGTTGCATCAGCCTTTAGGCCAATTGATTGTGCAACAGCACTGTTTATTTTAAGCAAATGCAAACGATGGCAGCATTTTGAAAGATGGTAAAAGACCCTTAGTTTAAAGTTATCCTTTGTTTTCTTATTGGAAACAAATCCCACAAAAATATTAAAGCCAATAATGCATGAGCTATAGTTTCTCAAAACTGAGACACAGACAGTGGCAAACAAACTCCATTTGTTTGTATGTAAAGGCAGGTGTGCATTAGCTAAGAGTGAAATGCGTCGGTAAACCCCTGGAGTCAGAGCTGTCTGGCACGTGGCAACCTCATAGCCTTGAAGGTCAGCTTCTCAAAGTCGTCTGATACTCCTGACTGCAGCTCTTTTTGCTCATCATCCATTTTGGCAAATGGCAAGACTGAGCTGATCAATCAAGTGCCGTCAAAAGGCCAAACAAGGGAGGGGAAAAGAGCTAAACAGAAGCCCCGATCTGCTGTATTGACTGCTTGGATTACAGAGGATCACCCTCTAGGCTGTCTGTGTGATTTGACCATAACTCCAATAAGTGCTAACTCCAGAAGTCAAAAAAAAAAATGCATCAGTCTTCATGCTTGATCGATCCGTCTGAAAAAAATCATGCATCTGTTCTTTATTCTAGCTGCAGAAATTGCCTGTTTTTTGAAAGCTACGGTGTTGAGAAAGCTACTCTGTACACACACACAGTGTGAAAGTGGTCTGAGGCTTTTTGACCGTGCTATATACCCTCTATATTCCAATAATTTCCTCTCCTCACACAGAGCTGTAGCATAAGCACTTAGTCATGCTTTCAATAATGGCCAATTTGTCACAGCTAAATTTTGAATTCAAATCATGTGCGTCTACCTGCTAATCTATTCATCCTTCCACCCCGTGGAGATACAAAGATATTGATGCAGTAAACATTTCATATGATTTTGTGTACATACAGAAAGTTTTATTCAGACACACATATTGCTTAAAATAAAGTAGTTTTTTTGTGTGTTTCTTTCTACTCCACATGTTGGAAGGGAATACCATACATTTCACTACATGGTATGTCTTTGATGGTTTTAATACATTTCAGAATAAAGTGGAACTTTAATTAGTCTCCTGCAGACTGCTTTAAAAAGTACTGAGTCTGTAACCACTCATGGCCCCATTTTAATGAGCATGCCAATGTTATATTTGTATATGTTGTTGTACTGTAGCTTGTGCACGCGGATGCACATGTACACACATACATACACCAACACACACGCTCTGCCGACTCTTCTCATTGATCTGAATGTCAATGTAGTACTTTTAAGTTGATAAGCTAAACATATTGACATAAGCTGACTTCAGAGTTGCAAATATTGGTCTTGTTGACCTATCCACAGTCCAGTGATGTTTCTCTAGTGTGGATAGATTACGTTATTCATCCCCAAAGAGGGAATTGGGGTGTGATGTAAAATACATCACAAGAAAGACACAATACAAAAAAAACAACAACAAAAAAGAGCATTGGATGTTACAAACAGATACCAACCCTCCACATGTCTATGGTCAAAAACACATCTATTTGTAATGTAATGTACATTAGCAGTGCACATATACCATTATACATGAAGATAAGAGAAGCTTTGGTTCGATGCTTTTCCACTGGTGGCATGATACTACCAAAAGTCTTCTATGATGAGAAAAGCAGGCAGCTAGGCAACAGCAAAGCAAATGTTTTGCGGACAGAAATGCTACTCAGGCATCAAGGATCGATGTAATCCACAGGGCACCTTTAATGCTTCCTGTCATCACAAGCCAAGTATCAATGGTCTCTACAGAACACCAAAACAAAGTTAAAAATAGATAATAGTAGCATTTAAATGGACACTCATATAGATTTGAAGTGGAAATGCGCTGATCCAACAATTGCTTTAGTGCTTATGTATAGTTCAGCAAAAATATTCCACCCCTGCCCTACCATTATTCTTTGTTTTCTCAACCCACTAAAAGGCACTGTAACTGAAATTACAACACTTTATTATAATTTAATAAAAACCTGACTCCATTGTGAACGACTTAACAGTTGATAATGTGTCATAGGATTCCACAGTCAGTGGGCAAAAAATGCTCACATGTCAAAAACGTAGCTCAACCATTGTGCTAACTATTCGGAGTGTCTGTCTTCTGAGGATCTATCAGCTTTTTTGTGTAAGAGCTTTATGATCAATGCACTCAAGAGTTTTCCTTGAAAAAAGAAATAGCTGTTTCACAAAATGACATAATGGATCAAAGTACAGTCGACATGTCAGATTGTCTCAAAAAAAAGCACTGCATTCATTCTGGTGACAGTTAATGCATCTCATGGAGCTGACATTTACAGGCAATTGGAGGGCCACAAATGTGTAGAAAAAAGATAAGAGTATTAGCACAGAAATAGTGCTGCAGGTTACTAAAAGCTGACACATCAAATCAGCTTCTTCTTCTCTAGCAGTAATGCATACTGCATATATGTTCAAGATGATCTCTGGTGTTTTTGTTTGCTTGGCAGGTGTATGTAAGGAACAGGGGAAGATTGGCCAACTGATGTCCAGACTCAGCAGAAGCCAGTTGGTGGATTGTTTTCCAGCCTCAGCAGGTTATGATTAGCTGTGATGGAGTGCACCTGCTGCAGAATAAAAAGATGGTGGCAGAGGGCTCCTCTCATCTCCCTCCTCCCCCAACTGGTCACCTTTTTTCAAGTTCATTATTGATTTGGTTTATTTCTTTAGAGCTATAGTGTATTGCCAGTTTGCTTTGGCTATACCTCCCAGTTAGTTTGTTGTTTGTTATTTTGTTTTTAATCCACGCTGAAGAGGAGCTCTATATTTTGATTTATCATCCTTCATTGGATCATTGTTATTAAAATGTATTTTGTATTAATAATTTACTTTAATTTTGAAAACCTTGATACCCCAGTTCTGTGGTCGCATAGGACCTGTGGGAAGTGGAGGTTCTTTTTCATGTTGTATCCTGGCTTCCTCCCACAGTCCAGAGACATGCAGATTGGGGTTTGATTAATTGAAGAGTATTTTGAATGCTTTTTTAAAAAGGACTATAAAGACATTTTTATTATATCATATATTATATATCGTTCCATATCAACACAACTGCTTTTATTTTACAATTTTGTGAAATATCAAAACAATTGACATTGCTAAATCATAGATAAATTTAAGCTCGTATTGTCCTCTCCTATTGAACAGATGCTTTTTCCCCAAAACGTTTGACTACCCCCAGGCCATTGAGCATATTTGAGTTTGAGACCCCTGTTCTAAACTGATGTGTGATTGTGAGTGTGCATTGCTCTTTGTCTCTGTACATTGGCTCCGTGATCAGTTTCAACCAGTTCAGTTAAAGAGCACTATAGTGTAGTATATGGCAGTATACGTTTAACATCAACTGGGGAAAAAAGCAATTGTAACACATCTCTTTCCCTTGTAATGTTGTTTGTAGCCCTTTTGAGCAAATACACGAAAATATTGTACACACATATTGTATGTGCATCACCAGCTACATAAAAGCAACATACAGTATGTCATATGCAAAAAAGATAGTTAACATTGTCAACGTATGTTCATGTGTGCTATAATTTCTACATAGAGTGCAACTGTATTCCTAAAAAGCCAGTGGTTGTTCTACTTCGATATTTAGAATCCATCACAGTCTTGACTCGTACACTGAACAGTTGGTAGGACTACATTATTCATGTAATATCCCTAAGACATGCGCCTCACTGTTTGACTCAAGCCCCCCACCCCCCCACCTGTTTTCTGATAATGAGGTTGTGTTGAAGTATCATATTGAACCAAATGTTGGCTATGAATAGGTTGTTTGTGTAATGAAGAACTCCATCCACTGACATGCCATTTTCCTCCATCAACTGAACACTGATACACTGACTGCGCAGCTTTGCGTTTGCTTGGCATTTGCCAAGTTTTGACTCTGCCCCTTCTCGGCAAATGCACAATCAATTTTACTTCCTTGTCTCCCGTTTCTATTACCCAGACTACTGGAGTTCCTTTGCTTGAAACTGTTAGTTTGGTACACTCACCCCTGCTTGATGGTTTTTGCCCTATCAGGTGCCGTGAGGATTGAATGTCAACACTGTCGGCAGTTTGTTTCTCTGAGACAGTGAGAGACAGATACATGTCTCCCACTGTCTCTCATTAGACTTATCTCTGTCTCACATCCCCTGATTGCTGCCCTACTTTTGTTCTGTGCCCTGGAATTAATTGAAATTATAGTAATTGCAAACAAATCAATTTCCAAAGACTTAATCATGCATTAAAAGGCCTTATTACATCATTTTTTACTCTTTATCAGATGACTGCAAAAGCAGCCTATTAGAGGCCTTAGTCCTTTTATGATTAATCAAAAGCACTTAAGGGTGAAAGCTTTATATCAGATACATTTGAACAATTTCACACAGATTAGAGTTATTAATTTTGATTGCTACAGTGCAATATCTTATTCATTCACCTCTTAAGAGTCTGTCCCTCTTGTCTGTTTCAGTTAAAGCTGTGATAAGCCTACAATAAAGGCATTTCAGAGCGAGGAGTCAGGGTCTGGAAAATCATATTGTACAGTCTGAATAAATACAGCTTCGTCAATCATTGCCTCGCTGACATGTTGTAAAATGCCTCATTAATGGCTTAATGAATCACAAAAGGTGTTGCCACCTCTGCCGCCTGACTATAGCTATATGTGAATGTCACTTTTATTGATCTGGGCCTGTATGTGTTGATGTATAGTCGCAATTTAATTGCACTCAGTGAAGGTTTTTATAGGTGTTTGCTGGGAAGGACATTTATATAGGGTTGCTTGAGCTCACCTCCAGTCATGTGATTTTGTCATCAGGTTTCCTGGGACAACACTGAATCTCTCCCTTCCCGGTGATTATTTTTAATCACTGGTCAGGGAGGACATTGGGAAAATGAAAGGAGCAATGAATGTTTTATTCATAAATAAATCCTGTAACAATTGCCTCATGGCTGCAAAAGATGATGGAGAGAACAGCCTTAGACCATATATATGAGACATTTTGGAGTTTAAGACAAAATCGTCATTATCATAGACATGAGAAAAGAAAATTCCCTTTCTAAAAGGGACTAACATCTTTGCAGCATGAACCCTGCAAATGGTAATGAAGCAAACCAAGGGGTTTACTGTTTACTGTTTTTTTTTGTTTTGTTTCCATGGCTATGGCCTGGGTGACTAAGAACCTTCATAGACATTTGTCAGGGCGCTTCTGAATAGTGGTGCCCAAGTTGAATTTTTATTTGTGTAGATTTTTTTATTTATCTGGCAAGAGTTTACGTATGGTTTGGTACGGTACGTATTTTGCGTTTCCCTTAGGAATAGTACCAAAATAACCTGCCCCAACCGTTCCATTTTTCAGTACTCTTCCCTTTAGGTACCAGAGTAATGGTACAGTGGCGCTAGACCCATGACAGTTGATTGGATGACAGTTAAGCGTCACTCCCTTGCAGCCGGTGTTTCTCCAATGCCCGTGGTCTATCCGCGTACAAAGCTTGACGTCTTGTTGAGACAAACAGCCACAAACCGAGTATGAAAAAAACGAGCTACTTCTTTGTGTGTTTGTTTTGTGCCGCGTTCGATGTTGTTGTTCGTTGTCGGCGCACCGGTACAATGTCACGGTACTTGTTTCGTGTCACAGACAGACACAGCGCACACCTCGCCTACCAAGTAAAAGTACTGTTTTCAGTCAAATGCAAGCTTGACCAAGGGCTTTACCATTCCAAACGATGCCGTACCATCGCAAAAAAACAATATATATAGAGGAAAATCAGAAGGCTTCTGCTCACAATTGCTACAGAATCTCCGGGGTTATCCATAAAATAATACCATGCTGTCTTCAGGTACAATAATGCTCTCTATAGAAATAAGACAATTGCTAAAGACTATGTGTTAACAGCCATTAACACACAAGTTTACAAGCCCCTAATTACAGTCACTTTTCAATAATCTGAAAAACACCATATAGTACATCATTGTGAGTGTAGCAGCAGAAAGATTAAGCCCTAAAAAGTAATGGGCAATTTACCCTTTTTTATTGCTTTGTAATTAGTCCAGTGGGGATAAATTTTGTGTGCATCAGTTTCAAATGTCTTGATGCGGGCCTCCTTTATGGTCACCTTTTCTTTGCTGAAAGCAAAAGAGAAGCACAACTTGTTGTGGTACTTAATAACTTTCACATTAATGAATAACGACAGTAACATTACATTGATAACGGGTTCTGTGACTGACATAACACAAACAACACATGCATATACATACAGTATACATATATATATATATACATATGTATATGTATATATATATATATATATATATATATATATATATATATATATATATATATATATATATATTTATTTTATTTTTATTTTTTTAATCCTTCTATTTTAAGGATTTCAATACAGCACATATAGACTCAGGCTCAGGCTGCAATTTTCTGAGAACCCCGGGGATAACTAAAAGACATTCTGGTTTGTAATATGACTGCATTGGTGTTTCACAAAGTCAAGGTGTCAAATGATGCCAGACGCCAGTGATTTGACATGTCTGGCAAGGACATTGTTTTGGCCAAATTTACAATCTCCTACAGAAGGGAACCAATTACAAACCCCTGGAACGTAAGAGGCAACACAATGACGACAGAGATGCGTCTCGCAGCTTTTGTATACGTTCAACATGGCGACCACCAAAGAGCAGCTGTCCTTCAATTCAGCTGTTCCATTTTAGGCAACTTGCTCCGATGAACTCCCCCACCATCCCTCTTTAACACAAGTTTGTTGACTAATTGGTCTGATTGGTTGTAAATCCATCCACACGCAGACAGAGGCACTTGAATCTTTGTCCATTGGTCATGCCTCTTGAAAGTGGCAGGCGGCTACACCCTTTCCAAACTCATACTTGATAGTTGGTTGAGGTGGAGTCTATAGCCAGGCTAGTGATTCATACACTTCATGAGCAAACATCACATCTTGACAACCTCAAAAATGATTTTCTTTTCACAGATAGCCATTCGGCAGTGTGTCCTGCCTGATTGAACCGTTATTTTGTGACTTACGTAATGCTGTCCTTTTTGAGAGTTAACCAGATAATGTATCTATTATGCCTCCTCACTCTGCCTCCTTTTTTAAGTTGGCATTTCTTCAGTATTGCCACTGATACCTCATTCTAAACTAATGCAAATTTAAATTGCAGCAGCTCATGTTTGGTGAGGTGCCAAATTAGCAACCAACAAATCCTTCAGTAATCAGGAATCACTCAGGAAATGTGGCATAAAGTGCACCATGAGAAGTGGGTTTCTTTCAGTTCAGTCCATACAATCATGGTGGCGGGAGATATGCAGGGCACTTAAAATAGATCACAACATTAAATCTAGATTCAAGCATCCTCTCTCCCCTATCTCTGCCCATCTCTTGTTTCCTCCAGGGATGCGTAGGAGGCTGCCTCTGCCATACAGTGAGCTGACTCATAACACACTCTTCTTAATGTTGTTCCATCATTTCATAACATGTTGTGAAACCAGTCCATCACACAAATACTGACCAGCTAATACTTACCTCTTTTCAGGTTTGTGTGGCGTCCAACACAAAGGAAGTGAGAAAGCTACGTAACAGATGCATTTAGCTTTTGAAGCTCCTTCTTAGATGAGGTTTTTTTAATACCCAATGTTTGACCCTATAGCGTCAAACTTATTTCCATTTGGCAGGAATGGAATATGATGTGAATTAATTATAATCCACCATGTATTCAATGGACAACCTAAACACCTTGTAGATTTTTAAATTATAATTGAAGGCTCATCATATGTTCTACTACATGCTGGAAGGGAAGGGTGAGGTGAGAAATGTTCAGCTACAACATGCACAGCTTCACAAATAGATGTTGCTAAATCCTACACACTGTACAATTAAAATCTTGTGAGAAACACTGAACCCAAAGACCGATGGCAGACACAAAACCCCTTAGCACCAATTATACATATAGTGACTTATTATGACCTTAATGTGATGTTAGCCACCTCCTCTCCTGTGCCTGGAAGTGATCCTCCAAGAAAAATCACAATACACCTACGTATTATGTTATTCCTCATGACTGGGGTCACTGCATGGCTGATATTCAGATATTATTGAACAGGGCAACATGTTTCCTGCACTCTCTAGATTAGTCTGACCTATGTCTTTTCATGTCCAGTCGGTTAATACATCTACTGTAATCTTAAATAGACCGAGGACCTGCATTGACAGAATGGGACCCAAACTGAAGCCGACTGAGTCTATACAACGTGGATTTGAACTCTTCTGATCTCAGGGCATATGGTTCAGATGGACCTGTGAAGATTTTTTTTTCCTGTCCACCAAGTCACAGTTGCATATGTGTGGGAAGACTATTTATCAAGTAAAGGACAGATATATTTTATTGGGTCCCAGAGGGCTAGCAGCATTTCATATATGCTTCTATTACAAATTACAGCGTTGCATTATGGGATAATTTCAGATTCTCTATGAAATGTTTTACTGTCATTGTCTATGCTGTATAGACTATATATATAACTATTATGAAGGGTTATTAAACTGTCATAAATTGTAATAATACAAAAAACTCTCAAAATATTGTGTGAGTTGTGTCAAAGATGAGGTTGGCACTTGTTTGTACACAACTGTAAACATCCTTTACCTCATTACATTGCATATGCTTTGTAATTAGCTGATTAGCTACAGTCACAGGTCTAGAGCATACCCCCAATAGTAATAATAAAAAGTCTCTGGTTCAGTTTCTAGTCAGTTTCCAATCAGTGGCAGTAAACATGACTGGTGAGCTACCAAGGTGTTGGAGCTGTTCTTTTTTGTCACTGAAATGTGCACGCGTTAGAATCTCAAGTGGCACAGAGGAAATAATTAACACCTTTTGATGAAACATTTAAGATTTTGTCTTCATCATCCAATTATTTATACAAGAATAAAATAAAATGATGCATGGCTCCCCACCAACACTGGTCTCCAATTAATGCCTGTGCTTAGTGGTTTCCTATAGAAATCACTCAGTTGCTTATTAAATGAATCTATAAAGTGTCACGTGATTACTGTTTAAAATGTAATACTCTGAAAAAAAATAAATCCCATAATTTTGCAGGCAGAGCTAAATAAAACAGGGCATTTTTGAGCATTTTTGTCACATCACTTGAGTGTGTTGGGGGAACAATGTGTGAGCTTGGTTGTCACATGTTTTTTTTATAGTTTGAGTGTGGAAAATGTGACAACAACATGACTTGTCAATCCCTTGGAGCATATTGCACAAACCAAGAACACTCAATAAAAAAAAATGGTGGTAAGTGCTACAGACTTGCACTTCCTTTTTTAATCTGTGAACTAAAAGATGTTTCACACAGCAACCTTATAATAGTTTAAATAGTCTAGTCTTGATGACTAGAAAAGTATACATATACAACATATATATATATATATATATATATATATATATATACTCAGTGCTTTCAGAGCTTTAAAAGTGCTGTATAAATTAAATGAATTATTATCATTTTGTACATGTTCTTATTATTGTGTTACATTACTGCAGTCTGTGTATGAAAGGTGCTATACAGATAAAGATTATTATTATCATTGTTATTATTGTTATGACCATTCAAACCTGCTTTATAGTTGTGCTATTTAACCATTCACCCCCATAAAGCACATGTGCAGTTTTTTCCCCACTTTTTACACATGTCAGCCATCAGGAGCAACATGGTCTTTCCCAGGGACTAGACAGTAGAGAAGCCAGGAACTGAACCCTCAACCTCTTTTGTTTGAAAAACAACTCACTGGGGCACTGTCGCACCATACACACGTGCATTATTATTTGTTCAGCAAAGAGAAGTCTGCCATTCACCCATTCACACAGCACATCTATGTGCAGCACATGTTCACACGCTGCTGGCACAGCCGTCAGGTGCAACGTGGGGTTAAGTGTCTTGCTCCAGGACACATCGGCATGTAGACTAGCAGAGCCTGGAATCAAACCCACAACCTTGGAGTTGAAAGACGACTTGCTCTACCACTGAGCTACCATTGCCCACTCCAGTAAACCTGTCATTTGACACAGTCCAGTTGCTAATGTCTGTTTTCAAAAGAGACATGAACATGGAAGAGAGGTAAACAAAAACAATTTAAAGATGAATCAAAGATTCTGTAGTTACATAAGATTATGCTTCATTGGCCCTTAAGGACAGGAAGCCTTTATAGTGTATGTGAGATAGACAACATTATTTGCAGGATAACATTTGCATCGTTGTGATGGATGACTTTAATTTGTCAGACATCTCATTTGCTGAAAAAAACTGCTCCCACCGTAACATTTTTGAACTTTCTTCCTAGTTTCAGGAATTTAATAATGAACATTAGAAGGAAAAGGCAGCAAGGGTAGTGGGTGGTGAAAGGATGTGTATTTAGTGTTATGAGAGACTGCAGGCAAAGAACTCATTGAGATAAAGTCCTAAATAAAACTATGTTAGCTGTAGGCCCAGTTTCTTCAACAGGGAGATCCGGGAGGTTCAGATATAATAGATCAGGTTGGACCTGGATATTGATATAAATTCAACAGCTTTTCCCATCCATCTAAGATTAATGCCCACCTCACTTAATGATTCATGTGACATCAAAGTGTGAATGAACTGCAGAGGTGAACCTTACAGGGACTCCCCACTGGCAGCCTTTTAAATAAATAGTGAAACCTTTTTCCCCACCAAACAGCAGTTTATGATGAAACACTTGCAAAACACATTGAAAGTGTTTGGCTGGGAAAAATGTGGTCCATATATAATATGATCTTTTGAATCATGCGGTTATAAAACAGAGTGCACATTCAAAACACTCTTGAAATGCAGAGATGTTGAAGTATAAGGTGTGGCCACTTACAAACTTACAAACCATGTGATTTCAGAAGCTTAAGTTGGCCCGAATCAGATTTGTTGTTGATAAAGCTAAAAAACATGAGATTTTTTTTCCAAAGCTGATTCAAATCACATACGGAGGTGGTTTTGAATGCAATTCTGATCAGATTTTTACAGATCTGTTTCAATCTAAACATCTCGGTCGCTCAGATAGGATTTCAAAGTGTCTTCCCCCTGGGATTCCACCAAATGCATCAGGGCATTGGAAGTGAGATCCTCTTAATGTGCCAGCTTCCACCGACTCTGTATGTGTTGTGTACCGGCGCTGTCAATACACAAGTGTTCTATTTTTGCCAGCAGCCGGAACACAAGGCTTCAATTCAGCAGAATTCAGCGTAGAGTAGAATATCAATATGGACACATGCATTTCGTTTCTGATCACCTGAAATATATAATGTGAACAGTCGGGTTATGAAGATCAGTTTCTGATCAGATATTTTTTACAAATCGGATTTGGGCTGCAGTCTAAACAACAAGCAGCACTTAGTAATCACATGAGGATAAATGAGAGGCACACATGTCTTCCATAAATGATTCAATTAAAAGTGTGGCCAAAGCATATACGATTGTTCCCTTCAGTATCACAAAGGAACTTTCTGTATCTTGGTTGGTTGGTTGCAGAAACTCTGAATAACATTAACATTTAAGAATTGTTTTTTTTTTTTTTTTCTGGAAAAAACACCATAACATTTTGGCAGGACAATGTAACTTGGGGAAACAAAGAAGAATGTGACCATATCCAAATTGGCTCTCTGTGAGAAATGCAACTGGAGTTTAAAAGAAGTGCTTCAATCCAATTAAAAATGTTGGACTGTGTTGGACCTCCCATTCCTCCCAGAGACTTGAGGTTGCCAGGTGTTTGGAGGATCCAATCTTGCACAAACCAGAAGATGGATCAACACAGCTGTACTTATATAGAGATACAGATATACCCTTTTCCACAAGATGAATGAAAGCAGAATTTTCAGGCTGTAATTAAAATTCAAATTGATAAACCTGATTGTACATCTGCTATCATTAAAACCTGTATTCCTTAATCTCTAATGACATATAATGGTCACTTTGATAACTTGTTACAGCCAATTTCTTGCACGTTAATACAAATTGTTTACGCACAAACTGCACCGTATACAAGTGACATCCTTAATGGAAGTTTCAATCTGTTTTAGAGATACCCTCTAACACGTAGTGCTTAAATGAAGGGGGAACTATGGAGTGCAAACATCTACTAATAAGATTTTTTGATACTGATATGATGATATGATGTATACGATATAACACATCTTAAAGGACTCATTCTATGGCAAAAAAAGGTAAACATTGTGATCCTCAGTCTGTGTGGAGCTCCTATAGTAGCTTGCAGCTGTGTTGCATTAGCTCTAACCAGCACAGCCTGTAGCAAATCAAGAGGACAGAGCAAAAGACACCTTACACCAACAAAACAGGTCTAATTTATCTTCTTACACATAACAGTTTAGGTACAAGAAAGATCTATAGATGATAAGCTCAAATTCACAGTCTCATGACATTATCATCACTTCCTGTTCACAAACGAAGGCACCTTGTTATGCTTATCTCGGTCAAATAATAATGGCAAAAGTGCAGAATTTGCATCGGAAAAGGATTTTCAGTAACACACTTGTGTTCCTGATTCAGGACAATTTGGTGTGTAGGTATTTATGCAGTGTGTCATCCAACAACCTCATTCTGTCAGAGGGAACCATTTAGCTGGCTTGAATTTCTTTTGAATGCCTCCATCCTCTGTGGTGTGACACCTTTTTTCCTGTGCTCCTCATTGCACTTTCCCTCCCAGTAGCACATTTGATTAAAAATGCTTTCCAAATCCTGTGAAGCCCTCAGTGGTATAATGTCAAATTGATTTGTCAACCAGAAATCCAATGAAACTGGGACACTTAACTTGACAAAACAAATTTATCATTACTCGTTAAATGCTTTACTACATCTATGAAGCAACTGGTGGGTCCTGTTGGTTAATGTAGAGAAAAAAAGAAAAGAAAAACAGAAACATTTTCTTGAAGAGTTTATGATCTCATCATGATCCATTTTGTAAATCATGGTCCATTTAGAGTCAAAAAGGCCATACATCAGGGTATCTCTTAAAATAAGGCTATGGTGCGATTGACTGTGAATGTCACCACCCCTGCCTCACAAACCTTTATTACACAGCTAGACTGCTTTCACAAATTATGATTTTGAAGGAAATGTATTTCCCTCACAGATAGGTTTGCTTGGTTGACCTATAATAATAGTGTCATAGTTCATAATTGTTGCCCCAAAAGTGGAAGGGTTGGGAGTGTCAAGGAGTGAGGGACAGCGAGGTGTCAACAGTTTGAGATCAGGTTGAGATCAAATACTGTGCCTGTTGCTGTGTGTTCAAAAAAACATGATCCTATCCTACCCAGATACCGTTTGTAAATGTAATCTTATTCTAACCAGGAAATGGTTTTGATCACTCTCATTTGCCCATTTCTGCCAAAATTAAAATTATGCAGTTTATTATGCAGTTTATTATGCAGTTTAGTTATGTGGGAACCTAGTTTTTAAGGAGACTGCACTGATGTCACACACGTCGCGCTCACAGTAATGGCACTGGACAAGCTGCAAACACAAGGTTTCAAAAGAGAAGTTAACAAACCAGTTGGTGACAGTGTGTTGTGTTTGATATTATTGTCTTGCCTTTATTCTGAAAACAACCCAACTCTACACTTCTTTGGACCCCTGACATCAACACGACCCTGGTCATCTGTATACTAGCAGATGAACTGTAAACATAATTTGCTGTGTAAATGTAACATTGCCATTTAAAATGTATACATCTGACAACATCAGTGGGTTTTTCATTGTTTCTTTCCTTGACTGTGCAGCATGTATCTTTCTTAATGTTACCAGCAGATGAAGAGGATGGGGGTGGAGTGGCTCAGTGGTTAAGACCGGTACCCTGTGTGCAAAAGACATCATGGTAGCAATGGTCACAAGTTCGACTCCACCACTTGCTGATTGTACTCAATTCCATTGTAAGTCGCTTTGGATAAAAGTGTCTGCTAAATGACATGTAAAGTAATAATGTAATGAAGTGTATTAATCCCGTGTGATGTGGTTACTTAACAGAGATGTGTATGACAGAGATCTGACATACATCCCCGCAAAAACCTGGTATGACAAAGGTATAACATAAGTTCATTGGTTTGGCAAAGATGTGAAACAGGCTCTGATTATCTCCCATGAGCTTCCTTTCTTTAGTGTTGTGTATATTTCCTCACACGAATGCCAGAGGGGGAGAGAGACAGCTTCATCGAAGTGAAAGGTGATCAATGTTGTCAAGTGATGGATTCAAAAACATGCTTTGGCACATTTATGCTCACAGGGGGACATGGCTAATGCTCTGTAGCATATGGACAATTCTTCTTATAGCATTGATCACTGCCTAATCAGAATAGTTCTCCTTATGGCTGCCATGCTTCTTTCAACCACTTGCAGAGGCGTTACCGGAGAATGATGTTCATCTGCAAAAAGCCCGAGCTTGAGAGGTTAATATGACTTCTGCAAAATCATACGTCTTGTTTCTTTTTTTTCACTGCCCTTTTATTGATAAATAATCATTGATGAAAGCAAAAGTATACTCTAAATCAATGCATGTCTGATTTTGAATTGCATTTTTATAACAATAATCTCAGCATGGACAATTTACACTCAGATATCTGCTCACGTCAGCGATTCCCTTTTAAACAAAGCAAGCACGTAAACACACCTACTCATTTTCACATCCTGCTGACATCCACATAATATTCTTTGTGTGCTCACAGAACTCTGGGTAAAAATGATCAATTAAAGGAGACGCAACCATCATTTACCCCAATTATTGTGTATATTTGTCATTTTTCCTTCAAGAGCAAATGTTGTAAGATCATCAATCACAGATACACACAATATTCCTTGATTATATTTTTATACCATTGTGAATATAAATAGATAAATAAAGAGTGCTTATGTATAAGCAGAGCAACTATACAGTGTTTATTGCCTGATGTTCTTTATTTCATGTAAATCTGTGTAATTCAATAGTGAGTTTAATGTTATACCAATAATTGTGTATATTAGGAAACAGGAAAAAACTAAACTGAAATATAATTTGGGACTATATTTAATTAATGATTTATAGATAGATAGATAGATAGATAGATAGAAAGCGTGACAAACATTAAATACTAACCGTTCTGAAATGCATCAAACATGAAGTGATGTGACCCGATGACAAACACGCTGTTCATTAAATTGCTGCTTTTCCACACAAAAGTCAAATGATGATGAGATTCCAAAATGCACTGAGAAAAACAAAATTAAAACAAACAACACACAGCTCTGTCTTGGCTGGGAGGCAACTACACTCTTGGGCTAATTCACTTCATTAGCTTGATAGTAAATAAGAGAAATCAAAGTCTTGCATCAGGTTGAGTTTCTGGCTCTGTTGCAGATGAGGTAAGCAGCTTATCTGTCTTGCAATTACAGGGATTTTGTTTTTGCTGGGCCACGTTACTTTGTGCGGTTAATAACCAACTTTCCGGTGCCACTGGAGGAGAGATTAATACTAATTTATGAAAGTTGCAGAGCAGAAACAACTTTATTTATTTAGTGAAATATTAATGTAATGAGCACTGATCGTTGATGGAATCAACCCATCTTCTGCTCCCAAACCTCACCACCCGCCCCAAATCAATACTAGTTTCATTCAACAAGTTAAAAACCCTGTTAAAATATTTAGTGTGTCATAAAACAGGTACGTCCTGGCAGCTGCTTGTGTGTTGACTTGCACTATAATGAATCCCAGGAATACAGCAGAAGGGCAAGGCATTTACCCCGGCTGCAAGGCACCTGCCATCCAACCTGCTAACAGCTTTGTAGCCACACTGAAGCCCCAGTAATGAGCTGACAGGTGCAATGCTTACACTCCAATTGCCACTCAAGTTTGAGGGCCTGACTCTTGGTTTACTCTTTTGACATTAATGATGCCAGCCAAAATGGCTCATCTTCCCACTGATTGTCACAGTTTCAGGAACCTTCCACTTTTGATAGCATCTGATTCTTCAGTTTAGAAGTATGAAACCCAAAATACGGTCCCTGATTTTGTTTTGTTTAGAAGAAGATTTGTTGCTGTGCCTGGCAAGATTTCCAACAGAACAGTTCCCACTAACTGTCACATCTTTGCATTATTTTTTCTACTAATGGAGGCAGATGAGCCACTGTGGCGACTCTAAAAGGGAGAAGCTGAAAGCAGACGTTTGACGTTCATACACTTTTCACATTATGATGTGAAAAGTAACATGTTTTTACCAAAAAACTACCACGGAACATATTACAATAGCGTGTATTATTCTATGTAAGCACCCTATCTTTTACATTGTTGGTGTAAAGTTTAATAACAAAACGGTTTGGTCATATGATGTTCTGTTAGAAGGGTGCAAGTGGACCTGGGGGACTTCTAACTGGAATATTGGTATAGTATACACGCTGAATGGCCACAGTCGCAAATAACTTTGAGTATATATAAATAAATGAGGAACCTTTATAGTTTACAAGATCTTTACAAGATTATGATTTATATCTCCCCTTATCTGAGATTCTGCGGGCAACACTTAGTTGTTGTTTTGAGCAGGAGCTTGTTGCCTACAGCTATTGCCTTCTTACAGACTTCTGTATTTGATCTGTCTTTATTTACGTTGTGTAAACGGTGTATGAGGAATGGAAGTTTGGTTCTTGGCATGGATATCTGCTCTCTAATACTGGGGGCTGCAAAATATTGGCTGCTTCCCCCAGAGGCTCATTTGCCATGACATGCTAGTCAGTGGACTCTGCGCCAGCATCTCCATTGGTGAAGGCAAAGCTTACATACTTACCTTAAACAATGAGCCAACTGTGCAGTCTTCTTATGCCTTTGTAGTGTCTTATCGTTGTGCCAAGGGTGCAGTGATTTTTTTCTCAGAACCTGACAGGATATTCACATACACACTCAGCACAGTCAACAGCCACTTAACAATTTGCACCATTGCCCCAGACATTAAGCTGAATAACATAACTGCTTTAAAACACCGTCATTATCCATTTTGCCTTTTCAGAGGTTAGCGCTGTCCGTGGTAAACCCACAGGAAGAAATCACCCCGAAAAAGATCCCTGTCTCAAGGCACCTTAGCTGCAGCCACCACTTGTTTGTGTGCCACAAAGTGGTTCTCTGTGGCTGGTGAGTTAGCTAATGCTCCTCATTAGAAAGGTGACCTTTCCGGAAATTGCCATTGCACACTCCTCACCACCCTCTGATTACCTCTGTTACTGTGGCTACAATCAAATACCCTACACGTCAGGGAAACATATTCCATCAGTGCTTCTTTCGGTAGGCTTGGTGGAAAGAAGAGGTAGAGGAATGGCTCGGACATTATAACGATATGTGTTTCCAAAGAAAAGCTAGTGTTAAGGGGTAATGACATGTGGATAAAGGACAGGCCAAGTTTTTTTGAGTTGACCTCACAGAATAGTGAGCTTATATGTTGTAAGCATATGAAAACATGTTTTTGTACATTTTATAGGAAACAAGATCCAGATAAAAACAAATCTTCTTGCATTCTCTTCCAATTTAAGGTGATTATCAAGCCTTGGTGAAGATATTCCTTTTTTCATTTTCTTTAATGGCTTTAAACAATGGTTATGTTTTCAATGTCAGTTTCAGGTATATCTCAACCAAAACAGGGGGAAGAAAGACATTGGATTGTGTGTGCAGTTAAGCTGTGGACCAAGAAATTGCCTCTGGGTTCTTCTCTAAAAAATGTTGTGCTTCTGGTGTGTGAAAAGCCGTGCGTCCCAAGAGGCTACTAATCTATTAGGTTATCATGTCCCTGCTTTTGTTCACTGCTTTATTTTATTTTAATTGAAAACATATACAGATAACACTAAGTTATCACTAACATCTACATTTATTGCCACCATTACATACATCTTAATGCTGCTGGGGATGCTTTTATCAGTGCATCCTGCATTTCACTCTGGATTGAAATCAAAACAGAATCTGTGACTGCTGAGAGTAATTCTGGTAGTAAAAGCAGACACTTGTCAATATGTGGAGATATGGGAGTTGCTTGTACTCAGCCTTTGGAGGTGAGACTCTATAAGAAGAAAAATGTTTGTTTTTCTTTGCCATTTGAAATTGTGGAGCTGTTTTTCTTGTGTTTCCTTAGATGGGTGACATTTTTTCTTTGTCATTATAGTGTCGGATGGTTGGGGTGGTTCACTAAGAGCCCAGAGGTTCCGAACAGAACTACAACCCAATGCACATGCTGGCGATTGATTTACCCTCATGTGGAAGACAAAGGTAAAGGTAAATGTAGGTTGCAGCAAGAAGACCCGTGTTTGCGACCCACCTGTGTCTCCTCCCATAAAACAAAAACATGCAGATTTGGGAATTAGGCAAATTGGACACTAAATTGACCGTATGTGTGTGAGTGCGAGGGTGGATGGTTGTTTGTCTCTATATGACCCCGTGATGGATTGGCGACCTCTCCAGGGTGTACCCCGCCTTTCGCCGTATGTTATTGGAAAACAAAGGAGCAGACAATGAGTGATACGGGATTGAAAAAAAACACCACAGGGCAGATTATTCATTGGCAATGGAAATGGTGTTCATCACCTTTTTAGTGTTATTTTAGAGTGAACTGCTGTGTCATGCAGAGAATGAAGGCCATCATACAATTTAAACTAAGCTTTTCAATGTGTCTGATACAGGACTTAATACTGTTATTATTTTTTACACATTTTAGTTAAATACATAAATCTTAAACTGCATGTGTGATGATAATACGAGCAACAGTTTCATATAACATTTGAAGTTGTAATCTTAGAGCTTTCAGTTGCCTCATCAAATTATCCAGAAAAATGCAAATGCACAAATCAGGGGACACTTTTAGTTTCAAACCAAGGAGACTGTGTTGCAGAGCTGCTTGACGACACTCCTTTTGAATGTGGCATGAAATGAGATTTCATAACAATATGCTGAGGGAGATGGTAGCTGCAGTACCTGGCAGCTCTCACAGCTGTCTTCATAATCACACAAGGCGCCCTGTTCCAGGTGGCATTTCTGGCAACACATCCTGAATTCCTGGATGAGCCAAAACAAAATGAGTTTAAACACAATGTTAAACTTTCCTGCTGTTATAAGAATGGCCTTTTACCACACAAAACACATATGTTATCTGTGAATACCCATAACAAGTGTGGAACTTTGTTATTGGGTAATGATCTGTTATGAAAGCCTCTTAATGGCTTCTAATGGTTTCAACTACGCAGAGCAGCAGATCTGTATTCTGCCTGACATCACTGGGGGTTAACAGAAAGGAGGCTTTCATTAGGCCTCTTCCAGAAGTCACCTGGAGCCGTCAGGATCCTGCTCGTCTATGTGGCAATAATGAGGATACATCATAAATGCTGAGTGATTCCAAAACTGGGAGAGTGTGTGAGATGGTAACAAACAACCAGCTGGAAATTTAAATGTAAAAGCAGCCAAGATGATATTAAGGTAAATGGAGCATCAGCGCTTTTCTTTTGAAATGGCAAAAAGTAAAAAAAGTGTTGTTATTTAGGTGTGTGTGTGTGTGTGTGTGTGTGGTTTTTGAACTTACAAACAGGATATTGACAATCTTAAAATGCATTTCAAGACTTTTGGTCAATGTTGGTCCTGCATGCAGCACAAGCAACATGCATTAAAATGCATTAATTCAAGCATCTTCTATAATTATAAACTCACTGTAACATACATAAGGAATACATTTGCACTAAAAGAATCACTATATGCTGCAGCCAATGACCTCTGTTAATGACCTTATTTTGCCTTCTATTTATTTTTTTTGTTTATTTATTCAAATGTCCTCTATTAATATGTATCACAACTTCCTTTAAACTATGTATTATTTTGTCTTCTTTGTTGTTGGTGTTTTTCCTTCTTTTTTTTTTTATCTGTCATCACATTTGTTTGGCTTTGGTGCCTGGTTGGTTTTACTGTCCCTGAGCTTCCTGCCCAATCTCTGCTTATGCTTTGTTTTATTGCTTTTGCTTTGTTGTGGAAGCACTTTTGTAATCTCTGTTTTAAAATTGCTATATAAATAAAGTTGTTATTATTCCTGCAATGTTTAAAAACCTATTTCCAGAATAATTTGGTGTCTCTCTGTTTGTATGTGTTATGCATTTGAATTGAAGCAATGAAACACTTTAATTAGTCACCTGTCTTTATGGAGCTGTGTAATAACACATATTCAAAACATGCAAATTATGAAGGTGCCACAGATTGTCTTCAGCTCTGTTTTTTTTTTTTTTTTTTTAACGAATGTCAATGGTTTAAGAAATGCTGAAGAAAAAGTATAGAGTACATTTTGGTTCCTTTTACCTTAATAAGATATTGATAAGAAACATGGGGAGAGGAGGAGGATGACATGCTGGTTTGCCAGCTGGAGGTTGAGCAAGAACCTGCTGCTTAAGATCAAAACAACCACAAAAAAGACACCAATGGAGCAGGAGGTGGTCTTGTCTCCCAAACAACTGTGGAGTGGTGTAATTTGACTTAAATAGCCCCAAGATTTATATTGCATTCTGGGATGCTGGTAGTATTGCTAACACCTCACAATGAATTGAGGTCAAAGAGCAACAACGCTCCTTCCTCGTGCCTCTGCCATAACTGTGCATGACTGTAGTCTTTTGATTCACAACTAAACAAAGAAAACTAAATCAAAAGAAAACAAAGGAAAAATGCTTAATTTTACAGCTGACTCAGACCAGAGCACAGTATAGGTGTGAAAATACTGTTGCATACTGCAATATAGTCTGAAAACAGCAGCTCCCTGTGGGAACTCATCCCCCTTTGACATGTGATTCTATTACAAGAAAGGGTTTGTTGGGTGAATGCCTCGTGAATGACCTTCCAAAGCTGATGAATTCCTTTACACTCACACACACACACACACACACACACACGTGGCTGTTCATGACTGTGCACCAATAACACAATGTTGATTTCTCTCTCTTAAGTAATGAGTTGGAGATTTACATCCTGATTAGTATGAGTGTTATAAGGGGCCAAATTATGTTTCCAATATGGGGGAGAGTGTCCCATGTAATGCTGGAGCCTAACAACAGCAAAACTTCTTGTGGATTTTACAGAACAATGTTAGGCTCTGTGCTTTGGTCAAGAGCCAGTTAAAAGAATAACATAACATACACACATATCCTGGGTGTTAAAATAATGAAATACACAATAGATAGAATATGTACGCTAGTCTCTTCATTGTTTCCAGTACAGAAAATGCCTTTCCATTGTGCCATGCATTGCTAAAGATTCTGTCTTAGTGGCCAAGGGAAAGCAATGCTTATAGAGAAACAATAAAGTATATCCATATATATGCAGAGACAGAGACATTTGGTGAAGATATTGACATATTAGTCATCCATAGGGGACACAGATGGTGTTGTTTTTCAATCATATTACACAAACAGGAAAGTATATTGCAAAACACTGACTATCTTAGTTCTAACCCACCTGTTCCACCTCTGCCACAAGCACAGACATTTGGAGATAATATGGTTATAAATGGGAACATTGTCACATAATTATCATGCTTTTCCATCACCCTTTTTTTTTCCATCCAGGATGTTCAAAATGTGCATAAATATATTTGTATGGAAAAAAGAAACACTGTTGGAAGCTTCTGCGATATAGATGCTGCAGTAAGTTATTCACAGCGAGAACATAGTAATGTCACATGGCGTTAAAGTTGCACATGGATCCACACGGTTTGTTTCTCTCTGTGTAGTGATGTGGTAGATGCAGCTTGGCAATGTGTGATGCAACTCCCGCGGCTCCCCTCATCCCAGCAGTTGAGATGTGCCCGATGCTGTTAATAATGACATTTTGTTCACAAGTGGATTGATCAACAGCTGCGACAGATAATAGATGCGCTTCAGTAAAATGAGGGAGGACGAGAGGAATTGCTTGTGTTGCACAATGCACTCATTGATTCAACATAGATCTGGCAGTATAGCTTAGGAGGAAGATCGTGAAGGCCAGAACAAGAGCAATTGTTTGCAGTAAGAGTTTGCTCATACTGTTCGTATAGTTGTTGAATATTTTATAAATACGACGCACTTTATACCTGTGAATGTGTTTTATTTTGGTAAAACGTTACAGCAAATTGTTTTAATACATTATCAATCCATTTTATTTTATTTTTTTAATGAAAGGGACTCGATTGCACTGTTCATACACTGTCCTCAATGTCTCAGATTATCGCACTGATATGCAAAATAAATTCTTTACTCTTTTGGATGCGTCACAGCACCGCAACGTGCGCTGTCCCAATTGTCACATAAATTGCCGGCTCCTTTGAATGTTTCCCATATTCTTCAGATGTGACCAAAATCTGCCAAAACCTACACCATTGTTTTCCATGTCCCTGGACCTGTAACTGTAAACCACCCAGAGCCTTGTGTTCATGCCATCTGCATTAATACTAATATTGATATTAATATTAATACCAGTTGATGTTGTATGTGTCTTTTTTCCCTGTACAAGGGTTTTCCTCACTCGATGTGAAGGTCAAAGGACCGCGGTGTCGTACAGACTGTGAAGCCTACATTGCATTTGTAATGTTGGGCTTTATGAAAACAAATACTTGACTTGACAAGAAGAAGAAGCTTTTTTTTGTAAACATTTATGACAACAAACACAAAAACAGACTGTGGAGGGTCCATGAAAACGAATAAATTATCACAAAAGTAATACAACTGGTACAACACAAAACTAGAACTGACTGAAAACATTCACTAACTATGCAATATTTATATTATTACTATTATTTCTACAGCTAAAATGTCAGATATGCTTAAATATGTCTGATTATTATGATGTTTTTGGCTGATCAGGGGTTAAACCAGCAGCCAGGCATCAAGAATCAGAAAGAACTGTTTCAATATTTCAAACTGGGGAGGGTGGCATTAACCTCCCGGTGTGCAACCTGCCAGAATTTATTAGGAGAAGAAGAAGGGGAATAACCAAGAGTTGTGTGACATCGACACAGTGACTGACTTCCGTCTCCTCCAGTTGAGGGAGTCCTCTCCTTCATCAGCTGCATACCCCTGAGGATCCAGACTAGGAATTGAGACAAAGATATTAGTGGGTCCTCCTCCAGAGACGGCCATGTTGCACTGCATTTTTTTTTTTACTGTAGCCCCATTAAGACAAACCACTGACTCTAAAGAAGGTTTTGCAAAACCTCACACCACCTGAATGTAGTCACTAAACAGCAAAGTGTAAGACAGCTTGTGTTTTTATTATCATCCACAGTGAAAAGTAAATCAGTGAGAACAAGATTAGCGAGCTAGATCTGATTATGAAACCTTACCTGTACCAGCTGTGGGTGCAGTTTCTATGGTTACCACAAATGGAGCTCTGGGTTCTCTTTTTCAATTACTTACATGGGATGTAATGAAAACAGAGTTTAGGCAGCACCGCAAATACTGTGTCTGTGACCAGTTTGTGCTTTGCTTGGTAACAGTGATAACCACCTTGTTCATTAGCTTATAACTGATTTCAGAAAGTTTAAAGTTTGTAAAAAAATGTAACTCATACTTTTTACACACCAGTAGTGGACACACAAGTTGGGCACAGGAGCAGTGGGCAGCACTTATCTTTCCCGGGGAGCAATCAGAGTGGGCGCCCCAGCCCTTGACCTGTCCCGGTATTTGTACCGACCAGGTTCCAAACCCAGTTCCTTTCCCGTTGGCCATGGGAGGATCGGGGAAAGTTGTTGGCTCTGTTCAGTTTATGTAAGTCAGAACATTTAACATCATGCTTCAATTGAACCAACTTAAATGAACCAACAAGAACCTTGGAAGTGAGGGAGCTAAATGATGCTGGGATTTCCCCACTGCAACTTGTCAAAATGGCTGCTGTGCAAAGAGCCCATACTCACAAAACTTAATTTAATCCTACAATAGCCTCTTGTAGGAAAAAGCGGGACATAAGTAGGCATTATGTAGTCACTGACCTTCTTCACTGACCTTTTTAGAAACCAGATGCCAGAAATTCTCGGCACATAGTGTACTTGTTGGCAATAACATCAACATCGACAGAGTCCCCTTTAACATAGTGCATTTCATGAATATTTGGTGCGGACATTATTCTCTCACATGCAGCCTCAGATGTTGGGTTAGCTCAATTGGTGAACTGCATAGTATGAAGTGCAGTTCACCACCCGGCAAAAGTGCTTTTAATTAACCCCTCAACTTCTACTTCATGATGAAATAAAGAGACAATGATGGTTGTGATGTTTTATGCACAATTGCATTTTTTTTGTATTTCCGTCACTGTATGATGTCAGCTGTCAATAATGTTCATGATAAAAGGCAGTAAAATGACAGCTGCCCCCCCCCGATCCTTACAAACTATTCTATCATTCCTTTTATCAAAACAGGACTCAAGACTTAAGACCATGTTTGTCATGTACGTAGACAGCAATATCAAAAGAAGGTTGAGGTTTTATTATGCATATTATATGCGTATTATAATGCAAATCTTTTAATGTAGAAGATTGCTGGTACAATTGTTGCATCTTACTATATTCCCAACATGAGGGAAATGATTTAGGTCAAAATAAGTCATGTAATGAGTGGAGACTCTTGAGGTTCATCTTATGGCAAATTTACATTTTCCTTGACTGCAAGTCCACTGAGGACGTAAATGTCGCCCTCTATCTATGTCTGTGAGGGTACATAAGGACCCTATGCACATGTTCCATGCAGCCTAAGAATGTGTGATCACAAGGACCATACATTTTGGTATGTACCCGTGGCATGTCAATGTGACTATGTGTTAATTTTTGTATGGAACCGTGGACATGAGATTCTCTGCGGACACAGAAGGCAAAAAGTATTGAAAAGAATTCTTATCCTCATCCCAATCTACTGGCACGTTTCCACTAGCGTGACTCGACTCGGCACGGCACGGTTATTTTGCGTTGCCACTAGCGATAGTACCTGGTACTTTTTTAGTACCTGCTCTGGCGAGGTTCCGAGCGAGCTGAGGGGATACTATGCGTGTCGTCAACAGACTGCCGGCCCCTGATTGGTCAGAGTGCCGTCATAGAAAGAGGCATGAGCAAGATGTCCGACACAAGAATCAAGCCGAACAATTATCCGAATTGTAGATCAGTTAAAAAGACTTAACAATCCTAAAAACATGGGTTAATCTCCAACAATTACCAAGAAATGTCTAAAATCTCAATATTTAGTCCGGGAATCTGGTGAATTTAGATCGGGATTGCGAACTGCGGGCCGCATCACAAACACTGCCACTGTAAGTGACTGTATCAGACTCCCATGATGGAGGAAGTACTGAAAAAATATATAATATTGTAGTGACCGGAGCAGTACCGTTTGAGGATGGTGAGCGTTGATGGCGCAGAGACTCATGGGAGTGGGTTCTTGTGTGTGATTAAACTGTTGTTGTTGTTGGATGTGTTTCAGTTTGGTGTTTAGTGTGCATGTTCTGGGGATGTTTGGTGTTAAACGGAGTGATTTTGTGTTGTGTCACCATGACCGAGTGTGGTGGGGCAGGTGATGATGTTCATCAAATGCTTGTGTCTCAGGTTTTTAATAATATTACTGATTATCTCGCTGCTGCATGAATAGCACAAGATCCGTTATTAAACTGAAATCTGTCTCGTGAGACTTTCTTACGCTTGAGCTCGCCACAATATGTAACTGGTTCTGATGATTCATAACCTTGAAAACAACCGCTTTACAAGTCACTCCGTGCAGGGATGACTCCGCCCATGTTGAATAGGTACTATTTTATGGAATATGATATGTGTCAATATTTTCACAATTTTCATGAAGCAAACAACACTTTTTAAGAAGTAAATAAAATATCAATTGAATCAATAAAAAATATTGTATTTTATTGTTTGAAAATACACTTGTTCTTTGCACTCTCTGATTTGTTTGTGAGATTATGAACATTAGATACTTACAATTATTTTGTCAGATGTTGACGGGGAACGAGTTCAAGACAGACAGCGACTCCAGGCCCGTGACGATTTCCGGTCCATTGAGCTGTCGCTCCAAAAGTCAGTAGCCAATCAGCAGGCAGCTTCCTAAGGCCCGCCCATGAACAAAAAACCATGCCGCAAAGAACAAATCACGGAGCGCAGAGAACAAGTGTATTATGTATACCAGTGGAATACATTACTTATGAAGGATTTAAAAAAGTGTTTGCGTCATGAAAATTGTTGTTTTAAAATACTGACACAATTCTAGTTCCATACTATTTTGTAGTGGGAAACCAACCTAAACCGTGCCGTGCTGAGGCGAGCTGGGACCATGGGTGGAAAAGGGGCTTAATAGAATTCCCCTAAAGGCCTCTTGACCTCTTGATTTCAACCACCACTAGGACATAACTCAGGGGAATAAAATACACCAAACAGCAACATTAACTGACACTAAGTATCTTGTAAGAAATTATTCTCAATGCGTATACTTCACTTGCAAAAATAAATCCACTCATATAACCATGTATTGCTGCTAAATCCCTCTGATTTTAAAGAAGCTTATAGTGCCAAGGCTTTCTGTGCGTAATAGGTTGAGCTAATATATACATGCCTTCAAAACAATCATTGTTGTTTATCCCGACCTTTTGAACCTCCTGGATCCGAAAGTTTTTGCAATGAATTCTGATTTTTGGCTAAATCCCTATTCAATAAATTGCCTCAACTCTACACAAACATCCAAACGCAGTCTCTCCCCTTTTTTGTGCCACCAGCTGTTAGATGTGGGTGAGAATAACAGGAAGAACGAGACATGGAGGATTCACAATTTGATTGATAATATCCCTTTCTTTCCCACCCCGTCTCAGTCTCACTCCCCTTCATTTCCCCTCTCCTTACGAACATTTGCATCTGCACTGCAGTGCTTGCTACCTGGAAGTGAACAGGAACATTTTGATCCAGACTTTACAGGGAGTCTTCAGAAAGTCTTCAGAGTCTACAGGAAGGAGGATTCTATGGTAAAGTTTCGAGCCAGACTCATGAGTTATATTTAGTGTGAGTGAAATTCTGTTTTCTAAATGGTATAGTTAAAAGGAGACATTTGTATTGCAGGTGTTGATTGAAGTACACTCACTTGGCCAGAGTCACAGCAACACATAAAATTGCATTTTATGGGGCATCTGTCCTTTTTTCAGCCTTAATGAAAGTAAATGGAATATATAATTAAATCAGTCAGATTTAGTACTCAGGTAGTGATTAATTGCTCAAAGCCACAGTTGCTGTTTGGACATCTGCATACTTGTCATTGTGTCTAATTAAAATTATACACCATTGCAAATGCAAATATTCATCCCTGTAGATAGTGGGGGCAGCACACACATGCTTTTCTGGACATGTAGCTGGACTGTGATCTGCATTCATTGACTCATTGGACTCGGGGTCCTGTGTGGGACAGACCTAGCCCCAGAGTCAAATCAATGCAGAAACATATGAGTATGAAATCAGCCACACAGTTAACGTTATGTTGTTAGCAGAGTAATACAACATGTGTACTAAAGTTAATAAAGCCGCATAAAGTATTTTTTGCATCAATTTTCCCATGTGGTCAGCTGGGATTTGCACCAGCGCCCCTCGCGACCCTCATGTGGAGGATAAAGCTGCAGAAGATGAGAGAGTGAGCTTTTCATGCGTCTCATGTCCTGGCATCATTCATTGCAGTAAGCGCACTGGATATTGTTTGCAACCCCTGCTGAATGGTCAGAATGTGGTATAATTGTATAATTTTCTATCATATGACAGAAGTTAACTTTCAATGAGTGTGTTCAGATGGAAGTTTCAGCTAACCATACTCAGACTCAGTATTATTTTTAATCCTTGTTCGCTAAAATAGAGACTTGATTTGCACTATATCCTTGAAGATGACTACTGTCCATCTCCTGCAGCTACCGAGTCCAAGGCAACCAATCCACAAATCAGATGTCTGTCGCACTCACTAAAACATGCACACAACACACAGCTCTCCATGCACTGCATCTCCAAAATCCCCTGCTTAGGTTAGTTTAACAGGCCTGCACAGTCCCACAGTCACACAAACACCAGACAGTCTGGTTGTTGCACTGATAAAAGGTTCACAACAAGACTGAATCAATTTGCAACCAATGAATGGATGAACAAGCACGGGGAAGGAGGATCAAGCTAATGAACAGGATTTTTTTTGGTGGTAAAAGACTAGAAATTTCTCGATTAGCACGTCATTCTTCATATACAGTATGTTTGTTCATTGTAACACCGTGGGGCATATTTCTCATCTTGTTTTTTCTTCACTAATACTCGGGCAAGCCAGCAAACTAAAGAAAGACTGCAGCTATAAGAGGAGAAATCCTGGCTGTGAAGTGATACGGTGCATATCAGTCCACACAAACCACTCAGATTACACTTTTCAATCACATATCCACACCAGCAGGGCATTAAGTGGTGGATCTCATTGCAATGACAAAGCATTAAGAGTTCACTTTTGTGTGATATTCCATCACTGAATTCCCCCAGAGCTGCCCAGAGGTCCTCTCTGCTGCCGAGTTTATCATAACAGCTTGGGAGTAGATGACCTGCCAGATGTTTGTAATCTCCCACCGATAGGCTTGTGACTGGGGTCACAATCAGATAAGAGAACATAGGAGGGGATTAAAAATGTTGACAGTGGGGAAAAGGCTATAGAGTCGGCTATAATCAGTGATAGATGGCAGATGTCCCAGCACAGAATCTGATAAATGTGCCCATTTATGTAAAAAAACAAAACACCTCTTATGTTGATGGAGTTGTGAGTATGTGAATGTAGGGCTCACACACAAGATGCAAGCTCATTTCTTTTACTAGTGTGTAAGGCCCCATTGAGAGAGTATGGTTGTGTGGGCAGGTTAATGATATCGGCTTTGGAGTGGATTTTAATCACAAACAGACAAATGAGACAGGTTGGGCTGGAGGTGCTCCAGGAATATACAGCGCCTCGTCCCCCCCCTCCCTTGCTCCTTTATGCACTTCCTCACTCCATTTCTCTCCTGCTCTATTTTTCTTCCTGCTTTCTTCTCTGTCTAAACCAAATAATGAAGAGATTTAGGAGAAGCAGAGAGCGACCAATAAGAACACAATGGTCCAGATTAAAAGGAATCACTCATATTTACAGGATTGAACAGCAGGACAGATTCCCCTCTTGTGAGGCACTATAGGAGGTAATTGGCAGTGGAGGAGCAGAATTGAAAGCCTGTCCTGATGACAAGTAGAAAATAAAATACAATGCCAAGAGGTCTTTGTTTCCATCTTTGGAAAAATGTTAAATGTGATGACGGCAATAACAGGATTTAAGAGTGCAAAGTACATGTCTGTTCTTTAAAAGAACATCGTCATTTATTCATAGAATTATTCACGGTAAATCAACAGGGGAAAATTCACTGATATTTTGCTGCGATTCTACAGCCCTGCAGTGCTGCAGGAAATTGGAGCTCCCTTTTTCTGAACACCGTAGTACTGAGGCATGCTTCACTCCATTAGAGAGTGAAAGCTAGAGCCATGGAAGTGTAAAGAATTGGACATCAGTCCTCCTAAGCCCCCGAGGTACATCAAGAAATGTTGGCTTGCCCAGCTCCCCCAGTAAAGAGCATGTTATGCCTGTGAAGATGACTTTGCAGTAGAGCGTATATTAACATCCATGCCTGCATGCCTCGGCCTGTGGTTCATTTTCTTCCAGCAACTTAGAGATTTGAAATGATGGCTGGTTGTTATGAAAAGACATTCCAGTTTAAAGTAATAAACCATTGCATTTTTTTTAATTTTTTTTTTAATTATTATTAGTTAATGCTCAGTAATTATACCTGAGTACAGTATATTGTTAATATTGTGGCCAGCAGTGGCGAGCAACACAAAAACTCAACAGAAGAACTGGGTTTAATTCACAAAACCACAAATCTTCCGAATTAAAACCCTTGGTTGCTCATTCCTTCTCATGGATATGATCAAGTACACACCAATGTGTCTAAAACCATCATCCAGACTATCATCATAGAAACAATAATAACCATGAAGGCTGTAGAATATGAAAACATGGATTTCCATTCTTAAATATTCTGCTCATATAAAGTCTGGAAAAGTCAACATGTCTATTATGTGATGAGAAAGAACCCACTAGTCCATTTATATCAATATGTTGACCTGTTGGTTGTGTCAGCTGATACCAATATTATTCTAGTTTTTTCATTTTTCCACTCACCCTAACCCAAATTCATCATTCTACATGTATTCCAATTAGCTTGTGTTTGTTTGTCACAGTGGATTAGCTGCTGTGCTGGTGGGGCTTTTCTTTTAGAGGGTACATGTGGTGTGAGTCATGCGGACATTTAGTTTGGAGCAGATGGGACCGTGTGTGCTGTTGGCTTTATGAGGAAGACAACACATCAGCACAGATCACCACATGACCTGGATAGTGTGAAGCACTGTGTATGCCTTTGGTCCTGTTTGGACCTCACACCTTGACATGTGCCTTGGGTGATTAAATCACAGGTGGACAGCTCTAAATATGTCATCTCATACCTGGCGTTGGAATTAGACTAACCACTTGTGACTGAATGTCACATCTCTGCTGTAAATGCAAATAACCCCATATGTCATTACTGTTTACAAAGAAAGGTTTAATAAAAACATATATGAAGCTTATATAGATGTTATTTTTAACCAGTTTGACTTGAAGCACGGAAAAGTCAACGTATTTGTGCATGAAAAACACTTTTTTGGACAAAATGACTTATGTAGTTCAGTTTCTGCCAATCAACCTTTAAGATTTGGTTTTAGAGAGTTATGCATTTAACTGAGTTGGTTAATGTGTGGTCAAGACAAAATCCATTATGGCTGAGTGTCCTCCACAATTTAGAGTGCCATGTTCGTGTGTGTTTGCATGTGTATTTGTGTGTGTCTGCTCTATAATCATATTAAGTTGGATTATTAGATGGACCCATTTGCACAGTGCTTTCATGAGGTGTATGGCACCAAATCCTATTGGAAATCATCCTAATCTACGGCAAAAGCTCTGTACCTGCAGTTGCGGCATCAGTGGGGACGGTGTGTCCCTAAGTGCTAGCCTGGATATGGACATTTGTGCAGCATTAATTTGGCCCGAATTAGGATTGAAAACAAATTGCCACTCTACATTTCCAAATCCAGGGATGATTCAGAAATAATGAGAGGCTCAGCCCATATGAACGGTTCATAAGATTATCCCCCTACAGCTCAACCCCTTGGTAAGAAAACCCAACACTTTCATAACAGACTAATAACAAAACTAATCACGGACAAAACAAGCCTACACATGGTGTGAGTCAGATAGGGACATCCTTATCAGGCAAAGCTCCTCATATTGATGTCAGTCTTAAATATTCCAGTTTATAATAAATCTGGGCACATTTGGAGATGGTTTTCTAATCATGTATCAGTGTATCACACATTTCACATCATCTTCAGTGTTCAGATATTGTAATAGCACTGATATAGACTTTGACCTTCTCCGTATCGAGAATTCTTCACTCTACATCTGAAATGCTTCAAGATGATCCCATAGCAGCATTCCATGCTACGATAGCACTAATGGCAAAATGAGACTCATGATCCTAATCATTTAAAAGAGGATCAGGGAGAACGGTTATGCTGAAATGACCTTTGGATTGGGCCCATGGACAAAAAAAATAAATAAAAATACTGTGGCAATTCTGGAAATGGCTGAAGAGGATTCTGAAATGGAAAGTCACCATAGAAGCATTCACAATACAAAAAAGGAGCTTTAGAGCTTTAAGATTTAGAGCTGAGCTGAGAGAGGGGCCCAGGAGAAAGTCTGAGTTTGTTAGTTTACATCAATGACAGTTTCCCCATGTCACGAGCTTGCTGCCAAAAGGTTCATAATTTCAGAGTCTCAATGCATGAACCATGAAATGCCCAAAAAAGAAAGTGACAGCAAGAGGAGGGGAATAAATTGATTCTAAATGACTTATTATGCCAATTTGTAGCAGCAAGTCAATTACATGTGATCAACAGCTTGCTCATAAGAAAACAGCTTCTAGCTAAATTTACACGAATGACAAATATTACTGAAATTGCTGTAAATGTGGGGGTGAAGTCTGAAGCTGTGCTCACACAGAGCAAGGACAATCTCAGATGTAGTGTGTCTAAATTCAGGGCAAAGATGCAAGTCAAGGACAACCCATGTGTTTGGAATTAAACCTTTGTTTGTGTACTGAAATGGTTTAAACCTGAGTAAATAAAACCAAGATAAAAAAAAGAAAAAAAGAAGATAATTTTGTAAGATGCTCTCTAGTTGTAAGATCAGCTAGAGGCTGGGCTGTCACACAGCTGTAAACTCGCTATTAAGTTTCTAACAAGCTTCCAGCTAATATCTGTATGGTTATTGGCTCCCTGGGTCAAATAAACAGACGATGTTACAGGTCCAGCCATGTGTATCATGTGATAAACTGAAAGACACAGAAGCATGCAAAACAGATGCCCTCCTGGTGTTTTCTTTATGTCTATTTGCACTTTACTTGATGTTTTCTATTGTTGTAAAGATGTTTGCTCGACCATTTTTTATGAACAATGTCTGTTGCTGGTTTGGTTTGGGTGGTTGTCTGTTCTTCCTCGACTTGTGTTCGCCAGCACCGTTGAAAACAAATGCACACTGCTTTAACACGGAGGATAAAGCAGTAGACACAAGAGGGCGCTCCAGAGAGAAAAAGCGACCAGACAAAGTTCCGCTTTAATATTAAATGTGCAGGGGAGTCTTTACATTGGCTTTACTGGCTTTAAATGGGTTATCTTTTTTAAACATCATGGACGGGCGACGATAGTTCACTGGCAGAGCGAGTCGTCTTTAAACGAGGGTTGTGGGTATGATTCCCAGCTCCGCTAGTATACTACATGCCGACGTGTCCTTAGGCAAGACACTTAACCCCACATTATTCCTGAGAAAATGCGCTGCACATATAGATGCGCTGTATGAAAGCGTGAGTGGGTGTGAATGGGTGAATGGCACTGAATGAGTGAATGGCAGAACTGCAGTGTAAAGCGGCTTTGCATGGTCATCAAGATTAGAAAAGTGCAGACCATTGACTGATAATAGGACTTTATATTTTTAACTTCATTTATTGTTTTTCTTATCGATTACAGAATACAACTTGTTTCTGTCTCCATGGTTATTTTGTAGGTACAGTGTTATATACAAGTGATTTAGATGTTTAAAGTCTGGAAACACATTAAACACCTCTCTGAACGGCTTTATTCAAAGCGATATTCCAAGCTTGACTGTGCTCATGGCAATAGGTGAGTAGAAGGGCAAAAGAGGAAAGAGTGACGTAAGTAAATAGAGAGAGAGAGTGAGAAGGAACTGGGGTGAGATTTGATAGTGAGAGGGCTTGATAGTGTCACAGTATTTAGTATGCAGAAGGCACTTTTAGCCCTCTGTCATAGTCTGGGAGTCCTCTGCAATGAGCAGGCTCAACTTTCTCACATAAGCCTTTGCCTCGAGCCATGAACTCAAATATTTTAGTCACATTCACTGAGGCAAAAAAAAAAAAGCCTTATTATGATCAAAGGTTGGTGTTTCCTCAAGGAAACATAGAGTGTCTGTTAGAATTTGCATTGAGTTGAAGGCGGGTCATTTTCTACAGAGAGACATGCAGAAACAACTGGAGATTTGTTGTTTTTCCCGCTTTGAAACTCTTCCTTTGAAGAAAGTTTTAACAGTGCTACATTTATTGAGTATTAAAAATGATGAATTATATATATCTTTGTTGTCATATCAGTAAAGCAGTAGTATGTGCCCTTTGTGTTGTCATTTACAGGTCTTTCACACCGGCATCCATGTGAATGTTGAAATAGTAAGCCAATAAAATATCCAACTTGTAAATGATTTGTGACTTTTGGACCATTAAATCCTCTTAAATTTTTTTACTTTTGCCTTTCATCCAATTTCATCACTCAGACTGTCAGCAGCACGTGCAAAGAGATAAATCAATATCTTTATGCATGTATAGCTTCAGGCAGATAATGGATAAATAAAAATGGATGAATAAAAATGAGTTGAAAGTTTTTTTATTGATTCTTTTATAAATAAATCTCTACATGGATATGATTTGATTGACATTTTATATGCATTTTGTATTTGATATTTTGGAGTTTCAGCAGCTGGGCTGTGCACTCTGGAAATATCTTTACAAGGTTTGAGCTTATAATAATAATTTATTCATAAAGCATGTTTAACAAAGTTAAAAAAGGCTCTATGAGAAAAACAGATATAAAAGGAGAATAAACAACTGAACTTAAGCAGTGGAAATTAAATGTTAAGGAATAATATAAATGCATTAACAGGATTAGTCATTGTATAAAAGAAACATTTGTAAAAGCATGATGAAAAATGGGTTTAATATTGACCAAGTTCAATGGGAACCAACAGAAATATCCAGTATTACTGCTTCTTTGTAGCTGTTTCACATTCCCTTGACTTTTCCAAATTTTTTTCCACCTTCAGTAGAGGGAGGCAGTTAATGTAACCTGCCTGACCCCTGCTTAAAAATGATTTCTATTACTCATACAAAGCTTTTATGACACACTAACAGATTCAAGGTATCACGAGGGCCATTATTTATTCATTATTTAAACACATTTTATTCTACAACGGCTAATGTGACGTCACAAAAATTTGCCAGATTTCATACAAATCCTGACACTGAGGCACAACAAATGAATCACTTCTTGGGTGTTTGCATGTTGAAAGCGAAATGCACATGAATGTCAGTAGCTGATTGCAACATTCTTCTTCTTATTCCTCTGGTTTCTTCCATATTCTGCAGTTATTCAGGTTCCTCGCCAAAAGGCTAATCCGAGTCGCATCTGATAATTAGCTTCATTTCTCTTAATCAGTGCAACAGGAGGGTAACACTGTTCGTAACACTGAGTGGTGAGGTTTACCATCTGACGACATACTTCTTGATGTGTGGCAGGGACCCGCAGCCTCTGATCGTCATGTTTCTGTGCACTGTTAAATGGAGCTGTGGCCTTAACATGGCACTGCTGTCCGACCTCACAGTCTTTATCAGTACCCTTAGGGGCCTGTATCGGGAGCCGGGACTGATGGGGTTTTACTCTCCTTGGGCTGCTGACCGAAAGAAAATTAGAACGACCCCTCAGACTTGTTGTGTTGTGTGTTTTTGTGTGTTTGTGGAGTGGACTGTGAAAGTATTTGTGACGGCAAGACCAATGCTGAATGTCTAGAAATAAGGACATAAGTGTAAACCCATCCCTCCTTTTGGTAAAGAGTGTTAAGACAGGACCTGAGGGGAGAGAGAGTTCTGGGGAAGTACAGTTTGAACCTCTACTCACCAAAAAAGACCTCCGTTTTAAAGTTTTAGTGGGCAGTGTTAAAAATAGTTGATTGTCAATACTAACGTTCTGGGATCAAGGCAAAGTCTGATGTTTTTCAGAGAGAAGTCACATCCTTTTCCAACCTGGGAAATCCACGGACGTTACCATTTATTGCCTGGTAAAGGGTTAATTGTCTGACTCTCGTTTCCATTTTTTTTCTAGGTCGCTTTGCAGCACAGACAGTTACCGATGCTTGAATAGCGACCTCTTCACTGAGGGGATGAGTACATAGTAGAACAGGCAATTAGACCCAGGTTGCTGCAGAGGCACTTGGTCCATGGGGGGGCTAGCTCTACCAAATGAGCTATCCGGCACCCCTAAAATACAACAACTACGACAACCTTTTGTTTTGAATTTGTGATTCTGACTTTGTAAAAAACTACACCATAAACCTTGCTTTCTTTTGGCATCCAGTTTTTGGCACAGTTTTTGTGGAAATATGTTGACACAGTTTTTATGGTTGTTTTCTGCTTTGGCCAATAGCCTTGATGCTCCTTCTGCTTTATTGTAAAGTTACAGTTTTAAAGCACCCATATAAACACATTTATAAACACTTGTCATGACATGACACCATTTTATTACCTTGAATAGTTATCATATCCAAACACATTGTCTTGTCAGATGCTCTCAGGGTTTTTTAAATGATGCAAGGTTAACTTATATCCTCACACTGCATAAAAAAAAACACTGTATATAAACAGTGACAGCTATAAACTCTGGCTGCATAATAAACCCTAATATTAGCAAAATATAAAGGATGGTTTAAAAGTAATCTATAATATATTGAGAGAATAACGACATAAGAGGAGAGTTAGAGTGGAACGATGAAATCTAATTATTATGTGTGAATGTAGTGGGAAAGTATACTCAGACGTGAGAATGAGATGTGATGTACCTGTGGAGGCGGATCCTTGTTACTTGCCAAATGTTCCTAATGTTATTCATGCTAGGGGGAACTCTAGTTTCCTCTCAGTGTGAGTCTCTGCTTTAAAGTCTCATATCACACGCTTTGTGTTTGCCACCACGGAAGTGCTGAATATAATCAAGCTTATTTAAGTGTGCTTACAAAGAAGACACTTTATCATATTTTCATCAGAAAGGTGCCTTTTAAGTAATCAACCCTGATAAGAACTTTTACTGCAAAACAAAATGGGGATTACTCCTGAGTGCACCTGATTAGGTTTTTATGTTTGTAAGAGCATACACTTCTATCAAACAAAACCGCAGCAGTGATGATGACGGTAGGATATAATGTGTCTTACTGAAACAGTGCATCATTTTGAGGCATTGCATTTTCCACAAAGACCTAAACTTCATTTGGAAAAATGTTGCCGTAAAACTTTTTATTGAAGAATTTCCATCTGCGGGTGCATAAAATCGCACAGCTTGACAGACAGATGTGTGATTCGTGTACGTTTGGAATTCAAATATAATGAAAATTTTCACCGAAAATTGTGTTCCCACAACATAAACTGAATTGTTGTATATGTTTTTGTGAGAACACACTTTTAGCAGAATATAGTTTTGACATAAGACCAGTAGTGACATAGATCTATGTATTTGAGCCTAACTGTCATACGGATATAGAATAGAATAGAATAGAATAGAATAGAATAGAATAGAATAGAATAGAATAGAATAGAAACCTTGAGCCAAGCTGTGAGTGCTCTCAGCTCTCAAAACCTGCTTCAACACTTCCAATCATCACACATATCAATCATAAAAAAACAAGGCAGGAGAGAGTATGTCACATAGAGGGGATGATAGTGTCATGTAACAAAGTGAGACCTTGAGAGACTACAAGCAGCAGACCAAGGTTCGAGACAAGTTCAACACCAATCTCATAATGGAGCTGTGTCCCGACAGTCTGCATCCTCCTAGTGCCTTATTATTTTAGATTTTATTTCATGTATTTATTATTTTTTCCCGTGATTGATATACAATTCTCCAGGCTCCGCCAAGCCTGTTGTCGTGTTGTTGTAATAAAGGTTTTTTTTTAGGCTGTTGCTCTGCTGCTAGCGTGCAACAAATGCTGGGACATGGAAGGATACACCAGGTGTATCCTTCGCACGTTTCATGCAGCTGACAATTCATGTGATATTTGGGACAGTCCATGTTTGTGGTGCTGTGATGCATTTTGACAACATCCAGATGATAAATCTGTCAATCCCGGAGATGGATCCTCCCCGGTGTGGATTTGTCGTCCAGATGTTGGGAAATTGCGCCACCACACTGCGATTTGTGAAGGACCGTATCCAGAAGTCTTTGCGTGCCAGCAGCAGAGTAGTTTTGTTCACAACACATCCTTCTTGGAAAATTGGTTAATCGTAAATCAAACACAAATGAAAAAGAAGAAATAAATAAATAAAAATAAACTATCAAATAATAACAGCACAAAAATAAGATATAATTATGATATAATTGTCTCCTTATATCATTTTTAACCGTTTGTATCATTTAATACTGACAAGTACTTACTTAGTAATTTGAAATAATTTTATTTGGTCCAGCCTTATTTATAGTAAGTTTCCATAGTGTGTTAAGAGTCGTTTTCTGGATTATTGGATATTGACTCTGACTATTGGCCGTGTCTGTTTCAGGTGTACAAAACCTGAATTGTAATTGAAGGACTTGCACTTTCAACCTGTCTCGGAGCCTGTATTTCATTCATATTGTCTCCTTGGTTCAGTGTGATAGGAATGTATACTTTTAATTCAGAATGCACTCTGGTTGTGACAGAGTTTAAATAAGAAACTGTTTTGGGATATAATTGGCATGTTGCATTCTGAAGAGAAAAGTATTATTATTGTTCACTTTAGATGTAGTTGTAGAGCAGTGCAAAGTTTCAACATCTGATCCACATTATTTTAACATATTTTAACATGAATGGGGCTCAGCTGTGGAATGCTTTGCCAGTCAGATATACATGTACTGTATGTGTGAGGTTGGACAGTTACCAGCTTTCTCTCCGGCTGTAGCTGCTTGAGTATCAGCAGTTGGTAGAGGACTTTGTTGGAAAGAGCCTTGTTGATTATCCCTCTTGATTCCTACCCAAGATCAATATCTCCGCAGGTCCTTTTCATTTCTCTTACTTTCGAGGGTTAATCAACGACAATGGAAAGCTCTGAGGATATGGTCAACCTGCCGTCTAATCCTTTCATTTGTACAATATAAATTGCAGGCTGTTGACAAGATCTGAGTGCAATTTTCTTCCTGACTGACACTTCATTTGACTTAATTTGGTGTAAAATATAGATTCTTACATCATCCTGACCCATGGAAACACCACAGCAGCATGGACATACAACAAACAACTATTCCTATCGTAAACAACATTTTGAAAGGTCACGTTATGTTGAATCAAATCATTGTAAAACTGCAGTTGTCGTGTCAAAAAACAAAACGGTGGTTAATATGAGGCCTTGTGGGTCTTTTACAGCTCTCAACACCAAGGATGTGATGTGAAGCGTAAGCTTTTGAATAAGGAATGAATGGTGTGTGTGTTGGTAAACATTTTATGTTTTTTGTTTTTGTTTTTTTTATCAGTGTTTTCATGAAAGCCTTATTTTTTATGCATGTTTTTCATGACAAAAAAAACACAGTTACTATTTTCTTTTTAACATTTTAATCAAACCTTGAAATAAACAACTGAACACATAACCTGCACCCAACCTAACCAAACAACCTAACCCTGCTCTGAGCTTTGCAGTTTCCAATATCTTTGAAATGCAGCCAGATGCTGCTTCTTCTTTTTTTTCAGGAATAATACACAACTCTGGCCATATATAGGTCACATCTTCAGACTTTACAAAACATATTCTTTCGTCTTCTTAGGTGTTGTTTTTAATAAAACGAGAGTAGTGATAATTGTGCAGAAGTCACAAAATAGACCTTTTTTATTTTTGTTCATAAAAACCTTTTGCGCAGGTGTGTTTGTATAGTTGGTGAAAATGAAAAAAGAAATATTTTCATCTGTCCATATAGGTTGTTCTGAAAAAAAGAAATATATAAGACACTCTATATTGCACACAATACAGCCTCTGTCCTCTGTACATACGTTTTAACATAGTAATGCAAAAAAAGCTGCCTAAATTCTCTGTGTTCTGGATTCCCCATCTCTCTGTCCTCCCTGTGTACCTGGTCTGTACCAATACACTTGCTGTCCCCGGATTGTCTGCCCCCTTCCTCCTTTTACATAATGGTATGATCATAGTCTGTCCTTGCATGTCATTGGCCCACATGGTGTGTCCATCAAAGTAAAGTCCCGCCCCTGCCTGCATGGATTCTCAGCAGAGCTGAGCAGGAGCAGCAGAAGATGAGGCTCTTCCTGTCGCTACAAAGAATCGGCTCTTGGAGCCTGCTCGTTAGCGACCAACACATCACTAAAAGCCAGTGAATATGGGTATCTAGTAATGCAAATCATCACAGTTTAGTGTAATGTATTGACATTGTACTTGTGTGATGAAGAATCGGTATATCTACTGCCTTTCTCTGACCAAACAAAAGCTACTGCAAACTTCAGATTTTACCATTGGCTATTTAGAACTTGCTTTCATTACTGGTGCGCTCTTTTATCACTCTCTTGTCCAATCAACTCAAGGCTTATTGTCCTAGACTCCTCCCCCTTTTAAACAGGATCTGTTAGCACCTTGTTTGGTGTAAGATTTCATGACCAAACCACGTTTTGCACTGTCTCCCTCACTTAGGGCTCAGCCCACTTCTTTTGGCATGTTACAAATCAGGCATTGGGTAAAGTTAACTGCAAAAGAGGGGGTTTAGTTAGACTTTAATAATTCACTCAAAAATCAAGTGGCAGGAGGAAATGTGTGTCGTATAACTAGGTTTAATGGTATGCTTAATGTTGTTAGGCTGCCCGGGGCATTTCACTCAAAAATCTTCATACTGTATGTGCAGACTCAAAACTCAAATGTGCCAATATGCTGCATGAGTGGATGCTGGATGTTGGATTTGACCTTGTTTCAAATTGCATATTATCACATAATCATTTATTTTGTTTGATCCTTCACAAGATGAGGTGAAGGGGTTTCGATTGCTAAAGATAGAGCAGAGGCATATAATATGTATCCCCATGTGTTTTCAGTTAGAACGGCACAGTAATAACAGGGCAGAGTACATCTTCTTAGTACATGTTAATTAGTTCTATAGTTTGGCGTCACTGACTGCTCGGTCAGTGACATTTTAAAATAACCCATAGGATCATCTTCAGTTCATTTCTTTTTTATGAGCTAAACAGTTGTTTCAAATGTAAAAGCGTCATATTTGAGAGGCTGTGAAGTCCATGTGTTGTGTCCTCTTTGAAAGCATCACACCAAAAAGCGAAAGGAGCTACGAAATAAGAACTTTTATTCATAATATATTCATACTTGTACACAAGTAAAATAAAATGCATATCTATGGTTCCTTTGCCATTTCCATAAACAAACTGTGAGCATTCTTTTGGTAAATGTGATCGATTCACCCTTTCTGTCATGAAAATACAACCGAAACTGGAGAAGGAAAAACATTTGCTTTTAGAAACATAAAAAACATAACATTACCCAACAAATGCATCACTTTTATTAAATAATGGGAGGAGATCATTTATCTTTATTGAACAGACCCAACATTCTTGTGTGCACCCCGTCTCTGACTTCCTATTTTTTTTTTTTTTATATTTGTCTTTTTTTTCAGTCTTCCGGTGTCCTGTCTAAGCGGTAAAAGCTTTTAGGAGGGAAAAGGGGAGGAGTCTCTGAAGTTTAGCTTAGACACAGTACAGTTAAGTACATAGAGAACAAACAAATTTGGGCACCATTTCATTATATACATTGGATCTGTAGTGTTCTGTAAAGGCATCCATTATGTTAAATGTACTGTAATGTCTTCATTATTGTTTGTCCTCACCCCTGTTGGGCCATTCAGACTCTCTGCTTCTCAGTCACTGCCTGTTGTAGATGTCACTGCATCTTCTGTATCATTGTCATGAGCATCAACAATCTTGAGTCCTGTATTCAGAGTGAGATCAGCTGTCCTAAGACATGGCTAGAGATATCCAGATCAAGGGAATGAAGAAAAATTGAAGAGCTTGTAGGGTAGTAGCCTCGCTTTTGTTGCATTGGTTGTCTGATTTAGGCTTTTTGATACACTTCTTTTTCTTTTTATTTGAAGCTGTAGATGATTCCAGGTTGTCTATGAGGCCAGGGTCTACATTATCCAAAGACTCATCCAGGGTGTTGGACAAGGTGCCGAGTGGTCCATCATTCTGCTTGTTCTGGGTCTCATTTTTTGTTCTTCCTGGTTCTTTGAATTTTGTCTTGGACATGTTCTCCTTCCCTTTAAGGGGGTTGTTAGTGATTTGGCGGCTCTTGCCAGACAAGATAGAGGACTTGTCATTATCTCCAAGACAACACCTTGGGATTGTTTCCCCCAGAGGATTTTCAGTTGAATGGAATTTCCCAGACTGTGCCTTCGAGTTGAAGAGTCCAGTCTGGATTTGAGGCATTTCCACGCACCCCTCCAAGTCTTCACTTTTAAGACGTTTTAAGTCCTTACCTGCCAGAAGGTCGGGAACGTTGCACTCCAGCTCAGAGCTTGAACCTTTGAAACGTTTGAACCAGTCCCATAAGGTCCTCGCTCGGCAGTCACAGATCCACTGGTTACCATTTAAACGCAAATATTGGAGGGATACCAGTGGGTCCATGACCTCCCCTGACAAGACAGTAAGATTGTTGAAGAACAAGAACAGGGATTTCAGTTTACCAAGATCACTAAAAGCTCTGGGTTGGACATAGATAACCCGGTTCTCATGTAGTAGTAGCCGGTCCAAATTGAGTAATCCACGAAACATGTTGTCTGTCACTATCTTGATCTTGTTATTGTGCAAGTAGAGATAAGTGAGGTTGGCAAGGTCCAGAAAAGTGTCATCATGCAGGGTTAGAATGTTGTTGTCCTGCAGGTAAAGGTACTGTAGGGAGAACATTCCTCGGAAAACCCCAATGGGGAGCTCTGACAGGCCACACCTGTGCAGATGGAGGGTGTGCAGCTTTGTTAAGCCTCGAAAAGCTGTAGGACTGATGGTCCGTAGATTACTGTTGTCGCCAATGTCCAATTCCTCTAGCTTTTCTAAGCCATAAAAGGCTCCAGCTTCAATGTAGCTGATGTTGTTGGAGTACAGCCACAGAACAGTGAGATTGTGGCAAGAGCTGAAGCTGGTGGACCGCACCACTGTGAGCTTGTTGCTTTGGAGGAATATCCGCTGGCTCCGCACAGGGATCTCAGTAGGGATGGAGAACAGTCCTTGTTGTTGGCAGGCCACAGTGGGCCTAGGCTCGCTGTAGCACACACACTTGGCAGGGCAGCTGTCAGTTTGAGGCACAAGGTTCAGCCACATCACCAGAAACAGGAGTCGCCCTCCTACGGACACAGAAAACAAGGCAATTGATTAGTAAATCATTTTTGTAAATAGTTACAGGTAAACTTATCACATACTGTACATGTGTGAAACATAAAGCACATCAACAAAATAATTATTCTGAATTAGAGTATGTGGGCATAGGTATCAAAACATGGAACAAACTGCAGACAGCATCAAATCGGGGAAAAAAATAGAATAAAAACACTTTTAGTTCTTTGGTGACATATAAACTTAAAACAGCTGAAGAACCCTCTAAAGATAACCCCCATCTAAAATTGGGTGGGTGGTTTTTATGTTGAATTAGCTTGCACTAATGGGGCAGACATAACTAATGTTGTTGCAGCATTCTTGAGGCTGGCATTTAGCCTGATGCTGGGAGATGAGCTTTCATAAGAGATTGATGCCTTAGACCAAGGTGGTAAGAGGGCTACAGATGGCCTGCTAGAGTTTCCACTGTGCAGCCGAGACTGAAGCATTTTTGTGAAGCATGAAGATGAGCTATACCAGAGGTGTGGTAGCACTCTGTGTGAAGCTTGAAGGATTATTACATGTATTTTTGCAGAAGGCATCCATCTTTAAAATGATTGAAAATAGACTTTATTAATCCTCTTAGGGAAATTATTTCTCTGCATTTGACCCATCCTAGAATTAGGAGCAGTGGGCTGCCACACTGAGTAGCGCCCGGGGAGCAATGGGGGTTGGGTACCTTGCTCAGGGGTACCCCAGCCCTTTCGACCTGGTGGGGACTTAAACCGGCGACCTTCCGGTTACAAGCCAAGTGCCCTTTCCACTTGGCAGGCATATTCCACATTTGTTCACATTTCTGCCTATCCTCAGCCATGATTCAGATTAGCTTATTGCACAGCACCATCAAACAGTTATAATTGAAATGGCCTGGATCATTACATGGGAATGACATTACTCTGCTGTAGGTACAGCTGGATGAAGTGCATACGTCAGGGCTCACACATCCCTTGACATAGCGATGGAAGAGTCACAGGGATGTGTGGTATCACCATATAAAAGCAGGTACAGCTCCAAATCTCTAAATCCTCTTCGGCTCATGTCCTTACTGAGGGGTTTCCAATCTCCGCTCCCATGCACCCGAGAGGGATCCCAGATTTTCATGCAGTGGAATTCTGAGAAAATGCATGAGTCCTACTAGGCCCTTCCTCCACCCTCAAACTCCTCTCATTCGCCTGCAATATGTTTTGGTACAGCTCATCTCTGGACCTTGTTAAACGGTGCACTGGTGTGGCCTGACAGCAGCCCTCTGCTGCACTTTCCCTCCGGTCTCCCTGCTCAGCCGTCAGACCGCCACCGAAAAGCTGTCAAGATTTTCCACTCTCTCTGCATCACAGCATTTTTCCCTCAGCACTGCCTAACAATAGCAATATTTTATCGCACAGCACTCTTGCGTCTCGCTTCTGCCATCTTCATTCTTTTCACCCTTCTGCTGTCTACTCATTAACAGGCTATTTCCACCGATGCATTGCATGTCAAAGCCCGGTTTGCTCAGCTCTCAGCATAATATGTCTTGTCTGTGTTAGCATCTGCTGAATGACACCATACGCCCTGCAGTGTCATCAACTCTATCCCAATTATTTCTTTTTTTTCCCTCGCTAACAGCTTCTTCACATCTGTAGCACACTGATTGCATTAGCATACAATATGTGTCATACATCAATCTGGGACCAATCTGGAACTATTACATTTTTTTTCACGCAATAATAACGCCTCTGAGTAACCTTTGCATGACTTCACACAGGTTTTCCCCTTCTACTCTAGAGATTTGCATTGTATCTACAGTATACACAGCTGATGCATGAGTTGTGTTCACACTATTAATTAACAACCTGGAGTGCTGATCTTTGCACTTGTATTTTCATGACCATGTTGTTGTCTTGGCTTTAGATCTACAGCATAGGCAAGATTACACCAAAAGCAACTCTTTTTCAGCTTTTCTAATATTTGCTGTTGAGTTGTGGACGAAAACTTTTGACATCTTAAAATACAAGAGGGTTGTGGAGGAAACAAATCTGTTTCTTATCGTCTCCTACCAGCTTTGGTTTCATCGCTTATTCTTCCTCTATCTGCTTTAAAAGAACATGGCTCTGAGCACTGCAATCCCCTCTCACTTATATTATTGTACAATAGCAACCATCGCTGTGTTTAAGAGCTGACAAGCCTCTTTGTTTTCCTCCTGACTGACACTGTGGCTCCTTCACTTCTCAGTAAAGAACACAGTTTAATTCTCCCCTCTCTCTCCTCCTTGTAAAGACCAATTTACATTGAGAGCCAAATACAAAATAATGGCAATGGGGGTTAGAGAATTGCAGTATATGTAACCAATATATATTGTGATGCATCATCCTTCCCTGAGTAATTAAACTGACTGTTATAGATATAGCAGAGGATCTTGGCCTCTCTGTGTCCCATATAAGTGAGAGCGTGATTTTAACTCACAAAGCTTCGGGCATGGCAATCTGTAAGACTTGTAATGAAACCTGTTAACAGCCTACATACTTTAATTTATATGGATTTGAAAAAAAAAAGTTTAGTCAAATTGTTAAAAAAAATTAAACTGAAATACTGAGTTGGTCCATACCACTCCTGTATAAGCAACTAAATGTCCTAAGCCATTTAGTTGCACATACAGGAGTGGTATGAGTGGGTGCCGACAGGTTTCAAGTTTATCCGTATGCAAGACGCAGATGGAGGCGGATCTCAGGGGCATAATGGACCAATCAAATCACACAAAGCCAGACAAGCGGTCAGGCTGAGGTAAACCTGCTCTGTGCGGGCACTGAGAGCACTGCGAGTGCCCGCATAAGCAGAGCAGTTCACCACCAACAACTTCACTGCCAAACTATAAATATGTCATATCTAGATACATGAACCACATTTGAAAATTCTAAATGACACAATTTCTCACCTCAAATGATCTTAAAAATGTGTTCTGCAACACAGAAAAAGTTTTAATTCTAGTTTTCACTTCAATTGTGTGTTTTCTCCATAGACATAAAGATATAAATACGTAGACACCTCATGATCGCAAGTATATGCCTGCCCTTCTTGGCAGTTTCGTTTCCTTTCTACGTGACCAAATCACTTACCAAGACTCCAAGCTCATTTACAAAAGTCTGGCACGTGTACAGCACTAAACTAACTCTCCTTTCTTTTTTCCGTAAATAAACAACATGCCTTTAAACCCTTCCCCGTGCTCTGAAACCCACATTGAACCTAGAGGTCATGTTGGGACAGGAACAGTCAAAAGACCTCCAATTCATCATGGTGGCTTTACTTTGAGGGGCTGGGGGATTGGGCAAGGACAGCTAACATGACAGTCTCATCCTCTTGGTCCACAGTGGAAGTGATGTCTCTGTCACAGATGAATCACAGTGGTTTTCCGAAGGGACTTCCTGCCCCCTTTTCTGAAATCATGCATTATTGTGTTGCTCACAGGCAGACCTGCATTTAAAATAGCAATGATCCCTCGCTGTAAGGTCATGCATCTTGTGCGAATACATCTATGCATGCGTTGATATTGTTGTTTTTTTTTATATTATGAATGAAATCAAGAACATAGGAAAACTACTGAACATAACAGTTCCATGAATCCAAATATTTGCACATCCTATGCAGCTGAGTTGAATTATTGCATTATACAGCTTTGTATGTTTTTTTTTAAAATACCCTTTTAACTGGTATTTGACACCTAAATTGGTATTTGCTGTGTATCTTACCTGGACAGGCTGGTGAATGGCAGTTTACCTTTCTTTGAACCATTTAGGCCTATTATTCTGCAGTTTTTGTCTATGTTGAATTTGTTTTCTCTCTCAAGCCTATCATCTATTCTGCTTCCGTCTGCTTGCCCATCTGGCGCATAATACCAGCAATTAAATCTAAGTTCAGGCCCACTGTTTTGTGATTATAATTGGTACATTACTAATAACCCTGGCAATTTTTTCACCAAGGCGTTTTTCACAGTTGGGTGCAATAAGTCAGATATTTCTTCAGAGAAATCCATCCACTGTCTGACAGACGGACTAGCAATCGAACCACAAAGTGAATGTTGGGTGAAATGGGTTGTGACTCATCGAGTTTGTTCAGTTTGTCCTGTGTGTGACAAATACTTACATGTACATGCTATAATCACTACATCTACTTCCACTTATGGAGTGTTTGAAAGGTGAGATTTGGTTACAGTGTCATGGTTTGAACCTCATTTGGAGTAAGAGAATTGCAGAGGAATTGGACGGTTGGGTTTATTCAAATTGAAAAGGTTGTGGTCAAAATGCAGCATTGACCTTTTTATGATGGCACTGACAGTATAGTTTTCAAAAGAGGATTTTTTATTTGATTTTTTTTACTTTCATTCTGTCTGATTTTTTTTTCCTCATCGTGACTATTATAACATATACCTTTTGACATAAATAAATAAAGTTAAGGTTTAAGTCACTCAATAATCATCGAGTTTAAGGTTTTTTTCAACCCACTTACCAGAGTAAGGCACAGACACACACAAGAGGCACAATTTGCCTGTTTACCCTTTACAACATTTATGTACCAGATGCAATGGTGTTAAAAAAAAGATGTCCACATCAGATCAAACAGGTTATTTAGGACATGATGGGACTGGCAAGTCCCTTAGCTAACCATGGAGTGGGCATCCGTGACGACTTCAGCATGTCGATGAGGACACAATTGGAACATGAACGGGTGGGGGGACAGATGAGGTTGTGTTTCACACACATCTGACACAGCACTTGCCCAAGCAGATGGCTCATGAATAAGTGTAGGAACCAGCAGTTGGCTGGCAGAAGGAAAACAGCCTGTGTGGAAAATGATCATCTATATAAATCCACATGTGTACACACATGGAAAAAATGGAATCAATACCAATTCACAAACTGAAAATATGTGCCTACACATAATGGTGGCATTGGCACATAGGTTGTCATTTGTCACTGCAGAAAAGTAACATCAGTAACAACAGCCTGTGAGGCTTTTTTGTGACGTTTATAATCAGATGGCTGTCTGATCGAATCTTTGTTAAAGTGGAGAACAACTGGAAATGAAAGTGAATGTGAAGAGTCCTCCATTTCAACAATACAACATGTAACTAACTACAGTCCTTTTTATGCCACTTTTGAGGGCAACTTCATCACATTTCCTGGTCATCTCATCTGTACTCCACTCTGACAGCTATATAATTTACAGGCAGACACTATCATCATCTTAAAGAACATTGTGTTAACCTCAACACACTGCAACATGTTGTGTTCCCATTGCGTCTCCAGTAATATAATCTAACATTGAAATTCTTCCTGCACAAAGGATATTTGTACCTGTACATGCTTTTTTATTTGGGTTGCATAATTCAAAGGGATAATGGCACTTTTACTTAAGATTACAATGGTGAATTATTTCCATGTAAAGTTCCATGACATTTAGAGATGTAGAGAAAAAGAAGCAGAGGCCACACCAGTCCAAAACAGAGCTAACATTGACGTGAAGTGTTCCTTTAAGTAAAGGACAGACAGTTCTTTTTCTGGTGAGAGAATGTGCTGGGAGCATTCCACTGGCCGTCAGTAAATTTAGTTGTTGTCAATGGTTTATTTTGTTTTAGTTGAATCTAAAATAGCTGGGATGCAGTTACATGTGCTTAAATTCCACCACAGTGGATTCATTATTGCTTGATGGCAGCGTGCCAATGGATTAGAGTGCAAAATGGCACATTTTTCACAATTGTACTGTTGGCAGCAAACCAAGTCACCCTCAGTGCTGCTATGGCTCGTGAAATATTCCATGGGAGGCATCAGGAGTCAAGTCTACACCTAGGGTTTTGCAGAGGGTACAAAATCCAGCTTTGTGCCCACCTCCACATGTCACATGGCCTATATCCACATGTAAATCCATGAATAATTCAAGGGGCTGCAATAATGCAGGCATCCACCACACACTTGTGTGTGTAGGCAATACAAATAATACATTTTCAAGGATTTCATGAAAAGCATGAAAACAAAACAAAACTGTTGGTAAGTGTGTAAGGAAACACCCCCTTCATTTACAGGCTAACATTCATTATTCTCGGCACAGAATAATCGACTACTGCCAATTTGGAACATGGGATTGGCATAACAAATGTTTTAATTATATTATTTTCAATAATTATTAATCTGTTTATTTATTTCGGGGGGGGGGGAACTGTTGGCAGAGAATGAATTGAGGTAATTAGAAAAACTCTATTCCCACAACCTTCTGATGATAAACAGCTTATTTGCAAAATGTGATTGACAGAAAACATCATTTTGACCATACCACTATTGTTTTTTCATATAATGAGGATATGTTGATATTTTATGTATTTGGTGGCAAATATTTCATTGCTGAGAATTAGAACAAATACTTACATATATGTGGTCTTGCTAAATAATATACACATTGTGTGACTGTTCCACTTAGGCTCACACTGCTCTTAGATAAGGTAAGGGGGAGACTGCGATCTAGTTCAAAGATGGTAATTGTGAAAAGTTATCACATCACTGGAAACAGGAAGTGCTTGATGTCTGAGTGTCCTATTCGACCACATTCACAGAGAATCGTTGAGTCAACTTTCTGAATGATCTTTTTCGTTTGTAAAACTTGAGGTGTTCAAAAAACAGTCCATGATGCTCTGCTCCTCTCCTAGGCTCTCATGCAGTTCTGGGGCTCTCATCTCAACAATGTGAAATTACACTGGCATGAAAGCAAATGGGGCATAATGAATCACTGCTGGATAACAGCTCCAGTAAATATCGGATGATAGTTGCTGATAATGTTAACGCCGCCTCTTGTGAAGTGTCAGCTGGAGAGGGAGAGAGCAGTGACATCGCCTACAGGCAGCATCATATACTTTGGTCTGTAGAAATGAAAAAACACTTTGAGGTGAGCCGAGCGAAGAACACGCTGCAGTGGTTTATGAGTGAACATACATTGTGGAAGCATTAAAAGCTGCCCTAGGTGGATTGATTGTTGAGTCTCATCCCCAGGTCTTTAACATTGTAAGAATCTGTCCCAATTCCATTTCAGCAAATGACACAAAACACACATGCTCCATGTAAGAAAAATGATGTGAAGCAATCTCCCCATCTTTGGCACTCTCTGATGATAAAGTCTTTTTATGTTGCCACAGTGAAAGTTGTTGTTGCCAATGGTGGAATAATGACCTCTCTTTATTCACCCTGTGATTGGTCGATTTCTCCCATCGCAGGCTTGATTTCTCTAAAGGCTGCAGAGCCTAGAGGATTGGTAGAAGTCTAGATCTCGCTCAGAACACCTGATTTACATTGCTAAAGGGTTATAAAGTAATTATTGGTCAATAATATTTAGCCAGTTTAAACTAAAGCAGAATTGGTGTGTGGGTATTTCATTTAGTTGGAGTGTAGAATTGAAGGGAATGCTAAAAGGATTTTTAAACACCTTTGCTGCTTTGCTCTTGACATGGAGGCTCAACTTAACCTTGCAAAGCCTTTGTGCCCAGGATAGAAGCAACTAAAAGCACACACATTAGTCATTCCAAGGTTATGCTTAGGTGAATCCACCGTACAGCAAAGAGTATTCTGAGGAGGGAAATGTTCTCATTCCAATGAAATTACAGTGAGTAATACAGTGTAAATCCACTGGCTGGCGGTGAGAGGACAGAGTACTTCACAACAGAAACCATTATTGACAACCTTTTCTTTCATAATGTGTCGTCTAACCTTCATCAGTCTTCTCCAATATCACAATATCACACTCTACTGGAGTGGCCAGCTGACTATGCACACTGGCAGCCAATGTGACATCTGCAATCACCTCAGACCAAAAGAACTGACTAAGACCAGGCGAGCACACACACACACACACACACACAGCAAGTAATTGCATCACCTGCTCGCAATGTCCACATGTAGAATTGGCCATGCATGATCTTGACATTTTAAATGTAAAAATAAAAACAAAAAAGGATGGCTTTTTTTTTTTTATTGAATATGAGTTTATGAAAGGTTACAGCATGGAAACCAAATCCAGTCTGCACTTTCTGTCACTTATTTAGAAAGTTAGAAAGACATTTTTGACAGGTGACAGTTATGTTTCCACTTCAACAGCACTTAAAGGCAACAAATATCCTTATATTATTCATAGCTGAATTCATGTACCATATATACTTAGACAGTATATTGTGATTTTTAAAACATTAAGGGTTATAACCAAAATGTCTGTAATATTCCAACAAAAAATAGTGTGTTACCTGAACAAAATATGACAAAATAACTCTTCCATTAAGATAACCAGGGTTGGAGGGTTGTCAAGAATATGTCACACAGTATGTCGACAGAGCGCTAAACTGCTATCTCTTGTGCTGGCCACAAAGAATCTGAGCCATGCTGTGACATTTGGAGAGGATCATGTAAGGATGTGAGGTTATAAAAGAAGTGGGCATCTCTTTTGAATGATAGATAGCAGCTAGATTACTGTTGACTGGAATAAGGAGGGCTGCAGTTTGTAGTGACGGCCCGGCTCATTGTTGTGTGGGTGGTATTTACATTGTCTGTCTCATCACCTCAGAACTCATACTGTATTTAGATCCCATTCAGTAACTCATAAGGTAAACCGTTACTTACATATTATCTCTTCTACACTTTTACCTCTTTTTTACTCTTTTAAATACCTTTAAACTTCTTTGTGAAGGATTTAACATGTATCCCATGGATACACTGAACTTTAAAACACACACAGGAGCCAGCTCTCTCACTTATTCTCGAGAGAAGTTACTGGCTCTCAGGAGGACAACAAACGGACTGAGGCACAACATCCCAGCGGAGCTGCGGAGGAGCTACCGGGGCTGTAAGGCTGGTGCCAAGCTAAAGGCTAGGCTAGCGGAGAACCGGAGGCGCTTCAAACCATCGCTTCCCTCCGTGATTTTGGGGAACGTCAATTCGCTGCCGAATAAGATGGACGAGCTGGCCGCTTTGGAGAACCAGCGGATCTATCGGGAGTGCAGCTTGTTCATCCTGACGGAGACATGGCTAACCGACAGCATACCGGATGCTAACGTGGACCTGCGGGGATTTACTGCGGTGAGAGCCGACAGGAACGCGGAGGCATGCGGCAAATGCAGAGGTGGGGGGCTCATCATTTACGTCAACAACCGATGGTGTAACCCCGGCCATGTCACCGTGAAGGCGGCTTTGTGTGACCCGAATCTGGAGCTGCTTGCCGTTAGCCTGCGGCCATACTATCTGCCGAGGGAGTTCAGTCACGTGATCGCCCTGTGTGTTTACATTCCTCCGGAGGTCAAGGCGCAGGCTAAAGCAGACGCTGCTTGTGATGAGATTCTTAAAGTCACAGCACGGCTGCAGAGGCAACATCCTGAAGCCTTCATAATTATTTCTGGAGACTTTAATAATGTCACCCTGGACTCTACCCTGGCTGCTTTTCACCAGGTTGTCAACTGCCCGACCAGGAAGAATAGGATGATTGACTTACTGTATACCAACGTTAAGGAAGCATACAGAGTCACCGCCCTACCCCCACTGGGAAAGTCAGACCACAACCTGGTGTACATACAGCCCCAATACACCCCCCTGGTCAAAAGGCAGGCTGTCACCACTCGCTCCATCAGGAGATGGACTCCTGAAGCTGAGGAGGCACTGAGAGACTGTTTTGATATCACGGACTGGGATGTGTTGCTGGGTGAGCATGTTGAGGACATTGAGGGGATGACTCACTGTCTCACAGACTATCTCAACTTCTGTGCAGACGTGGTCGCCCCCACCAAGACTGTTCGGTGTTATCCTAATAACAAACCATGGGTAACACAGGAAGTCAAGGCCGTCCTCAACAAGAAGAAGAAGGCCTTCAGGACTAATGACAGAGAGGAGATGAAAGCAGCACAGCGGGAGGTGAAACTCTGCCTGAGGGAGGCAAAGGATTCCTACAGGAGGAAAGTGGAGCAGAAACTGAGGGATAACAACATGAGGGAGGTCTGGGAAGGTGTCAAAACCATCACAGGCCACAAAGCCAAACCCAGGACAGAGGGGGGAGGAGTGGAGAGGGCAAACAATCTGAATACCTTCTTCAATAGATTCAGCCACTCCACCCCACCTCCCACCCTCACTGCGGCCCTCACTGAAGCCTGCTCCCCTCCCCCTCCCAGCACATCCCCACCCAGGTGGCACAGCGGAACCTTCCCCTCCTCCTCCCCTCCTGCGACCACAGCCACCCCCCAACCTGCCCTCCCACTCCCACCTCTCTCTGACACCAGCCATCCCCCCCCCCTTCCCTCCTCTCAGCCACCTCCCTGCTTCACAGCTGATCAGGTGAGGGGAGAACTAAGGAAGCTCCGGCCCCGGAAAGCAGCAGGACCAGACCAGGTGTGTCCACGGCTCCTCAAAACCTGTGCTGCAGAACTCGGGGAGCCACTCCAACGGGTTTTCAACCTGAGCCTACAACTCGGGAGAGTGCCCACCCTCTGGAAGACATCATGCATCGTTCCAGTTCCAAAAAAGAACCGGCCCAGCGAGCTGAATGACTTCAGACCGGTGGCACTTACTTCACATCTGATGAAGACTCTGGAGCGGCTCTTCCTCAACCTCCTCAGGCCTCAGGTACAGCACGCTGAGGACACCCTACAGTTTGCCTATCGGGCAGAGGTCAGTGTAGATGATGCCATTCTCTACCTCCTACACCGAGCCCACTCGCATCTGGACAAGGGAAGTGGCACAGTCAGGATCCTCTTTTTGGACTTTTCGAGTGCCTTCAACACCATCCAGCCCCTTGTACTAAAAGAAAAACTCACCAGAATGCGAGTGGACCCCTGCCTGGTTGCTTGGATTTCCAGCTACCTCACAGACAGACCACAGTATGTCAGGCTGAAGGACATCACGTCTGACACGGTGGTCAGCAACATCGGAGCTCCTCAGGGGACTGTGCTGTCTCCCATCCTCTTCACTCTGTACACTGCAGACTTCTGCTACAACTCGGAAACGTGTCACATCCAGAAGTTCGCAGACGACACGGCCATCATGGGGTGTATCAGAGACAATGAAGAGGAAGAGGAATATAGGAGCCTGGTGAGGAACTTTGTTGTCTGGTGCCACATCAATAACCTGCAGCTCAACACCTCTAAGACCAAGGAACTGGTCATCGACTTCAGGAGGGACAGACCCAGTTCGAGACCAGTTCTAATAGGAGCAGAGGAGGTGGAGGTCGTTCAGACCTACAAATATCTTGGGCTGTGGCTGGACAACAAGCTGGACTGGACAAGCAACACAAGGCATCTGTACAAGAAGGCCCAGAGCAGGTTGTACTTCCTGAGGAGGCTACGATCCTTTAACATCTGCAAAAAGCTCCTGTGGATGTTCTACCAGTCCGTGGTTGCCAGTGTTCTCTCCTACGCCGTGGTTTGCTGGGGCGGGAGCACAACTAAGGCAGACTTCCACAGACTGGAAAAACTCATCAGGCGGGCCGGCTCGGTGGTAGGAATGAGGCTGGACCCTCTGGTGACAGTGGCAGAGAGAAAAACTGTGGACAAACTGCTGAGCATCCTGGACAATGCCAGCCACCCTCTGCACACTGTCATCAGCAGCCAGAGGAGCCACAGAAGCCTCAGCAACAGGCTGCTCCTCCCAAAATACAGGACCAACAGGCTGGGGGACTCGTTTGTCCCCCGGGCCATCAAACTGTACAACTCCTCACTGGGGGGGAGGAGGGCAAACAAGCAAACAAAAAATAAAAAAACCGGTACGAACTAAACAAACAACAACCACAACAATAACATAATGTGCAATAAAACCATAGACATGTGCAATAAAACCCTGGGCATTACGGGGTAACTCTAGGTGTGTGTGTACCTATACCTATGTGTGTGTGTATATATATATATATATATATATGTATATATGTGTGTATATGTATGTATGTATGTGTATGTATGCATATATAAGTATATGTGTATTTATATGTATGTATGTGTGCGTATGTATGCATGTATCTGTGTATGTATGTATATATATATATACATTGGTTGTGTGTATGTAGGTATACATACATATATATAGCATGGGTCACTTTCATTTTTATATTTTTATTTTTATTCTTATCTTATTTTATTCTATTCTCTATTTTTAACAGTGCTGTGTATGGATGCTGGAGCTGTTAATTTCCCCGAGGGAACCTCCCAAAGGGATTAATAAAGTCGTCTGTCTGTCTGTCTGTCTGATTTTCTGGTCCCTGAGCACATCAGAGCACACTCATCAGAAACATACAGCGGAAGGGAGACAGAGACACAATATGCTCTGAGAGAAATCACCAGGGGACGAGAAAGACGTCCCTGGACTAGCAGAGAATGAAAAGTATAAAATAAACAAGTGAATTAGGTAGATCGTTGTTCATGTTTTAACTACTTCTGGCCAGCTTTCTTGTAGATCCATCTTTTTCGGATATGTCAGCAGCCCTCGAGGCACATTGACCTAAAAAAAGACCAACCTACATGTACCCCTTCCTTTCATCTTTTTGAGTCAGTCCCAGCAAGCAAATGAGTTAGAGCCAATAACATGAGGCCTACTTCTGCTGCTCTGCTTCGTAACAAGGCTTGTGTCTTCAGATCTATTTTACTCCCCTCACGTTGGATTGTTACAGGACTCCATTTCCCTGAAAAAGTGTTGTCAGGGGGATTCGTTAGGATTTGGTACAGAGTAACTGAAACTCAGGAACATATATGTGGAGGCAGCAGGGCTCTCTTCATGAGCATGTGTAGGTTGATTTTTGACATTACAGAGGTATAGGATCTCATATCTTGCCCCGCCTCCGCATATATCTGATTCATTTTCCATCCTAGACCTTTCACTTAAACCTAAGGCATGTGAAAACCTCAGCTTTATACAGAATTTAGCTACCCTCTCTTTACTCAGACATTATTTATTGCATATTTTAAAGCCATGAGGAGAACAGAGACCTTCAAAACACCTTGAAGGTCTCTGTTTGTGTTATATTTGAAAAATAAATTACACCATCATATCATTCACCAGGAGATCAGACTGTGGGATAGAAATGTGTGTATCTCCCATTTAGATTATTCCATTTATTTCAATGGTTAAATAGGAGCGAGTGGGATAATGGACCCAAGCAGCAGATTTTTTTAGAGGACATCCTCACATTCTCCCCATGTCATGCCTGAAAAAGGAGAGACGCAGCTGTGGACTGGTTGTTTAATAAGCTCACTTTAGAGAGGATCTTAGAGTGAGTGCTCCTTCCTTTGGAAGAATGAAAGGAGAATGACTTGTGCATTATTTACCATCTGCCTCAGTTCTGCAGCACCCTGTGCAGACAAAGTGGGCTACTGCAGGAAAATGGATTTTTCTGCAGAGGAGCTTCGATTAGAAGGATAGAAGGAGATAAACACAGAAAACCGAAAAGGAAGGGATGAATACAGAGAGAGAGAGACGTCCCCACCCAGCCAAGCCCGGAATCACCAGAATTTCTTTTCACCAGCCTTTATGCTATCTGCTCCTCTTCATCACAGATGGTCTGATAAGGGCAATTCTTTACATCAGAGGCCTCCATGGACCAGTCACCTCTGTTACTGGAAAGGTTGGGCACTGGCCCAAAGCTTAGTTCATGCTGGGAAGTCATCATTCCAGCTCTGTCCATGTGAGGCCAAATATGAGGCTATAAGTGCCGTGCCAGGCTGCCCCCAATATGCCCCCAACCCCTTAAACTCCTCCTCACACCTGCTTGGGCTGAAGCCAGGGAGATAGGAGAAGAGCTGGAGACATATGAAAACCAGTTTCACAACATTTCATGGCAAAGCGGGCATCAGATAAAGCCTGGAGTAAAGATCCAGTAGTGGCAAGTTGTCACAGCAGCACCGCATTATCTGAGCAATGTGTTGGTTGGGGTATCTCCCAACAACCTTTACTGCGGAGCAAGATGAGAAGAAGGGATAAACATGTCAGCATATGGCAGCCACCTGAGTCTTTTCCCCGACTTTGCCAACCAAGTGTGTGTCTATGCAAAGCTGTGCGCCATTGAATGTGTGTATGATTATTGTTGTCATAGCCCCAGAATGAATGTAGCACAGTAAGTGATGCGCTGGCATAATTTGCATGTCACTATACAGTGGGACGACCCAAATGACAAAACTTCCTGCTTTGCTGCCTGGGTAATGAGTCATTCCAGCCCTGGAGAAAAACAATCTGGTATTTTTAAACTGCATCCTTCAGCTATTCACTTCTCCCTGGAGCTCCAGCTTGTAAGCTCTTGCTGGATTGTAACATGAATGCCGTTTCTAGTGCTTGTGCTAATGGGGCAGATATGTCTGAATAATACAAAAGCATTACAGTGCTTTTAATAGTGCTCTTGCTACTTCCATGCCCTGCTGATTAAGAGTTAATGCCCTGCGCAATGCAACCAAATGCACCATGTGTGCCAGTTAAAACAAATAACCAAAACGCTAGTTTGGGATGTAACATTCAAATGCAGAAAAGAGGAATGGTATTAGTTTTACTTCAGTTCGAGAAAGCATTCTTCCCTTTAAGAGCCTTAGTTTCAGTGGCTAAACAGCGCTGGACAAGACAGTATTGATTCATTATGCAAAAAAAATAAAAGAAGTAGAAGATCCTGATTTAAAAACAATCTTTAAAGGTGGCTGATAATTGAAAAATATAATCAGTGAAATAGTTCTTCAACCTAACTAAAAGTCTCAGTGTGTTTTGTCCTGGGGTTAAACCCATTTAAACTGAAAATATACTGTATCTAAGAGCGAAGGTAATGGATGCAACAAATCAACGACCTATACTGACCTATGCTTTATTCATTCTATCCTATAGCCTCTTAGATGAAATGTTTTCTTTTTTCCATCCCCTCACATGAAGAGAAAACAAAATCCTCCATTAATCACTGATTGAAACACTAGCATATTTGTACCCATGTGTTTAAATGCTAACACCACACAATGACAGTGATAGTTAATCTGTAACAGTGAATGATGCTTTTAATTTGCGTGTGTATTAGCCTACATGAATCTTACTCTACAAAGTAAGTGGTAACAATGGTTGTTTCTGAAGGAAATACGTAATATAATAAAAGTACTATCATTAACTTCACCAACAATATATTAACGCTTGGGTTTGTAAGTCTAGAACGTCTAGCAATAGCAGGCTGCACAGCTGATACACACCAACCCCTACCCTCGGCCTCTTTTCAGAGCTCTGTCCTCGGAACACTGAAAGTTGTTGTCTGTCGTCAAACTGGGAATCTTGGCTCCAATTTCTCTGTCATTTTTACGGTGACTTGCTTGTTAACTTGTGGCCATCGTCTCTGCTTTTGCAGTGAATGGCCTTCTAGCTTGTTTTGAAGACTCACACAGGTAGACAGATCAGTGAGTGACGGGTAGGTATGTCAGCCAGTCATTCACTCTTTTTTTTCCTTCTTTTAGACAACTGTATTTATCGACGACGATCAGAGCCTGGATTTTAACAGATCATTTCCGAAATTCCGTCAATTCAAGTCAGTGTTAACAACATATCACATCTTCAACATTTTAAGCACCGGTCATAAATAACCATCAGGTTTTTCCAGGTAATCCTCTTGTAACATCTTTTCATTACTTGTGAACACATGTGCCTCTTCACTTTAAACATTGTGTTTACATAATGTATATGACGAGAAACAAGAAAGCATCCGACAGCACTGCACTGAATGAACCAATTTTCTCTTGATCCTCCCTCATAAGAAAACACCTTAAGTCCTCTCTCTCTGTCTGCACTCTGCTTTCACACACTTTTATTGTGCTGCATCACCTGAGCAGCCATCACCTGACAGCAGGGACTTCAATCACTCTGCTGAGCTTGTAACTTCATCTCCACCAGCACGCAGCCACCCACCACTCTCATGCTAAATTAACAGAGCAAACTGATGTGAGCACTCACACTTTAGAGCTTTCTCATAGACCCCATAATGCGCTAGGGTTTAATGTTATGCATGATTTGAAACTGGATAAGCAAAGAAAGTATTTTTCCCTTCTCCTGAAGGAAAAATCTGTTCATTCACAGGTCATAAGATAACATGTGCTTGGTTATACACACATAGACAGATAATACAGAAAGCTATGAGAGCCACTGTACCTGCATGTAGCTTGACGGTTACCAGTGCATTTCTGCAGGGCATCTAGAAATAGTAGCTGTGCAACAACTGCAGTGGTTAACAATAGATAATGTTTGCTCTTCCACTTCTGTTGGCTATATCTATGGTAAACCGCCTCTGGTAAAGTAGAGTAAACAAGAAAATGGAGGTTCTCTGTCTGCTCTAAGCAACAAACCACTCTCCCACACAATATAGGTACGCGCGGTTCTATAGCCAGGAAAAAAGTAAGACAAGAGGCTTATGCCTCAATGAATAGGACAGAACAACTGTGATCTACAGTGTCTATATTAACTTGTGTATGAAGATAAAGGTACAGTAGGCAGGATGTTTTGATCAATAATTATATAATAATGATGACCTATCACCATAATCTAAATCAAGTGATATGAAAAAGAATGATACTCCTTTTACTTCCTGTGGGCTTTGTTGACAGCTTGGCAAACACATTTGACCAATTACAAGACAGTAAAAAAGAGACTGCATGCTCTTACTGACAACATCTTTCGATGCTGAAACAAAACCTAATAGAGGCACGTACCATTCAGACAGTGAAACAATATGTACACAATAAAATGCATTTTAGTATTAGCAGAGTTTCAGAGATGGAGTGATTGATTCAGGTCATGAGAGAAGCTCAGAAGAAACAACAATCGTCTATTTCCCCGCCATCTTCAGCTTTAACTAACAGCACCCTCGAATAGGCTAATATTGATACTGTATCTGCAAAGCTCCGTCTGAGCATTTGAAAACAGAGCACTGTAACACTGTAGCACGGTGCATCCACACTTCATCACGAACATGACATGCCATTTATGAATAATGGCGTTATCAGCTGGCCTAAGATAAGGGCTCAATTAGCTGTGCGAGCAAGGACCTTGACGCTGTCTCTAGTGACTAATCCCAAGGCTTTTGTTATGATCAGCAAGTGCAGACTTTTAATTGCAGCTAAAGATATTGGCCCAAAACACAACTGATTTGTTTGCGATCAAAAAATGCACTTCTGCTGTGCTTTGCACAATTTTTGTGGTGTGCCATTGTGGCCCCAGTGTTTGCGTCACCCAATCTACCGATATCTACCATTACACAACATAAACTGTATATTCCTTGCAACAGCAGCAACGTCAAGAAAGGTTTGCTGGACCTCATTCTCTAAACAGAACTGTCAACCAGATGTGGATCTCAGACTCCACGGTACAAAGTGGTCCCCAACAAAGCTCTTAATATAAAAATAATCCAAAAAATAGTCAAGGACAAGCGTTTCAATCTTTAATTTGATGTGAATACTTTAAGCGAGGCACAATAAGGATTCAGCGGAGTTCTGTTTATTGTCAGACTCAAGGTTGAAATTATTAAAAAGCAGACACAAACATAAGACAAGAGAAAAACAAAAATATACAAAATAGATGATTAAATACAATAAAGGTTTCCACATGCATCACTGATATCATATAACACTAAACCTGATTTTTTTTGTCATGAATTTTGCATTTGAAAGCTTTGAAAGTACTCACTCCTGCTTCACAGAACAGGTTACTTGCACTGCTGCACCAGTGTTTCTTCAGCAATATCCATACACAATCATTATTTTTGCATGCTGGCTTTTTTAAAAATGAGTCAACAACATAGCAGTATAAAGGAGAGTGCAGTTTGCCTTAAAAAGCCTGATTTAAACTCGGTTAGAGCTCAAAAGGTATGTTCTTGCCTACATATTAGCACAGGCATATAATATGCAAAGCTGCCACAGCGCAACAGCATCGGACATATTTTTTTTCCACTCTTGTTGTTATCTTTTTATTATTCTGTATTATTCAGATCATATGAGAACTCTATAGGACATGTATGAGATCCTACCAGAGTAGGGGAGATTTCCTGCGGTAGTTTCTGCAGTCAAACCCATCCTACATGATGCGGCACTTTGTAGCACTCACCCTCTGCAGGGAGAAACGCCGTGCACCATCTGTTCCCTGAGCCCCGACAACAAACAACAGGCAGACAAACGCAGCAGATAGACCAACGGATCCAAGCGGGTACCACTGCTGCACCAGCAAGGAATTGTGGGAAACAGAGAGGCAGCGACACAGATGCACAGATGCACAGATGAAAGATGTCATCAGCTGCTAGGACTTGATCCAGAGGCCTGAGTCTGACACCGCACCCCCACTAATGATGCAAATTGAGGCAGAAACTGCAAAGGAGCAACTGTTTAATAAGACAGGCTTGATAGCAAGGAAGGATAAAGGGAGATGATGGACTAGGTCAAGAGACAAAGGGGAGACAGAAAGAAAGAGAATGTAGCCACCATACGAGTGATCTTCAACATGGGGGAAAATACAAAGAGATTAAGGCTAGTGTGTCTGAAGAGACAGCCACAGTGCAACAGTGACTTGACAAGGTATGAAGGGGACACTGGGAGAAAGATAGAAAGAGGGAAGAAAAGAAAAAGTGGAGACAATGTGGGGATGCAATTGATTATGACTCCAAGGTACAATACCTTTACTTAATCTGAATGCTAAATAGCTCAAATTAATGTTATTTTTGGATTCAAATGAATGTGGGTCACATGCAAGTATGTGATATGTACAGTCCATCACACACATGTGCCACTGTAAACATATACACACAAAATACAGTGGTTAAGGATGAAAGAGAAGAGAGATGTAATTGGCAAAATATGCTATGGACGGGAGAAAGGCCTAAGCTTGCCCCCTAGTGTTCACCACAGTGATGCTGATGGCATAAGATCAACAGAGTGCTAATAACTCTCTGTCTTAACAACACATTATGTCTGATTTTACGCCAGTCTTTTAAAAAAAAATCACAATAACAAGTCCTGCACGCACAGGACAGTATTAATATTATACTTGTTTTCACCACACAGTTTTATTCTGTAAGCAAGTGTCATCATGGTGATGATGGTGGTTTTCAGCCTTTTACACTATGGTTTAATCAAAGTCTTACACATTTAGACTTAATATACAACACAAGCTTCATTATGAACAATGTGAGAGACAGACATGTGGGATTAATGATTAATAAGAATGATTTCACAGTTAATACAGTCGGACAGACAGTCGGACAGACAGTCGGACAGACAGTGAGGCTTGTTGAGTAAATACAAACAAATCCAAAACCCAAGACAGGAGATGCTCAAAGGTGTTGTAGTAGACGACAAACAAACAACCCATATGGTCATTGAGGTTGGACATCTCTCGTGAGCAAATCCTTTCTGCAGTGACCTTCATCTATTTTTATTAACATTCTCCAGCTACCCATGAAATAGCTGTCTGTGTGTGTTGCCCTTGTGTCCATGCAGGACCCCAGAGACATGCTCAAAACAGTCTTTGTCTCTTGCATCCATTTGTTTTGAGATAAGCTTAAGAGTTTGACAGCTCAAATCCCAGTAGTCAATACTATAATGGCCGAGTCACAGCAAAGTGACAGAAGCAGCTTAGCTATCTGCTTAACGTGGATATCACTTGTGCTCTTCTAATATCTGTGAACAGTGTCAATAGCCCTCATTAAGATAAATTCCGATGAACAACATCTTGTCAAGACAGGATTTATTCCCCTCTGATGTAATTGTATTTAAAGACAATGGGACAAAAACCCTGATCAATACTCTACCTGTAAACACAATGGGTCACTTGAAACAGCAAGACCAGCTATCCTGAATGGATTTTCTTTGTACAGAAGGATCGACTAAATAATTTAGTTTTCACAACTCTAAAACAAACAGTAAAATATGAAGAAAATGATCTCAAGAAATGTATCAACATAGCATTTTGTCTGCTATGGATCAGTGTAGAAAGGTAAGTAATAATAATAATAATAATAACAATTAATCATTTCTGTTATTATTATTTCATATTTTAATAGTTCAAACTACTATTAAATCCTTCGTTAAGGCCCTGGTATACATCTGCCAAAGCTTGCACACACCCCAACGCGTGCCGTGCACATGACACATGCACGTGCAGCCCAGATTTTAGAACTGCGTGCAAAGAGCATGTTGAGTGCACATGGACAGCCCTTGCTCTTCTGCTTTGGTAGAATCCGTCCTATTCCCTGCATTCAGATTTGTACCGCCACCCGATGGTGAAGTGGGATACTACGGTAGCCTGATGCACGAGTATACCAGGGTCCACAGCGCGCGCGGCATGTGCGTGGAAGTATACCACGGGTTTATCTTCAAAACTAAAATAACAAAAAATGCTTGATATTTTTGACCAAATGTCCAAAATTAAAGAGTGTAAGAGTGGATGGTTGTTTGTCTCTATATGGGGCCTGTGATGGACTGGTAACCTATCCAGGGTGTACCGCACCTTTTGGCCTGTGTCAGCTAAGATTGGCACAGCTCCCCTCGCGACCCTCATGTGGAAGATAAAGCGATAGAGGATGGATGGATGTTCCAGTTTATCAACTGATATCAAATTAATAAGGAAATGAACAATCAATCCTCACATCAATTACTTGAATAACATTTTCAGCACTAAATAATTTTAGATCTGTTTATTCTTTTAGATCTATATTTATTCACTAGTCATCATTGTTAAAACACTGGGTTGAATAATCAATTCTGGTTGGTCAGTTACAACATTCAAGACAATGTCTTCATCATCATCACAATTCTTTTTAAATCAACATTTTGGGTCCTGTCTCACCTTAATGGTACGTGTGTTATGGTGTTAAGCTTTTTTTTTGTTTGGGAAACGTTATAAATGAAATCCTGACAGCCCACAACTCTGTCAAAAGACTGTCAAACACAACCAGGGTAACAGCATAAAACCAAAAAAAAACTTGCTGTTGTTTATAGTGTGATTGAAGGTCATGTTTTAATCAATCCAATAGCCTTGAAATGTATTTTTTAATTATTAGGCTTGTCTTTTGTCTTGTCTTCCCATTAAGATTTAACAAGCTGCTGATTTTTGGACCTATTATCAAACCATTTCTTCTTCCTGTCGTGGAAGGAAATTGCTTTTAGCATGACTCCTTTACACAGTGCAATAGGAGAGAGGGTCGTGGGAGAAAAGTATGTTTCTCACAAACGGAAGCATCCAACTCTTTTTTTTTTTCTCTTATTTGCTTCTCTTTTTTCCCACACAAGAGATGGCCACTCTACACAGACCTGGACATGAGGGTTATGACCTAATGTCTCAACACCAGATTAGTTTGACCAAAGGATCCTATATGAACAAGATAAGTACATGTCTTTAATAAATGAAGTAAATTGGGGTCCCCCTCTCTTGTAAAGGCTGCCATCTGATACAGCCGGCAGAGCTCAGGAGGGAAAATGCACAGCTATCACTTTATTGCAAGGGAATAGAGGCTTTGTGGATTTTTTTTTTTTTTTAATAATACAATACTATCCAAAGGTATCAGCCCACCCTTAGATTTTTTGTTTTTGCAATACTATAATTACCATACGTAATAATTATTATTTCTCAATCACTTTTATTGGAAAACATCCAGAGCATACATGAAACAATTATGCAGTTTTAAAGTCCTACTCTTGAACAATTACATGATCCTGACTCTGTTGAAACTGGGGAAGAACCCAAATTAATGTTACTGGTAAAATGTGTGTTTTTACGGGCTAACTCAAGACATGTTGACATGAGTGTTACATACACACGTTGCATGAGTTAAATTCACTTATATATATATATGTTTGTGTGTCTGTATTTTTTCTTGTGCGTAGGCAAAGAGATTAGTGTCTCTGAGAATCCTGCAGGATTGATGTTGACTGTAACCTGACCAGCCAGACATCACTGGCAGCACATAGGAGCCAAAAAGACTTAACATCAAAAGGCAAACATCAATGCTGAATGCTGTCACCTTGGCTAATTCCATTATTCAAACTCCAGTATTTCCTGTTCTGCCAATAGTACTTGGCACAGACTAGTAACACTGTGCTGATTTCTTCCCTCTCTGCGAGAATTATATCTGACCAGGAAAACTTATCGAATCAGACCTCACACTTGAATGGACAGTTTGAAGATCACGGCTCATGTCAACATTTAAAGCCTATTCCCTAATTCCAATTCCCGTATACGTTCCCGTGAGCAGCGGGACTAGACACACTCCCCAAAATGCAGTCAATAAAGTATCTGTTCATCAGGAGAGGTTGACAGCCTGAGAGATGAGACCCAATCAATCATGTGGACTCCAACAGCCACTCTGTAGCTCAGATAAAATAAGGGGCTGCACACTAACAGCTCCTTAAGAAGGCACCAAAAGATTTAACTGGAGACATTTTTTCATACCTCTTATTTGGAGGTCAAGAGGTCATCTCACTCTAAATGTTGGGGTGTTTCTTTGCTGTGTTGATTGAGAGCCTTACACTTTCTGAAAGCCATATTTTGCCTTCACTCTTTGACGTTGATTTTTCTGAGACGATTTGTCTTTCATTTAAATTAGGGAAGAAATTAAGAGATGAAATGACTCAAGTTCATTCATTGGTGCCAATCCCAGCTGACATAGGAGGGGAACACCATGGACAGTTCTCCAGTCCATTGCAGGGCTACACAGAAAAAAAAACAAAAATCATTGCAAACTCCAGGCAGAAAGGCACTTGTTTCCGACTGGGACAGTGCTTACCTACTCTAAACCAACCATGTGTCCCTCACCCTCAAGTTGTCACTTCTAATTTCTGCCATAACAAACGGCAGAAATCCAAAGTGAGCTGTTTGATGAATGCAAACCGTTTGTGGCACCTGGCTCCCTGGGGCAACTTCAGAGTAACTACCACCACCACCGGCATCTGTTGTGTTCTGGCAGATGTTGAGTATGGATGTCACCCACAATACAAACATGTGGCTGTAAGCTACTTAAAGGCATGTTGCCTTTACATTACTGGGTTTGCATGCATTGTGTTGGTGGTGAGACTGAGCTTGGACAGAGGTCCCATGATGACTCGCCTACTTCCCTGTTCGGACACGTACCTTTCTCTCCGACATCAACCCTGCAGTTAAACAACACCATTTGGCATTTTGCATTAGGTCAAGTCAAATCTTTCCACAGTACGCATTTACAATTCACAAATGTTGTCTCTATGTTTTGTGCCACAAGTTCTCCAACTTATAACAAGTTGATGGATTTTAAGATGAACCCCAAAGTTTACTAAGTAAATGGAATGCTGCTGAATACAAGAGTCACTTCGGTCAACAGTTTTACAAAAGAAGCTGTGCTCCACTAATTAGGTTAGTTTGTCAGCCTGTGGAAAATAAAAATGACTGTCCATGGTGGCTCTGAAGGTAGTGCTTCAAAGTCTGAAATAGCAAATAACATAATTAGTCATATGCCATTTGTGTTCATCCACAACAATAATGACATTTGATGGTTCCAACTGGAGGATTTTCTGCTTTTTCTTGTCCTTGCTGTTATTGGAAATTGAATGCTTGATTGTTGAGAAAACAATGTGTGAGCCGCGGCTAGGGCTGAGGTCTGTTTGCAAATAAAGATACATTTTTCACAAAGTTACCTCCTGGAAATGTGTTGTACCTGTGGTTTGGTTGCACTCTGATTATCTTCATCTAATTCATCCATTGTCAAAATGAAGAAAGAGTCCCACAGATATGGATACACATATACACGCCGATTGTCCTGATCAGTATGAACTGGTAACTGTAAAAGCCAGCTGGTGGTCTGTGGTTACATGGAGACGAATGAAACCTTTCACTGAGCCATAAATTGAAAACACTGTGTGATTCATTACGCTTTGTCGAGCTACGACTATCAAAGGTGTCGAATGAGGGAGTATAAATCAAGCTTAAGTGTGGTGGTGCCTCACAGCAAAAAGGCACTCGCATGTTCTTTCCATGTCTGTGTGAATGTTCTCTTGGCTTTCGGTTAATTGAAGACTGTCACTTGCACAAAGGTCTGAATGTGAGTGTGAGAGGTTGCTTGTCTCTGTATGGGCCCTGTGATTGGCTGGTGACCTGTTCAGGCTTTTCTCTGCCTCTCGCCCGATGTCAGGTGGAATTGGCTCCAGCTACCCAAAGACCATCAAAGCACTACAAAGGCATGTATAATTGATGGGTTGGATTTTGACTTTTTCCTTAATGTGACTGACGGCCAATGAGTCACGTGTGATTCCCTCCTCCATAATGACACAATTCCAGCATCAGCCATGTTCATTTGTTTTTATCACCTTGTGTCAGACATATCAAATAACCCATCCATTACATTGTAGTTAATATCACAAATATAGTATGGAATTCATTTATCTTCGAATGACCAGTTAGGTTAAGTTAATTAGCATTCCAACATACTGTGTCTGTCAGTTAAAACGACAGGATTTGTTTCTGATATATGGTGTATCTTATTTGTTAAAATCCCCTATCATAAGCCATCAAATAATAAATACATGATGTTTGCAGCCTGTCCATTTACTCACAGTTTGCAACAGGAGTTTGCACAACAAGCAAGCAAGTCGTACACCGCTGAAGCAGGGACAATAGCCAGAAGTTAGTGAGCGAGTCGCGGAAAATGGCAAAGTGCAGCCACTTATGGACTTAAAGACCCGAGCTTTAATGGCTACATTGCACCATATAGCTAATGTACAGGGACATCTAAACATTGTAGACATCTCGTTCAGGTTGGCACCAGGGTGAAGGGAGTTGTATATGAATCAGTATGGGAAGCAGGAGAGCAGAGAACAGTATCAGTATGCATGCTTCCCTTCTCCTTTGCTGCCTTCTTCAGTTCCCAGTGTTCTCTGCCACAGTGTGATCTTCTATGCCATCACCAGCCCTGCAACATTGTCTTCCACAATCCTTTATTCCCTGTTTTATTTTAAACATGCCATGACAGGGGCATTGATGTTGGAGAGGGAAATAAGCAGCTGAAATCCTATTCTGACAAGCTAAGCAAACAGCTATACACTCAAATCTCTAACATAATGGTGTCGGATGGGATGGCACCACAGAAAAGGAGAGGGATGTATACTACACGTCTTCTAATATAAACACACCAAAGAAACGTTCAAAGGAATGGTAGGCGTTCTGGTGTTGAAATATAAATGTGGGGGTAAGAGAGGAAGGTTTTGTCATGCAGTCACATGTATGTTCCTGTTGTTTGGTGGCCGTCACACCAGAATTTAGATTTTCTATTTCCCTGCTGATTTGATAAGACCACGCTGACTTACAAGGACTTTATTTGGTATTCAATGCAAGTTGCACTTGTCTTGACTTGTTTAATTTCTCTCTCTCTCTCTTTCTCTGTTAAGCAAACCAAGCAGGGAACAGCTGTAAGTCTGGGGTTTGTGTTGATGGCATAGAAAACAGTCATCAAAGCAGTTTCTCTGAGTGTCTGTGGCGTGTACCCATGAATTGCACTGTCGCCTGGGAATCCAGCAAATTCATAGCAGCTCGCCCTAGATAATATTGAAATTCATTGCGATTAGATAGATCGGGATCAGGTTTACTACCTGTTGGCATCACCAAAATAGTAATAACAGTGCAGCTCTAAGTTCCCCATTTACTGAAACTAAAATGTCATGCACACCTAATCTTATTCTGATGTAAACCCAACAGTTTCATGATCGCTTCATTGACCTTGTCAAAACAAAATATTGAAAAATGTGTTATGGGATGCATTTTAATTTGATGTTTTTGTATGTCTTTAGGAAAGATAATTCATGTAATTGTACTTATATAAATATATAGAGCCCAAAACACTAAGTATCATCATTTACAATCTCAATATGTGTCTTTATTAATTAAATAGGTATAATGTATGCATGAAATACTAATTAATAATAATAATAATAATAACAATAATATCATTCCTATGAATTACTTTGAGAGTTGCATAAGCAAAATGGGGCTGAGGCTGCACGATGGATAGAGATAGAGTGAATTCATTCTATTTTAGGTTTGGAATGAGCTAAGAGGATATTCTCAAAAGCCTGGCATTGCAAGTAATCATTATTACCAAAGTTAAGTTAAGATAGAAAGATATTCACAGATTTGAATTTCGATCAATAACATTTAAATGGTTTTTGAAACATGTGTGAGACATATTTTGAGTCATACTGACAAGCTAGAAGCTTATATTTATTTTGTGGCCACAAATAATAGTTTGTTCTGCAAAAATTAATATTTAAATTAGAGGTTTTTTTCCTGCGTGTCATATCTGGGGCTCTGTACATGGCTGTTTCCAAAGTGTCTCTGATACGTTAGGTTCATTCCAGTTATACAGTTCTTTAATTTGGGCTGGCATCCTTGAAATTAATCCTTGAAAAAAAGAATATAAAAGGGGAACAGGGCTTTGTTACTATCTCTTTGAAGATGGAATCAATCTACCTTTTTACCATTCTTCCCCCCTCTTCTGGCATCTGGTATTCAGCACAGTGGATGAAGGATAACTGCAGACTCAGCTTAGCCTAACGTACGTGAAGGAAGAGGTGAAAGCCCACCTCTTTCATCTTGTTCCTTGTGGCAGAAACAAGGCTTAGTTTTGTCTTTTAGTAATCTTCATCTGGACACTGAATATTAATATATGTAATTCCTTTATATTTCCCTACACACACTGCATCTCAAAGGGATAGCAAAATTGCCACTATGGTTTGTAAGAATGGTAATGGGTGTGAGATTTAAAGTATAGAGGAAGAGAAAACACCTTTCTACTCCCAGGCTGCAGGCTGTTGTCAAACACTTTCTGAAATAATGGCAGCAGGCAGAGTAATCGGGGCGATGTGCGTGCATTTGTAGTCATTACGCAAGTCCTTTATGCATTTAACCTTCAGAGTCCTCCATTAGAAGTCCTAAAGATTAAAATGTTATGAAGTAGATACGGCATGGTACACTGTGGTGTAAAACTAAGTTAATTGCATGCCAATTTTATGTAAATTCTGGTGATGTAACCAATAATTATTCCCGACAGGCTCTGCATTGTTTCACAAAATAATATGGTAATGGATTTTTTGTGTCGAAAGTGATCAGTGTCAGCTCAATGTGCCTAATAAAGGGGGTATTTGGACAAAGTAATATTTGGGTGGATTAAAACATTGAGTACATTTTTTTGGAATAAATCTGTTTACTTTTGCAGCTGGTCTCTCCCTTGCTTTACATTGCTAAGCAGGCACTCTAATTAGCGTCTTACATAATGTATAGTTTATTCATTTATTCGGTCTCGACCATCATTTATTGGCTCTCATCCAGTTTACAATGCACAAGAGGCAAGTCCACCCCGGACATGTCACCAGCCTATCACAAGAACCACGTACAGAGACAGACAGACACACTTGGATTCACACAGTTGACTCAGAGTCTCCTGGTGCTTAACCATGATCTGCATGCCACATTTAGATTGTGGCAGGAATCTGGAGTACCTGGAGGAAAAAAACCACAAAGACAGGTAGAACACACAAACTCCAGACAGAAGGGCCTTGGTCAAACCAGGATTTAAACCAGAAGTGAGGTGCCAACCACTACACACAGTTGTGACGCCCATTTGAAGTGCAAATGTTAAAAAAAAAAACATGAATGAAAGCAGGAGATTAAAAGTTGACTCATGAGTTCCTCTAATCTAATACTTCTGTGAGCTCTTGTGCACCACTTAGTTTCGTTGCTGATGTCTTTTTCCTTCTATGGATCCTCGAGGAGCGCTATTGAACTAATAAAGTGTAAGAAGCAAACTGAGTTTTGATAACACTCATATCAAGAGTCTGCACCCAAACCCTCTATCTTCTCTCTCACCCCTTTCCGGCCGCCAAACATGTCGTGCTGTGCCTTTAATACCCAGTTAATTAGTCTCATCTTGACCTGCCGGTGAAATGAGCCTTGCTGCCATCGCCGCTCATGTTTCTATTATCAACGCAAAAAAAGCATTAGCATGCCCCCACTATTAATGGCTTTAATTAGTCGTAAACGTAGCTGATTCTCCTGTTAAGTGGATGAGGATTCAATACTGTAATACAGTCCCAATATGCAAAACTACTATTCTCTCATTGAGAAGGAGGTGCACAGGGGGATTGTTTGCACAGCAATGGGAGGGGGAGTGCTGCATAAATCCATTCAATAATAAAGTGGGTATCACATACTCCAGAACTATATCATGCTGTACTCACACACTGCTCACATATGAAAAGAACATAATTAGAGCACAGCCAGTGCTGTACTGACAGTGTAACCTTTTTAGAGGAGTTGATTCGATGAAAGAAAGTTTCCACTGAAGCAGTGGGAGCTCCAACAGAGTCTATTGTCAGTGGATGGAAAGGAAGCCATTTTCCTGTCATCGTAAACACGTCTGTGGGATGAGTGGAAAGAAATACAGAAAAAAGCTACAATATGCTCAAAGATGTCTGGAATGATAATGTCAAGAAAAATACATTATTGTTATTTTAGCTTCAGTTGACAGGTTTTGCCTTACAAATGCTTCCCTAATAATAAAAAGCCTGCAGATGCAGTAAATGTGGCTTTTTTGATGAACATAATCTTAAGTCAAGGTCACTTAATGATATCGACTTCCATTTATCTTCAATAAAATTTCCAGTCTCCAGTCACTCCATTTGCTGACTAATGCTTAGCCTCAGCAGTGGTGAGGTACAGTGCTCTTACACTGGAGGCTGTTTATGGTTTCTAATGCATGATGCTATAGCTTTTGAAATAACGGGTCTCTATAAGGACATTCTGTAAGGATAGACTCCATTGACAGGAAACACTGTGATACCACAAGTGACCTCTTACAAAGTCTGAATGTTTATGTCTCATCAGTTTTTAATGGATCAGAACTGCTATATTAAATGTAGCTTACCTGGAGGATGTGCTCATAAATGGAAAATACAGAAGAGAAGCACAGGAATCCCAGAGAACTGAGAGGATCTATAAAAACTGCTCATGTCAGCTGTACTATAACAGGGACTCTAGCAAAATTCGGGTTATGGGGTGAAAAAACACAGATTATCAGCTCCATGGAGAAAATGAATTAAATTGAGATAGGAACTTTTTCAAGGACAAAGATAAATAGAGAGATGAATAAAAAGCTTGTGTTGCTTACTTTAGAAAGTGATGAATACTCAACCTCGGAATTTTGAAAAAAAACTTCGGAATAAGAAAACTGAATGTCATTGGTCACCCTGAGTAACCTGAGGAACTCTGGGCAGGGCCACTGTTACTGGAAGGTCAAGTTCCTTCTAACGTAGTGTTTTCATGACAGACAACTGTATCTTTGTTTTTCTTTCAGAACAGAAAACTGCAGGTTGTGTGGCTGTAGTTAAAGCAGCCACCCACAGAGAACTATGTTCATGATAAGCTTCCAGGCCCCACCCAATCTGCATGCTGAAGGGTCCTTGAGCAACACACCAAGCACCAAGTCACCAAGTACATTTACATGACATTAGAAAAAATGTATTATTGTGTCCGTCCAACTAAAACCAGCATCCAACCAACATCTTAGTCAGACTGAAATTGTGCTAAATCAATTTTCTCAGTCAGACTAAGAGATAATGTGACTTAGAGTCTAATTACAATTAGTCCCACTGAAGCTCTGCACATGTTCCACATAGCCACCAGCTAAACCTATTACTAACATGTTGAAAGGGGGCATATCTCCACATAGTGTAATGGAGAGTGACTTGAGTCAATAAATCAATTTCTCATGCTCATACACAACGAGGGTAGTTAAATTAAACTACCCACCTACTTGTGATAGAAATGTGCTGCATTTAGGAGGACCGTAATGTGTTTGTGAAAAGGTGAATGCGTTATATGAATTAACTTATGCCCTTCTATTCGATGTATTTATAGTCGGTGTAGTCATTAGCACTGGCACCTCATCCCAGAAGCTCTTGCTTTGACTCCCGCCTGGATTCAATAGATGGATGGATGGACAATTATGTTACTCATTTTTGTGATCTTGTCTGAGATAAAGTGTTCTCTTGTTACTTCTGCTGGTTCCCAGAATAGCTCTCATATATATATAGCATAGGGACGTTAGAGGCACATCCTGACCTCTTTACTCAGTATTTATACATGTTGATTGCACTGTAGTGCAGCTGATTTAAAACCACCCTCCATGCAGTGAGGGTGTTTTGAATAAATATATAATTTAAATTATTGTGACAGGAATTTTCAATATAGTTGACAATTGCTAGTAAAAAAAACGGTTATTTTTAAATCATTATTCTCAATTTCAATCGAAAAACGTACTTTTACTAAATATTACTGTGTGATATTTGTGCAGATCTGTGAGAAACAAAGATGTTCCATACAGTCCTTTGAATAGGTAATTCAACTAAAATTATATTTTGACACATATTAATTGTTCAGCCCTACTGTATACTCAATGGTTGCTAACGAAGCATTTGTTTGAAGAGAAGGTTTGCATAACGATATGTGATACTGTGTCCAATAGGCTGCTAATGTGAGTAAAAAAATCAAGCATTTTATTGAAACAAGCATGATACTACATATTATTATTAATCGACAGTCTCATAAACGCATTTATTGCTACACTGGGCTACTGACATTTGATCTAAACACAGGTATTGACTATAAGGAAGAGATTTCTGTGCTTCGACTTGTCAAACTCCTGGGTCTGATTTTTTTTCCCTAGGAGTGAAGAGATTTGCCCTAATTTCATCATTCTGCCAGAGAAGACAACAATAACTGGGAGAAAAACCAGGGGAGGCTCAGGTGTGTCAGAAGGAAAGGGTACACCAATGTTATGGCTGTTTCTCCGGAGTGTACTCTGGAAGACGGTGAAGTAATGTGAACCCACTACATCCGAAAATCTGGTGCACATCTTAAACCATGTGTGGGCCTTCTAGATAAAGTGTGTGTGTGTGTGTGGGTTTGTATGTGTTGAGGGTCCCACTGAAGTGTGTGCGTGTATAAGCAAACAAAAAAAGAATGTGCTTTTTCTTTCCTGTCTCATATTTCTCCACAGTGTAATGTGCCGCCTATTCATGTGATGCCTTTTAAAGGCATGGTGGGAATCACTTCACAGTCAGGAATGAAACTCAATATGCTAATGCCTTCCAAGGGAGCGATGGATGGGGAGAAAACATAACCTGTCAATTACCTGCGGCAAAACCCACTGAAAGATTTATTGAAATCCATGAGAAATTTCCACCTGACAAAAAAGCTTAAACATGCAATAGATCAAAACACAAGCCACCGTGTGTATGACTAATTACCAAATCATGTCAGAGAAATTAACCTCCTAAGACTTAATGAAATCATGTTCAGTTACATTATGTCTAAAGAATTGGCGGGATGTCTTTAATTACTTGTTGAAAGTTCCAGGTGGAAATTGCAAGCTTTAATTCACACTAACAGAGAGAAAAACTCATTTTCCAAACAAGTGGAGCACCATCAGAACTTTTGATGACAGGACCATTACAGGTGAAAACAGCTTGAAAAGACTTAAAAAATGCATGCATCTGAAAGAGATCACTGCAATCACCAATCCAGTGGCTGGGACCATCTTATTCACACGGTTGTCCGCTGGCAGAGGACCCACAGTCACAAAGCACAGCAGGGCCATCAGAATTGGAATCAGACTATCCCATTTATCACACAGACATCATCAAGACCCCTCAGCCTAATTTGTTTACAGCTCAGAGATGGAGTGCTGGCAGTGCTCATCTCCCTCACTGGAATAATTGCTGTGATGATAGGCTTTGCTGGGAACACGTACAGGCATGTGAAAACAAGCAACATTTCTGATTAGAGGTTTGGGAACCCGAGCCAAGGTGATCTGTCTGTAGCAGCAACACATCCCAACCATAATCTTTCTTGCTAATCAGATGTTCATGCTCTCCAATTCTGAATGTCAGGGATTTGATGGATTTCTTTGTACTTGAAGCTGTGTCAAGATACAACACTGCATAATCAGAATTTTTTGATATAACCATTGGCAATACGTTCGTAATGGATTTCCATTCCGAGATATTTCGATACTAGACTGTCAATATGGGCCCCATAAGGGTTATATAACAATATATAGTCACATTATGTGTCCCAAGTGGGTTTGTCCACGGTCTAAATGGTAGTCCCACCTTATGTGGCCCACATGGACATTCTGGCAGAGCTCATTTCTATGGACCCACCTCCAGACACTACTGATAACATAACTGCCATCAGGCACAGAATAATATCAACATCTATGCCATACAGAGGTTTTTGCCACATTTTCTCACCATTAGACAGCGTTTTCTGGCTGAAAACCAACATTTGTAAACCGTTCACTCTCCCACACCACAGTCCATAGAGGAACATCAAAATGAAGGATTTTAAACACCGAAGTCTCAAGAAATCATTGAGAGTGCATTTCTTATCCAAACACAGCCAATTTGAGCAGCTCACACAATGGCGGTGCCCTTAGTACATTCATTTTGTACAATAACTTTGTTTAAATGTATATAATGTGTTCAACTGGCTGATCAAGTTGGCTATTGACAAAGTCAAACAACTAAATTCAATGAAAAAGCCTTTTTGAGAGTCTGTTTTTAAGCTAATGAAAACATTTCTGGTTCACTCGAATACAGAGCTATGTGGATATAAGGTATTATACAAAAGGGATATTTTGGGTACTGCTACAGTCTTGGATGGAATTCTGGTTTCCTTTGACATAAATCCATGGGTGACATATGGTTTGGGTGTCCATGCGAACCTCGTCAGAGAAGGAAAATCCATTTCCACTATTCTCCTGCTATAGCCACACTGAATCCCCCTCTATCATCATCCCTTGATACTCCTACCCGTCCTCATTGCGTCCACTGAGCCAGCAGATTACAGATATCATTATAATGGACATCCTGGCAGGCTAGCTGTGATCCCATTTAATTTGCCATGGACTGATATCTACATAAGATAATCAGCGTTTTATACCTGAGAGTAAAGACAGAGAGATGAGTGACGCTGTGAATGTGGATAAGACATTACAATACAATTAGAGAAAAAAATAGTGACCGTCATAATATGAAGGGAGAGAAAGCAAGAGTTTGTGTGCAGTCAGAAAGAAGATGGAGGGACAAAAAGGAATAAAATGCACTTGTAAAAGTGCCAGCGAGCCAACATCTCTGAACATAGATGTTGAACACAGCTTGAAAACACTTTCATTCACACAGTGTATTTTTGAGGGCAGGCCTGCCCAATTACATGTAGATAAAAGGTGTTGTTCTGTTAAAGTGTACATTGCAGGGTAGTTCACCCCATGTGCAATTCAAGACATTGATCCATGATTTAAACCGTTTTTGGATTTCTTGTATAAAGTCAGTCATATTATCACCTATAGATTGAGTTTTCACATCAACAGCATCTATTTCCCCCCCCCCCCAATCCAAGGAGTGATGGCCTATTTCCTTTGAGAGGTTGCCTTGCAGCTGAACTCTTCATAATAGACGCATTGCTGTTTAGACCGCACTGCAATGTGACTGGATGAAAGTGCTACTCATCACAGTTTCTGAGAGGCTTAGTTCTACCTTAATCTTTAATAGGAGTAGACCATAATGAAAAATTCAGGATTCTAGCTGTCTGCCTGTACAAGCTGTACTACTGAAAATTTTCAGATACACTGCATTAAATTCTTATCTAATAAATAATATTGATTTAAACTCCTCTCAAAAAATAACAATTTGACTTTGTTTAGCCCATCCCAGCTGCCAGATAAGTCACATAGGTCCACTTGATGTTTACACATGCATCTGCCTGGAATAATAATTAGTTTGAACTAATTTTCCCCCCAAGAAAATTATTTTGTTGAAAACATATATTTCTCCTTATAACTCTGTTTGTGAGCATAGACTACATATAAATCATGGACATAGTCTAACAGAGCCGCTGGATTGTGAGTCTCAAAAATCATGCGTGTAATGGACACGCTGTAAACTGGATTTCATGTGCGCACACATTAATCTTCCCATTGCGAGATGGATAGATACAAAAGCAATTCAGCATTCTATGTATGGCTTGTCAAGCTATTCCCCTTGAGTATAAGCCACCCTCTGTCATTAAATAGGCTCCTTACCCCATTATCCCAAGGTGCCTTTTTTACTTTTACCCCACACTTTAAAACTACATTTTGAGAGCTCGCTTAAATGTGCAGAATCTAAATTCAGGAAGTTGTGTTTGTCCTTTAAAACCCCCACATAAGCAGCTATTTGGGCAAATCAAAGAGTCTTTCTGAAGTGATACTTCAGAGCTTTACCACTGGTGAAGCTAAATAATGAGAATAATAGGACCCAATCAATGTTACACTAAATAAAGGTGTCTCCCTTGGCTTAAGAGTCTCAACAATGTGTTGCCAGGGTTCGACATCAAAACATCCAGCTCCCATCTGTCGAGTCCGCAAAGTAATCAGGCTCACAAAGGATGATCAAAAAAATGGTGGGAATCCATTTTGCATCACTGACGCTAATGAGATCAACATGGCTAAAAATACTGTTTATTTTGTATTATTATTTATTTAATTATGCATCAATCCATGGTGGAAAAAAGAAAACAAAAAAGGGAAGGTTCTTCCTCAGGATATCCACCTTCTGAAAAATGTAGTCTGACAGCTCCAATGTTAAAAGCACAGCCTCCAAAACCAACTGATGGCAGACTATCTATCTATCTATCTATCTATCTATCTATCTATCTATCTATCTATCGCCATTTTAAGAGTTGAACTCTGCGCCATTACTTATGATGAACGCAGTGGGAGATTATCAGGGCCGTTTTTATGTGTTTATCTGTTATCTGCCACCTCCTCCTAACAACGTGATCAATGACACATTCATGCTCGCGTCTTGGATCAGTCAGCCACTTTATCTGTCTGAGTGGTACTGCAGCTGCCAAGAAGAAGAGGAGCGGCGCTGACTTATAAGGACGACAATGACTCCATTCATGTGTCTAATTTAGGAGTGGCTTCTTCTCTGTCTAATTAATAATTTACTTGGCCATGAGTTACCCTCCCCTTTGTGGTACAATCATCGTCGTCCGTGCAGCTTGGTGCACCTGCACTGGAATTGAGGCGCAAAAGGGGGAGTTCCAAGGACTAAACAAGAATGAATGTGAAACCCGACATTGAAAGATGACAATGTGTAGTTGTGGAGGGAGTTATGTGACAGAATGTTCCAGTTTGTGCACACTAGGAGAGGCATACTGCTGTAAAATGTTATTGCCATGTTAAAGGAATCCACAGTGTATATTCACTCCCCTGGGGGAGGGGTTGTGTCACTTGCAGGCTCAGCTGGGTTGGTTTATGTATCACAATTCCAATGTAAACACAGTTCTAATGCACCGGTTGATCATAAGCACAATGGAGGTGTGTGTGTGTCATATACTATATGTGGAAGCACCAAGAGTATAATATGTGCAATTTTTGTCCAAAATGTCAAATAAATCCCACAAATTGAGACTCCACCCACACGTTACATGATAATGGTTCATCCAGCCCCTTTTCCACAACCTTGTCTGAGTTTTCAGTTTCCTATTTTCTCCCCATAGTTTGCTCTGTATAAACAAATAGAATTCATCTTTTTCATCCACTTAGCTCTTCTGTCTTGCTGATTAGCAGTGAAGGGCTGGGAGACTGGGATGATCTACAGCGGATGGTTCCAAGGATATCCGACGCCAGCGTGCCTATGTGTGTGTCAGTGGGAGTCTGTGTGTGTGTGTGTGAATGTACGTGCGCCGTATAAACAAATGCAGTGCTACTTGTAGGGCACAGCCAATTAAAAGAAGCCCCTGAAGGAGCATGCTCATCAGGATGCAGTGAAAACAGCAGATCCACTCTCAGATAGCCCGCTGCAGCTTGTCACTGTAACAGAGGCGTCAATACCATGAACCCTGCACTCTGCTTGTGGTACAAAATACTAACGTTTTCATCCTTTTGAGTTAGAGCCTTCATGTAGCTCAACACATTACAGATATTTATGAAATCCAATATGTTTATCAGTGACACTAATGCGTACATGTTCTGAGTGATGATGCCTTAATCCTTTCATTAACCCTTGAAAATTGCAAGCTGGACCCAATATTTGAACAATAAACTGTGATTAAGATTTTCAAATTATCATGTTAACCTCAGAATCAAGTCTACAAATTATGTCACAAGTCTTGTAGTGTATGACTGATTGTTATTTATGAATTACAGTATAATCACATGAGCATCCATGCATTACATTCAACTACTAGCAATTAGATGTTCTATTTGAATTCGGCAGCACAACACAAAACGCCCTTCATCTACCAGTTATGATACTATCTGTTGCTAGAAAGGTTTGATTGTAAAACTGGATGAATGGGTGAACATTTATTCATGCGTTGGCTACCGCTTCCTCCTCCACATGAGATGAGCATTTAATTGGATGGCAATATCATTGACTTGTGAGAGTAAGCAAACCTATGTTGTCGTTAAGAAGTAGAACATGCAGTGTTGTGCAAATAACACAAAGACAAGTGGAAGCAAGTATGAATGTCTGCTGCACTGGACTGCACTGAGGCTTTAATCATTGTTCACTGATGCCAGTGGCAAACTCATTAGACAATGCTGATGTGTAGCCGCAAGGGAATCACCAAGTCAAAACAATTTACCTCTTCTCATGATACTCTTTCTATACTTTTAGCATAAAAGTGTGTTGTAGACATGTAACCACATTTTTATAAATGATCAAGTGTTTAGTGGTTCAAAAAATGCAGGACATGCTTTTACATTATAAAACGTAATTTAGTCTGTGCTCAAGCTTAATTAATTACCAGTCCAATTTAAGGGTGGTGGCCTTGAGTAACCCCCGTGGGTGTGATGAAGTTCACCAAGTATAGGAGAAAAATAGAACCGTGGAATATAAATGTCCCTCGAGAGTGTGAGTGAACATTACCAGCATGTTACAGCAGCCAGCCTCAGTCACGTACATTCCGCCGGGAGAAAGTTATAAAAGTCAGTGAGTGTCCAGATGAGATGCAGCACACTGTGTGGAGAACATGTCTTAATTCAACCTTCTTTTGAATGCCATGAATGCTGGACCTCAACCCAATACAATTTAGATACCACTGTACTCGAAATGATGGTTTAGGTATCAGATAGTGGACAGCCCCTGTTCTTGTAACATTAAAGCTGTAGGATTACTCGGAAATGTGTGGACAGATGCACATTTGTGACAGATGGCCCGAGAGGCAATCTCTTCATCTCTGAACTACTCTTTTTTGAGGTTGCTTTGCAGTGTAGGCATTTGTTACCAGAGCTTGACTAGCAACCTATTCCACTGAAGGGATGTGTATGCAAAGCTGCTCAGCCAATGAAGACTCCCTCTCCCTCTCAACTGCCTTGTGTTTTTGGTCAACATCTCCTGTTCTGGGCTAGATTTCCCCAAGGTTGGAAATGCAGAAATCTATAGTTCTCTGTAATAATTATAATATATCATAATTCATTCAAGTGGGTATTTTTTTTTAATACTGGGTTGACAAAACAGTAATTGATTCTTGACATTGATTGACACAATGTAATATGTCTTGTTTGACATGGTGCGCTGTATTTGATTTAGATAAATAAATGTTACTTGTGCGGTCATTGACGTGTTTTTTTCCCCCCATATTATTAATTCTACTGTATAGCCTGGGCTTTCCGCCTTAAAGGCATGATTATGCAATGTTTGGTCTTTGTGAAATTGAACAATAAATACATGAATTACCTGAGCTCTCATCTTCCCACCATCATAATCAAATAATGATTTAATCCAAATTGTTTTGTTTGTTTGCTTATTTGTTGTTTCTACACAGATGTCTTGACTCAAAACATTAGCAGAATGTATTGCTTTATCTGCTGTCCTTGGAGCTACATGGGACTCTGGCACAGCTAATGAGCCTTATTATTCTTCATAGCTAAATGTCTTGCTCATATTTCTTGGGAAAGTTGTTTGACAGGGAGTGTCCTGAAATGGAGGCAAAAAAAACAAGAAATGAAAGCCAGAAATCTCTGCAACTGGCAATGTAATCGGTGAATCACATGTATTGCTTAACAATGTTCCCAGCATCGGGTTGTTATTATGGAAATGAAAAATGTCCACATACTTTCTCTTGAATACCCCAAGAGAAGAGTTGTGGTTTCATCGGTCTCATTGCTGACCAAAGCCAATTAAGAGGAAACAAACCTCAACTAGAGCCGAGAAAAGAACACAAATCCTCATTGAGTCAGCGTGAACAGCTGCCAATTCATTTCCTCCTTTTTTTTCTGCAGCTTCCACGCAGCTGATATACAGCACACTGACTGGAAGACACATAGTGTCCAGGCAGACAAAGGGCAGGCATGATAGGTTGCATAACCTTCACACTCGTGAATTTTACTTGCACCCTTTTTTCCCTTCCCTGACCGTCTTTCCTTCCACTGCCTCTCTCTTCCTCAGACCTCCCCATATATACCCACAGAACACTACACCCACACACATATTATGCCTCACAAGCTGCACTCAGTGCAGTCACATTTACTGTACACTCATACAAACACAAAGATGGATCAATTTACCGTTCCCTTCAGGGATGGTATGTCTCATTCTCTCATTCTACATATTCTGCATTAAAATCAACAATTAATATTCTTTAATTGCATGCCTTTTATTTCTTTATGGCTTGATATGTTCTAAAATTCATCTTGAAAACAAAGATGGTGCATCTTGTGGCCCCATTTTGAAAAAAAATGGGGCAGTTTTTTTTGGCAAAACAATAACAAGGTTAATACGCTAAAAAAAATGTCCTTATTATGTCGAGGTTTACAACTTCCAGAGAGAGAGAAAGCTTTCAGTTACACCATTATGGAAATCCATTCATTTGGGCTTTATTGGCTTTGCTTGGCAGTAGACAGGGAGCAAAGACGCCCCTGAGCAAATGCTTCCCCACAGAGGCATTCAATCATATGTTGACTGGGTGAAAAACAGTGTAAATTAAAGTCCCACCTCACTCTGACTCTTTAAACACAAGACACAGCAGGCTATATTTTCTCCCACCAAATCAGAAGACTGAAAGTTGGATCCCAGTTATAATTGCAACAGGAAAAAAAAAAAACATATTCAGACATATCCAGACAGCAGCTTGGTGCTAAATCACACCAGTAGATGGATGAAGAAAAACCTGCTTGTATGGTCTGTGGGACCCAGAGCCTTTCTATGCCAATGAAGGGGAGTGTGTATTTGAATTTACATCACCCTGTGACATATCAAAGAGAATGTATGAGCAGATATGCCTCTTTGCAATTCCTATCTCGGAAAAATCAAAGTTACTCAGTAGGCCCGTAATCTGTGGCTTTCTCGACATAATCCCTCAGTTTTAGCAAAGTAACGAACAGCACGGGGAAGAAACAGTGTGTACTGCATGTTGCATAAGAACTGTTCATGTGGTATAGTCATTTTGTCATGTTTCTTGTTTGTTAAACACCAACCTTGGTCCTTAGAGGGACAAACGCTGAGTCTTAATGTCATCTATGGGGTCCTAGTTAAGGTCAAGGGTCTAGAGTTAGGTTTAGCCAGTAAAGACAGACAGTGTCCTCATATAAGAATAGCTGTGCACATGCGTGTGTTCTGAGGCAGAGTGTGTGCAGGGGTGGGGCAGGGTGGAGATGATGATGATGATGATGGGGCTTTTCCGCTAACTAGTGATGGAACAAATTGAACGTTGCACACATGCATCTCATCTCCATGATGATCAAAACATCATTCGCCATGTCAGTGTTATTCTCTCTGTGCTGTATTAAACACATTAACAGGGACCGGCACCATCAGGCCTACAGGAACACATGCAGGCACTGACATGATGCCAGGTGCTTCTTCCTCCACCCTGCCCCCAATTCATACACGGCCGTTTGTAGCCATTTACAGTGGGATTAAGCACCGTTTGTTAGCCTCTTTTTTTTGATTTTAGAAAATCAAGACCAAGTCGAGTCTGTGAAAGCTTCAAAGCTCCACATTCACTCACTTAAGCAGCATCCTGAGTTGGATGAAGCCACACTAACATCAGTTATGAGCTGAGGAGTTTCAGAACAAGGCGGTGGGTTGTTATTGGGCCGCCAAGCGAACCATCTGCAGACTTCTCCTAAAGCGCAGCCCACAGCGTCCTGAAAGGGCTGGAGCGGATGCGCGGATTAAGTTCTGATATCACGCTGATCATATTGACCACCACGGACCGCTCTGTCACGCGCCTTCGCGCGCGCTGGCGCACTAACACACACACACACACACACGCACACACACAAGGGGCAAGAACAAAATCTTCCCGAAATTACAACCCAGACCCCAGAACCATTGAGTCAAGGTCATTTACAGTAGCAGTTACCAAAAGTGACACGCAGGTTGTTGTTAGTGTGCTCTAACGCAGAGAAGAAACTTGTTACTGTGCAGATTAGATGCGTTCTGCGCACATTGTCAGTCATTGTACCAGGATAAGCAAAGCCCGGAGGAGCCAGCAGAGCAACTCCAATTAGGACACGTGATTTATCTTTGGCTGTGTCTGATCTCCACAAAGCAGAGACGCTGCCCGATGTGGATGTCATCAGTGAGATAATCCGTCAGATTGAAGAGAAAACTTTAGTTAATGAGCAGCCTACTCACCATCAATAATAACGGTCTTCATGATTTGGATGGGGGTGAAATCCAGACGGTGTAAAATCCAAGTCGAGTGTATCCCAGCGCGCGCGGAGACAGATAAGATATCCGCTGTTTGTGGCAATTTATGGGTGACTGCAAATCCAGTGAAAGGTGGGAGACGGAGAGCCTGAAACACCCCGGCACCCTTCAAACTTTAGGCTTCCCGAGTGGGGAGCCACGTCTCTGGCTGCACCAGAGCTCAGTCATTTGGACGAAAGATTTGAAAAATAGTCACCAATAAACATCCAAATTTTGGATTTGAAGACTCAACACGACCAGCCGACACCTCCCCAACACACAGGACGCGCACACGGCTCCGTGGAAGAGCTCAGAGTGTTAAATCAGAGGAGGAGAATCAGCGACACAGGAGGAGAACCACGGTCTGATCCATCTTTAGATACCGCAGAGCATATCCAGTTGGATAAGTTGTCCCGTTGTACATTATCCCAAGTGTACACAGAGAAAAGTGTGCAGCGGATGCGCACTGGTGCGCGTTAGTGAGCGTTTACCACAGGGAGGTGATGAGGGAGGGAGGGGCAGCGAGGTGCGTGAGGTGGAAAAACAGAGAGGAAGAGAGAGGCAGAGAGAGAGAGAGAGAGAGGGGGGGAGATAATTCAAAGATGAATGTTTTATGGGTCTGTGTCACGCTGCAAAAAAAAGACAAAGAAATGTTTAATTCAAGTGGATTTTGGATTAATATCAGTCAAGGAAAAGAAAAGAGATTGTTTTTAAAACTAAATGCACTCTGTACTCATGCTTGAAAGTGCTTTGTGAATAAAATGATTATTATTATTTACATTCGTATGCTGTGTTGTCTGGTTTTACGACGCCCACGGTTGTTTACAGAAAATCCCTCCGATAAAAAGAAATATTTATCGGGGAAAAATGCTCTATATGACATAACTGATGGACTCTGAAGTGAAACTGAGACTTAATGATTTATTCAGACAGACATTTCTTCCAGCGCAGAGCTGCACTCTATGAATGTTTTATGTGCACGAGGAGGTGGGTTTGATGTGGTGGGTGGGTGGGTGGGAAGTTGACGTGAGGCGAATCTATTTGGATCGGACACGACCAGACACGCATAGGCAAACGAATCCCGCCCCAAAAGACAAGCGAAGAGCCGGGCAGGCCTGCTGGTGGGACTCGCGCTTCCTCTTTGGGATCAGCAATTTGGCTGATCCCGATGTTCAAGGCGGAGTATGTTTAAGACCAACAGAAACAAACACACGGGGTTGTGCAGCTTTTCTTCTTAGGACACTGCATTGACTTCCATTCATCTGGACTGCCTCTACCAAGCCTTATCCCTAACCTTAACTATAACAAGTGAATGCTTCACCTTAATCTAACCGCAATTCAAAAAATCCTCAGAAATAATGTCTGCTGCTCCCATTAGGACCAGGTTTTAGCCTCCATGAGGACCACGGGTCCTGAAAAGTCAGTATTTATGCCAGAAAATATCCTAAATAAGTAACAATACAACAGATTAACCTGATACTAAAAATATTAAATGCATTATCCTAACCATATATCTCGTCAAAATGAGTATGGTTATTATTAGTAGTAGTAGTACTAGTATTGTATGTCAGTACCTGTATGCACTGAATGTTCTTGCACACAATCCACTATTCACTTAAAAAAAAAAAAAAACAAACAACTCAAGTGAAAAGACTACTAACACGCTCTGACGACGCTGATTGGGCCGAGGAGCAGTTCGCCGTTGCTGTGGTCTGCTGTAATGCAGGTAAAGCTGAAACGCTTTGATTGGGTTCTCAGCAGCTTGATTTTATCTTTAGGTCCCACGCGCCCCCTACCGGTGATGATGCTTTCATTTTCAGAACCATCCATGCAGGATGATTCCCTGCTCGCCTCAAGAGACAGTAAGAAATCACACTACATGTGCCTCTAATCGCCTGCAGATAAATTATTGAACTCACAATGGAGAATAAGTTGTACTTTCTATAAGAGAATATGGAATATTTCCATATCCTGTACATCCATAATGAAGTATATAGGAGTGTTTTCAAATCATACAATAAATCATTCCCTTGCAACAGAAGCCGCTTTCAGCAGTACATTGTGTATTTTTGAGCAACACTGGCACAGAACCAAAATGCTTGTGTTAATTACAATATGGTATAATGAGACAGGGAAAAAAAAGACAAGAGATTATCAGAGGGAGCAGGTAAACATATGGTGAACCACAGTCAGGTGGGTGGTGTCGCTGAATGAATTGGAGGAATGTCCAGTCAGTTAATCCCAAGCTTACAACTACCATGAATACAAAATCACATAATCAGAATATGTCAGTGAGCCACGCGGCTTTTGCTCACAGCAGACATCGGCAGAGCCAGATGGCCAGTATAGAGACAAGGTCCAAAGCTGCCGCAGCAACCCACTGGGACTGAGGTCACCTCATGAGAGAGAGAGGGAAATGCTGTCACCTTTCCGAGTTATCTGTCTCCCGTGCCTTATTCGAATCCCAACACATGTGCTGATCCTCTTATGGATTTGTATGTATTTGTGAGGACTGTAACAGAGTATAGCACCATTTCTGCAACTGTTTGGAAATTGATGATAAAACGAAGTAATAATGATGAGCAGGGTGCAGTGTACTTGACTGTTATACCTCCTCCAGCTCATTATGCAACATGCCTACTCACTCCTGAAGCCTCCACTCATTCCATTATAGTATATCACAATGATATGCACCGGCAAGTGAAAAGGACATAGGTAAATCGTCATGGGAACTTGGAGGCCGGAGGCCTTGCACGACGAGCGACTGTAAATTAACTGAGGGTGGATCATTGCTATGCAATTGAAAAAAGAGAAGATTGGGAATCTTTAATTCATGACAGTAATGAAATGAGTCAAGCTGTTGCTTCTCGATAGCTCCCTGGGCTAAGGCTCTACTATTCTTTTCATCACAAGTCTGAAGCATTAAGAGGACAATGAGGGCATGAATTACTTCCTGTAAGTTGGATGTCCTAATAGCACTGAAGCTACTGTAAGTGCGCTGTTAATTACAGAATATTTATGACAGAAACGTAATTACAGATGGAAGATTATGAGGTCGGAGATGTACGTTGTGTGCTGTGTGTTAAAGTTTATTATTGCTGTTATTAATATTATAAATGAGAATATCCACCCACATAATATTGTGCTGATAGCTATAATAGGGAGGTAGAGAGCAAAGGTTCAGATGAAGGATGCAGGGTACAAGTATTGTTGTTACATTGTTGCCAAGAATAACACAAATTACCCAAATATGAGCATTATAGCTGATCCAGTGTGTATAATTTAGTGGCTCTACACTATCATTGACCACATTATTTATAATGAAGTTTTTGAAAATGTATTTTGTTACCTTAGAATGAAATGCATTACTACACTAAGAGAGAATTGTCTTACATGGAGCCCTTCATGTTGAACCACCATCTTTGTACAGCACAGGATGGGAAATCAAATACTCACTATGAAGGATTATCTATTTTGTTTCCATACAACCTGAATGCCACTGTGGTTTCTGAATGAACGTAGGTGAAGAAAAATTAGCCAATGGTTATTTACTGGTTGCAATATGAAACTCCACCCCTTGGTGCCACTAAATCCTACACACTGGTCCTTTAATTGGTGCTGCTGCTGTCATTCCATCAAAGAGTTGAGTCATACTGTCGTCTGACAGCACTTTAATACATTAGCCATTTTCTACCCATCTCTCTTCTTTCCAATTTTCTCCTGTCACCCCAACCATTTAAGGCAGATTTTTTTTTAATATTATGTATTTAATTAAAACAAAAATTCACAGTAATGAAAAAGTAATTGTAATTTATTTAGGCGCTTTAATTGAGATTTGTATCTCTTTCACACACACACAAACAAACACAATAAAACAAACAAAAACACACACAAATAAAACTGACAACAGATATATGGTAATTGAAAGCAGATCCTCCATCTGCCTTTTGTTCTCCTCCTCTCAGGTCAGGAAGTATAAATAAGAAGAAGAGAAAATGCAAATCTTCCTGGGAGAGAGGAACCCTGCTGGCTGAGTTCCATGTGTGCTACAATATAATATGATGGGTAAAGCCAGTTAAGAGCAATGATGCTATTTTTTTTAACACTGATCGTTGGGATAAGAGTTATTTTTATTGGTTTTGTAATGTGGCACATAATAAAGAAATTGGTGGATTGTTGCTGTAGGTAACATTAAACAAGCATGCACACTAATGTGTGTGCACACAAACACAAAACCAATATTTAAAAGGCATCACAATAAAGCAAAGCAACAAAACACATTCAATCGAAAAGTCTTGAAAGGAGTAAGCCCTGGTGTAATGTCCTTTTGGCACTTTTTTGTTGTTGTTTTTCTCCACATTAAAAGCCAATTGTAGAAAGTATTAGCATTAAAAAAAAGAGTATTAAAGTGGTTTCATTGCCTTTTCCCACAAATTGGGTTGTTTTATTAGTTGGAAGTGACCATAATGGACAGTTTGATCCAGTGGTCTAATATCCTTCTGTGCCTTAATGTCATTTTAAACGTCTGCATATGCTTGTTTGTATGATTTTTTACAGAGATACAACTACTGATATCACTCGTCTTTATTGACTATCCGCAAAAAATACAACATGTTTAACAGCTTATTTGCAATTACCAGTCATGCATGATCAAATCTTGTCTTGAGCAGTTGTTAAAAAAGAGCATAGGATTCAGGGAGCTTTACACATTCAGTTTTTAATGTCTACTACCACATATGCATACTGTATAGACACAAAATATTCACATATCTGAAAGTAAATCCAAACTAAAATGTATACATTAAGCTTAGACACAAGTCTCTGCTGTACCCACAATACAGTAGACACTCTTTATGCTGTGTGTGTATTATTGCTTCCCTAGTGTCTTATTATAAAGGGTTATGTTGTATAAATTTGCCAACATGCACTGATAATCTGTTCTTTAAAAACAGTCTTAAAATTGCATTACACCAGGCTGTGAGATGGTAAGGCAGATGCTGGCACCAACAGGGAAATTACTTGCAATCAGCTTTTTTACAATCGGCCACAACTACTACTGCTGCTGTTTGCTGCTGCTGTTCGCTGCCGCAGCTACTGCCTATTTTGTTTAACTTTGTGTCTAAGGGTTTAAGTGATAAGAGAATATGGGTAATTGTCCGATGGTAAGACTGATAAGGCTCACAATTTGCCATCGAGGAGCAGAATCACATCTGATAGAGACTTATTCCCTCACACGAGCCTCTACGTTCTGCCTCATGCATGCCTTACTTTGCTTTATTCATTCATTTTTTTTTTATTTCTTATTAGTGTTTTTTTGCTTATCTCCACCCCTCTCCCCCCCTTTTCTTTTTCAAAACATCTTACGGGACATAGATAACGCTCCATTTTCTCCCAGCTCTTGCTCATTAGGTCTATGAGTCAGATATTAATTCTGGCCCGGGTGAAACCCCTGCCACCATTAAGATCTGGTGACAGCTCATTTTCCTTGGTAGAAGACAATAGCAATGATGGAATTGTTTCATTTATTTATTTATTTATTTTCCACGCTGCAACCTCATTAACTCATAGGAATAAAGACAATATAGAGTTGTTTGCATTAAGCTGTAATTATGCTGATTCATTCACTTTCTCTTTCTTTTTGTCTTTTTTTCTCTCCCTCACTCACTCACTCTCTCCTTTTCATTTCCCATTTTAATTAGATTCACTTCTTTCCAAACTATGACAATATGGACTTGCTTTTGACTCATGAATCAAGCTCTCGCATATCCATCACCTCCTATGTGGATAATCGTGTGCGAGAGGAGGGGGAAAAGGGAGGGAAAAGAAAGGTAGAGGGTGATGGAGGTCTCCAGGCAAACATGCCATATGTCTTCCCCAGCCGTATATTAGCAAGCTTGACAAGGGTACATGCCTTGTGTGGGTCAGAAAGGACATACTGTATGTGAAAATTTACAATGCGCCTTTGCTTGCTGTCCTTGATTCCCTCTTTTCAAGAAACAGCCAGGAAGAGAACAAAAAATATAAAGATACTGACAGGGGAAGGGGGCTCTGTGCATCTGTCTTGCATGTGAAGTTGATTTGCTCTTATCTATAGGGTGACAGAGGCATATGTCATCCAAAGTTCCTTTTCAGTCCTCAAAAGATACAGAATAATAAAAAATGATGCAGGACAAATTAACCGACTTAATTAGTGAACATCAACTTGAGTATTCATTACCAAGTCTACTGACATCGTATGGTTGCTTTTTTTTTTGCGTGTCAGTAAAAAAAATATCTATAACAAGGCCTAACTTCATTCATAACAACAAAAATAAAATAATATGTTGCCCCACTGTGCAACACAGCAGTTACTGGTTATCAGCACCTTTGGTGTGTGATGTTTTGTTTTTTTCTGTTCAATTTTCGCAGATCCAACGTAACAGACCTTTGAGTGCCAACTCCAAAAAGTAAGACATCAATAAATCAATTTGAAATTTAAAACAATACATTTCCAGTGATATAATATAATAATTCAGAATTCACAGACTTTTTCTGGGCCTGTGTGGCTCTTACAGTAAGCGAGTCATAACTTAATAAGAACTATCTGTGTTGCTGAAATAAACGATTTGGAATTGAGGAAAACCTGCCTACATTTTTATTACATTAAAAACAGCAGCTCCCTGAGGGCGTAGTATACTTTACGCTGTTTGTGAAAATGCTGGAAGGTTGAAATAACACACACATAATTTTGCCTTGCCTTGAGCGTAAAGATATGACATTTTTCTTGATATTTCCTGGGTAAGGGGAGGACATGGGGCCTGCATCACAGGCCTATACTCTGTAGTACATTTTGAGTATACAGTGTGTTTGCACTGGAAAAGTGACAAAATGCACTATACACAAACCAAATTATATGAATACGATTACGACTGATTTTTAAATCTGCTGTATGTACACTATTCCCCACACAATGCAATGCAATAAAGACGAGTAAGAGCAGATCAGCGTTGGGGAAACATTTGAATTAGTTGATCGTTGTAAATATTCAGTTGGTATATATTTATATCTCGTCTAAACAACAGATCAGTACATTTATATGCACTACTTTTCTTCGATTACACACCATTCATGAAGGCACCTTTGGGTTTAGTGTCTTTCTCAAAGATGTTTTGTCACATGGATGGGAGGAGCTGGGGATCACATGACCAAACTTCTGGTTAGAGGATGACCCACTCTGTCACCAGATTCACGGCAGCGAGAGGTTGTGAGACAAGTGCAAAAAGGAAAAGAACAAAAACGTATCGCATTCATATGCTGTTTTTAAGTTTCTGCATTTCACTGGTCCATGTACTCTCTCTGAGGGCTCTCACTTGAGAGGTTGTCTCGCTATTGTTCTTATTTATTCATAATGAACTAAGATTAGTTTATTTTTATTTAGTAGACAATATTATTGAATTCTTCTCTGAACATCCCCTCCTTTTTTCCTGTGCCTGGCGGTAATGTATAGAAGCTAAACACACGAACAAATTGTCCTGACTTGCCCTGAACAAAGCATCTAATCAGAACAAAAAAGTCAAAAGAGGCCATATTGTGCTCGCTGGGAATCTAGGTCAATGTAAATCAAAGCCCCATCTGAAACACCATTTTGTCTTTCAGTTCCTTATTCCTTAAGTCGCTCTGATTCCAGATTTATTTGGGAGTCTAATACCATCGCCACTGTAGATAAAGCCGATTACATACAGCCTCGGAAATGGTATTAGGTCATTTGCCTCACTTCATTAAAGATAATCTTCCACCTACAACCTCACCTGACTTGGTCATTCTCCCTCTATCTTAGAACCTAAAACATGACAGTTTGGAGAATAGCTGAGTGGGACATAGTATTTCACACAACAAGAAAAAGTTGTCATTCAAAACCAGTGGTTGCAGTCGCCACATACTAAAAATGGAAAGTATGCCACAGTTCCAACCGACCAAATTTTCAACAAGTCTAAGCTTTACCACCAAATTCCAGGCTGTTGGAGGCTGCTGTTATTCACAAGCTGAGTCAGTGCAGATCTCATTTTGAATTAGATTGGATTACGAGCTTAGTCTATTTTCCCTTCATGTGTTCCCATTGTATTAGTCTCGCAAAACTGTCTCCGGGATTGAAAAGTGTTTCACATGAGAATTATAGTGTTAAGTCATTTGTTTTGAGTAAATATGACATGGTGTATACCACAAAGTTGTTCAAAAAGACTTATCACTTGATGTTCTTTCTTTTCAGTGGAGTTCAGTATTAAAATGCAAATGCATTTCCTGGAGTTTATGATGTGAAATCATATAATGAGATATTCTTAACCCCTATAGATATATAGATGGTATCATAGTCCAACATCAAAAATGTGTGATACACAAAGCAATTAAGCCAGATTGATATAGTCCGATGATATGGCAGTGTTCACATTCAGCTGTTGAATTTTGTCATGTGTGACTGTATTATCTTTCTTCCATGCTTAAACATAAAATATAAGCATCACTATCACAGCCCCCTGGCCACTAAAATAATGACCCCTTACAAAATGACTAACAACACAAAAGAGCATGAAATACTGTCGCTAATCGACCAGTCTGGCATTCAAGTAACTACTAATTTCCTTCTGAATTCTTCTCTGCCGGCTAAAGACAAACACCAAAAAACCTAAAAGTCTCTCTGTTGAACACATCAATGTGAACAGTCGTCTAGAAACACTGTAAACAGTACTCAGTGATTTTGATTTATAGAACTGACCCTTCTAAAAAGAGGGTTCAAAAAAGAGAAATCTATAGGTGACCCCAAGCCTGGAAGGATGCATCTGCTAGCTTTTTAAAAATGATGGGGAATCACAAGGGCCTTAGTCTGAATATTTGATTGAGATATCTAAATCACAGTCTTTTGAAAACATTAAATATAAACCTAAGTTTGTAACATTCAAAGCGTTGCCAAACGAGTTCACACACCGCCGATCAACTCCACATGAATCTCTGGGTTTCTCAGTATAGTAGGTTTCTTCTTTTTTTTTGTTTGTTTTGTCTTTGTATCTGAGGCGACATCCCTGTGGTGCACATAGAGTCATGACTTAGTCATGACTTAGCAGGCAAGGCCAAAAATGCACACTCGACAGCTTCATACAGTTGCACACAGTTGCTGAAAACAACAAGGAGCACCCATGAACATTTTGAGAGGTGGATTCTACTGCTAAAAATAAACCTGGAGGACTTCACATTTGTATCTGTATCACAATATTTCAAAAACTCTACGCTGGTTTTGGTCATTCTGGTTGTGCCAGCCTGTGGAGACCACGTCATTTACACTGCATGTGCCTCGTAAACTGGGAAAACAAGCAGTAACCGTGGTAACACTTACATGGACAGGGTAACGAACTTAGCTCAGCTTACTTTAACTGCGTGAGGCTTATGTCGGGTTTGGAGAGAAAATAATGTGGTGTGCCCACTGTGTCATGAAACAACTGAACAGCACTACCAACATTTCCTCCCGGCTGGCAGCCCAGGAAATCTATATGCTCTGCCTCTTTTACTCTCTACATGACATGTTTACCTGCAGGCAACCGAAGCATCAAACGTGACTGTTTAACCTAGAAATGGAAATCAGAAGGCTTCCAATCCAAATATCTTATCTCTCGCCTTAAGATTCTGCATATTCAAAAGCACAATCTGTGTTATGGCTCAATTGGTTTCACAATTTTAGACAAAAACTGTGGAAGAAAAGCATAAACTTAAAAATTATTTGGTGAATTAAACTGAATGAAATCTGGATATCTGATCCAAACCGAATTGTCTAGCGTTAACCCTTTAACACTGAGCATATCACATATTTGTGTAAGCTCATTTTTGAATTACCATAATTACACAATGGTTTGTGCTACTGGAAAAATTCCAACAGTTTCTGAAAGCTGAGAAGTGGTTATTACGGTAATTTCAGTCACAGGAATCTGGCAAGTCAGGGGCTTTGTCACCACAGAGGTGAGAGTGGGAAAAACACCTGTACATACACTTGTGTTTGGACATTGAAACAAAGACTATTGCAAATTGGGAGTGTTTTCATAAGAAGGAAAATAGTATAACTCAGTAAAAGACACAGCTGTAGGATTAATACATTTAGTTTATTTGTTTATTTTTATTTTTTATCAGAATATATTCATTGCGATGACAGGTTTTCTTTGGCATCAAAGTGTAACTGCCATTCTCACTCTGTCCCTCTGCAAGTGTTTGGCCCTAAGCATTTGGCGATATCCACTAAAGGTCAGTGGGAGCCCTACAGGCTTATAAAGACAGACCAATTAACGCATCCACACTTGGAAACCTGCATTATTTATCCAGGATCCCTCCTTAGGATAAGAATGAGGCAGGGAGGATGTTGGATGAGATGAAGGAGATCAATGGAAATGTGGAGTTTAATTACCGCAAGCAGGCAATCTTCACAAGACTAAATCCTCAGCAAAAAGCTGGTGGAAACTGGCAACACCCAGAGCTTCACCCTTCACAGTGGATTTGTGATTAACTGAACTTAGATCAGGGCCAAAGCAGTCCTGTTGACAGAGCTGACACGCTTTATGATGAGTAATGACAGAAGTGTTTTCATCAAGAGCCCTTAATTAGCTGAAAGGAGTAGAGCATTTGCCCGGAGTTCGAAAAACATCCTTTCTTGACAGGATGTAACTGAATGCCCTGTGTAGATAACGTCCCGGTCATGATGCACTTACGGTGTCACTGAAAACAAACGTGTTAGCCCAGCGGAGGGATAAACACAGTTTCACGCCAAGTAAAGGAAATGCGATTAAGTCCCTATATCTACACGTCAAGTGATAAACATCATTAGATGGAAACTGCTCCATCTAATTTGTTGTGATGTGCCTGTGATGTCATGATTGGATGTGCTCCCCTAAATGAGAGTGAGGCATTTCCAGCTGGTACGGAAAATCACTTTGATTAATCGTGCTATGCTGTTGACTGCAGTTAAGCTGCGATAATGAAACGGGTTATTTCAGGCACGATTCACCACGGCCAGACACGCAGATGCACAGTTCAATGCACCTGTATGTAAAATGATGTAACACCGATGCTCTGGTGGCAACCTTTTGCACAAGAACACATCACGTATTGACTATTCATAGCATGTTACGGTTGTCTTTTCATGTGTTGTTTTGGTACATTTACATGTAATACAGCAGGTGCAATTGTTAAATTCATATTCAGGCAAGCCGTACATTTCTCGTACTATACATAAAAGTACTTTTTGAACACATCGAGGAAGCACATTTCCATGTAGTCAACAACAATATAAGCTTTGTGATCTGTCTCCATGATGTCAAGAGACTTCCGCAGGTAGCAGCATCTTCATCATTTGGAGAAAAACTCTCATTGTCAATCAAATTTCATGAGGCAACAACTTATTTAAATTCTGGTCTTCTGTGGGAGAACTCAATTAAATATAACAACTTTGAATATGTGACAGAATTTTCCAAATTAAAATCCTGAAAAGACACTGCAGGTCAAGTATGCTCCTTTGCTAAAATTAAATTAACCTTTATAAATTAGTTTCTGAATTGTTGAAATGATGCTCACATAATGAAAAAAATAAACTTGTTGAACCTGTTTGCAGTTGCACATTGGATCAAAAAAATCCTGCCTTTTCACTTTATAAAGGCAGCTTTTTAAAGCCTCACACTGATGTATATTGATGTACAATAACTGGACCTTGAATGTAGGAAATGCTGCAAAAGTCAAACTGCTCTCCCTCACATATGTGTTCTAAGTCCATAAGGAATCTCACTAGACTCCATAAAAACAGACAGACTCACCCTTAACCTAAGGCAGAACATGAAACTGAGGATGTAGGCTGGAGGGCAGGTTGTCTTTGACCACTGCCCACAGTTATTGACTGGCCATAACACAGGCAGTGGTCAATACATTGAGACCCAATTAAAGGCTTATTCCTGAGCACAGTGAGTGCTACTGCATACGAGGATCACTGAAGGTAAGGAATGGGGAGCAGGCCCTAATTTATGATATTAAAGTTTCATACTCTAAAATTAAAGTAATACATTTTCTTGCTTGGCGTACACATTGCTCAGAAATGAAAATAAAGTCTGAGATTTACAAGACTTTATGCATCAGGAACTTCAATGTAAGGGACTGAGATAACAATATTACTGGTTCTATCTGATTTAAAAAGTTTTGGGAGCCCTTTCAAATCACAACAAACACCACCAGAGATATTTAATTGTGTTCATGGACACATTTAGTACAAATGACATTCATGCTTGATTTATCTATGTTAATGTGCAGATTTGTTCATTTCCACATTAAGTTAAAGCAGCAAAATGTCAGACAAATACAGACCATGAAAACAGACATGTAACATAATATGTGCATTAAATTATTTTAGAGCCCAGGAGGAGAAGCGCCTTCTCTGGATGTAAAATCAGAGAGACACCTATACAGTTGGATTGTTTTAACTACTTTCTGCCACTGGGCAGCTTATTTCATGCTGTGCAAGGCAAGGTCAGAAGGGGGGCAGAGGTTATTGTTGCAAAAAAAAAATGTAATTTAAGACTTAATGTAATGCATCATTAAGTAATTTATGCATATGAATGATGCTCTATGTGCCTTAAAGTCCCCCCCTGGGGATAAATAAAGTGAATTTGAATACATTGTGGTTAAATTATGTTCAGTTTCCACATAGCAAAACCTAAATGAAGCGACATCAACTAAAGCCGTTACCAAGACAATACAAATTAAACACTTTACCAGTAACCTTGCAGAGGGTGACAGATTATAATGCGCCATGCATCGAGGTGATTAATGTTGCTCCTGGTGAAATTTCCCAGTTCTTGTTGTTGGGTGAAACCATTCAGTTCAGGGGACGGGGGGTTGTGTTTATTGTATATCGTGAAGTTGAGATAGACAGGAAGGATACAACTATATTTAAATTTGGGGAGGCAAAATAATTGTTTCCAGTGGCAGCTGCCACCGCTTGCCACCCCGTGGATCTGCCCATGGACACAACCATGATGAAATAAGTGTATAAAACTACAAAATACAATGTCTAATGCACTAAAGTGACTTTAGCTCAAGTAGGCATATTATGTTATTGATCATGTTCAGTTGTTTACTCCCTGACTCTTTGAGTTTAAATGCTAATGGGGCCTTTAAACAATTACAACTTAACTAGTCCCAGTAATTCTGTGTGGTTTGGTCAGGGCTGATGTGTGTTAAGTCTGAGGTAATTGCTTTGACCAAAAATGGCAACTTCTGGCCCTCTCACATATTTTCCAGCGCCAATGCCTGCCATATACATGCAGTACACAATGTTGCAATGCACATTAGTGTGGCTTATTCACTGAAATGAAGTGGCTACTGTGTTTTTTAGACCAAGCAAGTGGGTGTTAGTCATTAGTCACTGCTGGGGTTGCTGCTGCATTGCTGTTAATGTGTGAGTGGGTAGGGGATGTATATTATTAGGTTATTGAGCTGATTCTCACATCCTAAGTTAATACAGTAGAACAGTTTGGCTGACAGCTGAATTTTGTGACATCATGAAATTTCTCTGGCACTTATGTTGATTCTTTGATTAGCCTACTTAGAATTTGTGATTTACTGCTATTGTGTGTTTTCTCGTCACAGACCTGTAACCCTGGTGAAAAACCAGGTTAACTAACATGTCCTTTGATGAAGAAAGTTAATAATTATTAATAATTATTTCATTAGTTTCGTTTTTTATTTTTATTCGTCAAATGCTGAAAATTCCCAGGTGCACATGAAGGCAGCATCTCCCGTATTGCAGCAGCTAACCAAACAGGTAGCAAAACGTCATTCCACAGCCAATTAGATGCCGAGTCGCGGGAAATCTTACTTCCTCTTTTAGTGAAACGTTGAGGTATAGTTTTCTTCATAAAATGTGGATACAATTTATTTTAGCTAAACCAGCTGTGTTCATAGTCTTATTCTGTGTTCGGTCCGACCCAGGAAGGGTAAGAGTTCTGTTCTGGCGTTAACGGCAAACGAAGCTTCTCCACTTTGTTGAGAGTGCAGTCCGGGGCCCTGACATCGCTCGGTAGGTGAGCATGACTCGGTGAGATATGTTTGGCTATTAATCACTGGTGCTGCGGTTTGGTATTCATTTCTTTGTTACATGTTGAGTGTTTATTTAAATCGTTTACCAACCTTGTATGTGCGTTAGCACATTAAACAGCACATTTATTAGTTGACTGTCATTTTATTAAAAGTTAATGCCTGTGTCTGCAGGTAGCCATTTTAGACTTCAAGAAGCACAAGGCTTATTTTTGGCTTAAGCCACGCAGCTATTTCTTTTGTCAGTGATGTGTAATTAAAGGTATATGTTTTATATGTCTAGAGATGGTGTATTTTACTAAAAATGTGAATTTATTGATGTATGGAATTAGTAGGGGTTTACACCATTAATTATTTTATTTAAAAATAATTTCTTAAGCAGTATTTTGATACCATTTTAATAAAAGTTTACTGTTTACTGTTTAATTTATTTGTTAAAAGTCATGGTGCTTCCATGATAAGTGAAACACAGAATACACTCAATGTTGTTTTCACTAAATGTGAGGTTTATTGGTTTAGTGTGTAATGTGTAAAATGTTTCTGTTGTCTTCCTTGATACTGGTTAAGCTGAAACAGTTTAATACTGATTTTTGGTTTATTTTATTGCATTAAAATGTGCTAGGAATATATTCTGTTAGAATCAAATAATTCTACAGTAATTTAATTTGAGAATTTTGAAGTTGAACTACTAGACAGTACTTTTCATAGTAACTGCATTTCGTAGTAATTGATGTTATAATCTGGTAAAATGCTGTACAACAAAAGATAAATTTGAGATGAATACAGAAGAGAGATCGTCATATGATAAATGAGAACAAAGACTAAAAGCCTGTTTTTAAATACAGGTCAGGATTTTTAGTTGGAGTAAAAAGATTCCTGTGGATGATTCCAACGACTTCCAGCAGATTCCAGTGGATTGCGAGCTACCCAGTTTGAATTCAGGAAACAGGATCTACACTTTCTCGGAAATAGCAGACAAACAGTCTGCTTGTGGTAGGATTGTGCCAGTCACCTGTGGCGGCACCAACTCGAACACACGTTAGAAAGAGTGAACTCCGACGATCCTTTAGACGTGTGGATTCTCGACCTTTGAACTTAGACAGATCAGAACTCCTCTGATCGCAAATAACTTGACTTTGACTGTAAACTTGACTTTGACTGTAAGTAAGACATTTTAATTTCTTTAAAGGGCCCAGTTTTTTATTTTCTATGCAAATGTTTATTTCTTTGTATGTTGCATAGTGTTCTGTTGCAAACTAAAATGCAAAGTGCAGTTAATCGAAACCTGTTGTGTTGCTGTGGTCATTGCACTCTAATCCTTGCTCCTTACGAACCTAGAGAAGTTGTCAGAATTTAAATTCATAAAGCAGCAATATTGACTGAAGAAGTAATGTGAGAGATATTCTTGCTGTCACCATGCATTTTGATTGTTATGCATCACATACATTGTGTTGTCACAATGCCGATGCAAGTCGTTGGCAATGGCAATTCAAACTAATACGCTGATGGAAAGAATTCCTAAATAGGGAAAACTTGGCATGGGACACAGCTGTAACATAAGCACAGTTACATCACTGGCATTTGGGGCTTATCTGTAGTTATATTCTTGTTATTATTCTTATTGGCTATGATAAAGCTGTGTTCATCTAAGTCAAACCTAAACTGACAATAAAAACATGAGGTCACCTGATGGCTAAAGCTAACCTTTTCTGGTGTTTACTCGTAGCTTGTGAACCCTCAAAATACACTCGATATGGCAACCCTGCCTTGTAAAACTTACAGTCCTTACAAAACTAAACTGCTTTCTCAATTTAGCTTTATAAACAGTGATTGAGAGGTAGAGGATGGTTTGTAAAAACAAAAACTACACTAATCCTAGTTCCAGTTATTTGCAGTGTGTATATGTATGCAAGAACCCAGTTTAGTTGTGTGGGAGCCTACGTTTTAGGTGAAAAACTGGACATGTCAATTAGTCGTGCATCATTACAGGAAATAATATTATCCATACACAATAAGTCATGGGACCCCTGGGAACGCTAGGGAAACCAAGATTTATCTTGACTTGGCTGTAAATAACTTTTACACAATTTTTTTTAACAAATTATATTTCCTAAGTACAACAACTGGCTTTTAGTCTGCAACAAATAAGCACCAAATATTAAAGCAAATTACTATTATTATTGTTTTTATTATTATTATTATTATTATTATTATTATCAATGCATTATTACGACCAGCTTGAACAAGTGCCCTAAACATAATGATAAACCTGGATTGAATCAAACTGAAGTTTATATTTTGCTGCACCTTCACAGTTCTCTTTACAAAGTGTCTGCAATGAAGAAATGTCTAAATGAAATCAGGTCTCTTAGAAAATCACCTTTGAGACCAGAGTGCAGCGCTATAGCTCTGCCTGAACTCTCAGCTCAGTTATAACTTTAACAACGGCTCCTTGCCTCTCACCTTTATTACTTCCCTAAGTGTTGTCTCCGTGTAAGTAATACATTCACATGAGAGCTACACATGAGAAAACTGTAACAAAAATGCAACATCCTTTTCAAAGTGCTCCTGTCCATCACATGCTATCATGAAATTCCTTCATGGTTCAAGAAACAGTTAAGGGCTCAGATATCCGTTCTATGGTTTTACTGATTTAACTCTTGTGTTTTTCCAACTCCAGCCATAGGGACTACACTCCAACCTGGGCTGTTTTTTTTTTGGCTTGTGGGTGTCTTTGTTTATTTTGAGGTGTGGAATATTTTTGACACCCTTGGGTTCTTTTTTATTTCTTCTGCATAATATACTTTCTATTTTATCTTCTTATTCTGTGCTGATGAATAAAAGTTCAATCCTCAACATACCAGCAAGCTGCAAATAAGTTGACTCAGACTATAAAAAATGGTTGTTATTTCTTGAAAGTTGGAAAATAAGTTTCCTTCCTCATGAAAAGCAAACATTGGCCAAGTATTTACATACTCTGACCATGTGTCCATCCCTTTATCCAATTCAAGGGCAGGTCTTGGTGAAACAATCTAGGGTGTTGAATCAAAAATTGAAAAGCTCAACTCCAGTATTACTTGAAAGTATGGTGTGTACTTTTGGTGGACATGTTGCTGTAGCAATTGTAACATGATAAATACAAATGTTATATTATTTCTAGTCATTTTTAGATTTACTCTTGAACTTGTTGGGCCTGATTCTGGTTTGGGTTGCTGACCATTACACATGTTTTTCAAATAATGCACACATTACAAATACATTTGGTAAGAACTGACCCTAGAATTTAATTTAGTCTCTATATTGCTGTGTAACAAGTTGTTGGTATTGCTTAATACATTTAATAGTTTCTTAAAAAAAAAAAAATGGTATGGACAACAATTAAAAGCAAACTGTAAAAAATGTACAGTTAAAGGTATGGGGTGTAACGGTACACCCAAGTTTAAATGACTACACTAATTGCTCATTATTTCCTGAACAATGTGTTTTTTAAAAAAAATGAAATGAAAACAGGTAAGAATTATTACGAAATAATTCTCGATATTAGAAAGAGTTGCTTTCTAATATTGCTAATGTTGCTAACAAAACTTATATGTGAAGGTTCTCAAATAAATAAAAACTAAGCATAATAATTAAAGATCAATTATAGTGCAGCATGTAGAAAATACTGTTTTCATTTTCAACTTCACATTCAGTTAGTCTAACATCAGCTTGTACTCACATTCACTCTGTTTTCGAGGCACATCTTAATTTGTTAAATATGAAAGGGAAGCCATAACAGAGGGGATATATCCAAATTCTTAATAAAGACCGCTTAAATGCCAGGGGTTTCTGCATTTGCACATACACTCCTGCTAAACAAAGTTAGAGCAGCCACAATCACCTACACACATGCGTCACCAGCAAAAGTAAAGGGAAGTGTAGTATGATTCACTGTAGCTGCTACAATTTGACCAAAATGTTGCAAATTTTAAAACTCATGTTTCCATAATTTAACTGACTTATCATGGTTTTGTGCAACCATAACGTACCTAAGGTGGAGGGGGACACAGAGACATGCTACTAGCTAGGCTGACAAATGTGTGTTTTCCATCTGTATGTGATGCACTTAGGCTAAATATCTGATAAGATTATTGTATTACCGCCTTTAGTGTTGTAAGGAGGGGTTTGTTCTGCGTATGTGTGTGTTAAGTGAGAGAGTTGGGGGACTGAGCAGGGTTAGCGTTAGCCAAGACAATGGAGGCACTAACGTGAAATGTTCTATGGCACAGAACCTATCTGGATAAATGTCCAGACTTCTCCTGATCAAGCTGAGTGCCCATATGTTCATCACTAACTTGTAAAAGTAACAGTGTTGGCCTGAAGCAGCTTCTGTCCTGGAGAAAATATCTCCCCGTGCTTTGAAAACCACAGAATATAATCTAAGCAGAAAAAGCTAACGGCGGGAGTGAGTCCCTACCTTCTGCACCAAAAGACTTTGACAGAGACACACAGATCTCTCCTCAGGATTGGGAGCTTGCCAAGACCAGGCTGTGGAGACATGAAGAACAGGTGTAAAGTAAAAAGATGGGAGCTAGGAAAACAAACTATCAGACAGTGAAAAGCAGGTACATTATCTGATGTAAAAAGCTGAAAGTGTGGCACATCAACAATAGTTCAACAATCGGGCATGGTGTTGCTATTGGAAGAGTTCTTGGTGAAGGCTTGATGACAGGCAGGTGTTTTGATTCTTGATGATGGGCAGGTGGCGAAAGAAGGCATGAATATGAGAGGGCAGACTTGACAAACAATCACACGATCACATCCTAACCGCTGCATATACACAAACAGATACTACAACAGAACACACTCACAAACGGTTATGAGTATTAAGAACCTGTTTCGTAATTGGTACTGGTTTCTCATTGGTCAGTCCAGAAGTATCAATAGCATCTGGGCGAATGGTGCTGCCATCAGTACATCATGCAATTTGCTAGCATTTTCTATTGCTTATCCAACTCCTAATGATCCTAATGAACACTTTCAGGAACTTGTAATTCAAGTATTCGAGAGTCATTGTCAGTCAAGCTATAGAAGCCAGTCCAAACCATTAACTATTACTAAATGAGAAAAGACTTGGGGCTAAAACAGGTGATGTCATACAGGTGGTGAAGATGGTGGATCAGTAGTAGCTCGAGTTGTCTTAAGGTTGTGAATTTGATTCCTGCCTCTGCTAGTGTCCTTGGGCAAGATGCTTAACCCCACCTTGCACCTAACGGCTGTGCAGCTTTGACTGGTAAAGACTAGAAAAGTGTTGTATAAGACCAAGGGCATAGGTTGTCCCCACCAATATGTGGAGAAAGCCAGACTGTCACTACTAATATTAGAGACAGGGCAATGTGTGCACGTGCGCAAATTCTGTGAGAGTAGAGCAAGAGTGAGCAAGCAGATTTTAAGAGCTTCAGTAAACGCATCACAGCCGAGCAGAAATACCACTGCGAGTCACAGAGGAGATGCGAGTGTCCCCTCCAGTCTTGTAACCAAACCTACGCCCTTGTATAAAGACCATGTACCATTTCACCAAGTTTACGATTTACAGACCTTCACTGTGGACTCCATTGTTTTAACATTGTCTCTGGCACACTCTTCATCACAGGTCTCCACCACTGCTCTGGACTCAGTATTGATCGGTATCAGTATTGTTAAACGGTGATGCATTGTATTGATATCACATAAGAATTATAACTTTGTGATATTTGCCTACTTTGCACTTCCTGTCTTTTACAATTTACAGTAAATGGTCTGTGTTTATATTTTAACAGTTTGTAGTCTTGACAGCCACTCCTGTCTTCTCCCATCACTTAGTAAATGGGTATCACACTGACATATTGCATCAGGGGCAATTCTGGGTTCTGTCAAGTAATGGGTCACATTTTTCAGCTGAATGTTGAAAATAGCATCTTTTGGTTTTTCACTAATATTTCACTCGTACATTTGACATATTTTAGTCATGGGTTTAAAAAAAAAAAAAAAAAAAAGCCATTTTAATTTTAATCAAACTGTTTCCCCCCTGACTCGATTTTGGAGGGGAGCTGTCACTGCCTCCTAGAATTAGCACCAAGAAGACTGTAATTGAGTTAAAGACATTCATATAGTCTGTGATGATGGCCACAGTCAGACTAGTCTTCAGCACAGTGGGGATGAGTCTGAGCATGTAATATTAAATGGGTCATGATTTCATCTTTCTTCATGGTCCAAAACACAGCATCAGCACATGTAATACAATGAAAAGTTAATGTATTTTAAAGGAGAAAAATACGACTGACATGGCAAAAACACATATTAGTCATGTTATAATGCTTCTTGGACACATATGAGTCAGAAAACATGATTAGTGATCATATATCTATCCCCAGCCACCTGTGTTCTCATCCATCTCCTCTTGCTGCTGTATTCTAATATCCAATTTGTCCACGGCTCCTGTCTCTGTCGCTCCCGTCTTGTCAGTGAAAGGTCACTCTGGCCCTCCAAGCAGAGTGCACACTTTCTCCAGGGAAATTAATGGAGCCTTCTACTTGCTGCCTCTCTCTCTTCCTTTGTAATTTGCTGGCATTGACTTGGAGGATGCCTTCAAAAGGCAAACGTTAACTTAGCATGTTGGGAGACTGGAAACAAAAGTGTCTTATTGCTTATAAATCTGGAAATCGGAGGGTATTTCATAGATTCTCTGCCTTTTATTGCTCAGGACTGGACAGTAAAATTATGTTTGTGTGTGTAAGTGTAATACTACGTGTGTGTGTGTGAATGTGAGAGAGAGAGAGGGACCATGCAGTACAATTAAATCGAATCGAAAGCAATAATTTTGCTATGATGCCAATGCATGGTAGCCGTTGCGACAGCCACCTACACGCTTTCTAACGTTACGTTATTGATGATATTCTCCTCCTCCCAGACAATCACCAGGGATACATGGACAGACGAGGGAAATATGTCTTCATTCTCCTGTCAAGAAGGTTTATGGGCAGTTGATGTTGAAACGCCCAACACTGCCTCCAGAATGGATGATCTGAAAACTGGTGCAGAGTTGTGGGAGTTTGTGGTTAAAGCAGCCCAGCGGTCTCATAGGCATAAATCTGCAGCATTATGTTAATTAAAATGTGATAGATCAGGGCACAAAATGTCAAGGTGACATTTAAATCTAAAATCATTGGTAACTACACTTGTATATATCAGAAAATGACTGCATGGGAATGGAAAGAAGTTGTACATCTTGCTGTACACAGCTTGACAAGAAAGAGCTGTTTATATTTGAGAAAACTGCCTTCTTCTTTAGTGTTTTAATCTCTGGCTTTTCAGCAAATTTCTAACTGCTGTTATCCATTATACCTGAGCTAAATATGGCCTTGACTGTCCAATTGTTGCAGCAGAGGTCTCACCAGGCTCAATAAATCACATATGCAGATTCTAATAGAGGCCCACAGTCCATTTATAAGCTCCTCTGGCAGGGGGAAAGGGTGAAGGATGGTGTCTCTGACTTGTTTTCAGACCCAAAAAAGAGATTTTTACTCTATTGAATAAAACTAGTCAACATGGCATTGCTTGTAAAGAGCTGGGATTCCTATGCATTGCTAAAGGGAAAAGCAGTGTCATTGTTTGCAGAGTTAATACCTGAAGAGAGTTTTGAGAATTGTGTAAGACGAAAGCACGGATGTGGTGTTGTGGAACTCACGCTTACAACCCTGTTGTTACTAAAACAGGTCAATTGTTTGTTCATATGAAGATGTTTCTGAGGGGGTTTATACAAACCCAAGTGCAGGGACTCCAAATCTTGTCAGCCTCCCAACCCAACAATGCAACAAGAGACACATAATCTCCTTTACCCCAAAGGACATTGGACATGATGTTTCCTGTGTTGCTGTAAACTGGCCTGCTGAAACCAGCTGTTCTATCAGTTTTTCCTGATCATATAATGTAATGAAATAAATAAATTTAATGTCAGGCTACTGACATAATTTGAATTCCAAAGTAATATTTTTAATAAACACCTCTGACTAAAAACATTTTCATTATTTAATAATATAAATCAAATCCAATTTTTTATATTATTTATATTATTATTATTATTATTATTATTATTGTTATGAAGTATATGTAAAAACACAATACTAAAACATGTTTGTTACTATTTATTTCTTAGTTTAGTGTTTACAGCTGTTGGTTGCATTATAATATACTAGTAAAGTATTTACTAGTATATTTCTTTATTTCAGAAAGTAAATGTTTTAAAAACAATCCTACATTAGAAATGATAGAAGTCATTTCCAGGTTTGATAAATACTGCCTCACATTTGCCATGTGGCCACAGTTTTTTGGAGTGGTGCAATTTTTCCACACGCAAACATGTGACAGCAATTTGAGAAGCTCTGGGCTTCAATGGCTCATTGATGCGATCAATACTTGTGATGTGCGTTAGTCTGCAGCAAATAACTAAGTGGATGGAAGGAGACTCTCTCTCTCTCTCGCTTGCTCTCTCTCTCTCTATGGCTGCAGGCAAGATATGATAGATTGGAGGCCAAACCACAGGCCCTCTCAGGTCTCTGCTGGGTGCCTAGGGCATCCACAGTTGAAAGTCCACAGTGCAAAGACACTTGAAGTAGACACAACGTGCTGGATGAGTGAGAGGCTATCTAATGTTTGAGACACAATCCACCGAGATATCGAGTTGGGATGGTGAGGAGGACTGGAGGGGTGAGATAATGATAGAGTAACAGATATGGGAGAAAGTTCTTGTGTCTGTAGATGCTGAAGGACCAGGAAAAAAAAGAGGCGAGTGCACTATCGCTTCATAAGAGTGTATGTGTGACAAACACTGCTGTGGAGATGACGCAGTATGCAGGTATACACCCAAAACACAAGATGAAATCTGAAAAGGATTTCCATAAATCCACGTTAATAAATGTACTTTGTAGTGAATGCATGAACTGTATTGAATTAGTGAATGTGGTGGTGCTTAATTTGAGATGATGCTCTGGCTCTTGTCTAGGAGAGAATCATCACGGAATTACAGTTACGTTTACTGGCCTTCACGAACAGCCTACCTGGACAGATGTGCAGCAACAGATATTGTCAGAGCGGCTGGAATGGAGTCTTTAGATCTTTAGTTTTGGCTGTACACACGTAACCATTTAGTTACAGACTGCTCAACTCACAACAGACAACCATCACATCTGCTTTTCATTCTGCATGTTGCTGCCATTACCATTTTTCAAAATGGCAAAAACTGGTGAAATATGTCTGTTAATGTCTGCTACAATATATTTTAAGGGAAAGTTATAGCCCTGTCTTAAATCTGCTCTTCATGCATTTATATTCAAGACAGGAGTTGATCTACTGAAGAACCAACTGTTGTTAGCGTTAAACTGAGCATCCCTTTCTTCTGCTGAAATAAAACCTTCGCAAGGGCAATTAATTCAACAACACAATCTCACCAACCAATTCCTCCTATTAAAATTATGAAGTAATTCAGAATTTATGAAACTTTTGGCAGCAAGTTATTGGCATGGAGCTTGGTTAGAGGATTTCCAACAATTTTGTCTTTGGCATCTCCTGTACACAGCCAATCGTAGAATTTAAATGGGGTAATTGCTGTGGAATATTGAAATTGCATGGGACTCCCCACTCAATTGCTTGCTTTGTTGACATCTCTCATTTTCATCGACCCTGTTTACCTTTTTACCGGCCATCTCTTTGCGCCTGTCAATCAGAGCACACTGTAGCAGTACTGTATAGCACATTGTGTACATGTGTAATCAACAAAACATCTAAGCAACATCATCCCAATCCCCCGCTGAACTAAGCAGATAAGTCTGAGCATATCCAGTGCAAGACTGCACCACAGGACAAACATTGTTTTTACATAACATGTACAGTACATTTGAAGAGAACATGGAGCCTGTGGGATTACCATTTGCTGTACTGTGATTATACGGCGGAGAATTCTGCTGAAGTGTCCCACTTCTGAGGTTAGGGATTAGGGATTTGTAAATGGGAAAATGTGAGTGAAGCCTGTTGGTCAGATGTGAAACCGTGGGCTCTGTAGAAAGCTGTGTACCTCACTGCCCTACCCTAGTGCTGATCTGCTCCTAGGGGGATTTAATACATGAACCTTGCCATTCTATCCTGTCACTGTGCACTAGCCAGCACGCATGCACAAACAACATGCAGAGGTTGTGTGTCGTGCACCACTTTGCAACTCCTTTCCTAGTGAAACATACTTAATGGTAATCTTGTGTTTTTTGTCTGCCTCTCTGCAGGTTTTGGTAGCTGCAACCAGTTTTTACCAATAAGTTCCTACAATTCATTTGACTTTTTGCAGTTTGAAAGATGTAATTGACACTTCCTAAATATGCTCATTGCCCTTTATACTGTATTATTCTTCTACATGCCAGCCTCTCAGTCTGCCTGTATCATGTCAGTATTTGTATCATACACTGCCTGAAATCCACTAAGCTCATAATCTAACTTGCAGAAGCAAATCCTATTGAAGTCATACCATTGTGAGGGACACCGGTGAATAGACAGTGACAAGTGACCTCTATGTACTGTGTTTTGGTAGACACGAGGCGTCAGTGATCAATAGGAGTCTAATCGTGTGCACAGTGTCTGTTTGTTATTGACTGTGCAATGGAAAAAAGGCTGCTCTTGACCTCTTTTTGGTGCACTGCGGTGCATTTTGATAGCTAAAATTGAAAGTTTATATTTGGATGCAGAATGTTGAGCCAAACCTCTGAAACATTTACAAGTCAATGCTTATATCAGCATGTTCCCCGTATATTGTTTAGCACAAGGGAGCAGAACACAGCATTTGTCACTGAGGTGTCACTGGCAGATAACAAGCAATGCCAGCTGATATTCCCCAAATTTCAAAGTCTGTGTTGGTTCAAACTTGTTCTATACTTGTCATCCTCAAAACTACTCTAATCTCTTTCAATAAAATTGCTTGACCTGTCTCAAGAAGGTGACCTTTTTCTGATTCTTTTGCTGAGGTAAGCAAAAGTATGGGCCATTCACAGGGCATGGACATTTGTTATTCTTTTTTTGTCCATAATATAATTTAGTTGAAAAGAAAAGGTGCACTGGCGATCAATAGCAGGTCAGCCAATGATGGATGGTGGCACAATTACTAATTTCACTGTGAGACAAATAACTCAACATTGAGCCCTCAGAGCTGAGAAATGGTGAGAGAAAATGGCAGACCTAGCTACAAGGGGAGCCTCGACTCCCCACTCCACTTCCCGATTCACATGACCATTCATCTCTATTGCTTCAACACGCATGGCTTTCACTCTCCCTTCCTGAAGTATAACAGTGACTTTTTTCGGGTAATCACATTAGGGAATATGTATGTCTGTTGCACTGATTTTACCATAGCTTATGCTTCTTTAACTTCAGTGGCCACTGGAAATCAGGTCAGCTGAATGTGTATCGATCTTCACCATGCTATGTGGTTGGGATGATACAATGAGCTACCTGTATTGTGTGGCAACCCAACACAACTATTGATCCTGGATAGGAAACCTATAATCCATTCCAGTCATTGCACTCCTTGTAAATTCAAATGTTTCTTTTAAACTATTCAATAAAATAAAAAGTCCCAAAAGAGGAAAGGGTGACATCATGTATAAAAACAATAGATGATCTTCATTTGTCTTCAAATCAGATCAATAGATGCAGAAAAGCAGGAGAGATAGGATGAGGCACAGGATAGGTCATGAGAGAGAGAGTGTGAGAGATGATGGGATGTGTCCAACTTTCAGTGTCTCTCAACGCTCAGATGAACTCATTAGAAGTTAATTAATCACAGGTATTGATCTGTTGTCACTCTTCCCCATACAAGGCTCCACTAGATTCCAGGGCTCGGGTTCTGCCCAGCCGGCTGAAATGCAGAGCGTTCTCTCGATGCCCTAACTCCCTGCCTTCTTGACTGGCCTGTGGTGTTCATGCTGGCGCCATACTGCGGGTCAGGGTGTAGCATTAGATGGCAGATCTATGTCTGGGATGTGGGACAACAAATGGGCAGCAGTTGCTTAGAGAGAGATGTTAATTTAAGTGTTAATGCAATAGTAATTTTTTTGCATCAAACTGAGAATTTTATTTATTTATTAACAATAATATAATATAAATAAAAAATAACAATTTTCTGGAACTAATCAAACCAAAACTGACAAGATATCCACCATTTATTATAATTATAATAATTTTTAAATCAGTAAGTTGCAGCTGTTAAGTCTCAGCTAAGAGTCTAAGCTAAACTGAGTAGACAGAACACAAATCACAACATAATTCAGATAATCATTATCATTAGCTAAATTCTCAAGTGTGGCATAACACTTGACCGAAGATTCAGCTTCTCCTTACAATGAAAGAGCAGGCATTGCATGCATAATCTTATGATCACTTGAATAAATTATGAGAAAAAAAGTGGTAGTTCTATACTATGATGAAATGAGAGGACAGAAGAGATAAAGGTAGGGTGCAAGATCATTTTCTGGAACATATTTTACTGTATTGCTTAAAACCATCTTCACACCCTGATTATAACCAATTCATTATTGCATTGTCACAAAATGAAAAAAAAAGTCTGTAAAAACCCGATCCAATCATATTGAACAGCCCGAATGACATAAGTAGATCGAGATGCATCGATCAAACTGCTATCTGCCCCCCTCCCCCTTATACGCGTACCACTAACAGCGCATGCTCAGAAGACAATGCCAGAGCTTATGCTAGCTTGCTAAACATTCAATGAGACACAAGACAGTTGTTATGTATGTTATGGCAGAAAAGGTGCCAACAACAGGTATTGGTCGCAAATGAAAGAGGTTTTTTGGGAAAGCTACTGCCAAGAAAAAGGCTGATACAGAGCCATCCAGAGTGAACATCGGTGCTGCGTTTGAATGGTGGCGACAACTGAGAGCCCAGAAAGGGCTGCAAAGTGATGACATTGTGGTGCTGTTTCTAGTGAACAGGTAGGTTAACTTTATGTCTTTGTGATCTTTTGCGAGTATTTGTTGTTTTTTTGCATCACTTTCAACAAGTATCGAAAAAAGGTTAGGATCACCGAAAGTACCGAAACTCCCAGATGCTGTGCAATGTTCGTGGATCCGTGTTCGTTGCATGTTCCTGTGCTCTGGAAGCGTAGCTTCGGAGGGAAGTCTGAAGAAAGGGCACTTGGACTCTTTAATTGAAAATGTAGCCTGCTACAGTTTTTCCAGGATCTACAACCCTACCATTATAGTCTTGCCATAATTTCCCCATTCTGTGCCTACTGACAGAGTTGTTTACAGAACATTCATGAGGGTCCACATCGGTTTGACAACACTGTACCTGATCCAAGATTAAATTCTAAAATTGTCCTACCTGGAGCAAGTGCAGATCCAAATTTATGGCTGTATGCAGACATCTATGCATTTTAATGAACATGGGCTGATGACAATCTAAAAACCTTAGTGGTCATGGATCTGTGCCGCAGGTGCGTACTGTAACTCCTTATATGGATATCCTGGGGGTGTACGTTTATAGGTTACATATTCAGGCTTTAAAAATTTTGATTTTTTTTTTGTCTTAAGTGTTGTTGAGTCAAAGTTATGATTAATTTTATATCGCATTTTTAGCAGTGATATAAAGTAGCAATAACTGGCAGAAGTCACAAAATAGACCATTGTTTTCATAAAACAAGTGAACCTATTTCTAAATTTCACAAATTTCAAGGTCTGCTGGAGGGCCTATCTGATTGGCCCTCCAGCAGACCTTGAAATTTCATTGTGCAGTTTCAGTTGTATGACAATTTCCTTTCCTTTTCTTTTAAAGATTTTTTTCACTTTTTGCTTAGGTGTTTTTATTTAGTTGGTGAAAATGAAAGACATTTTCATCAGATTGCCTAGCTTTTGCTGCAAAGTTTTAGTTTTATTTTCCTCATGCAAATTTGGCTGGAGGTTTGTTTTACTGTACATGCACTAGTAATTCAAGTAAACACAACCAATGATTACTGGCCTGGGGCTACACCTAGAGCTAACTATCCCATTTCAACAAGTGCATTAGAAGTTATACATGTGGAAGATGTGCACACTGCTCGAATATGGTTAATAGATTGCATTAACTGTCTCTCAACACACATTGTTTATGTCTTAAAATGCCCTTGTGGCCTGATGTATGTGGGTCAGACAAAAGACAATCTTAAACTAAGAATTGCTGAACATAATGCTGCCTTCAAAAATCACAATATGGATTAACTCATTGCCAGACATTATATAGAGAAGAATAATGGGTCATCAACCTCCATTAGATTTATTGGTATTGAGAAAGTGCTGCGAAATCCTTGAGGGGGGAACCTGATTAAACATCTGTTAAAAAGGGAAGCTTTCTGGATTCACAATTTAAACACTATTGAACCTTATGGACTGAATAAACCCATGATCATGTTTATTCTCATTACGATAACGTATTCAATAAATGTAACAATTTATTCTCACATAATGTTGTGAGGCAACACTCTTACTACATCTACTGACTGCTTGCATCAATCCAATACTCTTAAATTGATGACTTGATGACTCTGACTCTATTAATGTGTTGTTCACTGATGAATAAATCATAACATATACAATACAATATGTAAGTAAAGTCATATCAGAATGTGGTGGTTTTTTCGCTTTCAGTTTGAACTTAAGTTCCTGTGACTGACCAGCACTACATGTGTTTTGGCTTTGCAGGGGATTTCTTTCTGTGTTGGTCATAGTTAGGTGTGAATGAATCTGTTCGCCATACACATCTTACTAGCTGAGATGGGAAAAAGGAATTCAGTCACATCATCTTTGAGTAGTGTGGATTTTAGAATAATTTTGTGTGTTTCAGTGGTCTTCCCTCTTCACCAGATCTAATCAAACACCTAAGGGATGTGGTATAATAGGAGATTTTGCAGCACCAATGTAAGAAATAATGTGTCTGGTAAGGCAATAAACCTTTTATCACTTCTAATGCTTTTACACATGCACTGCAGCCCTGAACTTATGAGGAGTTTACCCATAGGAGCTGTGTGTGAATTCAAATGACTGTATCAGTTGGACTGGACATTTAATGCACGTAAGCCTGTGTAATGTCTGATGGCTTTTGTGTCTGAATAGACCAGATCATTGTCTGGACAAGCCACAGTAAGCAAATACTGGTATACTGCAAAGTATTAAGCATAGAATACACAATGAATACACACATCACAGGGTAAAGAAGAACAAGACAATATTCAGGTCAGTTCTATGTATATTGAATTGAGTAGTGACTGAGGCAATTATAACAGTCACATTATATTTTATGATGCTTAAGTTTTGAATTATTGAGGATTGTGTGCATGCTGTGTGCAAAGGATTTATCTATTGTTTCCTGTAGAGTGTAGCAACAGAAACATTTAAAATTGGGTAAGCCTCCTCAATCTGTTTAAATGTGGTCCAAAGTTTCTATTAATCCCTGCCATTTTCTCTCATGGATGTCCAAAAGGAACCACTGTTGATTTCTTGACCTACAGGGATATTTGATCAGTGGTATTCAAAAGAGACACATGCTATTGCACTGGTCCCGCATGTTGGAGGGATGTTTGTCCTGATGAAACATTTCATGTTTTCACCAAAAGAAACTTATAATCACATATGATCGTGTGGAATTAGGACTTGACCTTTCAAATTGTTCTCTCTAAAAGTAAAATGGGAATTGCTTAAGGACTTTAGGAGTGTTTTATCACCACTTTTGCAACGTAATACCTCAGTGGCACTCGAAACTTGGGACACGAATGAATTGCATTTGATTCATTATATTATGTATTTTACTTTCTCACTTAAAAGTTATCTCTAAAAGGGAAAGTAATGTAGATTCCTGAATCTACATTACTACTAAATCCATCAATATTTTTTATTTTTTTATTTTATTAGTTGATATTTAGGCATGTGCAGAACTTTTTTTGGCGAGACAGTGTTTATCTATTTTCTTGTGTCATGCCCACTTGTTCAAATGTTTTTTTGCCCTGCGTTGTGGCAATGTGAGCATTGTGCTATGGCTAGAGGTTTAAGGAAAGCTCAATAACAAATCGAGGCTGAAGTGCCTCGTGATGACTACATTGCTTGTGTGTTTACCATCATTATCTCAAAGAGCACATTCCTGCAGATTTCTTCTTGTAGACATACTGAGTAAGAAGAAAGACCCCGTGCTGTACCAAAGTGCATAACCCTCACCTCTTATGTTGGAAGAACCTTCTATGATATCTCAAGAATGAACGCTGACCAAGAAAAAACATCCCTAGTGAATCATTAAAAAGAAAAAAAAAATGGAAATACCAGTACAATCTATTACTGTCACAGGGCAACAATAACACATGCACTTACAATTGGTGGATTTTCATTGTTGAAGCACTGATTTGTTTGTGTGTGTGCATGGAGTGAGTTTCTAAAGGTGGAAATTGCTTTTGTCCGCAGTCTAACCCTCTTCCTGGTTCAATTTGCCTGAAGGATTTGTCATCTCCAAACCCCACTGTACTGAACCTGACAGCAGATGACAGATACACAAACTCCGAACCATGAATCTATTCAACAGCGGGATTAACCGCTCAGCAGTCTCTTGTCTTGGGAGGCTGCATTGGGCAGGTGAGGGTCATTGTTCCTTTATGCCTATAAGCCTGCCTCTGCCACTTCATTTATTTTTGCATTCCTGCTAAAACTGATGCACATGTTATTTTTTTAACTGACATTCTGTTGCACAGGATAAAACTTGGTCTACATCTCAGGAGAGTGCAGAATGAATGTGGCTGGAAATAGAACTGTCTGTGTGCTGGCTGCCCTCGGTGCAAGAGCCCATATAGTGCTGACTGTTGCCGTCTTTATTATTTCGCTCTTCATGCCACATATAAAAACAAGCCTCTGATATTTGGAGACAGGAGAATGAATAATTAATCTATCATTTGGTCTGGTTTGTTTGGTTATGCAACACAAAAAAGGCACTAAGGCAAAACATCACTATTTTATACATTACATATTTTCAATATTAAACTAAAATATTAAGAGGATGTTAAAATGTGATGTTCCACCTCTTCAAATATTATATTTTTTTTAAAAAAAATTCATGTGTGATACATACAGGTGGAAATATCACAGAAAGTTTCATCCTGAACTTGTGTAACTTCTTTCATTATGTGAAGATCATCTTTGTTGTGTGTCCTGGCTTACGTCGGCTTATTATATCAACAGCCTGAGCTAATATTTACAGTAGACCACCATACCTTTTACATTCCAGATGCTCTGTTTATGGTTCTTGAGTCAGAAATCACTTCTTGTGGGTTTTCTCCAGGCACTCTGGCCTCTTCCCATCATCCACAGCTACAGATGGGGTGAGGTGGAGAGTTTGAATTGACCATAGGTTTTTTTGTCTCTGTATGTTGGCCCTGGTACAAATACTTTATTACAACTTTATTATTGAAACTAAATTGGGAAATGAGACATGTCAATCATATCAGACATGCAGATAAATTATCTGAGTGTTCCAATTATCCAAATTATTATTTTGGCTAGACCCATGATCTGCTAATTTTTATATGCAGCTGATGCCTGATTCTGTCTGCCATTGCTTTACTACATGTCTAATAGTGACCCATAATCCCCGCCACAGAGCAGGAAGTAATTGCATCACATGCTACTTGTTGTCAGAATGGATGTTATATTTGTATTGCCCTTGAAATGCTTACTGTTGTCAAATGTTTTCTTTAAAAATAGTTTCAACAATGAGAGTTCCAAAGACTATTTTGTTTCAGTAGTGGGCATAGAAACTAATACGAGGCTAAATTATTATTATTTTGTGATATTAGCGTTGACAGTCACATCAAACACTTACGGGGAAGACGAAGTCAGGTTCCTGGAAAAAAAACAAAAAACTGACATTATCTTCCCCACTGACACTCACTTCCCTCTTCTCTATTACACTGTCAAGCTACAGCTTCTTCTTCTTTTTTTTTATTCCCATTTGGTTTGATGATTCCCATCACTGAGTCAAGCTTCTAGATCGCCTTGCTTATATTACATACATTTCTAATCTTGTGTGGTTTTAAACAGCTCAAGATAATTTCACTAAAGTCCACAAACCCAGGCTCCGTTAACCCTTTTCACCATTTAACATGAGCCATTAAATCTGCGCTCATACCTTGTACTAGGTCTTCAAACCCATTACCCCCTGTGTCTGCTCACACTTGACTGATTAATTTTCTTCTGTCTTCATGAAAGTCGGGTTGCTCATTCCCAGGTATCCAGGGGTGAGGGGCCTTGAGGCACTGCCATTTCCCTGGGTCTAAATGACCAATTAGCTGAGACCTTGGGAACCACAGTGAGGTAACAATTAGTAATTAGCCATTGACATTTTGGCTGCTGTTGCAATGTAATAGTAGCCTGATATTCAGACTGAATGGTCATTTCATTAAATCTCTGGTGATTCAGAGGTCTGAATCCTGGCGAATACAATAGTTGAGGTGTGGCTGATGTAATGGATCAGTGACTTTTTTCATCAAACATGTTAAATCTTCATCTTTCACTGACACCTCATTGAACATATTTCAACTTCCAAGATAATTCAAGCTATAAAATTAAATCTGTTTTGACATAACAGGAGATTAAACTCATATATCCTTCATGCTGTGTTTTTGACAACCAAGGTCTTCATCTCTCTTTTTTTCCATTATTGTTTTTACAAATCATCTCTGTGATCCAACCTCATGCATGCAGGAGCACACTAAGCATTTAGAACAAGAAGCCCTTGCAATTATTAAGTATAATGTAAATTTAACATTCTGCATCTCGTCAGATCTACAGCACAATTCACACGAAGAAAAAGTGGGCAAATAAAAAGGCCTTTATTTCAAGATGAAAATTGTTTCAGGCCCGAGATGAATTATTTGTGCCAGTAACACTTTTATGCTCGCGTCATCTTAATTAATCAAAAGCTTATAAAAAAGTAACTGCTGTAATTTTGACAAATAATATAAGAAACAATTTCACAAATATGTCTTACCTGGAGTCTAATTTTGTAATTTACCTTTCCTGTGGGAAAGAAGTCACTAGGTAAAATGCAATTTATAGTTTTCACTGTCCTTTTCCACCTCACTGTCACATCAGAGTTGCATCCACACAGTCTAAACTATCTCTCCCTGCACAGTTGTCAGATTGACACCCAGGCACAGCAGAAAGCCCACAACCACAGAGAAACAGAGTTTTTATTCTTATACGTTACTTTTCATTTTGAGATATTTTTGTCACTCCTCATGGAGGACAGAAACCCATAAGCAAAAGGAATTAGTATAGACTAATTTGGTAATTTGGTCTGCAGTTTATAGTTTATCAAAAATTTGATAAAAGCTGAAACCCTTGAAAGAATATGCTACTTTTCACATAACAAGGCAAATATACTAATCTTGGTTGTTGTGAATTAACCACTTTATCTCGTGTGCACGATCATAGCATGTGCTTAAATTCCCAGGACTTTTATCTTGGGTTAGTCCTGTGGGTGGTGCTGTTTGTTGACCAGTGTGTCTTTTTTCTGGTTTCTTCATAATGTAATCAATGAAGTTGAGGCCACTACCTCACTGTCCCCTAAAACCCACCTTCCCCATGCAGCAAGTCTGTCTTCATTGCCTCCTTGACACCCTTGTGGAACAAAAAGACTCTTGATTTGCTGATTAATTCAGTTCTGCCACACGTTGGTCTGTTAGACTAATCTAATTTTGTCAAATACAATTTAAAAAAAGGACTTTTAATGCAACTCCCTCATTCTAGCTGTCAATTGAAAAATGCAGACAGGTGTTAAAGTAAAGTTGCACAAAGAAAACTTGTGTTTTGTGGTACTCTGTATAATACACAGAATATATTTGGGGCAAATACAATGAAAATAAGCTAAAGGACATATTTCCCACTAGATTTAGTGTTTTAATAATTGCAGGGCAGGCTGAAGCAAAGTGCTAACCTGTGCTTGCTCTCCCGGGGCTAACAGAAGGCAGACTAAAGAAGGGGAATGAAATTTCAGGCTTGTCTTCTGGGGTTGCGTGTGAACTCAATGTCCAGCCAGTGAGTCAGGAGCCATGACAAGCAATGCAGTAGTCTAAATCTACCTTTCAGCAAAATGTCAATAGCCTCAAACTGACCTACATTCTCAGACACGGACAAACAATGGCAGAGAGAATATTGTGGAATTAAGCAAGCAAGGCAACGTCATCAGGACACCCCGACTGTGGGCATGCTCACATTTCTCCCAGTGAATTCTTTTTCATGCATTTCCTGTCTCAAAAATACATCTTTTGTTTTCCCTCTCCTATGAGCAGAGTGAAAATATTTCAAGGCTTCCAAAATAAATTTTTCATGAGCTCCTTGGCCTTCAGGGGGAATTGCAATGGTGGTAGTATTCATTTTAGTAGTACACAAATGTTCAAAATATTTTGTAAGCCTCAGGGTAGAAGCTATATTGCACATAAAGGAGCAAGTAATGTGAATGATGGCTAAAAAAAACCTTTGGGTTTTTGTGACCATAGTCCAAATCTGAAAATTAATGAGACAGTGAAATTTGCGTGGAAACATCAAACCTCTCTCACGTCAAATAATGTCAGTTTTTTTGAGTTTTAAGTCTGACAAACATTTTTAAAAAAGTCTGTGAACAGTTACCAGCCGGACTCAACCAGGTTTTTAATCCTCTGTGCTTATGTCAGCCATGGTTGGAGGGAAGAGAAGTGTTAGGGTCGTCAGTCCATTTAAACTGTAAACCACAAGCCCACAATAATCAATAACTACCACATACAAAACAAATCAAACTCTTAAATCACAACATTTTTACTTCTATATTCTTTGTTCCACTATGGGGACAACATAGATTGGTTAGGCTATTCTGGGAATTCTGTTGTGTTAAGGTATACCAGTGAAGAAGCTGAAAGAAAAAACAAGTGGCTTTAATCTGATCTCAGAATTAAAGAGAACATACTTGGCCTATTGGATTTTCACAAAACCTTGAAGAGTATGGGCCAAAGAAGAACTCATTGCATTTTTGGTTCAGACACTGATAAGGAGGCAGATACAGGAGTTGGCCATAGGGCCTGATTTAATCTAAGGGTACAGTTGGGCATTAGTGATGGTTTACTGGTGTTTTTCTGTGAGCAGCATAAGGAAAAATCTGTGGATGAAGGTTATGACCAAATGAATAAATTGTTTGATTTTAGTGGTGATATATCTGAGTGGCCTTAGCAGAGGTTTGCACTCTCTGGGTGCTTGCACTACAGTTTTTTTCCATGATGGTGGAAAATCACGATTTGCATTATATGACACAAAGAGCTGCATGAGGAGGAAAGCATATCACAGTATCCCTTAAGATCAATGTGTCATTGATAATTTCAGTAAGCAACTCCTCTAAAGGATTTTTCTTGTGTGTTGGTATTTTGAAAGTACAGCAGATTTAGATAATGTCAGGTGCTCTCTGTGTGAGAGAAGACACGGTGTGGAGAATGAGTAACCGGGGAGGAGAAGGATAAAGTGTAGGAGATGCATTCAAAATGCCAACAGCTACACTCTCATCTGTAAAACACCCAGCTGACATTTACCTGACAGCAGGGCAGTGGACGAGTGCAGAGGCTTCTACTCCCTTCAAATCTCCATCCCCCGTGTGTCCCTCCTGCTTGTCCTCTTTGTCTTTCCTTTTTTTGTCTGCACTAATTGCCTCCACCTTCATCCTCCCCTGCCTGCCATAAACTCCCCACCCACCTCTATGCCACTACTACTGATCAGCCTCATTCAAGTAGGGGGTTGCTGTCTTGTGCTAGACATGTACCTGATAAATGAAGATCCAGAATCCAGCTACATGGAGCCCTGGAGCTCATGTGTGGCTAAATCACATCCATTGATTGTGTAGTTTCAACTCACTGACAAAAGGCCATGGTCACCCATCTTGTTAAAAGCTGATTATCAGGATGTTTGTATCTTGTTACACCCATAAAGATTTTTCTTGCTTCCCTTTCTCTCCCATTTTAACACATTAGCTGTTTTTCTTTGGCCTAATTTGCTGAATGGATAATCCTCCACATTGGGTTTTTGTCTCCAATGGAACTATGGATTTTAATGCTGTTTTTTGTTGGGTGCTACTGAAGGAACTGACGGTGTGTGAGAGGGATGTGCTGATTCATTACATAGCTACTTTGATTATTTGGCTGGTAAATAAGACGAGCGTTGAATGTGCTGTTTAGCTCCTGTTTTTGTTGCAGCAAAGAGATAATTTATTCTGACCCAAGTGGCTGTCATACAAGAGCACTCTGAGTCCATGAGATGAGGTAATCACACCATCCTCAACTGATTATTCTATAGTAGTAGTGGTCCATGTAGATTGAATACTCCTGTTATCTAAAATGATAAACATATTGTGTTTGCATATCATGCATATACACTAATTACACTTCAATTTATCGAAGCACTAGATATTATGTTGTGTTTCCTACATGTGAAAGAGTGTATCTTTAAATGATTTATATGAAGTGACGGTGCACTGCTCTGTCTCTGTCATCTGCACTTCTAAGATGAGATGAAAACGCATGGGGTAATGTGTGTGCATGCATATTGAGGAGTAGAGCTTTGATGACAAATCACTGCCAAATCCTATTTACCTCTGTGGGCTCTTTTACTGAGCTCTCGATGCAGATAAATGGCAAGTGAATCATGGAGGAAATGGAGCAACATGTCAATCCTGTTACAGAGTTGTAATTTGCTGCTCTGTGTAATTGCAACATGTGCAGGTTAATCCCTCCTTTTCTGATCTTACCCTCGCATAATACTGAGAGCAGTTAAAGCTGCTCCCAATGAAATACATTATTTGAAATATTATGTCTTCAAACTGCAGTGTGTAACATAAGTGTGTACCATAAACACATACCTGTTACATTTGAAACACTGTCACATGAGTTCACACTATGGGTTAAGCTTCACATGACTCTCTCTGTGATTCTCAGGATAGTGGCATTTTCACCCTTCAACATTCTCACGCTGCACACAGGAAGTGATTCCTTTTAGGTCTAGATAGATGGAGGCAACAGCAACTGCAAACTGGTCAAATATGACTGAAAACACAAAGAAGCCCCCTCGAAAAGTTTAAGAAGTAAGTTATCTTAAGTTGTCATTTTGGTCAATCCAGTGAGCCACTCACTGTTATATTTTCAAGGCAGAGCTTCTGATATCTGATTTGATGGCCGTTGTGAGAATGTGTATGAGGTTTTGGACTTCCTTAGGACAGGTGATTTGAAGTGGGTCACTCAAAAGATACTGAGTTCAGCATTTATTTATACATTTTACTGGAGCAACCCCCTGCAACCCGTGGCATGCAACAAAGCAGCTGGTCGAGAGTTAATTTGTATAGGCATTTTACAAAGAATATATTCCTGTTAATGAGTTTCCACCTGCCTTCCCCCTGTATCTGGTCTCCGATCAGGAGCAGGCTGAAAATGACATTGGAGTCAGCAGTGCATCAGCCAGTCTCTGTGATAGCATCTTTGACGAGTTCACACATAGCAATTGGCAAGTGAAGATAACACTAGGAAGCTTTGTTGGGGAGTTTCAAAACTATTCTGGCACTGGAATGTTGTGTTAAAACCCATGAAGTGTGAACTTGGCTTTTTGAAGCATGGATTAGTCTAAAGGCAAGTAGTGCACACAATTGTGTGTGTGTGTGTGTGTGTGTGTGTTGTTGTGGGGGTAGGGGTGTAATGACAGATATGCACCAAATGCCAACCTTTCATTGGCACACAGCCGATTCACCGAGCTGAGCTCTTTGCCCAAGTAAAGTGCTCTACACAGACAAATGACAAATGAATCACAGACAAAATAGAGAACCAGCATGCTAAAGCAGTTCCTTTGTTGTCAAGTGGAAGTGCCTGTTTTGTCTAGATATGACAAATGAAGGTTGATCCCTGGTTTTAAATACATCAATAAAACATCAGTGGACCTCTCCCTCTGTGTAACTTAAGTGCATGCCAATAGACATAATATTCAAACCATTACTTAACCACAAGCCTTTATTCTGCTTAATCCAAACTCTATCAATTAAGAGTCTCTAAATTAAGTCGATTTTTATTTAAACTTATTTAATTTAACAAGGGGTCATCCACCATGATCTATATTTAACTGTTTGCTTTTGGTTTGCGTGGCTTTTATATTTTCTTTAAAACAGATTTTAACTTAGATTTTGTTAAATTACAAATTGCTGAGGATGCCATTGGACAAAATCATCTCATGGGGTATCTTATAATTTAGCATACCCGAGAACAATAAAACAAATCAAGCCACAACAACTCAATGAGATTATGTTCCTGATGATGTGTTTTCCATGTAGTGTCTTGGGAAATTAATTCCTCTTTGGAGGAAATGTGTGAATTAATGCCTCCAACTCATGGCATATGGAAATTGGGAGTCCATGATCTCAAGAGTTACATGAGCCAAAGAGACAACTCTTTGATTTTGTTTCACCGATGCAAGTGCTGCACCTTTGTTAAATGTGATCCTGTGGAAAGGTACATTCTGAGCTTTTACAGAAAATCAGTGTGTCCCTTACACTTTATAGCAAGGACAACGTGTGGATATACTGTATATTTAAAAAATAGATAAATAAAAATGTAATTATAAATATCAACAGACAAGACCAAAGAGTCAGTCACTTGTTATTTACAGAAAGGACCATACAAACAACTGTCTGGCCCAACTACATTGCACTTCCATCATCTGCACCGTCCCAAGTCAAACTCCTCTGTTCTCACAGACCTCTCTGAATGTCTGATCCTACTGTCCACCACTTCTCCCTCCATTCTTCTCCTGGGTAAACACCAACTGCATATACCACAGATGTTATGGAATGTGTAAAGCACTTCAATTTTAGAAAACACAAACATTTATTCCCTCACAACCATGGTCACATCCTGGAAGTGGTCAGTTCCACTGGTCTCACAGTGGTCCAGCCTCAAGCTCACCATATCTAACCACCTGGCATTTATCATGGACACTGAGATCCCCATCCCAAAAGAGGAATGTATCATATTCTTCAGAAATTTCAAATCCATCTCACCCACAATTGTTTAATCCTCCATCATCAAATTGTCTACCTCATCGCCCCTCTGACAATTTTTCTGATCTGGTCAGTTACTATAACAACATACTCTCTGTCTGTTTCAATCAGCTGGCAGCGGTCAGAACTAAAACTGTATCAAAATAAATTAAAGCCTGCAAGCACCGGTTTGAAGGGCTTCATTAGAAAACAGAGCTAACTGTGCACCTCCAAGCTAACACAGACTATCTATTACTCACACCTCATTTAGCCTTAATTTACTTGGACTCATACAACACTTGCTTCTCCACACTAAACAAACAACTGAAACACAACAATGTTAACCTTTTCTTCACTACTGACAAATGCAAAGCTTTGCTCTCATTCTTTCAGAAACATTACCTCCTCCATTGTCTTCCCTGCCCCTCCATCCGTTTCGAGGCATCTCACAATCCTCATCCTCCTTGACCTCACTGCAGCTTTTGGCACAATCAACCAAGGTGTTCTCTCACAATTTGAAACCTACCTCAATATAGCTGGTACTGGCCTTTTCTGCTCAAGGTCCTATCATTCAAATAGAAAATAATTAATTCACATCAGTAAATGCAAAAAAACTGTCCCCCAGGGTTCAGTGTCTGTTCCTCTTCTGTTCATTTTGTATGTCACCCTCTTCAGCAACATCATTAACTGTCATGGCCTTCACTTTGACTGCTATGCCTTCAACATCTAGATGTACTTTTCCGCAAAATCCATCACCACAGTAACCCATTCCACTATAACCAACTGCATATTAAATCTTGGATGCACGCCAACTTTTTTCCAACTCAACTAAATCTGATATTATAATAATTGGGTCCAAATCCCTGACCAAATAAGTCACACTTTTCAGCCTCACTTTCGATAACACCATTCTATCTCCCTCCTCACAAATCTGCAACCTAGGCATCATCTTAAACACAAACCTCCCTAATAATATATCAATAAAATCACACAAACTGCATTATTTTTACCATAGCTGGTCTCCACCCTCATTCTCCTTCACTGCTGCTGCAGTCTTGGTCCATGCATTTGTCTGGACTTGACTACTGCTATTCCATTTTCTACCATCCAAAATGATCCAGAAACTTTTAACACCTAAGTCTGCTGCCCGTCTCCACACCCACACAAGCCCCTGAGATCACATTCCTGAAGAAATCTTCATTTGCATTGCATCCAGTTGGAAAATCTTCCATCTCATGCACAAAGCCCTCCATAATCTGCCCACTCACTCAGTTCACTGACCTGTCCCGAACACCACACTTGCAACTTGCAACCTATGTTTATCTGACTCAAACCTCAAATCTCCACCACACTGGACCGAGCACTGAAAGTGGCCAGAGGTTTTTCAACAGCTGCAACTCTGTCCCTGCATCCATCATCCATTTAATTATTAGTATTGTATTATTATTATTTCAGGTACAATATCCAGAATCAGGTTTCAGGCATTCTTTTCTACAGAAACACTTCTGAAAAATGGTTCACATAATCCCGATGACAGTTTAGGTTACTCACAGTGATGCTGAGCTCGGGAGGTTGGAGGTGTGCCATTTTTGACAAAGATTAACACTGAGTCCAGAAGTAGTGCACTAACAGCATTAAATTACTCTGACAGCATAGAAGACTAGATGTCATTTGTGTTTACACTTCCCTCTTAGACACCACACACACACACACATTTGTGTGAATATATCAACTGGATTCAAACTAAGTAAAAGCCACTTTATCCACTGATCTCTGTATGCTACAACAACAGGTGGTAGAAACTTAGTTTTAGGTTGAGGGTGACAAACTGAAACAATAACTATGTGGAAGAGGATCGATGAGCTGTGGTTATTATTCTTGGAAGAGAGAGTCAGTACTTTACATGCAAAGTTTAGTTGTTTAGTCTGACTAACATAGGTTAGCGGATACCCTGCCGCGTAGGAGTATACATGAGGAAGAGAGAATTGATTTATTAAGCTAAGGTAGTGAGTAATATGTCTTCAGCCCCTCGGTTTGCCATCAGATATGCTTGATATAGAAATTAAGTGTTTAGGGAAGACGTTTGAGAAAGGGGAGTAAGGATTGAAGCAATTTACCCCCCCCCAAATGAGTAAGGAACTAGGATTAACTGAAATGGCTTCCTTAATGGAGTGACACAAAGAGGGTTTGAGGTTGTTTGCAGCTTTTGCTAAGCCCATGAGTTGTTCACTGTGGTTGTCAGTTTTGAACACTCACAGGGGTTTTGCAAATCACCTCCTGTTGTGCTTAAACACACTGAGACGTATTGAATATGGCTCACAGCCTCACAAACCTGAGTGAATTAAGCCACTGTGTCGTTTGTAGGGTTTTTAGCAAAGCTGCAGCAGTCGTCTGTGCCTGGTAGTAGGTGAGTGCTGAACCTAAGCCAAGTGAATCACCATTTAAATATGCCCCATACAATAGAAAAACAACATTAAAGTCACTTGAATGTAAATGCATTGCTGAAATTAAGTGGGAAAGTATAACCTGAATGTTACTTTTAGTTTGACTATATTAGGGGAAGAGTGGAAAAAGCTCCACGTAAAATTAGAAGTGTTGCAATTTAACCCCAGTAAACTTTTTTTTTTTATCTTTAAGTAACAATTTCAAAATCATTTTGATGTGTCACTGACTTGTAAATAGGATAATGCTGCTCCTTTTATTCCCACTCTCCCACTGAACCCCTGTCTTTAGGAGGTTTAGTGAGCAGGTATGACTCAGGCTGCCAGAATCAGGTTCAGTGAGTTCAAAGGTATTGTGGAAAGGTTATTCCTTCATTGTGGTGTGTTTGTTACAGTGACAGTGCATAATACAAATGTTACATAGCGCTGCTTTAAATTAACTGTCTCTTGATCAAAAAAATAACACATTAATCCTTGCAGTGATTTATTGCAATTAAGCACATTATTTTCACAATCATACTGAAGGCTGTAATAATTGCTGTCTAAATGTAAGTAACACAAAACAATAATAATGGGCCACACGGTTGGTGTAGTGGTTAGCACTCTTGCTTTTGCAGCAGGAAGAGGTTCAAGCCCTGGTTGGAACAAGGGCCTTTCTGCATGGAGTTTGCATGTTCTCCCCATGTGTGCATGGGTTTTGCCTCTATGTGGCCCTGCGATGGACTGACAAACTGTCCAGGATGTACCCTGCCGCCCTATGTCAGCTGAGATTGACACAGCACCCCCGTTACCCTCATGTGGAGGATAAAGCGGTAGAAAATGGATAATAATAATTCTAAACCCAGATAGCATTGCTTAGTAGCATCTTTAAGTGGGAACCAAAATCCGAGATACAAAACTCTACTTCTAAGCAAAATATAGAGCCATTTAGACCAATATACTGTACGTATGTAGAAGAAACAACATCTAAGAATACTCATCTGTTTTACTCACTGTGACTGTAACGTTGTAGTTGTACATAATAATACATAGTTTTTAATAGTTACTAGGGTAAATAAAGTACTAGAGACTAGAGACCAAGACTTGAGTAAAAGTACAAGTATCAAAAAGTGAGTTCGGTAGAAGTTGAAGTATTCATGATTCATTTGTCAATACTAAAGTATTCAACATGTTTTGTACTTAAGTATTGCAAGTAGTTTATTTTGAAGTAATAATCTCAAGTACTGAAAGTAAAAGTAGAAGTATTGTAGTTATTAAGTGATTACCGCAGCATGTCAGGAACTGTGGGTACTAGCTAGCGCTTGCTGATAGCTCAAGCTGGTGTGCCATTTGTGTATTATATTTGTAACTTATCTTGCTATGTTTCTTCAAATTTAAAGGTGAATTTTTCAGGAGGCAGAGTAGGCATTTCATTCGATATGAACACGCTCACAAATGAAAACATAGACCCTCAGTAGGGCCAGGGGTGGTCTCCTTCCTCAACATTACGATCACTCGAAGAAGTTGAAGGTGGCGTTTCTGATTCTTCTTCCATTTCCAAACAAACTAACAGGCAACTTAAGTGTTCTCCATGCAGGCAGGCCAACCCAGTAAAGGCGGAACGGAAGCATGCACTGTCTTCTTATAGACAGCTCGATTGCTTGATTCGCTCAGTGATGAGCCAGCTTCATCAAACCTGGTGATAGCTCTGGCAGTGATAATGTGGGTTTGGAATATTTCGTAACAGTTTTGTAATTGTAACGAGTAACTATGCAGCACATGAAAAATGTATCAAACTCATCGAAAATATGTAGTGAAGTACAAGTGGAAGTAAGAGAAGAAAAAAATACTCCAGTAAATTAGAGATATAGCATTTTAGTACTTAAGTACAGTAGTGAAGTAGTTCTACTTCGTTACTATGCATCTCTGTAGGTTTGTGATCATGACACAACCATTATCCAGTTGAATATAATTTTCTTTCTATAATAGTTTGTTTGTTTTTGGTTATGCTAAATGTTTCTCTGCAGTGACTGTAGTGTCTATGATCCTCATTGATGATTGATTATATTTAACTGTTCGAAACCACAGGAAGAAAACAAAATGCTAGTGCTGACAGCACTATTTATTAGATATTAATGTCCATTACGGTATATCCACTTGGACCAAGTGCTGATGAATCAGGCCATATTTGGACAAATATTATTATTTTTTTGTTTATGTTGGTTGATACTGTGCCACCATCACAAACATATTGCACCTTACACTAATTGCATAAGGTCAGGCACAAACAGAAAAAAAAGAAAACGTCTGTCAGGTTTGGGTCAGGCAAAATCCGTTGCCCAAGCCAAACTCTTGTAGCCATATATCAACAGTAACATCAGCCACAGAGCATATCTCATATATCACTTTGATGTCAATATCACTGCACTGATATGCTTCAAAGCATGTCATCTTTCAAAGAACTATATCTCCCATCAATCTTTGCAGCTTTGAAGTTACACCACCTGCCCTGTGTTTTCACTGATAGCATCAAATAGAGCTTCTGTTGCTGTGGAATTTTGTTTTCCCCAGCTGTCATGTTTTCCTTGAACCTTGTCTTCTGCGACTTCTGAGCCATAACTGGAACCGTGGCCTATAACAAGTCACAGGAAGTACAATATGGGATGCACAACATGCTATGGTCGCAACCTGCCATATGGTACAGATAACTACACACACTACACACACATACTGTTCCACTCTACTCAATAAGACTTGGTTAGTCTAAGAGGTTGGTCACTTCTCAAAGGAGTCAGAGTGTTAAAAATGCTTGCAAATAACAGTCTTCCGATATTGTTTACACCAAAACCTCAGGCATGGTTTACTGAGTCACCACTGAAACGAGGCCACCATTTACATTACTTACATCTGCGAGCTGCCTGCTGGGTCTTTTGAGCTCGACTGAGAGAAAATTTAAACTTAAATATCAAAGTTAGTTAATTCCCAGAGCAGTCAGAAAACAATTCCATGCTAAGAGCAGCTATTACTTTATACACTTACTTGCTGCTGCAACCTTGTCCTCAATGAGAAGAGCATGTCTAAACACAGTCTTGTAAGTAGCAAGATGAATGGGTAAGGTAAGGCGTCTTGCAAAGCATTTATGGCTCCAATTGTGTACAGCTCAGAGGGAAAAATGGTTAAGAACAATCCATCTTACAAAGCAGCCATGGCTTTAATTGCGTACAGCTTGGAGAGGACACATCGTGTTCAGTTGTGCAAGCTGGCTGACTAGCTGAGGTAAGAAGAGCTAATCATCTTACCTCAGCTTGTCGCACAGAGGCAGAGCAGATGTCCAAATGGCCTCAGAGCTGAATTAGAGACAACATTCTTTTTTATCTTGGCAAGAATACCTTTTGCCAAATTAGTAGTTCAAAACACTTGAACCACATCTTTGGCATCTACAAAGTATATTAAATGAACAGAAATGTGGCAAAAGTATGCCATTAATTACCACATGTATCTTTTATTGATTAAATATACTAAAATCATACTATCCTACCCAACATAATATAGTAATGACTTAGTCATGTGTCTAGAGCTAAAACGATTAATCGATTATGAAAATAATCGTTAGTTGCAGCTCTGTGTCCACTTCCTTCTTGGACTTACCTAAAGGCAACTATCTTTCCAGAGACTATTGAGCTAAAAGGTGCAATATTGATGGTAATAGTGAGATTTAATTCAGTGTGACAATCAAACAAACATATGTATTACATTGCATTCTGGGAAGGACAATTTTTGGACTCCAGGAAGAAAATGTTGGATTCCGCTTATTTTGTTTTGGATATATTTCTGTGTGTTGCTTTAACATCAGAATAATGTCACTAGAAAGAAGCCTGTGATACTGGGGGGGGGGGGGTTGACATCAAAGTCGGGCATTTGTTTTAAAAAAGAATGTTTCTTCTGCCAGCTTCCTTGTCAAAACTATGGAAAATGTCCAACAGAGCTCTTGTGAGAACACATCAGGAGAAAATCCAGATATTCTATGATCTAAACATCACACCCAGACAATCTCCCACTGCATTGCACTGATATTATGTATAGATCATGTTGTGATGTCACAAAGAGAGTGGAGGTGGACATCTGTGAAGTAAACACATGTGTGGATGGACTGTTGGTATGAAGAGGTTTGTCAGTCAGTCAGTCATCATCTACCGCTTTATCCTCAACCAGAGGGTCGCGGGGGGTGCTGTGCCAATCTCAGCCACATCGGGCGATAGGCGGGGTACACCCTGGACAGTTCGCCAGTCCATCGCAGGGCCACACACACAGATAGAGACAAACAACCATTCACTCTCACACTCACTCCTATGCTATTCACAATTCGTCAATGCAATATCCTAATGACGATGGCTGGGCAAATTATTAGGTTGTGTGTTTCCTGGCTGGAGCAGTTGCATAACATAAGCAGGTGGTGGTCCCCAGCCGTGAGCATAAGGATTAGGAACTCACCCAACAGAGATATGGGTTAATTAGAATTGTTTTGGTGAGTCTGGTGTCTTACACAACAAGATCCAGAGAGATGCCGACTCCCATCTGCTTAAGCAACTATAAAGTTGCAGTCCAAAGTCTTCTGATTTACTTTTTGCATTTAAGCATCTCTCTTGAATCTTGTGAACAGCATGTCATGGAACTGTTTGCAGTATAATATATAACTCTAGAAAGTATAGTGTGTAAAATGCACTGAACCATTGAACTAAAATCACCCATGCCCCATTATTACTGTTTCATTATACAGTACATATTTTTTAAATGCTTACATGGTGGTAAATTAAGACAGAAATAATTTGTGACATTCACTTTGGGACAATTGTGTATGTATTTCCATTTAATATTTTAAATGTATGCCTTCCTGCCTGGAAATGTGGTCTGCATGTCAAGATTAAGTTTATGCACAACAAAAACAAAAAAGTTAACAAAATACCTGGATCCAGATTGAAAGTCAGGTGGTTCCAAACACAGTTTTAGTATGGTTGAAGCCTCTTCTTGTGGTTGTTGTCTCCTGTCTATTTAGGTCAGGTGGAACAAATACAATTTCCAAAACATTGCCTTATAATGCATGTTTTTTTCCCCCTTGGAGCTGACAGAAAAGTGGGTAAAATCTGAGAAGAAAAATGGGTCATGGTGTTGTATTTAGGACTGAAAAGGTGAAAATGATTGTTTTGATCTATCTGTGTGTTTTTGGAAGAACTGGGAATAGAAATATCCCATGATGCATACACAGTATTTTACCTTGCATGAATATATAGAGTCAGACTGGACCATTTTCATCATTTTCCTATTATGTCCTTAAAGTTTGCTTGCCTCTCGCTATGCAGTTAATTTCTTTCCACAAAAATGCAGTCTTCTTGTTGGCCTCCATACCATCTTTTGATTCACAGCATACAGTGATGTCTCTCACACATTCTCTGTCTTTTTTTTCTGTTTCTCTCTCTGATCTTTATCCTCCTGAGCCTGTCTTGGAGGAGGCTTGGCTGCTGTCAGCCAGGCAGCTGTGTGGTGTTGGTCTTGTGCCACCACATGCTTCTGCTAACCTGCTATCTATTTGTTCAGAGGAATTATTGGATGCAATCTCTTCAGGGATCTCTGGCCTCAGAATCGACAGAGGGGGCCCATATCAGAAATTGCACACACATAGAGTAGATAGACAGAGAGGGAAAAACTGATAGTCCATCACTGATGCTTGGAATGATCATCGCATCTGATTGCCCATCACTGACCACTGCACTGTATCACGGGACAGGGATCAGGGTTACAAATGTAGGCTTTGGAGGTAGCTCTCACATGTGCCAGTGTACTTACTCCTTGGCTGCTTTCATTTTTTTTAATATCTGTGCTTGTGGGAAACCACAGAAATGATTCAATCCATTCTGCCACGCAGTGTGCAATGCACATTAATGCAATTCATTTTCCATTTTTCCCAAATGCTTTTAGTCACGGTACAATGGGGAAATTGGTTTCCCTTACAGCTGAATCATTCACTATATGTGCGCAACTACAGCATGGTGCAACATAACATCATTTTTGCAAACATAAGTGGATGAAAAAAGTAGAACTGACCCATATATGTAGCTAAATGAGAAAAATGAAAGCGGTACTCAGATGCTAAATATGCTTTGATGAGGCTATTGGCTTATAAATTGCCTCACTGCCTTTCCTCCAGCTTAACTTCGATGGCTGTTTTGAAGCCCTGCCATGTTCGTTTGTCATGTTCCGCGTATGGACAATCTGTAATGGTTAGTATGACAAGCTCAGTGGGTGGGGAGAATCTAATTTTCTCCTGTCTGTTCACCTTGACAATCACAGTCAATGGGCTCAGCACACAAGCATGTTATTTGCTTCACCCACACTGTGAGCTATGTAAGCAAAGCTTGTTCATCTACTGGTAGGCAAGGAGCTGAGAGGATACAAGCTAATATCTGACAGCAGCTCTTAAAGGAATTACATCACTTGGTGGCTATCGGCAGTGAAATTTGATTTTAACAAAAGACAGTTTTATTCTCGGGAGTTATGCACATTTTTTCCACCTGGCATGTTGGGAAGTGAAGCTGCATTTTAGATGCAGGGCAGAGGATAGAAAACACAGCTCCAGCAAATTAACTGCTATCCCATTAATTCCGGAAACGATACCACACTCAATGCATGACTTTGTTCCTTGTATAAACTCCCAAAAACCTCAAAGTGAGGTGCCTGAATTTTCTTTACCCCAATTGAGAGTTCACAGGAAGTAATTACGTTGTATTCTTGTGGAAAAGAAACAACCATCTATATCCATAGAGCTAGAGAGAAATGGTGAGACAGAGTGCTTGGCACTGTCTAATCATTATTGATGGAGATTCACTTTCACTTAGCAACCGGACGGCTGGCTAAGTGCTGATGCTCGGAAAGGAGAGGACTGCATTTGAACCGCCATTGGCTAGTTTTCACGGCCAACTGAGCCAATCAAGGTGACAGTGTGAAAGCCTGCTGTCAGGTCCCACCGTAAACCTCTGTGGGGTTTTGGTTGGGAATTTGGTCCAGTTCCACAGCAAGTCAAACACTCCACACTTCAAAGCAGTGCTGTGAGTAAAGTGTCAAGATTAAACTCTCTGCGTTAACCACTTCGGGCTGGCACATTTTTAAGTTCATTTTAAGGCACTTAATTTCCAAGTTCTATATATTTTCTCAGAAAAGCCATCATGTGCTGACAGAGCATGTGCATTAATCATGTGGATGTTTTTACACTGATGAATTCTCCTGCTCGTTATGTTTCACGGTTCACAGGACTCTAGTGTACTGTATACTCATGAATATTCATGTCTCATGCTATATTTGATCATTTTAATCCTGTTGACTAAATGTTTGATGCCCTAAAATACACCCCTTCTCTCCTTGTTACTCCCAAACAGTCTTATTGTTCATATGCAATTACTCATTACTGTCCACTATGTTTGAATATGTTTATGCCTCAAGTTGCTCTCAACATCCTAAAGACTGGAGCAGTTGCCTTAATGATGCACAAGAGCATCAAAACACATATTTCATAGTCATACTTCAAATGAGCATCAACTGTGAGTTGTCCATTGAGGTGAGAGACCCACAGTGGCAGGCAACGAGAACTGAAACTTTTTACTGCACGCAACATAATGTACAGCACTGAACCAAGCGTGCTGCATGCAGAACTCTTCCTTCCACTCAATAAAACATTCAGCCCAAAGTCAGCATGTTTGAAATGAGAGACACAGAAAAAGGAAAACATGTCTTTATGTCCATGTCTTGTTTCGTGTCTGTGGTGGCCAAGGTACATACTGTAGTTGTAAAGGCATAAAAAGCATCTTAGTGTTGCATAAGCATATCAACTTTCTGTCATACCATGTCATGTCACTGATGCTTCTGTTATAGTTATTTGCTAATAAATAAAAAGAAATAACAGCACGTAACAGCACTCTCGGATTATGTTTCATAAGGACTATATCATCTCCCAGATAGTGATGTTGTTCAAAAATATTTGAGGCTTACTTCTTTCCCAGAGGTGGAGGGCACATTGCTGGTGTGCGATAAAGGGAATCAGACGTCCATAAAGCAGCAGACTACATCTCGCCCACCATGGTGTGTTTTCAGACATCCAGTGTGTTTTAACTGTTCTATTCTTCAAATTGGCAAAAAACACTAAACGCAACAATTATATAATTTTGTTTCAGAACTTTTTTTTTTTTTATAACCGAGCAATTTAGACACAAAAATGTATATTGTATTGTTTTTGGTTTTCTGCATATTCTCTGTTTATTATGAATTTATTTCTCACTCATACCTTCTAACCTTCTAACCATTCTAACCAGGTGGCAAGCATAGCTGTCACATGAAGGAAGAGGGATCATCAGTCACAGATTATGTGACTCCCTTGAGACATGGCAAATGTATTAACACAAAAGCCCAAGGTTGCATGGAGGTATACTCCACCCCCTCTGTCTTTGGAGTACAGACAGATCTGCACTTTATTGCTAAAGAAATATAGATGTGAAAAGTTTGCATTTTGCTGCTTTACAAAGAAATATAACCATCTTCATTTAATGGAATCCAGTGGTGATTCTTGCTTAAGGCAAACATGTCCAAATATCCACAGAAACATTTCATATCACTGCAGCATTACCCACACTCCCACCTCTTTTTCATCCATGTCATCAGTTTATTATAAACCACTTTTTCACATATTTTGATATCAGGCTAAATGTCTTGTGGAATCACAGCACTTTAAGGGGACTAATGATGATATATTTGAGGAAAATGATGACTGGAATACAGTAGGTATTCAAATTCAAGGGAAGTGAATCATAATAGGGGTTGAGTTGTTTCCCACCCACACTCACACCTTCAAGATTCATGAATTACAGACGGCAAGTCTACAGGCATTTCTCACAATTCTGCAGTACTTCAGCCCATCTCCTGCTTTTGCCCACCGACTGAAGCATGACCTGCTTCCAGCACGTCTGAGTCACAGGTACTGACAATCTCAATGTACTTCCCCTATCTGTTTTCAGTACGTTACCAAATTAAGGACCTAACGGTAATACTTCTGGTGTAGAATAATGATGAGGCGGCTCTTATCAGGAGAACGAAGCATGTTTATAATGAGATCATAAACATATGCTTCTGCTAGCGCAGCAGCTACCCATCAGCTTAATTGGATGAAGTGGAACCTCAGCTCTCGCTGGTCCTCTCCAGAGGAGGAGAGGGGTGTGCTGAGGAGGAAAGTGTGACGGTGTATTCTGACATAAGTGAGACGTGAGCCTGCAAAGCAGTGTTTAACACCAGAAACGCACCGCTAGCATGCAGAAATTACCCTGTGATTTGCACACGTACTGTATGTGTAAGTGCTAGGATTTGCACAAGACACAAATGTAGATCTTCAGGTATGTGTGCACCTGCGTGGACAAAATTGAGTGTAAACAAACCCATTGTGCATTGTACCTTTGTGAATGAATGAATGAATGCACCCCCCCAGCCATATGGGAGCAAGATTATAATGAATTGGACCAACATTCAACAAAGTATGATTTATGCATATTTTTTAGCATAATCAGTCTTGCTGCGGATGAGTTTGGTCCAGAGGGGAAACAAATAAGCAGGGGTTAAATTGCACTAACCTATGTCCGCTCAGGAGCTAACGGGGAAAAAGTTGGCAGCCTGACATAATGTACATGCCATTAATCAAAACACATGTGGAGATATGCATGAAGACTGGCACTCAGAATTGCAAACATTAAATGTCCAGCTCTCTACTTAACAGCCTGCATTAGTATCCATGAATGAGACCAAATGCAGAGGCTGAAAACATGTCCATAGTGACTGTCTCAACTAATCAACATCTCACACTGGCATGTATTATGCTGGAGAGACATGATATGAATATTAAACCAAGACAAACTCCACACATTTGGAGAATCTCTGTCCATGATATTAATTGGACACCAAGGTGCCAACAAAACTGGAAATTAAATTAGAAATTTACTTTCAGCCTGACAAATTAAAAAGTAGAAGTTATGTTCTCAATGGATGGAACCTTTGAATCTTTATTGTTCATTTCTCTGGCAAGCTGTGCACTCATTTAGTGTGTTTGGCATCCATAAAGTCCTTGTCCTCAATGCACCCGTACAGCCTAAGTAATCACATGTGGCGTGATGTGATACAGTATGTATAGTACAGCGTTGGCAGATTATGCATGTTAGCATGTCATACTTCCTCTGCGAAGGCACTAAAGAGAGGCGAGCACAGCTGCACAGCACTAATATGGTAATCGCTTCCAGCCACCCGGAACACTCAAACACTCCACCACCTGCCATTATTGACAGAGATGTGATGAGCCTGCAAGCATCTAAAGTGTTAACTCAACCAAAAGGTTTTGAATTGCATGTAACATTCCATCAGTTTAATCTGACATTGCATTCCTTTATTAATAAGCTAGACTAGAAATATATTACATTTGGGGCGGATATGTTTAACAATTACAATTAATGGATAATTATCTATCAAAAATGCTGAATCAAAGAAATGTGTTTGTGTGTCGGATGTAAGAGGATTTGCCTTCCCAAAAGGGAAAAGAATACATCAAAAATAAAGTCTGTGTAATTAGCATATCATTGATTTTTCTTTCCATTTTTTAATATAAAATATTAAATTGCTAAATGAGCCTCTGAAGTAGTCAGTGTATTTAATATGGCAGTGATTTGGTGAGCTGTAGATGTAAGGAACCATGAAGAGTTGCCCTTCTGATACAGATGTGTGACTATACTTTCGCCCCATCCATCCGTCCATTTTCTACCGTTTTATCCTCCACATGAGGCTCGCGGTGGCCAATCTCAGCTGACACAGGGTCACATAGAGACAAACAACCATTCATTCTCGCACTCACACCTACGGTCTATTTAGAGCACAGGTGTTGAGCTGGCGGCCCGCGGGCCATGTGGCTCCCAATCAATTACATGCAGCCCATCACTTAATATCATGTTATAATGAAAACATAGCCCGCGACCTCCTCAGAATGTAATACTAACTATATTGGCCAGCAATATTTTCACAATTGTTAAATGTATTACATTCAGCAGTAAATGACATACAGTAAGCTTATTTAGTGTTTTAATTACAGTAGTCCATGTTGTTATTTACTTCATTTCACCTTGACTAACATTTCATAGTTTTTCATCATAAAAGATTTATTTTATTTATTTCAGATATGTTTTTATCGCGAAGTATGCATCATTCCACATCAAACCAAAGACCTTTGCTTTGAAATATATCTTTAATGCGATATCATGATGGAATGTTGCGTTATACTTTTACGATTATATTGCTTATTCGCTACCCAACAGCTTTTTTTTCCCACTTTTTTTCTCCAGACCGGCCCCCTCTTGACCAGACTAAGTCCAGTCCAATTTACCTAATCCCCATATTGCATGTTTTTGGACTGTAGGAGGAAGCTGGAGAACCCGGAGAAAACCCATGCACACATGGGGAGAACATGCAAACTCCATGCAGGCCATTGTTTCGACCAGATCTCTAACCCAGGTCTTCTTGCTGCAATGGCAAGAGTGCTAACCACTACACCCACCGTGTGGCCTGCTATACTTCCATGTTATATATTATTTTATTTTAGGCAAGCACATATTTTAAAGCAGGTAGCACGGTAGTGGGGTGATTGATACTGTTTTCCCACAGCAAAAAAGCAACGTAAAGCAATCCTGCCACAGGTTTCTTATATTTTAATAAAACCTTAGTTCTGGCCATATTATTGTATTTTCTTATATTAACTTTTATTCCGTCTTTACAAATTCAACAGGGATTTTCTTTTCATGCAACAAAATGTGAATAAGAGTGCATTGTTCCCTGTCCACAGAGAGTTATATTCCTACTAAAATCAGCATATGCATGCGTACCTGATCCCACATTCTACTGTATTTTCCTCAGACATGGATGGATGACAACATTTACGTGACTATTACGTGACACGCCATACATTCAAAGGTTTTTCAGATATTTATCTCTCCCTGGACGCACATGTATTCATTTGTTCATGTATTTGCGCAGCTTTGAGGTGCAATTTGAGGAGTGCAACATGTGAATCCCAACACTGTGCTTTATGTGCCCACTCATGTATTCTCAGTGTGAAGTCGTTGGCGTGTGAGGAGGATGTCATGCTTCCTGTATTGGTTCACAGCTAAATATATTTGGTACAGAAAATAAACAGCACAAAAGCAAATAAAGAAGGAAGTGTTTTGAACGTATACTCCGGGAATTAACATTCAGTAAAAATGTGGAAGATCACGTGTTTTCAAAGTACACACATTTTCAATAAATAAAAGTCAGTGTCTCTGGCCTGTCAGATGTTTAACAGCTGCAGATCAACCATTTAATTTGTCATTCGGATGTTTGATGGGCCAGCCATTCATGTTATTGGGAGGTGGGGCACTGTGTGTTAAAGCAGTACTAAATTGCTGCTCTTGGGCTTCTCCTGCTGTTGCCTGGATCATTTGAGTGTCACATGTGGTTGTTCTGATTCTCATTCAACAAAGGGACAGATAGAGATGGTTTGTGGGGGTTTGTTTGAGAAAGGAGAGAGAGAGTAAAAGAGAAGGAAGAGGAATTATACACCAATCAGTCACAAAATTAAACCCAGTGACTGGTTTAAATGTTGCGGCTAATCATACTGAGGGTTTATTCAGTACATAAACTAAATTAAGGAAGCGGAAGTATAATAAAACCAAAATGATTAAAGGAATGAAATCAAAGAATGAACACAGGGTGAGGATTTGATAGAGCTGGCCACACGTTATGCAACACACACTAATGCAGATCAGATGGAGTGCAGATGTGCGTGGGTGTGGGTATTATGTCGTAATGTGGCCATTAGATAGATTTAATCACACGTTGCTGTGTCAATTAAAACTTTTCATGAAGATATATTTAAAAGCAAAAGTGCATGAAGTGTGGTTAGTGAAGTGGTTAGTGAACCAAGTGTGTCGGGGCAGGGGGTTCAAAGTCCCTTGAAACATCTTATAGAAAAGAAAACCCATCTTTACACAAGTCTTCAATTAAAGTTGGTCACAGGACCCAAACCCAGCATAATGAAAATGCCACCAGTGTCTCACGAACAGGCCACAACAGAATACTGTAAGAACATGGAAGTAATGATGAAAATTAGCCTCCAGCTACCCTGTAGGCAGGAACATCAGACACTGCATCTCCTCTATTTCTGCCATTTCTTCTCTCTACTGAGACTAGAAAAGGTCAGAATGGTGTCGGGAGGAAAGCAGTTAGATGCCTCTGTTGAATCAACACTGATTGACTGACTCATATGTGGGTGATTGCTTGGATGGTTAATTCATGGGGAAATTGAATAATTGATTTGAGGAGTAATTAGTTCATACATTCATTAATGCCGTGATTTTCCTCCCCCCTGACTATCATGGAGTCAGAAATATTTACAAGCCTTTCCGGTGTTTACTTACACACAGAAGAATGATGTTCAAAATGCTGTACTGTGCGTGTGATTGTGGTCTCTAAAACAAGAAAGCGTGTCTTTGCATGCTGTCAGTAGCAACATTACATTTTTTTTATTTTTTTTATTTAACTACAGCTAGCAAAATGATGATGCACGACTTTTCAGAATTTAAGCTGGTATTTGTACACTAAACTTTGCCAGTATGTGGCCTGGTAGTGGGCCAGCTGTGCTGTATACAGACAGTTTGAGCCTGAGGTTGGTAAGGAGTTAGTAGGCAGCGGAAGTGTCATCGGACAACAAGATGGAGATTAATCTCTGGACTTCCACGCAGCTGCTGGATAAACCTGGCCTTGGTGAAACTGAAAAGACCCACACACATCTGTACCATCTGCTTTGTGGCTCAACCCCCACCACTTGCCCTCTCACACAAACACATCCACCCTTATCCCTCACTCAGCCTCCTCTCTTGCCCAGGCTTGCATATTCGCACACTCCCGATTCTCAAATGCCAGTGATGTTGTCAAACATTTAAATGTCAGGCCATCTTCTACCAATACCAGCTGCATCCTGCATGTGGAGTAAATAATAGGAACACAGATAGGCCATAACCTAAACACACACTCTCTCATGCAAGCACAGTATCTGATGTCCTGAGAGGGTTAATCCCTTCCTCAGCTCTGATTATTTTTTCAGCGGGTTCTACTTCGCTGACGTTGAGGCAACAGATGACCTTTTAATCTGTGTCATTTTTTTGTCATGTTTTCCAACACGCCACAGCTAAGTTCAGCATTTTATACATGTGACCTCTTCAGAGCTCACATGAATTGTCCAGGATTTCACTGAATGCAAGGACTCCGTTTTTTAGTTATTGAAGTACATTTTTCTGTATTTAATGTTGTAATTTCCCAGCGCATCATCACCTGCATCAGCTATGAAGAAGAAATACAGTGTTCCCTGTACAGTGTGCACTTGCTTTTAGTAATAGTCAGAACTCAAAAATATGATTTAATTTATATATATATATATATATATATATATATATATATATATATATATATATATAAAACAAGCCAGGCACACTTTGAACTTTGAACTATGTAGTTAGTTGGCTTTTTAATCAGAATGCCTATAGGTTGTGCTGAAAAAAAGAATATAGGACACTCTATGTTGCATATTCATATAGCCTGTCTACGTTTAATATAGTAATGGAAAAAAAGCAGCCCAAATGCTCTGTGTTCTTAATACAAAAATTGTTAAATAAAACAAATATGCATCTCTGAATGAAATTAGCCAAAATAAAATTGGAAATACATAATGTTTAATATGTATAGTTTATCCAAAGATTCAAAAATTCAAAATCATACTCTATGAAAAATGTATTATATAAGGGAAAATTAAAACTGATGCACTTCTCACAAACAGTTATCCATACATGTACATAAAAAGTATGGTGGTTATTGGTGTAGCCATTTTTATTTTTGTATTAATGTGAATATTGTTTATATTGTTAGGGTAGCTGAGCCATTTCACTTTCTGCACATGGAGCTCATTTCTCTGTCTGTTGCTTCTGTAAACAGCAGGTGCATCACTTTTCAACACCTGATTCAGCACTGCACCATTTCACCATGGACAAAAAGTGTTCAAATCAATGTCACGCATTCTTCCTCCGAGTGACAACCTGCCACCTACATCACCCACAATCCAACTCAACTACTGACATTTTGGACAGAGAGTCCGAGTGTGTTGTGCTAGTAGCAAGTATTGTAGCCTCAAGGCGCTGGTCTCAAACTGTGGTAAGGGTTGGGCCACAGAAATTGTAAGCTCCCTTAATCTTCCGTTCTTGTGTAGCAATCACATTTTGCTTGCACATTGCTTGATTAGAAAAAAATGTCATCACAATTGTGACATCACCTATTGCTGCATTACAATGAGCCATTGTTTCACCATAATTACCCATTATGACATCACTAAATATTGCACCAGTCACTTTGTGACATCATGCAACCTACTGCAGCCGACCTTCAGTGATTGTTCATTAAAGGGTCAGTGTATATTAATTTGAATTAGTGACATCTAATGGTGAGACTTCAGAGTGCCTCACTCCTCCCTCCCTCCCCTGAGCTTGCCAGGGAAACGTGTTGGCGTTGGAACAGAAAGTATCAAACACACTCACGTTTATGTGAGTGAAAGCATTTACCATCATCTGTGTAGTAAACTCCTGCGTCAAACAAAGCATAAGTCATCACTCACACGACATCACGTGCCTTTAAGTGATATCTCCAGAGGCATCAGCTTTACTCAGGTCCAGTTCAACAATGGCACTGCAGCAAAACCACAGACTCACAGTCCCTGGAATAAAGTGCTTCTCATTCTGTTACGATATTTCAACCGTGGAACATTTCAAATATTTCCCACAACTATTCCTGGAGCATGAAAGAGTGTTACTGTATCTGAATATGGGACTCGCCAGCGTCCTCAGGGACTGAGTCACCGATTCATGTGTGATGGGGCAAATAACAATAAATCAGGAGAAACACTCTTTTGGCATCTGCCCCTACATTGGCAGATTTCATTGGGAAAAAAAAAGCATGAACCCTCCTGGAAACCATCCAGTCCTCATGCTAGATCAAACAAAATTTGGTTTAAGGTTAAGTACATGATGTGACTTGATTCACTGGTCAAGGATTCATGTTCCAAATTTGAGATTCTGGCTTCTCACTGGGTACAAATGGAACAGGCTTATATGGGGCCAGGTGATACTTGAGTACAGAAATGTTGAAATGCATGCCTGTGGTTTAGTTCATACGTCATGCTGACTCAAACTGGAGGTGTGCATGTTTCACCAGAAATAGGCAGATGATGAACAGACCTCTGCTGACAGGTGGACGTGGGAAATATGAGCGTTTATATGTTTTTGCTCTGTATAGCTGTGGTTTTCTTTATCTTTACTTGTCATAGATTTGAATGTTGTGGCAGATTGATGTATAACAATTAGCAAGTGATGAATGCAAAGTCAATTTTAATTATTAATAAAGGAAGGAATTATGCATATTAGACTGTGGAACATGTGCAGCTGGTAATGACAGGGATGGACTTGTTTCCACAAGGTGTTAAATGATGATAATAGTGTGACAAGTGTGTGTATGTGTGTATACCTTTAGGTGTGATAGAGTTAAGGGAGGAAAATTGTAAAACAAGTATAGGTGAGGTGTGTGTGTGTGTGTGTGAGTGTGTGTGTGTGCGTGCGTGTGTGTGTGTGTGTGTGTGTTTTATTAGTATGCGAAAGAGAGAAGGAGCGAGACAGGGGGAACCTTCCTGAACTAGTCAGGCAGAGAGATTTCTAAAGCTCCCTCTAAAACCAACTCAAGGTCATCTCAGGTTGTTAGAGCAGAGACTGTTATCTGCATCAACTACTGCCTAGCCAATATCTGCTCTGCCTTCTGTTTTGTACACATATATATGCATATATATATATATACATATATATATATACATGTACATACATATAGTTTTTTAATCAGTGCTGTGTCCCACAATCCTCCGCAGTGATGAAACAACTAAAAGGAAGCATGAATTGGGATGATGGGTTAGAGCCAGATTCATTTATGTGTGAGCGTCCCTGTCAGTGAATATTTCTGGGGTTAGGATTATGTGTGGAGAAGAAAAAAAAAAGAAGACAGAGCGAGATGTGCAGATACAGACAGATGCAACTCAGTGTTCATGATTTACATTTAGAAATAGCCACATCTCATTGCTGCTTCTCACTGTAGCTGTGCCAGCTGCAGGAGAAATTCCTAGCGCCGGTTCTTTTTCAAGCAGAACTAAGGAACAGTACTTAAATACATCCTATCCAAAAGCATCTATATGGCAATGTCAAATAAACTGAGATAATGACTATTGTGGCGTCCTTCTCTTTGCCTTTTTGGTTTCATTTTCCATTAGCATTTAAAGACCCAAGAAAATATTGTTCATACATTTTTGTTTTTCTTGTTTGCTTTTAAAAGGAGAGCAGGGCCAGCAAATGAGAAAGTATCCCCAGGAGCATGTGTTTCCACAATGACGTTACCGAACCCGTGATTAAAATTCATCCATTAGACTCCTTGCATTAAAGTAAAAGGCGGTCTAAAAAAAATGTCCTCAGCAACACGTCAGGATGTAAAAAACAATATGTTTAGCAGCTCATTATGCTGTGTTTGAAAGCACATGAAAAGCATTAGTCGTGTTTCTCTGTCGGGCTCATGTGGGCTGGTGGATCTCATTATTCTCTGGACCGCTTGCAACAAGATAATCAGACCTACGACTCTTAAAGATGACATTATTCAAAACCCACCATTTTCCCTCTGTCGACATTAAAATGTTGGTGAAACGTGTTTGGATGTCACTCATGATTAATATTGCTCTTGTACTTTTAGAGGATGTTTCAGTTTGATCTGCACTAGAAAACAGCAAAATTAAATTTTAACAAATCGTGAAAAAAAGGGGGAGAATATTAACGTTCTTGGTGTGACAAAAGCCTTGCTTTGTCTCTGTGTGACTTCATTGATGAAGCACTGCATTAGTAACGCCCTAGCTTCAATCAGTTAACAGCCACATGACCACAATCTTTTAGTCAAGTTACAATAGGCACTCTTTCACACCACTGTCACTGGCCGCCAACATGGTTCAAATTACAAGGAAGCAAAGGGGAGCTCTCCTGAAAGCCTACTTTGAGACATTAAGGGGGGCCTCTAAAACATCGTTCATTTTTGTGTCACGGGTGACAGACTTTGATTTTCTGTACGACGAGGTTCCTGAAATAAATAGTAAAACATATCAATATGTGTTATCAATATCTGCACTCAGATGACCAAATCACCCGTTGAGCACAGGCCGAGCTGACAGACACACGGGTGTCGTGGTTGTAAATGACAGCAGAGCAGAGCCATCAGGACCAAGTCTATCTGTGTTTTTACATTTGTTTTTTTTTTGTTTTTTTAAATATGATAAAAATGTTTTTTTATGGTATTTGTCCTCTTCAATGCAGATTTGTATAAATCAAACTAAGCCAGGAAGTCCTAATCCATATTTCTGGCAGAGACATGTAAGAGTCATTAAATGTGTAGCTTTATGCAGCAGGCAGGACAACAACTTTGGCAATCACTTCTAGAAAACAGGTATCATGTGTGCAGTCAGGGATTGCTATAACAGGGAATCTTTTGATCACCAGCCACAAATAAGATGGTAATGTGGATGCAAAGCACGGTACAACATTTTTTATCTCCTCTAAGGAATAAGAAGGCTCTGTGGCTAAAAAGCCTTGGTGTCTATGTCTGTCCATTTCACTTTGTTGAAAATAAACCTTCAGAAGACCATCTGGTACCAGAGAAGTGACGCTGCTTTGGGACACAGGTGAAGTTGAGGCTGAGCTGGCATCCTAATTAAGTTAAAACCGGGTTTTATGGCCAACTTTTATTGATTTATTATTGAACAAGTTATTATATATTATTTAATCTCATTTGTTCATTCAACCCGAGTGACAGTGCACAATGATATAGTTGTGTAATTAAAACAGGGCTATATTATCCCATGATTGGCACTAGCAGCCCCATGATCCTCTTATGGAGGATAAAGTGGTAGTGTTATTATATATTGCCCATATCCATTTATTATTGCATTTTATTCATCTATCCTCACCAAGTAGCACAAAGTAATAAACCAAAAAATCATCATCATGTCATCTTCCCACTCCATAATATTACATGTCTGTGGAACTGATCTGACGAGTGTTTCCATTAAGCAGATTTGATCTGATCACCGTTACGTGGAGTTGTGCCACACATAAACAAGAAGTTGGACCAAGCTTAGTTACTTCCACATTCAAAAATAAGGTCGATAGTGGCCCGAATAAAACAGGACACAGGGCACCACAAACTCATCAGGAACTTCTATTCATTACTGATGGTATGAATAGAAGTCAAAGCAGGGTTATTTTGATATGTGCAAACAAATGGCACATAGGAACTTCCGCATTAGAGTCACCAACTCAGTGACTCTTACTGCTATTTACACTACATACAGCCTATGCTTGTAAGCTTTCACTTTCAATGAATGGTTGTGTTTCCCTTGCAACTCATGTGTATGTGTTCGTATCTTATTTTTCTCCAAAAAATGGAGCCTCATTTTATGTACAGTGTGTCCGTTGCTGCTTGATGCAGCCCACAGTGTGCTGTGTTGTGCAGTGAGTTTCTGGACGAAGGTAGGAAAGCCAAGTGGGGCAAATAGAGTTATGATGATCTTTACCATGAGTGATAATAAGCACTAAGCAAAGCCTCGCCTGGGACCATGCACAAGAATACAAACTAACAGTTCCACATGCTCACGCAGACACACACACACGGTCACAAAGCAAAATGCCAGCAGATAACAACACGCTGCCTGTGTGTTATCAGTCCAAGCGTTCAGGGAAATCAGCACACAATCCTACCCCCAGGAGCCACATTTGTGAACCCTCATAGGCTGTTATGACGATACTAGAGCGAGTCCTCCTCCTCTCTCTCTCTAACTGCTCTATTCTTTTATCAGAAACTCAGATAGATATTTGTGCTCTGAAACCTTTCCTGCGGCTCAGAGACGGGGGCTATGGACCGAGGACTGCACTGGTGCTAAGGCACCGTCCCCACCACCCCCACCACCCTGTGGTTGTTAGCTGAAGCCATCTCGCAGAGAGAAGGAATAGGAAGACCAAAGAAGAGTAGGAAAGAGAGAGAGGGAAGATGAGGGCTGAAGCAATGCATGTGTGTGTGTGTAAAGAGTCGACAAAGTTGAACAGTAGAGTGTGAGTGAAGTTTTTACAACCATGTATGTGTGTGTGTGTATATATATTTATATGTGTGTGTGTAGAGAAGAAAGACAGTTGTACTTCCACAGATGAAAGGAAGGAAATGTGACTCTCTCTCTCCCATGTGTCATAACTCTGTCTTTTTGAATGAGGGTTAAATCCATCAAGTCAAAGTGGAAGAGCAGTCTCTTTTTCTCTCTGTATCCCCTCCCCCTCTGTCCCTTACCACCCCACACTCCCATCCAACCATATGCAACTATTTTCTTGCTTATTCTCTCTGCTTCTCTCTCTCTCTCTCTCTCTCTGTAGCGTCCTCTTTGATCTGATTGTTTCTCTCCCTCTCGCTGGACAAAATCAATCTGCCACCGGCAGATCATCGCGGAAACGACACGTGGACACGTGTGTCTCAGCCGGCCCGCATGACACATGATGGTTGTTTGTGCATGCCTGTGTCAGTGCTCCTTAACAACAGTGGCAGCAGTCTCCATACCACACTTATGAATAAAGATGATATTAATCCTTTAAACACGAAGGGGGGGATTACTGTGTTTACCACGGTGCATGTCTGTGGAAATGGGGCACTCTCACCCAGTGATGGTGGAATGTCCGGACTTCCAAGACACTTTGTGAAATGGTAGAAGAGAGAAAGAAAGAAGTGCTTCTGTGTGTGTGTGTGTGTGTGTGTGTGTGTGTGCATGCTGACTGAGTATGGATGTAAGCCTGCAAGACGTTCTCTTATGGAAAATAAGAATATATTTTGAGGATTCTATTTTTAGCACAGGCTCTGTCAAACCATTGCATGTGGCTTAAATCTGCCCCCAAACAACATGCCAATATGTCCTCTGTCTTCTTAAAATCCTCATCCCTATAAGGCAGTATATGGGAAGGAAATTAGAAATAAATTAAGTGGAGCCAGGCAAGCAATCTCCTAAAAAATAGGTCAGTTTGAAAAGCATGATGAATTTTCATACAGCTTTTTAAAAGAGCTTTTTAGGACCGAGGATTGTGGAGGAGAAGACACTGCTGAGGATCTTTTTCTCACACACTTTGATACACAGCTGGGTAGAGGTTCATTGAAAGGCCACAAAGAATAATACTGCCCCCCAGTGTTTGCCACTGGGACATGTGTATTTTATTTATACCTACAGGCTTGTGTCCAGAGACTCACCTACTGAACATTTGGCAAGGCAGAAACACGTGGGTTCCCTTTCTTCGTATAAAAACTGTGATCGTGGCCTGTAGGTGTACAAAACAGGAGACGAGCCTGGATGAGATATCACCCCACCTTCCGACACCTTCTTTCAGTAGTCCTGAGAGTCACAGCCTACACAAACACAAGGGAGCGGGAGAAAGTGAAGATGTAAGCTCCCTTACCCAGAAAATTAGTACTCCGCCGCTTCACGTCCAGCCTGAGGTTGTGTAAGAACGGGGAGGCGTTTTCTGACTCATCATCCCAGAATAAAACAAGGATTTATTCATATCCTGTTTGGAGAAGGATCAAATAAGTTACTACTGCTGACACGGCTTTCGTTCTATAGCTCTTCTTTTAAACTCTATAGTTTAGCCCCCTATAATCTACTACTCTACATATTTGGTAACAGGTGGTGTTATTTAAGTGCCAAAATAGTCTCATTTACAAAAAAAAAAAAAAAACACAACTTGTTTCATTTACAGTATTTGTCCACTGTCCACAGAAGAAGAAATGCCCCACCCGGGTGCTGTGGTCTCACTCTGCTTTCATCTCAGCACCGATGGTTGAGTTGATGTTCCTCCTGCTGTTTCTGGCATGACAATTAGATCCCTAAACCAAGGAGAACCATGCTGCGTTTGCCTGATAGCATGAGCTCTTCTACAGGCATTCACAGACATTGAATAACACCTGCAAAGAAAAAGACAGAAAGCCTCAGGCAGGCACACTTGGTGGTATTACCAACCAGACAAATGCTCACACCACTCAGCATTGTGGGGTTGCTTGTGGAAATCTTTTTTTTAAACAATTGAATCCAACAAATCCAAGTTGTCATGTATGCATGATGAAATAATCACACATGTGTGCATTTTCTGACCTGCCATTGATACTGTGTTACTACAGTCATGCTACGCATCTTGCATGTCAGGTCAATTTCTCCTCAGCTGTAACTCTGAAAAACAAACCTTGACGGCGTTTGGCGTGGACATAGAGACCTGCACTTCACTACCTGATATATGCACACATATCATAGGATGTGATCTTTGTGCTCCTCCAGTAGGATTTACTGTATGTCTTACCTTTATACCAGGCTTTAATGTCTATATACAGTATATATCCACTCCCACAACAGACATGGCAGGATAGAATTCAGTCGTGTACACATTCAGGAACAAATAAACACTCAGCCGCACACAGTAACAGGATGTTCTTACTCGTAGACCAAGTAGCCAATCTATCCTGTGATAGAGGATTGTTCTCTTTCTTATTAAAAGAACAGGTGGCCATGAGATAGCAGTCTCATTTTTCACTGCTGCTGCACTCCGTGATTCCAAACTAATGATCAAAATATTGAGCCGCTTCAAATCATCTCTCACCCCAGTCTGATAGATATGAGAAGTGATGGGTGTAGGAGAGAGTGTGTGTGTGTGTGTGTATGTGAGTGTGTGTCAGCAGGTGTGTTTGTGTGTGTGCGTGTGTGCATGTTGCACATTAACATGATTTCCCCGGGCTGTGTTTGCATGTTCTCATACGGTTATGCATGTGTATGCCTTCATACGTGTGTGTGTGTCGCGGCTAAAGTGGGAAGCCTTGAGGGGGAATATAAGGACAAGGTTGCTGAGGCAGAAGACGTGACAAACCCAATCATTTGTTCTGCTCTTTTCTAGTGACATTCTCTGAGTTGTTTCCTTTTTTTTTTTTTTTTTTTCACACTGAGAAAGCCCCATCTTTTTTTTTTATATCCATTTGTGCTGCACCAAGCCTATCACTTTCAAAGGGGGAACACTGTGAATCTCAAAGAGATGAGATGAAAGCAGTATCATGATCTATAATACATGGGTGCCATTCATTGCCACAGAACAAAAGGTTCGCTCTATGTGTTGAGGGGTAACAGAAGAAATCAAGTCATCCACCTCAAGGATTGGGAGTGCGCCATCATGGCCATTCTGCTTTAAATTCCCCTTCGACAGGTTTCCTCACCTCCAAATTGGTGCGATTGCTAAAACACAAACCAGTCACCGATGACACACTGACTGGAGGAAAAAGAAAATAATTCAAGGACGTGTGACAACTGTGATATATGGTATTTGGACTCCTTTTATCTGTCACAAAACCTGCGATAACTGACATACACATGGATTCAGAAGATTTGGCAGATTATTTTAGTGATTTGCTTTTGATGACACAGCGATGACACATAAAGGTGGCACAATGTGACACTTTGGTGTGGGGAACAGAAGTGTCTTTCCTCATGCTCACTTGACAGTGTGTTCCGACTGGAAAATAGAAACTTTCTAGCTCCCTATGTCTCGCCTTCCCTCCCATGCATTTTTGATAATTTATGCTACCTTCATCTGCACTATTGGGACAGATGAGATTAGTCATCGCCTGTCCCATCTGTTGTGTTTACGACTCATTTGTTTACTCGCTGGTTCAGAGGGATTTTCCTTCATTGCGGAACTGCATCCAGACTCTGAGGTCGTCTAAACTGAATGATTAATTTAATTGCTCACTAAGTACCTATGATGAGCAACACACATTCTCCCTCATAGTGAAATACAAATTCATGGAAAAAGGTCATATGTCAGAGCCAAAGGCAGAAAAAGTTTGGTTGTGTGAATTTGAAAAACAATAACAAAAACAAAAACAAAACAGGATTAACAAGTCTGAAAATTCATTCAACGTGTTTTCTAGTTTCAGTTCTGAGAACAGTATCTGCAAAAATGACACATGGCTTGATAGGACAGGTGGTTATGTGAAGACACGACTGCAAGAGTTTCACATTATTTACACAAGTAGTGCAGACGCAGCTGTGGAGACATTCACAGTCAAATGAAACTGATGAAATGCAAAGTTGTCCACAAAGATTTTCGACAAATGCCAGCAGTAGTCGTTTTTGCAAACTTCCATCAAGTTGTCTTCCACAGACTCATGATTCACAACCCACGCATGCATCAGTTTTCTTATACCAGCTTGTACTAATTCTGGGTCACAGCGAGGACGCTTCGATTTATATATTGTCTTATATAATCTTGTAATCTTCTATAATGTTGTATTATGATGATATCTTGTCCCCAGAAACCTAAGACTGGTGTTGTTTACGTCTACTTTTTAAGACTTTAAACTTGAAAATGTATTGAGCTTGTGTTGACCTTTGGAGATCAATCAACCTCAAATCTGGCACAAGGAAGCAGACGGTACAACAATGTTAATATGTATTAGTCATTCCGGCAGAACTTTTACAAAGGATTGCTAATTAGTTTACTTGGGTAGTTGCTGTGTCTTGCACTAATTTCACAGTCATTTCTCCTTATTTTACACCAGAGCAAAGATAGCCCCAGGTGTTGTTATAAAATATTGACATGAGTTGCAGCATTTATGATGCAAACTGACTGAGTGCATTTGAGTCCCAGTGTCGAAATGATGTTGAGAGGGTGCTGCAATGTCAGCAAATGCAGTCTATTGTCGAAGTGTTTTTCCCCCTATCTCAAGATATATAACCTACTTACATTTGCCACAGCATGTAACTAATGGACTATTCAGTCAATGGTTCAAGTTCCAACTAAAGTGAATGAAAACTTCACTTATGACTTCATGTTTACTTGGGAGGAAAGACATTACTGACAGATAAAAACTCCATTTACGTCTTTGCAAGAAGTTTTATTATTATTTTATTTTTTATTTTTCTAACCTGGCTTCACCCTTCTGGCATGAAATAAAGGTTTAGCATTATCACATATGAAGGATTTGATTCCAGGCACAGCATTGTTTTCTTTTTATTTGCCACTATGAGCCACTAATCTCTCAATTTGCTATCAAAAGATAAAAACACACAATAGTCCTGGCTGCCTCAAAGACATTGTACTCCTTATTGTAGGTTTGTCTACAGGCGCACAAACACTGGTTGCAGATTAAATAGCTGCTGGATTACAACAGCTGCAAGGCAATCCATTCTATGCGCCGCAGTAAAAATTACAAAACCTGAAAAACAATGCTTTGAAAAGCTGCTTCCCTGGTCTCACTGAAATCACAAGGACCCAAAAAGAAATAATAAATCCATACCAGGTGGAGCCAGCAGCAAAGGAGCCCAGGACAAATCTATAATCCATGCTCTCCTTCCCATCTTCCATAATATAATGTCAGTATTATTTCCATAAAGTCAATTTGCCTCAGCTGTGTGGTATATTGAGGTAAGAAGTAATAATAAGGGCTCAAAGAATATGAGCCCATGCTGGTTTGGTCAAACATCTTGAGGAATCTGGACGAACAGTTCCACAGTGTAACATGTCCTCTAAATCACATTTGTGGCTGAAGTTAACCACAGAAACTTTCACGCCTTTAAGAAGAAACATGTTGGCAAACGTATACTCAAAGGCACATCTTTTATCAAAAGTAGACTTCGTTCTTAATTAAGCTCAGCTCTGTGGTGCATGCTTTGCCTCAGTAGAACATAACAGCCACTAAAGTTTCTTCTGAGTAATGATTAATGCATCCAATTTCTGTGATCTGCACTGAGCGCAGCATCATGGGTAATTAAATGATGGTCGACAGAGCACTCACTGCTCTCATAAAATGACAAGCCCGTAATTATCACGAAGCTTGGTTGCCCTCTGCCTCAAATACTAATTGTGTATCAATAATCAAGTGGAATGTCACAAAATTAAAACCCCGAAACAACCTGAGCTGTGCAAACCGCTCGCAGCTACAATGTCGTTGTCAATAACATCTAGCCCTTCTCCTTTTCTAAACTATATTTTCACTTTACATTTGGCTATTAATACAATATTCTATTTCTTTATTCATCAATAGAACAGGTCTATAAATTGATAAACAAGGATTACCTGCTTTGAACATTAATATTAAAATTAACAATTTGCATAATGTTCACCCATCAGTATGCAGGACCAAAAGGCAACCCACTAATTTATTATCCTCTTGCAGATTGTGTTATTAATAAACAACATTCCTGACTTACAGGCAGCTGGGAAAGAAAAAATGTGATTCATTCGCTGACTACTCAACACTGTATTCTCTCTTGTAACACTTCAGTGACCATTAATATAACTTCCCCCGGCGAATACAATAACAAAGAAAACGCATTTTTGGAAGAATAGGGATGTGCTGAGAGGAAACCATTCATATTCCTTTCTCACTGATTCACAAATGGGCACGTCTGCCACAGCAACGTCAAAGACATCACACAAATGTACAGGGTAGTGTCTAAAAAAACAGCAACATCGGAGGTGGAATATTGATGTTTCCTTTACTGCTTTTTAAATCAAGCTCTTATTTTTATTATTGTTGCCCCTCTCCATGATAAATAGGGTGATAAAAACAGATGCCCACCCAAGTCTTGTTGACATTTTAGTGAGTCCTTTTGGAGCCGTTAAGATGCCCAGTTGAGGGACACCACAGTTAGATAAAGGGAGTGATGCTTATGGATACAGAGGCAGAAGGGGAAAATAAGTGAGAGTGCATGGACAGTGTATGTAGGCAGGGGTAGACGTGCAGGTGGATTGTATCAGTGAGGAACAAGAGGAACAAAGTGTGGCAAACAAAAAGGTGCATGTCCGGGAAGAGCCGTAGCACAGAAGAGACGGAACAGACATCAACCGGTAAAGATTTTGAAAAATCTACATGCTAACAGTCTGTCCTCTCAGTCTCTCTTCTTCTGTGTTGTCAGTACACAGGTCTGTAGAGAAGCTCCCCAGAGGTGAGCCTGCGTTTCAGCTCCTTCCACAGCAGCTCTCTCTCCTTTTGGGTGCCTTTCATGAAGCCTCTGTTCTCCTGGGCTCTCCGTGACAGGTAAGGCATGACCTCATTTATCGGCCCATAGGGGACATACTTGTAGACGGGGAAGCCTTTCTGGCCTAGGGGTGAAGTGGACGGGATGGGAGACAACGCATAAAGAAACGGTAGTTTTGTAGAATGGCATGAGGACGATAAACATAGACAACATACTTGCACTTTTCTAGTCGTCTGCAAAAAATAAATAAATACGAGTCATGATGTTAAAATGTGACATTTGATTGACAAGGCTAATTACAGGTGCTGCATAAAAACTTATACACTCTGGACAAACTCCTGCGAGCACATCACAACTGGACATCTATTTGATTGGCTTCCACCATTCTCATCAGCCAGTTTTCAGCACCCTCAGTTTAGCTTATTCTTATCACGTCCTCTGTCCCCAACTGGAGTCAAAACTTCTGAATTCTGATTAATTAAATTGAAATCGCTAAGAGATTTTGTTTTCATCTATGCAATTTTGAAACAAATCGTGAAACTGAATGAACACTCAAGACATAATAGCGATGCTTGTTCTGTACAATGAAGCTCGAACTGCTGCATCGCCTGAGTAAACGACAAAGAAACACATGTCTATTTACATCAAAAGTGGTTTTGTTGGTTTTAACTTGAGTCTCTCATTGACAGATAAACACCTGCAGCTGCTGTCTTTAGCCGACAAACCAAGTGGCAGGAGCCGGCAGCAGTGCTTTGTGAAGACAGCTTGTCAATACCAAGGTGTCTCAGTTCATATGTCACATCATGGGCTGCAAACTGACTTGTACATGTACACCTCAAAGACTCCAGTTGGCCCGTGTTTCGCCTGTGTAACTCAAAGGTTCAAGGGGACTCAGCTGAGAGATGTGGAGGAGGATAATGAACACTGATTCTGACTGTCTAATCACCAGTAGGATGGGAAATATTGTAGCTGTGTCCCAATCCAGGGGTAGTTTCCTTCTTAGGACATGGTGTATGCGGCTTACCGAAGCAGTGGGCTTCATTGGCTGCAGAGACAGAAATGAGATGGTCTGGTCTATGGAGGAATTAACTATGGTGTCACCAGCTTGCCCCACCTTTACTACTGTCACTTAGCAACAGAGCTGCAGCCAGATGCATTTCAGACTACTAATAACACTCGATGCATAACGATTTTAACAAAGATTCACATTTTAAGGGGCCTTTGAAGTGGAATAGATGAAGCGAGGTTCTGTGGTATGACCCCTGAATTGGGAAACTTGGGCTAAAATTGGGCTACTGTGTGTGTGTGCATGTGTGTGTGTGTGTGTGTGTTGTGTTTCTTACCCAATGGGAAGCTGATCTGATCACACATGCCCAGCAGCTGAGCAAAGTACACCTTGTTCTCCGTGGGTACGAGACCCAGCTCATTCATTCTATATGAGAGGGGGATACAATTAAATCCTAGTTTATACGGATCCAAATCTCTATAGAAAATCAATAGTGTTTTCGACACTGTCCTTGGATAGAAAAGAAGTGGTACCTCCTTAAGGTGTGTTTCACTGTGTCTTCATTATGGGAAGCAACCATGACATTGGCATTTCTGCGGTGTGCAATCTCATCCAGCACATAATCTAGACACCTTACACAAGCAAAGACACACAAGGAAAACACTTTGTGAACTTTTTCTATAACGTTCACAAAAGTTAACTAACTATTTTGATAACCGATCAATGGGAAATTTGTGGACCAAACAACACATGTGAGACCTTTGCATTTTGAAGTTTGATAACACAATTCTCTGCATTAAACAACAGTTCATCCAGACAGTAAGTGACATATTAATTGATCATTAAAATAATTGATACTTTAGTTGTAGTTGCATACAGTAGTTATATATTTTATAGAAAAATATAAACTGTATAAGATATGGTGTATTGTATGCACATTGTGTTTTGCATTGTTTTCAAAAGGCTTTAGTATAAATTGCTCTCATTAGTATGGGACATATTGTTTGGTGGGGGGACTACCGTTCACAAAACTAAACTGTAAAAGTATCCCTAAACACCACACACATTTTTCAATGGAACCAATCCATTCTCGAAGGGACCTCAGCAGGAGTTAATATGCATGCACTTTACTCCTCCACCGTCAGCAGATTTTGAATCAGACTTCATGCTGGACTGTATCAGCCGAACTTTGTATCTGTCCTATGTTGATATTTACTTCTGAAATCTGATCGAGTGCTTGAGGAGCTTAGCCTTTCCTCCCTTTTGTGCAAAACATGTCGATATCCACAGGGTGAGGCCTTTGATGTTGCCTTACTGTAGATGTGTCAGAAAAAAAAATGGGAGCAACCCTTGAGCTAGATGATTTCTGCAACTTGCACACAGGTGACTCAATGGCGTGGAAGCTTGCTGACACAAGATGATAAACCTGAGAAACTTCAATTGAAGGACCACTTCCTTAAACTTAAATCCCTGTTCGGTTCACTGCAGCAGAATTGTGCCTGTAAGGAGGCTGGTTTAGGTGTACATGGGAAAACCAGAGAGAAGAGAAAGTGTTTGGAGTGAGTTCAAGAAAGTAAACTTCAAAAGTGTTTTCTATCAGTAGCAAAAGTCTATATGGAGGACAGTTTAAGACTTACTAAGGGGTGGAACTTGCAGGGTAGCTCATGATACAATAGAAGGGCCATAATAATGATAATGATACGGCCTTTCAGAGGTGATTGGTGTATCATTTCCAGATTTGGACACCATCAGCACCAATAAGCAAAGTCCTTGCTCCTACCTGTGGTACATTCTATTAGTAGACTCATAATCCGGGTTGATTGGGTCTTCATAGCCAATCTTTCGGGCCCTTTCTCGCTCCAGATACATGTAGGCTCCACGTACCAGCTTGGCAGCAAAACGCCAACGCTCACGCCGTGACAGTTCTACATCCATAGTCACGTTATGATAGGCTTCCTGTGAAACAGCCAATGCTTGGTCAAAACCTAGTATATGTGTATATATATATATATATATATATATATATATACAAAAACTGTATATAGTGAGTGTGTTAAAGACTCCAAACTGTTCAACACCATAGCATATTAGTGATATCATGCCCTCTTCAACTCAATCAGACATGATACAGACTGTGCTGATGACTTTGTTAAGTGCAACACTGGCGACAGCCGTCTGTGTTTGTTGAGAGAAAAGTGCTAGATCTGTCACGAGGTGATTTTTTAAAAAAAGAAAACAACTGTCAGTACATCATGGATAACACGGACTTGTTTAGCAAAAGGTTAATTGGAAACATTTTTTACACAAAGTTTCACGGCGGTAAATGAAATGAAGAAGCACCAATCAGGTCAATCAACACCCGATCTGTTCTCCCTGACTTAGAACACCAAGCATAAAACAATCAAAGCAAAAACCGGAACAACGGCAATATAAGGCAAAGTCTCTGTGATATGTAAAAACATTAGTAACTGTATGTTGTACTTCCACTGTCAGTCAAACAGGACTGTGTTGACATTGGTTTGTGTTTGTTTCTGCTTACATGATTATGAATGAAAAAAAAAGCATTCACAACAACTTGTCTCGATTAATTACATCGGCGGCGAACCAGCAGTGCATCTGTTATCACAGCAACTAATTATGAGAAATATAGGACACACAAGCCTTGTCTCATTGTCTTTTATATGAGCATTCAATAGGAAATGTAATAAGAGGAACAAGGGCCTTTCTACATGGAGTTTGCATGTTCTCCAGCTTTCTCCCACAGTCCAAAAACATGCAATTGGACACTGTAAATTGACCCAGGTGTGAGGATGAGAGGGAATGGTTGTTTGTCTCTGTGTGGCCTTGTGCTCGACTGCGACCTGTGTCACCAGTGGCCCTGTAACCCTCATGTGGAGGATAAAGCAGTAGAGTTTAGTTTTCTCTTGAATATTAACCAGTATTAATCTCCTCTTGGCCTGTTGCTGTTCTGATAATGTTTAAAAGCCCCACTACTTTTTTACATTTATATAAGTGTTATGACTGTTGTAGCTGCAAGATTTGTGTGCACATTTGAAGACAGAAACATTTGAACATCTAGTTGTGTTTGCCAGCTGTGAGCTCTTACCTTCAGGTAGCATTGGTACGTGTTAAAGACGACAGCCTTTTCTCGGTTATAAATCCTCTGCATATCTAATGTCAGTTTGCCGATGGCTGGCTGGAAGTAAGTTTGCTCTGCGTCTGCCAGCAAGCAAACACCTTTCCCTACGGCATGCTGAGACACAAAACATCTGATTCATTTGTATAATAACACCTAGCAGTGCTCACAACATTGTTTAATTAATGGTAGAATTCAACATATGCAATTTTTTTTTGTTTACAAGACAAATACAGGCTGAGGAACCATTCAGATGCAGTGCTGTACGGATCTCCTGCTGAGGCTGGCTACTGCTGGCTGGAGGCTCCTTGGCTACACACCTGCAACTTATCATCTTAAAACCATACCAGCACTCCTTTGTTTGATGACCACATGCCTCCAGAGCTTCTGCACCAGTGCCACGCCATCGACAAAGTCTGAATTTGAATAAATCTTACTGAACCATTTCACTGTCACGGTGTCCTCTTCAGGCTTACAAGCCACTCACTTTTTTTTGGGGGGGTGGGGCTGCAACAATTCATCTGTTAATTATTCATCAATTACTAAATAAAATGTCAACTATTTTGAAAATAGATGAATCACTTATACTGGGTTAAAACATTGAGCCTATTTCGTAAAGATAGATATGTTGTGGTTTATTGCGTCTATACGACAGTAAACAAAACAAAATATTCGAGAACACTGTCTTTTTGACATTTCAGCAACATAGTTTTTCACACGTTTATGATGCTTTTTGTGCCAAACTACATACATATTAATTAGACAGTTTGAATGAACTCACTCACTTTTTCGCTGTGTGCGCTGAATGAGGCCAGAAAAACAAGTGTGTCACAACAAACCAGTACAAAACTGCTCTTCCTCTCATTTGTAAGCTCTTATTACATGTCTCCATTAAAAATAATGCTCAGGCAAAAGGTGTTGCATCTGAATGGCCCCTATTTGTTTTCTGCAGATAGAAAATGTCACATTAGTATGTATATTAGCATACAGCAATTTTTCTTTTTACCTTAGCTAAGATGTCCATCCGCTGCACCGTCCTCTTCAACTGTTCCTCCTCCTCTGTGGTGAAATTCTGCAGCAAAGGCTCCAGCATCCTTAGCTGAGTGAGCAACCAGGAGGAATACACACCATGAGACACCAATGATCCAAAAATCACACAGCATGAAACCTATTAATATATCTTTACTTGTCTGTAATCTTGGGTCAACAGACGTGTAATTAACACAGGCCTTGTGTTAAACCCAGCACTGTTATTAGCCAATATCTACCATTACTTAGCATCACTGTTATCCATCATTGGGAAATGAGGTGCTGCTGAATCCTCACATCTCCCACCTGCTTTTTCACTGCATAATGTTGTCCTTTCCACTGTGTTTAATTCATAGTGGATCTATATGGGTCTATTGTTAACTTCAGCTCAGTTGTTTCCACTTAAATCAGTGTGTAATGTGACTGACCTTTAGATTTGGAACAACCAGGAGGTCCGGCACCTTTGCTCTGTGATCTAATAAGCTGTTCCAGTCAAGCACGTCAATGATTCTGTCGGTGAAAGGACACAACGGTATCATAGCAACAAAGGAATACACCCTGTATGATCACTCTGCAGCATCAAATGTCCTTAAAAACAAACTTTAAAATATGTAATGTTGCAAAAAATATTTGTGTTCTTCCCTTAGTGTCAGAGCGACTAAACAGCCAAAGTTTGTTTATAAAAAAAACTTGCATTAACATATTTTCTAAGTCTCTTGATATTTTTTTTCCTTAAAAAAGCAATATTGTTTATTTTGTTTCCGTGGTGGACAAATAATGGAGAAAAAAAAAAGATACTTTAATATATTTCCAAGATGTGCAACACTGAAATTATTTACTTACATGATTACACTATACTCATAGATTTGATTGTATGGGTGGGCAATGAAACAATAACAATATTTATTTCAGTATAATCTTGACAAAAGTAAAAGTTAAATATATGTATCAATATCATGTGTATACATTGGGGTTATTTTCTGTCTAATGTTTCTTTTCTCCTCATAAAGAAGTTTAAGAGGTTTCTGCAACTTTAATTCAGGAGCTAAAATAGTTATTTGATTATCAAACTAATTACTGAGTCATGATTACCTTCTTGGCAATATAACTCAGCCCTACATGCTTATATGAGTTGTTTTTTTTACCGTGAGTTTTCCTCTTTCCTGCTAGAAAACCAGCCATAGAAGTCACCTTTTGCACCCAGTTTGGTCAATAATTCCTGGATAGACATTAAAATTAAATTTAAAAATGTTGCATACAATAGCAAATACTTTATTGTGTGTAGTTAGGTCTATAACACTGTATTTAACTGTACCTGTAGTTGGTTTAGGTCCACCCTCTGCTCCAAGACTTCCATACCATATTTCCCCTGCTGCAATGCCAGGAAGTTGAAAAATCGCTGCCATTTCACAAGGACCTCTGACAATTTGATCTGTTACATAAAATACAAGTATAAATAATAATAATAATAAGTGTAAGTCTGTCTTCTCAACATCGTCCACAAGAGTACCAGCTGCTACATGGACCATTTAATCCAAAGTTACAGCATACCAGAACCTGAGGTTGACCTAGAGCAGTCATTTTGATGGCAGAGAAAGCGTCCATTGAACTCTCACCTACAAGTCAATCAGATAAAAACATTAGCATGATTATAAATACATGTCTAGGGATTGCATGGAATTGCAATACACAACCAGTCCACATGACCAGCGGTTGACGGAAAACAATGTTTTCAATAGTTATGTAGCAAACTATATACATATCTAGCTTGTTAAAGGTTTTAATTCTGTAAAAGGTATTGCTAGAAAAGAATGCTTAGGGATCAAGGCTCTCTGTCCTGAGCACACCCTTCTTACGCCAAAAGAATGACTTCCTTTTTTAGGTTGCGTTGCACCATTTAGCAGGGGTGAGCATACACAGACATTTGGGGCAAAAATTAAAAGGGCACCCTGTGGCAGACGCCACTAGTACACTTAAGGCAGGCATGGCCAAAGTGTGGTCTGGGGCCAAAAGCAGCCCGGCCCTGGGGAATGAATTTCAGGTGGACCTTTACATGGACCTCCACACATTATTGTTTAATTAATTTATACAGCAAAAATATAATTTCCTCTATGGACACCCTTTGGGACACTGTCATATAGAACATAACAGCATCCTTTTTGATGGGAAGGACACCCATGGGAACCGAAGTTACAAGGGCATCTTATAGCACACTGCATCACTTTTCTCTCCTAGAAAGGCACTCCTCTTGAAACAAAGCATTTTTTTTGCACCCTGTGCACACCACTGTCATTTAGGTATTAGTTACAAATACTGGAATAGTGACCATTCCCCCCACAGGCACATGTATGGGCAGCTGCTAAATAGAACAGCCAATAGGAGCTCCCTCTCTTTCTAAATTGCCTAGTCTATGAACCTTAAGTCTCTCTCACATCACTTGATATACACTAAGGGGTTATCAGGGAGTTACTGATCAGTTGCACCAAAAATTCATTGCTGACTGCCAATCCAGACACGATGTACAAATGTATGAACAATTTAGTTTGATTCTTCTTTACTTACTAGAGGCGCTGATGCATTTGATGAAGATTTCCATATTCTGGTCACATTTGCCCTCATTGCTGCATACTCCAGTCACTCCTCCACGACGGTCCCCAGATTGTTTATGCTCTTTAAAATCTATCTCTCTGTTGTTTTTGCCTGAAGGTGAAAACACATTTCCGCACCTATTACTTCGACTTACATCATACACTGAGTACACAAATGAGAACAAAACAAGGCAGCTTACCTATGCTCTCGTTTGCTGCAGAGGACTCACACGAGCTAAATTAAAGGGAATACAGGACGATGAAATTAGTGAACACGCTGCGCTTGAGCAATATTATAACTGTACAGACCTTTGCATCACGATTTCAGCAAGATGTTAACAGTTTAGAGTTCAACTTCAAAACTAGGTTATGTCAGAGGCTCATATTGTGTATAGCAAACCTATACATAAGGATCAGCCACTGCATTAAACAAAGGTGACTGGAGTTAGTGTTGCAGCTGAACTGCACTGCTGTCAGTCTGCTGACCCTACAGCGAGGGCAGCTGTAGCTTCACTCAACACATGAATAAGTCACGCTGAGGACGCTCATGTAACTGAGCAGATGACTGAACAGTGAGTATGCAGGACATCAGAGATGCCACCGGGCTTCAGAGCTGGGGAAACACAATGTTCTCTTAACATGCCATGCCATTTGGCAGAAGTGCAGATCAAACTATAATGTGGTTTTTGACAGAAAACTAATACCCATTTTTTGGATTACCATAATCTAAAGCTGCCATCAGCAGAGCCACTGTTTGGCCATGTGCGTCATTCTTTACAAACAGCCTACCTCACCAGCAGCCTTTGCGTAGTTCAGTCTGTTGCTTTTTACTATTGTCTTGAATTAAAAATCAATGAAATGTTAAAACATGCATATTAGTCACCAATTATCTTACCACATTTCAGAGTTCTATCCTCACGTGTAAGAAATGCATTATTGTTATTATTGGCAGCTTGCTCACAATAATGTCAGAACAGAGGCTTGCATTATTCAAATCCAAACTGTAAAATGTGTATTATTTATAGCCTGTGTATCTGAAGGCTGGCATGCGAATACCCTGCTCTCAACATCAAACCAGGACTTGCCTCTTGTTCCTGATCTCTTCATTCTGTTACAAGGAAATGACTTATGGTGTTGTTGCCATCTTGACAGATCAGTAGAGAGGCCTGTCAGACCCTCTGCTGCCTGAACTCAAGCTGTCTTAATGCACCTTGTCCTCCATCCTCACGGTGTGTAGGTGCATGTCTGCCAAATAAAAGCTCTCTAGCCTGAGGTTTGATGCCTGTTTTGATGAGCAGGAGGCGCCATGACAATCTAAAGCTTCGAAGTGATATCTTAGTTGGAAAACAAACAAACTCCACTGAGTTAAAGTAGTTGTAGAAAAATAGTTGATTGTTGATGTGACAAATGACCAGAGGCAGTTCCTCACAACACATCATCTCAAGGGACATGTATGTGCAGTTGCTAAGTCTAAAAGCCAATAAGAGCCCCATTACTATCGAAGCTGCCCTGTGATTGGTCAAAATCGATCATCATGGGCCAAATTTCCTGAGGGCTAGAAATGAAGCCGGGGTGCAGAAGTCTATTTCCCTCTCACATCACTTGACCACATCATGTTGAAAGACTATATTTGCATTATAGATCAATAACGCTGGAGGCTCCATCACCTTATAGAATTTAAACAGACATAGAGTGACCTTTCAGGCATAATGTGACATTGCAATCAGGTGTCACTCTGCATCATCTAACTCAAAACTTGATTCTTAAATACCCGCTAAAAGATTTTATGCACTACATCTGGTCTTAAGAGAAATAGAATTGTGTGAGACACCAAATGTCAGTATTTGTGTCTCTTTTTACATAATATGCTAAACATATCTGACAAAAACACTTTGCTTTACTCTGCAACTTGGCTGTGAGGCAGCCTCAGAGTGTCCACATTTAATTTTGGACTACATTATGTCCCAGTTGCTCATCACGCATGGATGCCCACAGCCAAACAATAGCTGCCCAGTGACGTTGCTTGCTTCAGGTTGGTGCTATTATCCAAGTTTGCATGAGCTCATGGGACAGACACCCACAGCCTTTTGCTTCCCATGTGACAGGATTCCTGACAAGTGAGAAATTCTCTCCAGCCAGCAGCGCCTGAAAGGGCAGCCATGACTGAGCCAACAAATCATGTTGTGATGAGTGTTTATTTCGTGGCTGTTACAAAATAAATCTATTTTTGACATCAAACAAGAGCAAAGTATTGAAGCTTATATATTTTTTTTAACTTAAACACTAGGCATGGGAAGAAATACAATTTTAATTTAAAGATTTTCCTAAAAAACTAAAACAAAAAAAAAAATCACTTTATCTTGCACTTGGGTAAAGAAAAACAATATTTTGTGTTGCACGTAGGACACATTTGAAATTGAAAAACAAGAGTCATGAAAAAGATAATTATAAATCAAGACATCCTGAATGACTGGAACGATGCAGGTACTCTTTTGTGGCACTTCAAAATAAATCCATAGGAATAGGATTTTCAAGTTAAATATTAAAACATTCCTTCCATTCACGGTTCTTCAAATCACCAGAATACAGCTACTGTGGGTGTTTTTTTATCACAATGCTTGATAAACCCAAACTCAAAACTGAAATGCATGCAGTAATCATCATCTACTGAAATGATAATGCTGTGACTTTCATACTTGCTCATTTCTGGCTTCTCCTGGCTGATATCTTTCTCCACACAATAGTCCAGTATGGAGCCAACACGGAAGGCCTGATTCTTCTGGATCAGTGGCCTGACAGCCTTCTCGTCTTCACCAGCCACAAACTGACCATAAAATGTTATTTTCATGAATTGGTTGAAGGCTCTCTGGCCCAGAAGCTTTTTACATAGATCCATTATCTGAACAGAAAAGAAGAAGAAGACATTACACCCACATTAGATGATAATTAATAATTCAAATGTATTCCATGTATAATTTAATGAATCATAATGTCCACAGAAAGTGCATGTTTAGAAAACGATATATGAAGGACAACAGGTAAGAAACTAAACGTGATGTTTCACAAGCAAATAAATTCAGATAAACCACATTTAAACAACTAGAACTGGCAAAAAGTGAAATAATTGAATTGAAGAGCTGTTGAGTGTTCATCACGTTTGCTTTCAAAACAAAGCTTTACACTCATGTCATCATTAATATTACAACGCAGAGAGAACACAGAATTACACGTCAGGTGTAGCACTGTAACTTTGATGCATCACACCTTATCCTGAATAGAAATTGACTGTTAAATTATGAAGAGTGCGCTGTGCCGCTCCACGTGCTCAATGTATTGATACTGCATGTAACTGTAAGGGTTGCGTACAACAGTGATGGTTGCTGGTCTTTGAAACAGAGAAAAGCTTATTTTAGGCCCAGTTATTTATACATGAATTCTGCCCTCTGAATAAAATTGCATCAGACAATAATATTTCATCTCATATTATGAGATAACAAACTTGTGTAGTTGATCACGTTCCAGTGCACTTTTAGTCGTGAAATGTAAATTCAACAGTGACAGTACAAATTGCACAATGTATTTTATTAATTAAATTTTGTCCTATGTTTTATGTCAATTGCAAAAATATAATACATGTTATAAGTATTTATTATTATACTTATTCCGGCATTATAGTACAAAAATGAATAATTGAATGCTGTCTCATTTAATTTTATTTTACCTCTATAACGTGGTAAATATTGAACTGGAGATTCACTTGAAGAATTATATCATAACTCAATCCACAGTCCCGATAGCAGTTCGATATTTTCCCAAACCATTCAGCCCGAACAGACAGACAGACAGAATAAAGTTTATGGTAAACGCCTCATTTACCTCTTGATTCTTATCTACCATGCTGTCATAGGAGCAGACTTTAAAAACCACCAAACCTCTGAGCAGCTCTAATGAGTCTTTGCTTTTATAAGACTCTCGGGTCAGGTCAAAGTCCACAGAGATCTCATTAGGAGCTGTGGTGGTGGAGGTGGAGGAGGTGGAGGAGGTGCTGAGGTTTCTGCTTTCACTCCCCGGTTGTTTTGGACAGTCCAGTCGTGCTGAATCCCGCTGAGTGTGGCTGCGGCTGCTGACATGGTCCCTCCGCTCTGTGTGGGACTGTGCAGTGAAGCAGAGCCTCCATCTGATCAGCAGCCAAGTACGGGGAATGTCCACCCCAGGCCGCGTCAGTGCCCGAGCGGCTTTGACAGAAAACATCAGCCAGGAGGAGGAGGTCGTTGTCTGCAGTGAAAAACACAGACGCCCGGACCCGGAGTCGTTGTTGGCCGTGAGCGACACTGTGTGAAACGGCAAGTGAGCGACTGTCACTCAAATTTGCATCAGGTGGTTGGTGGATCAGCTGTGATGTAATAACACACACACACACCCAGACACCCTGCACAGGTGCTGCTACTTCAAACACACTAACCTCTTGACTGAGTTAGTCTAAGCTGCAGATCACACAATTTCATTTCAAATACTCAACCACAGTGGCGTGCACAGACATTTGGAAGAGCAGGGGCAAACATTAAAAGGGCAACCACTGGGGCAGGCGTCACTAGTATATCATTTCATACATTTCCACACACCTGTGTATCTGTACAAGGACATCCTTTACAGTGCAGCATCATGTTCTATCACAGAGATTGGACATGCATATTCTGTATTTTGCTATCTAATACTTTACTTTTACTTGTGTGACCTTTTTGCCTTTACTAGAACGTGTATCTATTTTGCCACTATAGTACTCAAAGGACCCACGTTCAATTGAAAAAGGTATCTTAAAAGGAAAAGTGTTCTTAGCGGAGCAGACGGACTAGCGTTCAGCTCCATTGTTTTGCCTTCACATGTTGGCACACAAATAAGTATGGAAATGACTCTCTGAGTATGTTTACCTTTCAGCAGATGCCAACAATCTTATGCTTGAATAACTATTTTCGTTTTCGGCACTGCACATTCAATTATCTGTCCATTTTGTGTAAATTCATTTCATTCACAACATCAAAAAGCACCATTTATTCACAGAATTGTGAGACTGTGGTCAGAGCATTTGTGTTTTAATGGATTCTGGGAGTGACGTTTGTAGAGCCATTAATCACAGATTACATGAGTAGAACTAAATCGCAAACCTGTCATTTCATTGTGTAGATGTTTACTAATGAGTCAGCATTGCTCTAATAATAAAGTCATCGCATGTATTTTTGGTTCATAAGCATTAGCAGGATTTAAAACAGGAGGCGTCACATGCCAGCATTACTTTGTTCCTTCTAACAGATGGGGGAGCCATTGTTTCACGTGTAGATGCGCCTCCTTTATCACCTACACTCACAATCCTCCCTTTGTATCCATTAACCTAAAGCTTGATATAGTGTTTTAAATATAAATAAAAGGCACAACTTTTCACATAATAGTATCTAAGATGTCCAACAATAAATCCCAGAGGTGTAAAAATGCGCAGCTCTTTATGATGAAAATTGGAAGTATCATTACATAAAATAGCAATATTCTTTATTCTGATAATTAACCCCATTACTTTTTGTTTGTGTGTAAAGGACAGTTAGGCCACATCATCATCATAACCAAGGCCATCGCTGTGGACCTTGCTGCTGCTCACACAGGCGTATGCAAATTTGGTGGCGCACACATGGCGCACAAAGCCAAAGATAGAGTAACAAATCAGGAATTTCCCTCCTGCCACTCCTGAGAGCGCAGCAGAGGACAGAAGTTACGAGTTAAGCGCTTTTCCTCCGAGAGGACAAAGCAAGAAGGCAGATAATTTGCCTGTTTTATTATTAATAATAATATTTTAATTAATAATAATATTATAATAATCATCATCATCATCATTAGATCGTCTTGTAAGTATTACCACATAGTTTCCCGGGTGTCCACCAGGACATTACAACGTGATTTACGTCTGCGTAATCCTGGAGCCATCAACTTTTAGAAACTTTCATGGAATAAATGGCGCACTACAGGAGAACGACGCACACGAAGAAAAGTGTCATTTTCGAGTTTTGCCTTGGTGACTTCGCAGCTGAAGGGATACCGTTTTCTTTTTCTTGTTTAAGCTGCTGTTGAGGGCTTTTCGACGACCACAAGGATGTTGAGTCCATAAAGAAGCTGCATCTGGATTATGTGCGTGGAAACACAGTGAAAATCCCAGCGTCAGGACTTTTTTTTTTGGTGGAGGAACGAAATGCGGAGAGAAAACGGCGTCTAGAAGGATGCTGCTGCTTGTACAATGGAAGTGAAGGACTCTTTTGCCGTCGTTGCGGTGGTTTGTCTCTTCTTTTGCTCCAGTTTCTGCCAAGAACTCAACCCCAAAGGCAAGAATGTATGCAAAGCACCGGGGTAAGCATCTCTGCAGGAGAAAACGGGATTTATTACACATGGTTGAAAATAGAAATCAGTTCTGTGAGTAAGTTTTCCGCATACCACTCTTTCATCATTCCGTTTTATTTCAAGGTAGGACATTTTAAAAGTCAACAACGGAGTTGTATTTACATTAAAATAAGTTGTGTCATCTCTGTTCTTTATTTCTCTGGCTCAAGGAAATCGTGCTTTAAAAAGAACAAGAGATCATTATAATTGCACTATTGGCACGAATAGGTTGAGTCGAACTTAACCACTGATGTTCACTCTTCACGAGTGTTATAGTTACACTGTAATATCATTATATACATATATACTTTACTTTGACCTACTTTTCCTACAGTATCATTGTATAGCATGCATGCATGCAGGAGAAGGAGGAGGAGGAGGAGTCCATTGAAGAAAGCAGCCATACAGATGTGTACATCTGGAACTAGAGTGTTTTATCCTTCTGTAGGGGGCGCACCAGTTGACCTTCACAGCTCTGGAGGCACCATTTGGTGACACTGAGGTTTTTTGGAGAGCTTTCTGGAAGTTTATAAAACGTTCATTTCTACACATTCAAAATTCAAGGGCATCTGAAACGCAACACACACACACACACACACAGTCAATGAATGGTGAATGAGATGTGGTTGTTTTTGTTTAGAGGAAATCTATTTGCCTCTTTATTCTTTTTGTACATCATGTTTTTGATATTTTATGGTGTATATTGATATGTTGACAGTTTGTGTTGCTGTTGTTTTGAAATATGATTACCTTCGTCTCAGTGGGACTTCCTTCCTTGTTTGTTTGTTTGTTTGTTAGTAAACAGATTATAATTATGCATACATTTAAAGTGAACAGGTATTGACAGTCTCTGACTGATCATAGTGTAAGTTATCCAAAGAGTATTGCTAATATAGTCGAGCCTGTGTGTGGATGTCTGGTCACTATAGTTTAAAAAGGAAAACAGCCAAGGCAACAATTGCTGACTGACTAGAAATGGTTGGAGAGAAGCAGCAGAAATAGTCAAAGGGATTGTTTTTCAGGAACAGTTGTGTGTTAAAAAAACAAATACTGTCCTCACAGTTTGTCAAAGTATATTATGTTATACTACAGTGTGACCTCCATTGCACACAGTTGAAAATAAAAAAGAGCTATTTATGCTCTGTAGTCAAAAAAGCCGCTTACCTTTGACACAAAAGATGAAGCTGCCATGTCATAGATAAATTGTCAAAGAAAGCTGTATGTTTGTGCACTGTGGAGCTTTCAGTGTAATATTTTTAGCAGTTACTTCCACTGGTCTACAGGTTTGACATTTTGCCCTCTTTCCATTATTCAGCATCCACTGCAGTGCTTGTTTTCCCCTTTATGGCCATTGTGTTTTTATTTTTGTGTTTTGTATTGTGTTTATAGTCAGAATGAATAGGAGGAAGTAGTTCACAATTGATCATCACTACTCAGCTTTTCCAACATGTTTCGCTTTGCAAAATCAGCTGCTGAAATCTAGCTGGAATGGAGGCATATGTCCCGACTCAACCTCTTGACAGTGATTTCCTCAACAGTGATTGTTTTTAGTCTTGAATGTTCCCAAAAACATCTGGGTACAAAAAAAGGTGACGCTTAGAGCTGTGATGCAGAAAATACGCAGCTGAATAAGTATAAAAAGCCACCCTTGAAGTGAGTGCTGACATGATTTGCTGCCTGTTAAAGGTCAACAAGGATCAACTCAATACTTTCAACTGGAGTTCGTCAAAATATGAAGCCACATAGTTAAGTCCCGGTACATTTTATGTGTTAAAATTTGTCTAAAGGCTTATTTGCGCTCTCATTACAAGTGAAAACATGCAGAGGTTAAGCCTGTGACATCTTCCACGTGCCCATTTTAGAATAAAAAAGCTCCCTGTTCATTGACAGAAGACAACCTTCCTTCTCCAGATGCTGCAAGGGAGGCAGATGTAAAGCAGAGGCCCCCATACAGGTCATAGGAGTGGGAGTAAGAAGAGACACATCCATCCTTTCCTGACAGGCCGCAAACTTAACTGCAAAATGTCTCCTATGAATATTAATGCTCCTTTCTTAAATTTTCCTAAAAGGCTGGAGGGGCTGATAAACTGCATATGTGGAGGGTTCAGGGCCTTTTAAAGTGGCTACCAGTCACAGTTAGTTGTAAATGAACCCTGCTCACAAAATGTGTTAAGCACATGCGTCTTGTACGATTCTCTGCACACGTTTGCCAAATTTGGCAGAAACCACATCAATAAGAACTGTGAGATGAAGTGAGCATGAGCTGGGTGTGGATGTTGCCGCCTCGATATGTTTGTTTTGACCGTGTTTTAGTCCGGTGCTTTATCTTCTGCCCTCTCATTTTGGATATCATAATAATTTCTCTCCTAGGTCGTCAGGATTGCTGTGTTGCAGCGGCTGGGGGCAGCTAGGGGACGAATGCCTGACACGTATGTAACCATTACAGATCGCTAACGTCACACTGCTCATTGTGCAAGCCAGTTGAATAATGTGGCCTGTTCTTGTTCGCCCCCAGCGCTCTGTGAAGGCAACTTCACCTGCAAGGAAAATGAGGTGTGTGTCAGGCCAAATGAATGTCGCTGTCGCCATGGATACTTTGGAGCTAGCTGTGACACCAGTAAGAGATTGTTGATGTTGTTTTCTTTTACTATTACATTCACAATTCTCTCCTTTGCCTTTTAAATATGGTGTTGAAATGTCAAGTTGTTACAGACCTAAATTTCAACTTTACAGAAAGTAGCTTTTACTGGGGGTTTTCAGTCATGCGAGCAGCATAGTCCTGTCAAAGCCACTTTTCTACAATTAGCTTTTGTCTGCAGTGGGAATGGATACAATTTGAATTCGCTTCCAGGTCTAATGACTTCTGCAATAGACAGATTTTTATCAGCTCCAATTGGCAGTGATGCGTGACACCATGATGAACTTGAACTTGAATTTGTTTTTCTACTATTTCGTCTAAGTTGGCAGTCCAAATGCTGTCTCTGAGCTTTTACTGGCGTGATGTCATAACATCCATTATACTGTGTTCTAAAATCATTCAGTTGGTGCGGAGTTAAAAGTGTAACTACTGTAACGTTATCACTGGTCTTCATCATTTTTTCTACTCTGTTTTGTGTGTTCTGATTCTGCCCTGCAGGATTTGCACTGTGAGAGATGCAGACATCTCCACTGCATTTACCAAGTTTAATGTTCTTCAAAAAACATCATATACTTGTGAAAACGTGTTAGAATGGCATGTTTTTGACCAGTATTTATAGTGCCCACAAGATGAATTCACTCTCCTTTGCTGTAACATGCTCTCCAGTGCCACCAGTTGATGTTGACACTAATTTTGACACTCTCTTTTCATAGAGTGTCCCGCACAGTTCTGGGGTCCTGACTGCAAAGGGAAATGTATTTGCTACCCAAACGGCCAGTGCGATGACTTGACCGGCCAGTGTACCTGCAACCACAACCGCTGGGGACCCAACTGCGAGAATGTGTGCCTGTGCCAAAAGGGCAAATGTGATCAAGAGACAGGCAAATGCACATGCCACCCTGGCGCCTGGGGTCCCCAGTGCAACAACAACTGCTACTGCAGCATCAACTCCGTCTGTGATGCGATGACAGGTCGCTGCCAGTGCAACCCCGGCTGGACGGGGAGGAACTGTGCAATCCAGTGTAGTTGTAACAACTCACCGTGCGAGCAGTTCACGGGACGTTGCCAGTGCCGTGAGAGGCTGTGGGGCCAACGGTGTGAGCGATACTGCCAGTGTGTGCACGGTAAATGCAACCAAGCCGATGGCTCATGTACGTGCACTCCAGGCTACCGTGGAAAGTTCTGCAGGGAACCTTGTCCTGCTGGATTCTATGGACAGAACTGCAGGAACAGGTGGGGGGAAATTGGCAGAGAGCAAATGTACCATTTCAAAAACACAGGAAACATGCAGTTTTACAGATGCCTTACATTAAGGTCCCTTCTCTGATCCATATTATGGTGCAATTATGTGGTTTTGATATGAAGATTTAAGATTTAATACAAACTGCAGCTGATAACCATTAGAATATCTGAACATGTTACTTAAATGTAGCAATAAAACATTGAGATTTGGGAGTTGGTATTCACATTATCCCATAATCATCCAACATAAAAGTGATTCAAGTTAAGTACTTTACCTTCCATGGACCTGGAACATTCTGACATGATACAGTTTTTATATACCCAAAGAGAACAAAGTTAGAGTTCAGTGTTGTTTATCTCCCTCTTTAAATGGTCATTAGAGCAGCGATACAAAACATGCAAATACAGATGTCCTCCATCACGTTAAATTGTTTTATTACACGCAGATGAGCTAGAAGAATTTTTGTGTGAACAAACAAGACAAATCCTTGTCTGTTTTTTTTTCTTTTTGTTTTTTTGTATTTGGCTCACCACAGATGTGGACACTGCAAGGGCCAGCAGCCTTGTAAAGTTACAGAGGGACGCTGCATCACCTGTGACAGAGGCTGGAACGGGACACGGTGTGATCAGCTCTGCTCCAAGGGCTTCTTTGGCGAAAATTGCCAGGAAGTGTGTCCCACCTGTAAGGACGGTCACCACTGTGACCCCATTCATGGCAAGTGCTCCCACTGTAACCCTGGCTGGATTGGGGACAGGTAAGAAAACACACACTCAAACACAGTACATTTTCAGAAAGAAGCATGCAAACATGAATTGGTGTGAGACTCTTTTTTTGTGGAGCTATGTCATTTCAAAAGAAGATAAAGGCAGCTGTCAGGGGTGTTTAAAGGACCTGGGGGGGTACAATTATCCAGACCACCACAACACCCTGAAACACCAAACCAAACATTGAAAGTGATAGCATCTGCCATTAATGCATTAAGATTAATTGCTAAATTGCTAATCCATTTTTATACTGCTTAAAACTTATTTATTCAACATAACACAATCTGAACCACCACTGTCCTGTTTTAAAAACTTATATTGATAAAGGTTTTTTTGGTACAGTTAGAGGCCATGTAATAATGTAAAGTGTTTTTGTATGATCATGTAATCTCAGGGGCCCCCACTCAACATTTGGCCCCCCGGTAAATGCCTGCTTTGCCTACTTTCTTGCAACACAGATAGTCAGTGCCTCTATTTAGTACCTACTGTGACAGCGTTTTTTGTAAAAGACTGTGATTATGACGTTCCTCTCATGTGTCGTAGGTGCGAGGTGCGCTGCCCCAACGGCACATATGGAGAGAACTGTGAGAACAACTGCAGTCACTGTTATAATGGCATCTGTCACGTTGTCACCGGAGAGTGCCTCTGTGACCCGGGGTTTTATGGCACCTAGTAAGTCACAGAACCTTCTAAAATCTTTCTGTCTTTGCAGCACACTGTGTAGAGTAAAAAGGATCGAAGCCTTTCATGTTACATTCATCACACACTTAGATGTTTTGAAGGCGTGAGCTTGTGTCTTCAGGAATATCTTTACATAACTGGTAAAGCATGGTCTTAGAGTACAAAGTGTTAAATTCCCTAAGGCTTCCATCAGAGAGTAAAAAAAAAATGTTTGAAACACTGATGTGACCCTACTTATCCCCCATTCTTTCCCTCAGTGTCTCTCATTTGACACATCTGTCGCTTGGAACAGACATAAAACAGATGTTGTTTTTGTCTCTTCTCTGTATTCAAGCTGCAATATGACCTGTCAACCTGGCCAGTACGGAGTGAACTGCAATCAAACTTGCTCTTGCCATGACAGGGACTGTGATCCTGTGTCTGGGGCCTGCTATCTTCGTAAGAAAACATTTTTATATTAAGAGCCAGCACATGCTTTGTGGTCACGATGTTTTTCAGGGTTTTTTTGTGAACAGAAACAGGACCCAGTCTTTTTCTAAGACAAAACAGATCTGTTTTACAGAAACAGTCCGAACCCTCTGAATGTGTTTGTCCAAAAAGCCAGACAGCACCAGTGCAGTTTGTGTATTAAATGTCTAATAGTTGGCCGTGTACACCGAGTACCCACAAACACATCTATTCAGGTCAGTGTGTGTAGTGGGAAAGTTAACGTAGCGGGTCCTTGATACTGTTTCCAGACCCAGACCGGCGTTCTTTTTATGGCTGTGTTTGTTGGCTCTATTCCTGTCCAGCTAGAGGGAGAGAGGGGAGGGAAGAGAAAGAAAGAGAGAGAGAGAAGGAAAGGAAGGAAGAAGAAAGAAGAGGGGGAAGGAGAAAATGGAGAGAAAAAGAGACCTTGGAAGGGAGACAAAGAAGAAAGAAAAAAGTGGATGGCTTGGAAATAGATGACTGGAGGCAGCCAGGCAGGAAGAATATGATTTTGGAGGATGCAGAGGTAGCAGGGATTTTTTGTACGAGGACATAATGAGGAGGTGGTTCAATGATATTTCAAGGCCTCATCACTTTTAGCTTACCACATTTACAAAACTCACCATGCAACAATCCATCTCAGTGGATCATCTCTGTGAGCCTCCACTACTTGCCCAATTGAAAGTGGGTAGGAAACATTATTTTGAGCAATAATTTCATTATAATCTTCCAACACAATGTAAATCAAGTGATCTGAGAGAGGACTTATCCATAGCCTCTCTTTACGTCCTTGAGGAAATCCAGCCCATGATAGAGGACTTTAAAGATAGCATCGATTTCTAGTGTTGATGCATCTTAATGGGTACTGATGTATAACTGATGATGAAATAACTAGTTTAATTTGGGATCTGATGTAAAATAAATAAATAAATAAATAAAATGGCAACACAACTTGTCAACGTGCAGAGGGTTTCAGAGATGGACAGATTGCCTGGCGTCATCTGCCGTACATGAGATTTGTGGGTCTGTCCATGCTTGTGGGACGGACTAAGGACAGGGGGCCCCCATCCCAAAATGTTAGTATTTACAACCTGAGACTTGGTAGACTCACCATGTTCAATGTTTCTTTAAAATCCACCATCTCCAGTTGTATGCCATGGTTCTTTTCTTCTCCAGTATCTTGCAAGCACTTAATATCATTTAGCAATGCTGCACTTTTTATCTGGGGTGTATCTCACTCGAAGTGGGAGGGGAGCTATTAAATCATGGACTTATGGTGAAGGGTGTGTAGTAATGAGGGGTTTGAGGGGAGGAAGTTGCTTGCAAGAAATCAGTAATGAAAGGGTAAGCGGTCTTATGTCTTGTGAGAGATAAGATTAATAGTGAATTATCTGAAGTGAATTTCAGCCTGTTGAAACCAAGAAATCACTTCCCCCCTGAGATGCCTCGTGTCGTAGCAGCTTCTGTAAATCAGGTATTATTTTAGCTCTACGCTTCATAATATGAGCTAACTTTCACATTTACAAAAACAAGTAATCCGAATGTATTTTCAGTGACGGGGGGTGGGGGGGTCGCTTCCCTGTGCCAATGTGGCACACCCAGAATTCTCAACATCTCATTTTTTAGAGCCCAACCAGCGGATGGGTGTGATCGCGGCTGGAACGCTGGTCTCGTTTTTACTGATTGTCCTGCTCTCGCTGCTGTGCTGCTGCTGCCTGTGTCGACACAAAGATGACCACAAGTAAGTGACGGATACCGTTGAATAAATCATTTTAAAAATTTGTAGAAAATATATTTCTTTCTTTTTTTTTTAAGTTTGAAGTAAATATTGACATTGAGTGGCAATGTGATGTAGCCAGCAAGCCCTCAAAGGAGGCACCGGGCCAGGTTTAATATCCCTCTTTGTGAATCATTTGGATTTCCATAGCATCATCTCTTTTACAGTCCTAACCAAGACAACTCTACCAACAGCAAAAAAGCCAAGCGGATCCTGTGTGGACGATTCAGCCGAATCAGCACTAAACTTCCCCGTATTCCACTGAGGCGACAGAAACTGCCCAAAGTAGTCGGTAAGCCCCTAAACTCTTTCTCATGCCCCACCGCAGTGCTGCTGGATGCTGCTTTCGTTTATGTGATCTGTCTCTTGGGTGCGTGCAACATGGGCTGCTGGAGTCCAAATCCCTGAGTTAACTTTTTTAAAAGCTGACGCATTAACAACAGATGATGACATCACAGTGGGGTATGTCGTCGAATATGACAACAGTGAATTCAGTGTGTGACACAGACGGATGGCAATCAGAGTGAGCATTTTTACTCTAGTGCTACCTTTGTCTGCCTCTTAGATGATGAATAATGTTGAAAAGTGTATGGTGGCTGCCAGGCGAGTGTGGGGTTTCATTTGAAAGGAATGCACTGGTTTTAGAGCCCCTTATTATTCTTGGCACCCTCAAATGTCATGTGTTCATGTTATTACAACCCCAAACTGGGGCTTTTTTCTTCCCATTTTCTTTGCTCATTTCCATCATCTTTTCTGGGGCTAAGGAGGAGGCTGTGTTATTAAAAGAAGCCCAGTGGTTGTCAAAGGGGCCTCGGGTGGTGGTGAGTGATGTGCTATCAAAGGCAGCACTGTTTGGGTAGACACTGCAGCCCTCCTGCCCCATTTGGAGGACTCGTGGTGTGTGACAGATCTGTCTGTGACCTCAGTCATTACAATTTTTTTCGAGTAGTATAGTAGACAGAAAGACAGAAAAAAACTATATGTTGATCTTTTTAAACCCCACTGCACGTGATTATACAAACAAATCAATTATGTTATTATTACTGTATCTCTTTAATCTCTGTACAGTAGAATAAATCTTCTTATTTGAATAGTGCATGCAGTTGAAGGCTAAATGCACAATATTTTGAGCACATGCAATTCTTATTCTTATTGTACAAGAAAGAGCATATAAGAGCTTAGAGGACGATGGTGCAAAATATACAATACAATGTAACAAAGTGCTTAACAATAACAAGAAGAAATAGATAGCCAGACAAGGAATTGGATTAAAAGGGCATATAAGAGTACAGTCAACATCAATTAAAAAAAGAATGCTGCATATTTTCTGGTTTTAACTTCTCAGACATGACTGAGTGTCATTGTAAACTGAATGTCTTAAGGCAAAACAAGCAACATGAAATTGAGTGTGGTGTGGAAGGAGACATGGTTTATTTTCCTTGCATGAGCAGCACGTGGCTCTCAGTTGTCCAATTTAATATTTAAGCTAGAGTCTGTCTCCATTATACCTCACTGCAAACTACAACACTTGTAAGAGCCTGACCATGTGAATAGATGTGTCAGCCAGAGGCACAAAGTCAAACTCACTTTTTTGTTTTGCATTTACAATGCAAGTAAATTATAATATTAAGTCAAAATTGACAGATAACGAAGAAGACACTTAGACACAATAGAGCTGAAATCCAGCTTTTTTTTCCTATAACAAATTATTTACTGCCTCTTCTATTTCCTGGTTTTCCTTAGATACATGTTTGCTACTTTGTTTTTCTGTTGGTTTATCCACAGTAGGTCTGCCAGTTTTAAGAAAGTCTAAATCTGACCGGGGATACTCACTCCTGCGCACAGACACACATTCCAGAGGGGGCCCGATGGGGCTGGAAACAGGAAATGGTCAAATTTACCCCAGCCAATGATGATTTATCCACACCAGGGTCAGTGGCAGCAGATGTGGCAAGACCAAATGAAAAAAAAAAGAAGAAAAAACGAAAAAAAAAAACAATACGGAGGGAGGCGTGTGAGGATTCTGACAATGTTTGCCCTTTTGTCAGCATAGTTAGCCTCCAAACAAAAACAAAGTCACCAACTCACCTTTTAGCAGAACTATGACTGTGTGTAGTCTGGCATTCCATGCTAAACATATTTACTACATGTCCTACAATGTCTGTCATGTCTGTTCTGCATTCCTTGCATCCGGTGAATCCAAATGCTTGCCCCTGGGTCAGCACTAAGAGCACACCACCTGCCTTTTTTGTCCTTATTTATCCATGGGGGAAAGTTGGCTGGCTCGACAAACATATTTGCTATAACAACACTGAAAAAGACAAAACCCTTCTCACACAATAATGAACTAAAGAGTTGTTCAATAGTGTGTAGAGTTCAGTCATAAAACAATAACAATAATATATAAATATATGATGATGTTTATGAGTACACTTAACCTAATTAGTGCCTGTTGTTACTGTGCTAGTATCCAGCTAATAGCTTGGTTATGATTATTACTCTTGGCTATTAGATTATGTCCCACTGACACTTTAGATGTTTCCCTACTGCAACACACCTGATTCAAATAAATGGGTCATTATTGTTGATTAGCTGACCATTAGAATCAGGTGTGTTGGGGCAGGAAAACATCAAAAACATGGAGGGCAGTGGATCCCCAGGACCAGGATTCCTTGTACAGAAATCTTTATGAACTACCATAGTATTACTTTCCTATAACAAAATTGTTCCCACACTATATCTATATTGTTATTGTAATTATTCGTATAACCTCTGAGCTAGCCATATTGATTGTGTGATGCTTTTGTTTAAATTGTGTTTAAACAGGCAAACTAATAACACTGCTATTTCAGGCCTTGTAACCGGAAGGTTGCCGGTTCAAGTCCCCACCAGGTCGAAAAGGGCTGGGGTACCCCTGAGCAAGGTACCCAACCCCCATTGCTCCCCGGGCGCTACTCAGTGTGGCAGCCCACTGCTCCTAATTCTAGGATGGGTCAAATGCAGAGAATAATTTCCTCTAAGGGGGATTAATAAAGATAAATGATAAATTATAATTATAATTACTATTGACAACTAATATCCCCTACTCAGTGCCCATGACTTCCAGTGCTGGACCAGACATTTGAACAAGCAGCCTTTTCGTTGCAGCTGAGCTCTTAAACCTGTAGACTTCCACTGCCCCAGGTCTGTAAATGCAGTTGCTTCCCCAACCCCCACCAAGCAACTGTGGCGGTAGAGTTCTGCAGCTGGGACGTGTCAATAATGCCCTGTTGTGCTGTGGCCTCCAAGTAGGAATGGATCACAGTGGCATCCAGTCTGCAGTGCAATCTGCAATCTGTGCTAGACCTGCAGTCCGGAGGGAGCTGCTTTCAAGGATAACAGTTGTCCATCACTGCATACACATAATGCTGCAAAATGCCCATGTGTTAGCTTGTCGACTAACTTAACTTAACAAAGGTCAGATGCTCTACATTCCTGCATTGCTCAGCGCAGCCATGCAGCAGCAGCTTAGTTTAGTAGTTTACTTGCTTTGGAACGCACTGTATATCATCACTGTGTTCATTGTATGGTAAACACAACATCTTAAAATGATCAACACATAAATGGGGGTGCCCTTAAATGTAACAACCCTCCACATACAAATCCAGCACACTTGTCATGGTAGTTGTTTCCTTTTTCACACACTGTGCTGTGCAAAAAAAAGCAGAGACATGTTAGATCAGTGTTGACATTATCCACCCTGCAAGAAGCACAATTTTCAACAGGCCAACACTTCAGAGAGACAAAAAATCTCAAGAGACAAAATCTATTTACTGGCATATGGTGTTAGGCAGAAAGCTGGGCAAGGGAATCGAGAGAGAGAAAACAAAAATCAGAGCGTTTATGATGAAAAAAGTCGGTCTTGTTCAGTCTTAATGATGAGCGGAACCAGAGAGGAAATAGGTCATCTGCTAATGATACACAGTATGGTTTGAATGTTCTTGTTCTGGAGCACTTCAGAAGTGCATGGCTATCAAACACAAATAAGGAAAGATGCCTTATGTAGAATGAGATTACTGATGAAATACCAATACATATCCATAATTCCATATAAGATCACCAAAATCTGCAAAAACCGTGCCTCTGATCTCCTAAAGTATCTCAGTAACAGTCAACAACACCTGAGGAGCAAGATGTTGTTCCCAGCCAGGTCACTGCCACAGCTAGAGGATTCCTTGCATGGAGAGTTTATCTGAGGTCTAAACTAACGGATGGACCCATGTGTCTTCGGCCATATAGAATTATCTGATGTGGTCGGTCAACTCAAGGTAATGGCTTTTAGAGTTTGGGCGAGAACTGTTCATGCCAGATGGAAAGATAAACCATGTGTGTCCGTCAGAGACCACAGCTGTTGCAGGACTGACAGGTCAGCAGAATGCTGCTGTGTCTGAAGGTGGGGGGAGGAAGATGGAGAGAGCCGGAGAGAGCAAATGAGGGAGAAAAATGACTTGACCTACATTTAACTGCAAAAGAAGATGGCGAAAAAAAATAATTTTGTGTCCCAGTTTCCTAAACATCTGCATCCTAGAGAAGACCAAAATAACGATGAGATAATCATATCCTTATTAGCTTAGTCTACAAAGCCGACATTTTATTAGCCTCATTTTTAAAGCTGAAATACACAACCTTTTATAAAACTGTGTAATGGTGTATGCACTGTATATATTATATACAATTTCTGATTATTGTGACCCAATGACTTCTGACCTTGCTGTGTTTTTATGATAGTCACAAAACAACAGTACCACCTGGAACCGCTATAGAGACACACAAGTTGTTTGATGTGTCTTTAATGCAAACAGCTGAGTTGTTATAAATCTTCTCATGTCATTCAATGAAGTATATACATATATGTATATATATATATATATATATATATATATATATATAAAACATAAATATCAACAGGAAAGAAACAACTGCTAGCCTCAGTTTTCCAGTGTGCTTCAATCAATGTCAAGTGAATTTCTACTAGAGGACTTGAACTCAGCACTGCTAACTTTCCCTACTGACAACATCACTGAGACCAATAAGCTGATATATGCAGCAGCAGCATCCGTGATTATCTTGATGCTTGGCTACAAGATGAACAGCATAAGGAGCAATACCCTCCATGGAGAATAAGGCTAGAAGCTAAAAACGGTTTTATCCAACTACTGACCTATATCCTGCCACAGCACAACATGAGAGCTCCTGTCAGGCATTGTTACAACTAAGGTGACTAGGCACATGGTTCAATACATGAGCAGAGCCCAAAAAGGAATTGTCAGTAACACCAGGGGAGCCAAGCACCAACTACTAGTTGACAGGGCAGTCACAACGGCTGTGACTTAATGACCTGATGACTCTAGAGGCCAACTCAAAGCCCATCACACAAGTGAGCATCAAATGTGGAATATACCATCCCTGCTGTTCTGCATAGGCCTGAACCCCCTCAGCCAGATTATCACAAAGAGTGGCTTTGGATAGCGACAGCAACATTAACAAGAAGGAACATGAGAAGCTTGAGAAATACCAAGGACTGATAGAGGAGCTAGAGAAGATGTGGCAACTGTTGTCCCAGTAGCGATAGGGCTGTAAACTGCAAACCTGGAGAATGACTGGCTCCAACAGATTCCAGGAACAACATTTGAGATCTCTGTCCTGAAGAGTGCATTCATAGGAACAGCTAAGATACTGTGTGGAACCCCTGGGCTCACAGGCCACTGGTAGAGGACCTGAGCTTGGAGGATACACAATTTTTGTGTTTTTTTTTTTTTTATTATTTTAATAATTTGTATGTCATTTAATGCAATACCATTGTATCTATTACAATTTCATATATTGTGAAAGCAATGACATATCATAGCTAAGACTGTTTTTTTTGAACATGAATACAATATTTTGTAAATTACCAACCACATCTTGGCATCCTGCAATTTTTAAAGGACTAATTTGCATACTGTATCTCTTGGTTTACTGCTAGTTTGGGACACAATGAGCACTTGGTCCATTAAAACAATGCTGTTGATCTTTTGTTAATTGAGAATGTCTGTCTCATATGATGATCAGCTGTTTCTTTTCTACCGTTTAGCCTTACAGGATGAAACTAAATGACTCACTTAAACCAACATTTCTGCAGCAGTTGTGAGAATGAATGAGGACAGACTGTTATTCTTGTTACATTGTTCAATAGCCTCTAGCTGACCGTTTAGCTTCTGAATTTGTTTTCTGTTCTCAGTAGCCCACCATGATCCAGACACCTTTAACTGCAGCTTCATCGAACCCCCTTCAGTGGCCGAGCAGCCCTCCCCTACCTCCTGGTCATCCCAGGAGTCCTTCTCTTCCTTTGACAGTAGAGATGAGGGGCCAGTTTACTCTCTACCCCATGAAGGTGGGTCACTGTGAACAATAAATAAACAATTTAATTGACACGCAAGATCCACAAAATGCTGTACAATGACATCATCTGTAATCACAGAGATAGCTGAACTTGTATCATGCCATCTAGAAACATGTTTTGCTTGGAGAACACACAGAGTATAAACAGGAAATGGAATAGTCAAGTCAGCATATGAAACAAATCCAAACACTGACTAACTCCTTGAAGTTGGGTGGGAAACGCCCATTTGAACAGTTTCTAGTCTGAAAGACTGCAAGTGAGGTTTTGTTTGTGGATTTTCTTTTTGAAAATGTGTTTGATTGATGTATTTTTAGCAGTGTGATTATGTTTTCCCAGCCCTATGAGTGGTTCAAGGACTTTGAAACAATTAACTTTCAGCAAAACGCCTCTGGCACAAAATAATTACTCTGACATTATGAAAGGGTTTGGGATTTACAAAGATAGGATCCTTTTGAATTGGAACCTCTCCAGCTCTTAAGAATGTGTATTTAAATTAAATTAAGTGATACAGATATTATATTTTCAATAGCACATGTGTATTATTTTCTGGTGGGAATAAAATAATGTCTCATAGCTGTGAGGACCAAATGTATGACTGTATTGTTATACAGTAGGTTTCATCTAGGTTTTATCTCTTACTATTTTATTTACTAGAACAATACATGGTAAATACAAGTACATTACTTGTATTCAACAGTCAATAATTATACACTGCAGAATTAAAAACAATCTGTATAGCATCCAACATGTTTCAGTTAGAAAATAGGTGACCATGGACCATGCACCATAACAGTAACACAAATAGAGAGGGCAATTTCCCTACTGCTCTCCGCCATAACTCAACTTTCAATCTGCCCTCACCGTATTTTAGCAACAATCACTACTTACTCACTGGGATACACGTACATTTAAAAATGCTCATTAGCCGTTAGCTTATCAATGATGGCTCCTTCCTCTCTATCTTATGTCTCTGAAGTCAAACACAACTGTGAAAGTAAACGACATAATACAGCTTACAGACACTGTTACACAGAGGGAAAACTGGGTTATTAAAAAAGGACTTGTGACACACAATCTATTATGTCCTAAATAGGTTGAATCTTAACTGTCACTGTGTGGTAATTTATTATGTATTTTAATATATAATTTGAATATTTATCTGTTATCATGTCTGACGTTCTATTTCTTTATAAAGGTCAATTAATTTGACTTTAATTTTGAATATTGGATAGATAATCTTTGACTAATACCAAATGATCTACCAATAACCAACAGAATCTGTGAATGAAAGCAAAGAGAAGTGCAGCCCCAGCCCAGCAATGGATAAGCCAGAAGCCATCACCAATGAGGATGATGCAGGAGAGTATACCTCTCTGAAAGACACCAGTATCACAAAGCCAGAGGGCAATGAGCAGCCCCCGATCAAGTCATCTGACAGTGAAGGGTCCACCAGTGGTTCTGAGTCCACAACTGCAGCGCTCTATGCCCGCATAGCTCGCCTCTCCAAGCAGTCCAAAGAGGATGATGGAAGTGGAAAGAATTGGGATGGAACTCCTACACCAGAGGCCAAGCGCAATGGAAAACCACCACCTTCACCTGGTAAGCCAAAACCACGTCCACCAGACCCATCCACCAAGCCCAAGATATCATGGATACATGGAAATACTCCAGGGTCTCCACAGCCAGAACAGCAGGGGCAGGGGTGCATGAAGGCACTTGCAGTGCCTAAGGAGAAAAAGAGAAGCTCAAGTGATGGCTCAGCCAAGAGTGAGGAGCGTCAGAAAATGGAGGAAAGAAACCGTGAGCAACAGAAGAAACAGGAAGGAAAGGCACCAGATGCCAATGACTCCCCCAGTAAACATAAATCTCTGAGAAGTAAGAAGTCAGGGGACGAACACAGCAGTCCCAGTCACATGGAACACATTAATGGTGTAGTTCAGAATGCCCTGAAGAAGATTAGTAATTTCCACAGTTCCTCATCCGAGAAGAAAAGTTCAAATGACAATCCAAAAGAGACCTCTAAGGAGCCACCCAAGAGCCCCAAGGTAATCCATCCCCATATGAACTCTGAGGCTGCCACACTGCTGGCTGCTCAGCTCAAGGAGAAAACCCAAAGTATCAACAGGAACGAGGGGACAGGCTTGACAAAGACCAATGGTTTCTCAACACCAAAGGGAGCCCGGGAGAAGCCAACACCTCCACAGAAAGCCAAGAGGAACCCTTCCAGTGGATTGAGCCAACAGGGCTCCTCCAAGCCCCTGCTGCCCACCTCAAACAGCCTCCAGAAAATGGTGACGCCTGTTTCTTCTGACATGGGGACTGCTGAAACCAAGAGCCCAGAGAAGCAGGACTTGAATGGCTCAAGGTCAGGCGACCCTACGTTGGATACTACACCAAAGAAAACCCCAATGAAAAAGCCCCCACGGAAGAAAGGCAAGGAGGGTACTTTGGATACACCTGAAATCAAAACGCCACAGCAAAAGACAGCCATCATGCCACCACAAATAGTGAAGTAGGTGTTTTTAACAATAAACGGCACGAAGATTGTGACAAATTTCAAAAAAAACTTTAATGGATTTGTTGGAATTCGTCGTTTTTCAGACAAGGAATTTAAACTTTTCCTATGCGAGTGTGCTGTGACTTCAAGACCACTCAAGAGTGACAGATGATTTTAAATTGATGGCATATGGGTGAGTTGTATTATAATGACCTCTATACACAATTATATTACATTTCAAGAATTCATTTCTTCTTTTTTTTTACTATGTATCAATTTCACATCACAACCTGTGGCCAAGCCGGACACAACTGTGAAAACAGTGGCACTTATACATTTTTCATTATTCTTCTCCATCCCGCTGCAGTATGTCCACCACTATATTTATATATGAATTGCTTTTGAGGTTGCATACATATGATTTTCTATGCAGGAGTCAGAAGAAAATAGCTATTTTTATGAATGCTCTCCACAGGTACTACTAAAGGTACTAAAAGTAACAAGAACATTTGTATCCTCTAAGGATTGCAAGCTACTTTCACTTTTTTTTATTGCATTGGACCAAAATGCAGCGTCCGTTTTTTTGTTGTCAAGGTCATTCTTTTCAGATGAAGGATTTCTTAAATATTGTCAGTTGAGCTCAACACATTCACACTTTCATTGTGATTTGTTGGAGAACTTTGTCTTTAGCAAATAAAACACATTTTATCCCCTTCTCCCTGTTGCTAGCACAACAGCTTTTCAAAATTCTCAGAATCTCAGAAATGTTCTTCAATCAACGTAATTTTAAATCCCAAACTGCAGAAGTTATGTTCTTTGATTTTTCAGCTTCATTGGTATGTTCAAGGATCTTCCATACACTAAAATAGCATTTTGGTTCTAAGGTCTTAGGTCTCTGTTGTTTAGTTCCATCGCACATTTTATGTTGAAGGCCAAACAAGCTTTTTCATGTTTTTGCAGAAAATGGCTATTTGAAACCACTTCCATACTTTTGCTAACACCAAATCCCCAGAAAGTGCTCTTACTGTATGTTTTTACTCAGTCAGCTAAACCACTAAGCCAAAAATGATACCCACGCTATCCATGCCCTCACTTAATGTCATGCTAATGAATCACTTTGAAGTTACATAATTTCTCTCAATTACAGCCAAATCTGCAGTTTCCCTGCGCTGCATATAAGAAAAAAAATGGTACAGGTCATTATAATCCAGTAGTGGCTGTTTTAGTGTTGTTCTGTACAGGTGAGGAGGAGACCACCGTCTTTTGTTTTGCTATTTTAACTTAGAAAAGAAAGTAGGTCAGTACATATGAGCTGTGTTATCATTTCACATGTATTTGTATATGCAAATAGACTTTTAAGTGAAAAAAGAAATGTCAAAGATGTATGTCCAATAATGATCACATTACCTTAAGCTAATGTAACAAGGTGCTTTAATCTCAATGTTGTTCTTCTAGGTTATGAGACAATATGGTACTGTGCATTGAGTGTTAAAATCTGCCTCAACTGTGGACCAGTTTAAGTGGAGTTGACCTAAATGTTGTTACCAACTTTTATTCAAGTGATTATTCTAATACCAGTCAGCCAAAAAAGGTAAGCCTTTAAGTGGGACAAAGCTATTTTAAAAGTAGCACTTAAAACATGAGCTTTGGCAATGTGCCAGGAGGTTAAACATACATGAAGGTAATATTTTGGACAAATTTATATTTTACATTCAAGGCTGATTTGAACTAAATAAACCGTGGTTTTATATAATTTTATCAAGGTACATCACATTCATCACATTTCTTAGTGTTGTGTTGTTTTTCAACTTGTTCTACTTGTATACATTGTGTACTTTTTATTGTCCTTGTAAGCTGTGCTTATATGACTTTTTTGGTCCCATTGTTTTCTCTTTTTTTTGTTTTGTTTTGGTGTCATTGAACTGGCCTTCTTTTGCATTTGCTTTTTGTTTGGTATGTCACTTATTTTGGAGTCTGTAGCAAACCTACAGTATGAGTACCTTCCTCCTGTGAAGTTTACAGCAGCTTTGTCATTTTTTTCTCTGTTGATGCAATTGTTTGTGTAACACTTAACTCCATGATGCAGAGTGTAATTATATGGAATTAATTGCTGCGCAGGAATTCTGTAATCCTCTTGTCTTGTTTTGTTTTTTTTTGGTTGTTATTGCCTCACATTAAAAAAACAGTTCATACAGAAAGAATTGCACAGTACTACTATGATACCACTGTTGAAACCTTTGCATAATATACGTAAAACCATAACATTGTGTAGTTACAGTATGAAGAGGAAACTTTTTCTATCTGACTGGCCTGTGCATTTTTTCATAGGCTTATGGAGCATTTTTATAAAGAGGGGCCTGCTGCAAAACTAACTGTAAGGTATATTTTGTTTGTATTGGTTTGTTTTCTGCAACTTTTATTTCCATTTGTGTATGGTCATTTAATTAATATTTCCTTATTTACCTCTTTGGAATAAAAAAAAAAAACGCAATACATGTAGCTGTAGTCAAATCAGAATTTAACAATTACTCCTGGATATACAGTGACAGCCATAATGTTTGTGCCCATGGGGTCATAACCTCTTGTTGGCTCCTCACAATGTCTTATTCCTGTGTACATTAACACAAATAGAAATAAGGTTAATGGAAATATATTTTATAATACACCACACACATGTATTCTCTCAATATATTCATACAGATTTGCCTTTTCATTCAACATTTGGCTTCTGAACTGTTGGACAAGGCCGGAGTCCTATGGAGGTGTTTTGTCAAAGAACCTGAAGGAACCAGGAGACTGTTGATTTGTAGGGGGCAATGATGACAAGAGCCCCTTTCATAGGAGGAAAACATTGGTAACTCTGTGCTGAGGAGTAAATCACATGCCACATATGCATCCTCTTTTAGCGGAAAAGAGGTATATAGCCAGGATCAGGCCACAAGGCTGTGAAGGCGGATGAATGGAAGTAAGGATGGCTGGATGGGTCATGTGATGGTAATTGGAAGCAGACAACAAAGCTTTGTTTTGGATTGTACTCTCTCTCTACACGGTATTCTACGTGTGTAACGAACGCATGCATGTTCGATGAGGTCTTGAGTTAAGTTTTTGAGTCTGGTTTTAAATTCATTCAACATGCCTACTTTGATGCAGTCTTTTATTAAGATTGACAATTCTAATATTTGTTTTTCATAACACACAAGACTAAAATATTATCAACATGTTAAGGCGTGGAAGTAACACTTTGCAGTATTGAAACAGAGCAGATTTCTGGACCCAAATGTCTGGGTATTCACATATGATGAATGCGGTTGTATATTGTATATATTACAGGATATTTTATATTGCAGGAGCGCTTGGCTTGAACATGCTGGGGGCAGGACGCTTGTCCACGTGGTTGCTGTGAATTTTCTGGATTTGCCACTGCATGGTTCTCATATTGGCTCATGGCAGAACACGTCGCAGACAATTTGGTCTCTCATACACAGTGCTTAACAAATGTGTTAGACCACCACCCAAAGCCAAAGCTGCTCTAAATTAATGGCATTGGTAATTATCAAAATGTTTTTTTTTTATGTTTCTGTAATGATTAATACACCAGCATATAGAAGTTCTTTAACCTAAATTATATATTTTTTTAATGCTAAAACATAATTGTTCTTTCAAATTTCAAATGTACTGTTTTACAAAAAAATGAAAAATAGTAAAGCACTTGATTGATTAAGATGTACAATTATAGTTATTTGCACTTCTCTCTTGTTTTTATGACAGGTGGTCTAATAAATGTGTTAAGTGCTGTATATTGTGTCCTGACAATTTTAGGATTGTCTCAATGAGAGACAGTAGTGTGCTCCTACTTTTATGTTATTTTGTAAATACTTCAATTAATGTGTATAACATTTTTTAGTCGAATATTTTATAGTTATTTTACCTCTTTGAAGCTATATTCCATCACAGGTTTCCTCAGACCTCACACACAATCCTATTGTTTAGTTTTTAGGTTTTTTTTTCAACCAAATCCATATTCAAAGCTCAACATCTCATTTTGAGTACAGGACAATGACTTGAGGTCTGACTCATTGCCAGGACGTAGAGGAATGTTGACACAACTGCCTTCATCTGCCCATCCTCAGCTCACAGATGGAGAAGATCCTACCAACACATGCTCTTTTTTTAATCCCTGACATGTTGTTGGAAAGTCACAGCTTGGAAATGAGCATTGCGTGTCAACACTGCGCAACATTTCAGGATAAACTGTGCTGATTGATCATGTGTGTCATTGCTTGTGATGGATTTATGTGCCTGCTGCTTTTAAATTGTTCTAAATGGAAGAGGTCTGTGTGTATTTTTGGAACTTGGCCTTTTCATATCCCCTCCCATCCCCCTGCCGTTTTCTGAGTGTCATATTTTGCTCATTTTATTGACTTGGTATTGCACATTGACGTGTGAAACGTAAAATTGCTCTGACATGGTGGCACAAAAGAACACAAAGAAGTGACTGTACAATATAACGCAATGCATGTTGAAGAAGTCAGGGTGAGTAGTGTGGGAAGGGGTTTCAGTGACATCTCAACTGCCAGTCTAAACATAACTTGGAGCGGGGGCACCCTGGTTGTGCCAAATCTATAGAAACTGCAAGGCTTTAAAACCGAGGCCCTATGAGTCAGCCAAAAGCTCTGGACTCCAAAACCCGACTCCATTCCATGTGTTTCCATGGCAACATGAACAGATTGGAACCACATCTGGTAGCCATTTCAGTCCCTGCGAGGAGAGGAAGAAAGAAATTTATGAGTGAGGGGGAAAAAGACAAATATTTTCTGCAATGCAAAGCAGAAAGAAATCGGAGTCGAGTTACACTTAAAAGAGCTTGAAAATATTGATTCCTCTGTGGACTGACTTGACAACAATTTTTCAGTGCCCACGTGAATTCAGCATTGTGGATTAAGCTTATTTAAACAGATATTCAGGAAATAACAACTTCTATTAGCATATTTGATGCAGCAATAAGGTAATGGGTAATGTGGTAAAAGTAAAAGTCTGAGGTTTTCATAAGAAAAATTAAATATCTTTTGTTCTAATCGTTTTACTGTCTGACATACATGTGTGTCTGTTCTGGCCAAGATTTCCTGAAATGCTGTCATTTCCCTGGTTGATTCATTGCACCAGACATGGCCAGGCGAGATTAGAAAATGCTGTTTTCTTCTGTTATCCGCGTCGACGCGCTGTCTACGAAGAACACTGTCTAATTGCAGTTCCCCTTACACGTTCAGTGTTGTTTCTCAGCCCTTTGGAAATGCCAGCATCGAATGGAACTATGAAATGACATTTACTGGAAATGGAACTGGTGCTTTTCTCAAGCCAAAACCGCTGAGAACTGAGGTCAGTGCGCAACCAGAAGACGGGGGAAACGCCAGCATCAAATGTGTGTTTATAGATTTCCAGTGACATCTACTCACTCTGTGATTTAAGACTGTCATTATAATAGAGACACAAAAGTCCTTTTGCAGTTGCACAGAGTTACAATGTGTAAATGGACAAGTTAGAAGTAAATCCACCTCGAATCCAAAAAAAGATGCTCAGAAGAACAATTGAAAGGATGAAATTAAAAAAGAAAAACATTAAATCCACTTCATGTAACAGTCACATGAAGTCAAAAATAGACATATTTGCAAAGGGAGGTCCAACCTGTGCACTCTGGTGTAACTTCACTGGTTGGAAAAATAAGTTGCTTGATTGTCAGACCGTGAGAAAATGACTTTGAAATGAGAAATCCATTAGCTCAATAATTAGTTTCAGGTTTTCGCCCAATGCAGTATGATGTCAGATGTATTCAGTGTTTTGAGTCATATAGACAATATGCATATGAATTACCGCATCATGCAATAGGTACATGATTGACCCGAGTCGCTTTGAGGACAACAGCCAGAAGTAAAAAAAAGAAGTAAGTTAAAAAAGAAGGAAGAAGGAAAACAAAGGGCAGATCTCGTTCCCAGTTCCACCGCAGACAATGACTTTCAATGTTTTGCTGGGTGAAGCTTTGAAAGCAGGGCTGTCAAAAGAGGATGGGACGTATTGGTTGCATTTTTTTCAAAGTGCAGTATGCTGCAGATAGCTTCTTGAGACTTACAGAGCCTGTTTTTAAAGTTGGCGTATGAGACTAAAACCTACTATTAACTTTACTTTTTGCTGCATCCGTCACATCCCCAACTATACTTTGAGCCAGACTGACATATTATTATTCCAGCAGTGTTCAAACACAACGCTTCTCAAAGACACATACACACATGTTCAGTAGTTTCATAAATGTGAAAATACAAATCAATATAAATAGACAGAAATGTAATTAAGTCACATTTGCTCTTTTTGTCCAGATGGAGTTGTTTTCTTTTCTTTTCCCTCTCTTCTTGCACATTGAGGGGTGTGCAAGCCGTTGTCTGGGACTTCAAATTGCCCTGAAATGTTCCCTCTTTGTCAGCATAATTTTATGGAACGAGCGTATTAGGGGAGAAGATTTGGATGGCTAATAGGAAGCAGATCAGATGCTGTTTTTTCTTTTCTTTTTTTTCCTGTCTTTCTTTCTCTCTCTGCCTCTCTCTACTTTTCTTTCTTTCTTTCTTTTAAACCTCTCATTCTTTAGTTTTTCTCTGTAGCCCACTTATCTTCCCTCGTCTTTCATTCCCTCACACACCCATCCATCCGCTATCTGTGCAGTAAAGTGGGACTTCAGACTTCATAATGTGGCTTGAGGTTTCAGCTTTCACATAATTCCACAGGCTGACCCAAAGTTTTTTTTCTTCTTTCTGCTTCTCACTCTAACCTGGAACACTAGAGAGTGCGAGGGAGCGCGAGAGAGAGCTGCTTTATTATTCCACATTGTGGGATGGAAAATGAAAACGATCACAAGAGTAAATATGTCTGCACAAACCCAGGGAAAATACACAGATGGCTTGTGTTTTTATGCGCTGAACCCCAAATGTCCCGACAATCAGTCCTGTCTGTGGCCATCAAACTGTGTCAGCTTTGTTGTTAGAGATGTAACCGTTCATTCTTTTTTTTCTTTTTGCTTTGGCCTGTTACAGAAATACATGTGGATGCAGGATTACACATCTTTATCGTGCAAGAACATCTAACCTCTTTACAGATCCGCCTCTATTGCATTCCTGTGACTCAGACGCCTGGGTCAGGATTATTGACACTCTTCTTATCAGCGGTTTATTTGGTTGTTTTGGTTCGCTGTATGTGGGTGTAGTGCAGCAGCGTGTGTAGGGAAGTGTTAGCTATTCCGCTTGACTGTGGCTGTGAGTTGGTGTGTACATGACCCTCGCAGCCCTGTTCTACTTTGCAAGACAACACTTGAGTCATTATGGGGAGCCATGTGTTTCTGATTACCCCAGCACAGATTAGAGGGAGGGGAGCAGCGGCTGCTGTCTGCTTGCCCCTCAGCTACTCTGATGTGGCCAGCAACTGGACAACCATCGGGTGAACATTCCTCCACTTTTTTCACCCTCTTCCCACCTCCACATCCGCCATGATGTCACGATACCGAGCCAATCGCATCACCTTATCCTGTTCCCCATCGAAAACATGTAAACACTGAAATCTTTGTTACTCAGATTAGTCGTACTTGACCTACAAATCACGCTACATGCACCAGACTGTCACAGCTGCATTCTTCAAAATGTGACCACGGACAACTGTAAACACAGTTGTGGCTCTGCAGTGTGACTGTTAAAAAAAACAAGGAGTTTAGAAAAGTATGGTTTCTGTTGTTACTTCAACCATGTGATACTTATTTTACCTCCACAGGAAGAGTGTCGTTTGATCCCCTCCCTCCAGGCGAGGTCAAATGTCAACGACGGCTGCAGAGCAGCTGTCCCACAGAGTGTGAGGACAGTAACACTTTTGGAAATTAGCATTTTAAAGTTAGCGGTTCAATATAAATGTTTTGGTTTGTGTAATTGTATGTGTTTAAGTTTTAAATTAGTCAGATGAGAGTCAGCAGACTAGATGAGAATAGATGTTTACATGAAAGGGTCACTGGAATCTTTTCATGAGGTCAACAAACACACACACACACACACACAATGTAGATTGGAGATTAACAAATAATAATATATTTTTTTTTGAGGTGACTATAGTGCCTGTAGTGCCTACTGCATAATATACAGGTTTGAATAATGTCACCATGATAAGTGAATTGTGGTCCTTCTCTCTCACATTCACTGTCAACACAAAAAAGCTAATAAAGTGACTTGCAGTGACTCATTTTTGTCATATTTGCCTGTACATCACAGATCATCATCCGTGGGCAGCAGTGTTGCACAGCTCTCTGTGGCCCTGCATGGGGATAAGTAGAGCTCCATCATTTTAGGTCATAGGTTCAAGCTAACCACAAGCTGAATCAAATTCAGTACCGTTGTTGTACTTCATGAACACTATATTTGTAAATGTTACCAAGAGGCCCTGTTTTTTTGTTGCCTTAAACTATTTTTTTAATTTACATACAGCTTTTTTTGATCTAACCAATCATTTTTTTTTGTTTATCTTAACTATGATTTGTTGTTTTGTCATTCATTCATTTAACCTTTAAGCCCATTTTGAAGATCTGGCCAGGAAAATGAGTATAATGGTATTTGTAGTGGTCCAGGACCTTTTTTTTTTACATGAAATAAATTATCCATTATTAGTTATTCCATATTTAAAACAAAGAAGAGAAGAGTTTGCTTGGTTATTAAAACACGAAAGCTCTGAAGAAAAGCTAACAAAAATGAAAAATGAATATAGTTTTCTTAAATGAATATAGTTTTCCAGTTGGGGCCAGTATACTGAATAACCACCAGGGTGTGACTTATGTTTAACAATGTCAGTAAACAATTTCCTGAGGAGTCAGTGGTCTCAATCGGTAATATTTGTAAATTATGATGCACGGCACATATGAATAGACACCAGTGGCATGGGTGCCATTGATGTCTTTGAGCTTGAACCTTGAAACCTTGAAAACAGGAGTTCAGATTATTATGAGTGACAAGCTAAACCCAGTCTACTTACTGTAGAGTGGAGAAGCCTAATTGGCATTATATTGTTAATGAATGGAGCCTTCCACATGGCCTTCACCTTCCTCAGTGCGGCCTCTCTTTATGAGCAAACTAGAGCACAGCAGACAGACATGCAGCAGACTTCCCCACGTGCTCCTTGAGGCTCCTGACAGAAAAACACACACACACACACACATAAAAAAAATAACTTATATTGAGATTGTTCACCTATCCTCCTCTTGAATTGTGCAAACAACCATTCACTAGTGAAATTCCTCATTAGAGCCTTTTTTTCTGTCTCACTAATGTCTGTGGACTCCATAGCAGAGCAGACACACACACACACATACACACACACACTAATGTCCTGCTGGTAGGCTGCATCTGGAGTTTTGCAAAGACAGGAAGTGTGTGTGTGTGTGTGTGTGTGTGTGTGTGTGTGTCTGTCCTTATAGTAAGCTCTCAGAAGGAGGCATGATAACAGAGACGTGTTTCATTGTTTGATCTTTCGCCAAATGCAAGTGTTGCTTTTGGCAAAAAAAAAAAAAAGAAAAGAAAAGAAAAAGCTCAGCATATGCATGTTTTGCGAATGTTTTTAAAAATGGTCGCGTTTTCCCCCTCTGTCAGCGAATTATAACAGCATCCTATTTTTGACAGGCACCCTGTGATGTAAGCTGAAACATGCTGATGCCGAACACATATGGTGTACATGTAGACATACACACACACAACTGACTGTGGAGTCAGGCACAGCAAGATCACCCCACCCCCATCTGCTCATTGCGATTTCTCCTCTACCTCATCAGCTTTCTCTTTCTCTTTTTCTTTTTTCCTAACTCAGATATTTCAGCGCTGTTTTGCTTCTGGGTCAGAGATACATTGTGAGAAACAGGAGTGAACCTGTAAAACTTACAGATGCAAACGCACAATCGTACAGGCCCACGGATTTACGATGGCTGCCAGGGGGAGGAAACCCTGTTAAAAACAGGGGACTGTTTTACTGCCATTTGACACATTATCTCAAACAGCAGAGTGCAGGACTGTGAGCAGCAGAGCTGCTGGGTCTGGAACAGACAGAGACAGAGAGATGGCTTTGCTGCAGCATTCCAGGCAGGAATGGTTTATTTTTGTTGGAAAAATAATTGTCTGTGGCTAAGATTTGGATGTACATTTTACCCGCCAAACTGCCAGGAAGTGCACATGTGGCCGTTACGCCCTCTTGTGGTGACCTTCTTACAAGACAACTTCCATAGAGTGTACATGTTGAAAATCACAAAGGAATTAAACACTACATGTTTTGCAACTATGGCGATGGGGGCGGGCGGGCGGAGGCACGAAGCATTTATATACTGCTAAACAACCTTTCTGAGCACTGGAATTCACCTCTGGAACTTTTTGTAGGTGCTTCATTGTGCTTACAGTCTTTCAACCGTTTTTGCTGCTGACTCATTTTACTTGAGCAATGTTGCTGTTGCCCATCTTGACATAAAACAAACCACTTCCTATTGTGGCAACCCCTACAGGGGCATCAGCGAGGTCTGCGTTCACAAAACTTAAAAGACTTAAAAGAACTGTTTTGGTGGAAGCTTATTTACTTCTCTGGTGAGGGTTAGATTGTTAAAGGCCAGTTTGTAAGTCTTGAAAACACTTGCAATAACAGACTGCTTTTGAAGTACAAACATTACATCCAACCCTCTCCTGTCAGCCCTCTTGTCCAGAAATATGCCCTCTTTTCTGTAGCTGCCCCTAAACTTTGGAACGAGTCCCCACTATTGACCATTTTATCGCTTTTAAAGACCCACCTCTTCTACTTCGCCTTCACTGCACGATAGAAAGTCAACCCAGACACTTCTGTGTAGCTTATACCATTTTACTGTTCTGTTTTACTTCTATTTTTATTGATTTGATGTTGCTGTGTCTTAACATCTTAAATCTTTGGTTGTTGTTTTTTAAATGTGGTCTAGAAATAAAGTTGACTTGACTTGATCCTAAACACTGGAAGCTGTTGTATGTGAAAGTCGGAGTTTTGGCTGAACTTGCTATTCTTGCTATTATCTGTACATATACATATAAAAAAGTATATATACACACATATATATATATATATATATATATATATATATATATATATACTTATTTTCACTCTGTGTCCATTGTTACAGTATATGTTTCAAATCGAAGAAGAATTCAAGTTGACTCTCCATACTTTGTTTTTAATACACAAAGTCAATAGACATGTCTCTAAAGAAATGTACCTTCAGGTTTATGAAGCTGAATTCTGTGTGTCAGCAGCATGAGCGTGGGTGGCTCTCAGTGGCCATCAAGTACCAGCAGGTTTATTGTATGGGAAAAAGTGATAAGAGCCCAGATGCTGTGCAATTTGTGTGGACCCCCAATGACATCTAATGTGGAAGAAACTATAAACCATAAGGCAGGGGGCCCCTGCATGGCTTATGGAAATCAAAAACAGCCTATACAACAATGAGAGCTGACAAAAGAATAAAGAGCATGCGGGCCAGTTTTCTTGAGTGCAGAGATTAACAGGTATTTTAAAAGAGTAAGGAGAAAAACAACTGAAAGAAAAAATGGAACCCAGGTGTTCACTGCTCCCCTGCTGGAATATGTCATGGTCTTGTCCACTCTGAGAAATTGTCCAAGTGTGTGAAAGAGTCACATATTGTTGGAAAAAACTTTGGCAAAAGAAGTGAAAGATACCATGTGGCCCATTCTGGTGCTTACATTTACCCTCACTGTTTATGCAACAGAATCTAAGAATGACACTGCAATGGTTGAGGAAACGCTTGTTATAGCCAGAGGTAAACTGCTGGTGAGTACAGACTGAAATCCACACAACATAAATATCTGTAACGTTATCTGGATTAGATAGACAGACAAACTAGTACCAGATCCTTATGAGGGATTTTAAAGAACTTATTTATTATTAGGTTGTGTTTTTTTTTTACTTTTACAGTACATTGACAAACTGTTTGGTTAACACTTGGTTAACTGGTTAAAACAGGCAAGAGGGACCGGGTTTTTTTCCACATGTTAAGTCAAAAGGGGAAACAATATAACAACAACCAGCATGTGGGGAAATTGGTAAGATGAGGGATAAGCCACATGCTGTCGTATCAGAGTATACTGTATTCTGCAGAGATATAAAACCGATTTGTGGCAGCTTTGATTACATGCAGAACAAAGCGTGCACAAAGCCATTTGTCATGCTGTTTTAACAACTATCTGCTGTCGTCCTAACAGGCTCCCAGCGTGGTTGGATGAGGCATAAAGAAAATGCCCGAGCTTCATCTTTTTCTCATGGAGCGATGGGCTCTGTAGTATCCTTGTGCTCTTTGCAGTTTCCTCAGGCGTCCTGGTGAGGCATTGGTGACATTTCCTAAAAAAAGCAGTACAACGATTCTCTCGTGACCTTTTCTTGCAAAACTGGCAAGTTCCCTGTCAGCAGAAAAAAAATCAGCTTTTCCAGGCAGTAATGTTAAGTGTGTCTAATGATGTGACTCAAAGTTGGTCGTGTGTGTTAGCAGCTCAGACAATATTAGGTTTCCACTCTCAGTTTTAGGAAAGCCAGGGTCGGGCTATTGTTTAAATGTAAGGTTAGGTCACACTAAATGTTTGACACTTTTTTTCTGAAAGTTTTTGTTATTTTAAAAGTGCATACATGTTTAGTCTAGCCTATGACTTTTGCACAGCACTTCCTTCCGGTTTTTTCCCTTGATCCCTTGCTTCCTTTGTAGCCACAACTTGGAGTATGATTCATCAGAGGAGAAGAATCCACGTCTGATATTGTACAATGACAAGGACGAGGTTGTAAAGGTGAGTTGTGGAACAACCTGGTGATGGGGGTTTATGGAAAGTGCTATAGTCCAGAACACTGAGACATATTCATGTAAGTTTTAAGACCGCCGTATCTGATATCAGATCCTCCCTCACCCCGAGAAAGAGTGTTTGAAAGAGCTGCAAAAAACACGTAATGGCAAAAAAAAGAGGGAGGATAAAAGTCTATGCATGAAAATTTTGACAGCTGAGTATTAACTTTTATACTGAAACAGGATACATGGTCCCAATGTTGATATACATTTAATGCCCTGAAATTACTACAGTTCAGTGTTTCCCACAGACTTTTATTTTTATCAGTGTGGAAAAGCCCTTGAATCCACATTTAGGGCAGTACGGGACAATAAAACTCTCCACTGAAACCAATGATAATGAAGTTCTCCCTGCTGTGATTGAAAAGTGAACTGTTCGTTTTATAGCTTTCTTGAGTTGAATTTAGAGCATTTACTTTCCCCATAAAGCTTATGTGGGAGTTTTTCATTCTTTTTTTGTGTGTGTCTTTGGAAGACTATGTGTTATTACTATGTGTTTTTATTCGTTGCTTCATAATGTGGGCGGGAGCCCTTTGAAATGTTATAATTTGAATATGAATGAAGAGTGCTATCAACTTGCTGAACATATAAATGTAACTAAAAGTGCAGGAGGTAGTGGGGGGGAAAAAGAAACAAACATATGCTTTTCACCATAATGTGTGTCAGCTCTTGTGCATGTATTTTTTCCCCCCCGACACGTCAGACTGTTCCAGTGAAGAAAATGAAGGCAGATGAGATCAGCAGCCTGTTAGACTCACTGGGTTTCTACAAGAGGTCCCAGAAAGGGGAAGAGGTGCCTGAGGAGTTCCAACATTTCCCCCTGCCAGCCCCACGGGATGAGCTGTGATGACATCTTGTGGCCAAACTCTGCAGCTGCACCTGGTCTCATTAATGACGTGTGGGACCCCAAGGTTTAAAAAAAACCAGGCTCCATTCTGAAGACTTGCTGGCTAGGTGCTTTGTGTAGGGTCTAACAACCTGTGTCGTTCTCCTCTGGAAATAATTTGAATACTAACAACTAAGAATAAAAACAGCTGTAAAGCACCTCAACAATTATTTGAATGAGATTTTAATTGGTGCCTGCTTGGCAATGTAATGCATTTGTTTTGTATTATTGTGTTATGCAAACGATGTGTCCTTCCAAAACAGGATTTCAAGATACCATAACAAATATTCTTCTTAACTCATGACTAGGGTGATACAAAAATAAAATGCAGTTCACTCATTGTATTCGAGACGTCCTTTTCATAGCTGTAAGCGGCAAGAGAAATAATAGAAGATACAATACAGAGCTCTTTAGGCCATGGAGAATTGTGCGATTTACTTTAAATAAAGACATTGTTAAGGATCTTATAAATAATTTATATATTTTATTGAACCTGTATCGCCTCTGAATTTCTAAAGTAGGAACAGGGTTATAAGTCTAAAAGTCACATATATCCCCGAAGCATGGGTTCATTCATTGTATTCAAGTGTGTCTGCTTCATGTCACTTTATATTAAACAAGGGTATACTAAGAGAAGAAGGGTTTATAGAAAACACAGTGCTACCATACTGAAAACAGACATTTGACCTAGTTTTATCAGCATGCTAGACAAAATATATCCCTGTGTAAAATTCAGATTTTCATTCACGCATTATCCAGAGTTTAGTTTTCATCCACATTTTGTCTTCATATATAAATGTAAACTAAATGTTAAATTAGATGAATGCATTTAGTGAGAATAAGTGGCCACTAAATGACTGGCTGACAGCCACGCTGCTGTTCCGGCCTAATCCTAAACCCGCCTCCCTCATCATAATCTGATTAGCTGCAGTGTCTGCCAGCGAGTCTGTGCATATGTCCATTTGTGTCTCTTTGTGCCTGCAACTGTGCATGTGTGACACGCGAGACAAGCGGGATTAGCAGAAGACACTGAAACGCAAACACAGTTTAGGTCTTTAGTTAGGCTTGGTAACGGATGAGCAGATCTGTATCCACAATGCCTGTGTTTTATTCACCTGTCCATGAGAACATGCAGGTGGGCCTGGCCTACATGGGAGGCTCAGTGTTCACCAACAACAGGACAGCAGATAGTGACTTCACCCGGGAGCAGGAGGACACATTTGGTCAGTCACTGATTATAGTGCTGCTGTCTAGTTGCATAGGATGCATTTGTGTGTGTTGCTAATGCACCAGACAACTAGACATGTATGTAAAGCTGTAGTTTGTGGACTTTTGTTATTATTATGTACTTTTGTACCATACATTTAAAACTGGTAAGTTCCATTGCTGAAGCCGATCTGAGAAATTATCTCAGCCAAGCCATGAATCCATGGATGAAAGTTGCAAATCACATTATTGATGAATGATTTCAAATTCACTGCATTTCAGTCTGCCACAACAATAACACTGTGCAGTTTCAATGTCCTGGCTGATAGGTGCACATTTCACCGAGTTCACCATGCAGAGAATAAAATGTGCATTTCTCTTTTAATGCAGCTGTGTCCTGTGATTGTGCTGTAAAATGTCTGACTATAGAGAATATGGATCATGGATGCAATAGAGTTAAGTGTTTGTTGATGATATTTGTGTTGCAGGAGTGAATGAGTCAGTCTCTCACCTTCCCCTGCAGATGCTTCTGTACTTTAACATGTTTTACTTCCCCTGTTGGTGGTTCTCTGCTGTGTTCATGCTGGAAGTAAAGGTCAGTTGATGAAAGTTAGTCTGTTAGTTTGTCACACCACCAAAAAAACATTGGAAATGCTTATGTTTTACTGTATTTTAGTAGGAATTGTATTAATTTCTGGTGAATCCAGTTGTGTGAAATTGGAAAATTAAAACTGAATGACTTTGGTGCCACCTATTGATGAATTCTTACTAAAAAAAATAAAAATAAAAATAGAATTTGCTGTACTTGTGCGCTTTATTTGCAGTTCTATCATCTGCCGGGATATTACCAGGCTCTGCTTATAACTGGGATGATCCTCCTCACAGTGATTGAAGTTGTCCGACTTTATCTGGGCTTCATTGGCAACCTTAAGGAAAAGGTGAATCAAGCCAACATTTTCTCTGAACTACACCACAGAGCTCTTTTATCGTCTTGTCTCAGAGGAAGTGGCTCCTGCAAAGAATGCTGTGTAATCTAGCGTCTAGAGTTTGTGTGTGTGTGCCTGACTGCTATATATTTGCATTGCCTTCTACCAATCCAAATTCTCTCTCTGTTTCCCTGTTTGTCATCAGGTGCCAGAGCTCGCAGCCTTCTGGCTTCTGTCTTTCATGTTCCAGCTGCCAGTGCTGCTCTTCTTCCTGACTGATGAAGGAATTATCATCCTGCCTCTGGAGAGAGCTCTCCACTCGCTGTACCTCCTCTTCCTCCTTGCTCAGATCTTGGCTTCCTTCCTGGCACTCAGGACTATGACCCGAAAGCTCACCCTCCTCTTCCATCTGCGCGAGTTTGGCAAGGTGGAGAGTTTCCGCCACGCAGGAATGAGCCCTGTCTACGGGTTGCCCTACCATCGAAGTGTGCTGCCTGTGTCACCGACCCATCATACATTTCACTAAAAAAAAAAAAAAATCAGTCTTATTTTAAGATGTTTTTTTTATTATTTGGCATAGCTCTACACGATGGCTGTGAGACAGATCTGAAGATGCTGAGATTTTTGTTGGGAGTGAACAGGATGGACAGGATTAGAAATGAGCATATTTGAGGGACAGCTCGGGTTGAACAGTTTGGAGATGAAGTAAGAGAGGCAAGGTTGAGATGGTTTGGTCACGTGCAGAGAAGGGATAGAGATTATAATGGACTAAGGATGTTGAAGAAGGAGCTGCCGGGCAAGAGGGAAAAGAGACGGTTCATGGGTGTTGTGAAGGAGGACATGAGGAGAGAATACACCTCCATGAGTTGGAGGCAGATGATTCTCTGTGGCAAACTCTAAAGAGAGAAGCCGAAAGAAGATTTGCTTTGTTAAGAGCAAACAGTTCCTGTTCCTAAAACGTACGTATATATGTATATGTAATATGTACTTAAACTTTCACAGTTTGGGTTACTAATTAAATAGAAACATTCAAACTCACTGTCACACCTATGGGAAATGTAGTCCCTCCAAATTAAAGCTGCAGCAATGTCATCCTTTGTTTAAGTCTCAAACACTCAAGATCAGAGATAATCACAATATTCTCATATTTGGGCCAAATCTTCTCATATAAATCCAGATCCGGACATCCTCAGGAAGAAGCTTTTATTATTTGATATACAAAAGAATAAGGAAAACAATGATGCCAGACTTGCTGTTGTTGTTACTCAACAAAAGATGACATTTTTAACCCAAATGCAGCAGACTCTGTGAAATATTTATGACCACACAGTGGCAGTCAGTGACCATAGGAAGGATGGGGAGCATTTCACAGTGCTGCATAGTCCAATGAGAATAGATTATCATGCAGCACATGTCCTGATCAGGGAACCCTCTGACAGAGGAATAAAGGTTACGCATGTTCTCACTTGAACGCAATACATTATTTGGTAATCTATAGGTCCAGTCTGCATGGAAATCAAGTTTTGTCGTCTACACCTTTTTCTTTTTTTAATTCTTTCTTGACTTAAAATGATTTCTCACATGTTAAATGACACGTCTGTAGGCAGCATTTGTTGGTCTGTTTATTGTGTCTTTGTTAATGAGAAATTATTTGTGTCATATGAGGTTGTGCGAGAGACAGTGACTGTGATTCTCTTTCGACTCCACTTTCCACTCAGGAAACAACAGGCTGCAGTGGCTGCTGCTCTGCTCGTGGAAAAAAGAGGATGGTTATAGTGGTGGATGTGATGTCATTTACTGGATAAAAATGAAATGAACATCAGTTGATTTTTGACTTTTTTCCTTAACATCTGAAGAGAGGGGTTCAAATGTGTCTACGATTTGAGAGACGGACCAAACTAGTTTTAAATGATGCCAGTATTCTCTCACTTCAGTTTCAGATGCCCCATTTGTCTTGGATTCTGCCAACCTTGCAGAATGGAAGAAACTGCCACTATAGGCTTGGTTTTGGTTTGATGAAATACAATAAACCCGTAGGCAAAGACCAGGAGGAAAAAGAAAAGTTTACTCAGTTTTCAATTAAAAATAAATTAAGAATCTTGTATGTCAGCTAAATACTGCACCAAATTATTTGCAGTTCTCAAATAAATTAAATGGATCAGAGCGTAAAAGAAAAAAATCTATGTCCAAAGCTTGCACAAATACAAATGAGTTTTCTATGGAAAACATAGATTGTGTTTGGTTTTATTTAGAGCTTTACTGCATGGTGTGACACTGTATGCTAGATTAGTAAATGCATAATATACATGGTGCTCAACAAGGCAGGTGTGTTTGAACAGGGTTTCTCAATCCTGGTCCTGGAGACCCAGTGGCCTGCATGTTTTAGAAGTTTCCTTGCTCCAACACAGGTGATTCAAATAAATGGGTCATTATCAGGCTTCTGCAGCTTGCTGATGAGCTGGCCATTTGAATCAGGTGTGTTGGAGCAGGGAAACATCTAAAACATGTAGGGTCCCTAGGACCAGGATTGAGAAACCCTGTGTTAGAACGTGTCAGTTTTCTCCTCCTCGATTTTCTCCCTCCCCATTTAATGACCTGATTTGGTTCACCTGCTGACCCAGCTGCACCATGTCACTCATCATAGCCACACAGGTTGGAAAGATGAAGGTCTATTAAAACTGGGTCAGAAATGTGAAATAATACTTGAAGCAAGTGAAAGAGAAAGGCAGAAAAATTTAATTTTGGCCCATGTAGATGAACGACAACAACTCCCAGCATGCACTGCACTTGCTGCCCCACGATAGTCTCGCTGTCTCAAGCTTTGAAGCAGACAGCGCTATAGTTGTGTAAACACACAAATCCCCATGAGGAATTAAATATATAATAAATATAAAAATATAAAACAAAATACTCGCCGCCCGCGACCGGCGGCCGATGCTGGCCGCCATGCAGGCTTCTAGTTTTCACCCAGATGCAGGTCTTTTCCCTTGCAGCCTTATCAGTTTGAAAACTACATTCGATCATCGTCATTCTCAGTTTACTCTGCAGAGCAAGAGCCGGTTAGCATAACTGTTAGCAAAGATGGCAGACACTGTGTTTACATTCTGGGAATGAAGTCTTGTCCCCCTATGGGTGAGTCTAAATAGTGCAGAGCTGGCGTGGTAGTTTCAAACCTTGAACTGACGTTTAAGTCACGCGAATCGCATCATTTGACTCAGCGTAGGGCAAAATTGGAAAGAGAAAACATTTTTTTACAACTCAGTGGAAAACTGAGGGAGGGAAGCACAATTTAAAAAAAAAATACTCCTGCTATTCTAGCAATACAAAGCCACATGCAAATCGGTGAAGTATTCCTTTAAGGTCAGTTTCCAGTTGCTCCTGTTCCGACTGATCATTGTGTTTGTGTGCTCCTGTGTTGCCTGATTATTGATAGTGAAGACTGGTCTTATGTAACTATGCAAAGACTAACAAAGACTTTCCTCATCTAAGTGTGGTTTCAACATCAGAAGCCTTTTTTAGCAAATGTTTGAGTGCAAACCAGGGGCAAAGCTGCATCCTCATCATGGCAGCTGCTTCGATGAGTGAATTGCTTATGGAAAAAAATCACTTTCAGCATGTTTTCTTTCTCTTTGGCAAAGAAATAAAAGTGCATAAAGTAAATGTGAGAAACAGTGGCTCTATTAAAACTGCAGGCATCGTGTACAGCTGCGATCCTCTCAACCATGCTCTTGTTTGTTGACAGTAATTATACCATTAATCACTATTAATCTTAGCGTCACATTAATGTTTGGTCTAAACGCTCCTTGGACTTTGTTTATTTTCTCCTCAAAGAAATGTAAATTTGTGTTTATTTGTTTTTCAGGTTAACAGAAATATAGTGTTAAAATGTCAAATCATGTAAGTCCCTGCATCTTACGTACTTACATCTCTGTACTTTCAAGTCAAAGACGTTTCGTGTGGTCAGGTCTTGCTTTCACACTCCCATTCTACAGTGTGTACATTCATCAAGAGGCTCTGACCCATTCAGCTTCATTCTGGACAGGATTAACTAAAAAAGAATAGAAATCCACCCCTGGAGACTCTTTGGTTACATCTGAAGTACCTCATCACACCCAGTATCTCATCACATTGCCTCTCTTGTGCTGAACAATAGCCTTGTATAATCTGGGGACATAATGTTCTCTCTCAAGTTTAGTGAGAAACATACTGTTGCTTTCTAGCATCCCTTCTTGAAAGTGTTCTTTCAACTTGTGTTTCTTCTTCGGCACTATTACCTTTAAAATTAATGGGTGCAGCCCAGTGATTCACATTAAATGTGACTGATAAGCCACCATAATCGCTCATAGGAGGAAATATCCAAATGGCACAGCTACATTCTCATTTATGATGTTTTTCCTTTTTTATTTCGGTAATACCTTGAAATGGAGAGTGCTCACCAGACCTGCCAAGAAGCCTGGACGTGTTCCCATCCTCTTAGTTCCAGGTAGTTATATAATTAACCATTACCCTCACAAACTGTTGTGGTTCGGATTAAATTAACGTTGATGACAAGTACATGTCATGAGTATAGATTTAAGTCATGTCAGTCAAAGGACACATTATACAAACATGTTCTTCTTCAAGGAATGTAAAACAAATGTTCACATATTTTTTTTAAATCTCAACAATTATCTTAAAAGTCCACACTAATATACTGAAGTATATACTATAAATTGAGATTATGATTCCTGTGATATACCGTGTTCCTTTTGTTCCACAGACGTCGGTTGTTGTCCACAGATCATTTCTCTTATGGAGACCAGTTCCTTCCTCGTGCTGAACATGGAATGTACAGTTGTATTTTGACTCCCACACATACTCCTGCTGCTGTAAATACTCACTGGCCTACAGAGGAAGTGCTGCCAGATCACACCAGAAAGACACACTTTTTTCTCCAAATGAGAGAATAGAATAATCAGTTTAAATAATTCATACATATCCATAACATTCCTAGAGATCAAAACATAATAAAAAATAATAATAATAAGCAGAAAGAACAAATAAATTGTTAAAGATATTATACTGATTGATTCACAATGTAAAAAAAAGAAAGCTTGAAACTTTAAAGGTAAAGGAAGCTGCTTGTGGGCCTTGAGCAGCAGGGTGAATCTCTACACTGGCCCGGCTGCAACACAGTATCCTGTCGTTCTTTATTCACTGTACAGACAGGTTATTTATTTTTAAAGCATTTGCAAAGGAGCATTGCAAAGAAAACCTGCAGTCTATAGCATGCACAGTTCCATTGTCCTAGCCGAGCCAATTAGACGAGCCTTGACTCTGCCTGCACTGCAGCTTTTCCTCGGAATGCATGTTTCATTTGATTAGTGCAAATAAACAATTCAAAACCCGAGGGAGCAACAGACAGGGATAATTGTTGGATTATGTGATTTAATTGGATTTGTTTATAATAACGATTATAGCATTTGGCCCATGCAGACAATGTTTAATTTCATTTGGCCAGGTCTCCAGATACACTCCTCTGGGACTGCTTCATTTCCTTAAATATGACAGTACCAGTTTTGTAAATTCTAAAAAATATATGATAATAATTCAAAATGCATGACACTTTCCTCATTCTTTTTAGGACTAAAACTTTTAATTTGAAATGAAGACATCAATAAATCATGGCTCAGTGGTGAAAATGTACTTGGGTGATTTAGTCTCTTAACTGCAACAATATTCAAAGCAATTTAAAAAAAAAAAAAAATTATTAAACAGCTGAAGCTTCCATCGTTGGCCCACCTCTACCACCCATTTTCTATTTCTCCATAAGCAGCAACTGCAAGATAATATTCCCAAGAATACAGTGAGCAGCAGTTGTGCAGGCTCACAGGAGGTGTCAAGCTGTAAGCCTACTGTTAAGTCCTCTGGGATGATGTTCAATCTTTCTTACTCATTTCCCCTGACAGAATAGGACCTGGCATCTACAATGAAAGGGCAATATCCTAGTTGATGGGAACACATGTATGACTGTTATGTGATGCCATTGCTATGACCCAACTCTTTCACCACTCAAACGATGCCTTTTAGGGACACAGAATACATATTGCCCAATTACGGACTCTAAACGATACTGAGCCATGAAATTCAAATCTCATTCATAAGCTTCTTATATTGTATCCACTTTTACAGCCAGCGTGATCTGCAGGAAATGTGACATTAAACTGGCAGGCAGAGATATTGAGACTCAGATTGAAATTGGTGGTTGGATATTTTCAATTTGGGTCTGATTACCTGGGTGAAAGGAATGGCAGGGTGAGGCTCATCTTCTCGTGGTTTAAATGGCCACTCACCATGCAGTGCAGATGAATATTTTATCAGCAGCACCAATATTAAATCTGCAGTGCTTGATGGCACAGGAGGACTTGCTGCCTTTAGAGCAAAGCACATATACTGATATACCATGTATATGCAGAACTGTATATTATTTTGTCATCATGTGAGAGGGTTTTGAGTAGAGTAATGTGCATGTGTCCTATATTTGCTTTCTTTTCTCCACAAAAAACCAAACTGTGCAAACTTAAAAAAATGATTTGTTCCTTTGAATCGATCTATTTACTATTTTAATCAAATAATAACTTTATCAGCAATCCTTTCTATGCAAATATTGACAATAATGTATTGTTTTTGTATGCTTTTCTTTGCCATCATCCATCTTTCTTATCTTTGGGGAGTCACAAAGGACTAAAGATAACCCCCAGCTGACTGACAGTGGGCAAGTATGGGCAGGTTACACCATACAAATCCATCTTGCCTGTCAAACCAATTGTCTTCAATGAATTAAAAGGAGAAACACTTAAGGCAAAGTGTCTTTGCTATTTCCTCACTATCATTTCACAATCCAGCAACAACATTATGTGTTATAAATTGCAAATTCATTGGCACAATGCAGTAGAAGAACATTTTCAAATACAAAATCTGATGTCAGGTTGTATGTGCCTAGAGTACATAGTAAGGTTTCTTCTGCAGAGAAAGCATTCTCTATATAATTATAAAGAGAGAGACTGGATGCATATAAATGCATTTCTATACCATATATTACTTATATTATACTGTAGTTTAGTGTATTATTTAGTCTGTGAGATTCCCAGAGGATGAGAGCGCCAATATTAACTGGAATTTAATTTGCAGGTGCTCCACTGTGTTACAGAATTGGAGGCTGCTGAGCTTCTGCGAATTCCTCATAGGTGCAGTGTGATAGCTGAATGATTGAGCCGTCTCTAAGCTTACACACAGTTTCGGGAGAACAGGGTGTAGAAGGATGCCAGGCTTTTGAAATTAGCCTAATAACTCTAAAACCCCATGTTAATGCCCTCAAACCATCTCATGCATATTCTTAATGGTCTGCTTAGTATTTTCTACATGCGCTGTTAACAGCTTGAATTCAATTAAAACTGGAATTCATGGATCTGGGTCTGGGCCCTGACTGTGACGTGAATGGGGAACATGATAAATTGTAACCTGGCAAGACATTGTGAAGGAAATGAATAGCACTGAAATAAAAATGGTGAGAAAGCCCATGTCCATAGGTCATTTCAGCATGATGATGATCAAATGTCTAGAGACCACAGTGAGTGGTGTGTTAGTTTGAATGGCAGCACGAAAGGTAGAGGTAGGGGTAGAAAAAAGCTGCACCCGGTGCTACACAGGTTGCTGTGCTGCTCCTTCAGGCTGGTGGAGAAAAGAAATGCAACACTAACCGATGACAAAAATGAAAAATGGCTTTGGTGTCACAGAAATGTTAGTATTTACAGTGGTTTTAAAAAGATGTAAACAGCAAAGAACTATAAATGAGAATAAATACTGTCCTCATTTATGGACCACACTATGATCAATGTGTTCTTCCCTTCATTCTGTCTTTCTTTCTTGCAGCGGTAATGGCAGGAAACGGCATCACTCATCAATTTTGTGTATGATTGCCTGTTACATACAGTAGGGTTAGTCCTCATATTGTATTCAATTTAGAATATTACTGATTTGAACATTTTTGTCTCACAATGCAGATAATTAACCTATGCTAGTGTTTGTTTGTTTTTAAATATGGTAAAATTGTGTTTTCTGTTTGTGATCCTCTCATGAGATTAATACCACTTCCTCCATCTTTACAGCTCTTTTATGGTCTCATATCCAACCTACTACTTTATCCTCCACATGAGAGTTGCGGGGGGGCGAAAGACAGATCACCAGTCCATCACAGAGCCACATATGGAGATATCCACTCTCACACTCACACCTACGGTCAGTTTACAGTGTCTAATTTACCTAATCCCCATATTGCACGTTTTTGGACTGTGGGGGGTAACCGGAGAAACATTTCACATATGTGGAGAGCATGCAAACTCCATGCAGAACGGCCCTTGTTGCCAAGCAGGTCACAAACCCGGGTCTTCTTGCTGTAAAGACAAGAGTACTAAACATTAAAGATCCCATGAAGCCCTAAAAGTCCATAACAATCAGTTCAGCCACTGCTGAGAGCGCAGGGTTGGATTGTTTTCCTGAGCTCTACGAAGTGGAACGGCACTTCCGTTGACTAGTTATGTCACTGGCGAATTTCACCACTCCTCTAAACAACAGCGCCTCCTAGTCCGGCCACTAGAGTCCGGGCACATCCGGTGACATACTTTCAATCGTAGAAGAAGAACTACTCTCGTTGTAGCTGCTGAGCTCCGTACAACCGATACGCTCAGCAGCTACAACAAGAGCAGTTCTTCTTCTTCTACAGTTGAAAGTAGCAATATAAAGCAGGACACAGCACCAAACTTCACCTAAAGGAAGGAGCAGTGCCAACAATACGTATATAATTGATTAATTTACGACTCCCACTGTAAATACTTGAATACTTTTTTTTTACATATCCTTCTAATTTTGTCGAAGGTGTTGGTGCAATGTTTCGTTCTTCTTCTCTACTCTTATCTTTTCACTTGCACTACTAGAACTGTCCTTTAATCTCGTTGTACACTGTATAATGACAATAAAGGTGATTCTGATTCTGATTCTGATAACTGTCTTTGTGTGCTTGTTTTGTCGTTTAGCATTAGCGATAGCCAGCTACAGGCTAATATACAGGCTAAGCTACACGCTACACTTGTGTTTCATTTGCATGTGTGTTTTTCATCTCGGTAACCACAACGTTACCCATGCTACAGGCGTCCTGCAGCAGTCTCTCACTTGTCACTGTGTCTTCTGACTCTGGGTCAGACTCCGGATCAAATGCGTAAGGGATTACGGCATTACCTTTCCAGAGGGGGGCGCTGCGGGTCTGAGAGCTGACGTGCCAATTACGCCACTTCCAGGTAACTGGCCAATCACAAGACAGTGGGAAAGCTCTCGTTGGCTGGCCAATCACAAGACAGTCCGTGTTCTGTGGGTGTGGTTTTGGTCTGAAACAGGACGCCTGACGAGAGCGTCAGTGATGAGACATTTACATTGGCTCGTTTGTAGCGACTAGGACATTTTGTTTTACCATAGAAACAACTTCATGTTTGTAAGTACACCTCCATATCTCACATATAAGTGAGATAGAACCATGCTATGGCCGATTTAAACCAACCGTGTGCCCTGCTCTCATGTCCTTTGTCTTAAAAGACAACTTATGGATTTAAAGCTGGGGCCTGTGTGTTTTTTTTTTTTATCATCTTGTTAGTTGAAATCTTCTTGCCCAAAATAAACACCGCCAATTAATTCATTTGGGCTGCATCCTGAATGGCTGACACATCAGTTTTTTTCAATGACTGCCGCACCTACCTTGTGTTCTAGAAGCACATGAACAGAAGCTTCACTCCAAACCGTAGAGGTCTCAGCTGAGACGATAGTCAGCGAGTGAGTGACGGATAACATGACAGAGGAAATTCACAGTTTGTATCGGAGCCTGAATCAGAATCACAATTAGATTCAGAATACTTAATTAATCCCAGGTATAAAATGAGAAGACTGCCAGGGGATTGTGGGATGTATTGATTACATTTTGTCAAGGTGAAACCTGTCACTGCTAGCTTGTCCAGACTCACAAAAATGAACACTATAGCAGTTATTTCATTTTGGTTACCAGTCTTTCTTCACCTCAGGCATTCAGCAACTGATAAAAAGAAAATATTTTCCAATGTCTTTTCCCTCTGGGAATGACAAGACTGCTACTCATTGTGGCAACATTTGCAAACCTGTGAAGCATATCGAGTTGGAAAAATAGTGAGTGATCCATTCTCTTATAGCACCATTCTGAGAATCGGTTGTGAAAAAAATCCAAGTGCCAAAATCTTTCTCCTTCCAAATAGAAAAAAAGAAGATTTCAATGAGGAGGGACTGAAAATAAATTAATTAGTGATTGAAGAGAAGAGCGTATTGAGCCTTTCAAGCGTTTTTTTGGTGCTTTGACAAATTGGTATATTCGAGCCAAGAGTGGTTTGTGGCCTGATAAAGCTAAAGGATGAAGAACGATGGATCAGATGAGGCTGTGAAGACTTGGTGGAGGGTGCACATGGCAGACAAATGAGAGAAAGCAGAACGAGACGACGCATAAAAAAAGACAGTGATGGGATGATTGGCTAACAAGTTTGGTGTGATGCGGCGCTAAAGAGGCAGATGAGCCCAGCATACAACCTCTGAAAGCAAGGAGTGACAGAGCACACACTTGAGAGGAGATGAAAGCAGGAATTATGAGAATTAAGTTTACTCTAATTGAAACAGAGTAGTCTTCCTGACTGAACTTACAAATGTCTGCTGTGGAGCTTCATTTGTGTTTGTTGCGCTTCAGAGTGGCTTGTACAGAATGCCTTACAACAACCATATCTCTTTCTTCTCAGCAAGTCCCTTTTAAATTATGTTATGCAGAAGTGAGATATTTGACACTTACATTAATGTGCAAAAGGCTTTGTTGTTTTTAAGTCTGTAAAAATCTGTGATCATTGGCATTTGGTGCGGAATGATGTGATTTAGCGGTAATCTCATTGACTTAACTCTTTCTTGGATGTATTAGCGAACATATATGAGTTTACCTCATATATGACACAACGCCTGCAAGCAGGTCTTGAATAAACCTGGCATAATAAACCAAAGTAGATATATGTTGACATGAAATAGTATAGCAGACAAACAAAGGTGAACATGAAATAGGGTTCCACCACAGTTTTAATAGAGTTATGGCCGTGCAGTTGTTCAACTGTAAAGGGAGGTCATTTTTCTTTAGATTTTATTCAAATGTATTCTTCAAAACTGCACACATGTGTAAAGTTATTAAGAAATAATTATACTGTCTGATCATTATAGCGTAGCTAAAACAACAAATCTTTTTTTTTTTTTTTAATCATGCTTCAGATGATGTCCCAATTTTTACTTTCAGCAACCTCACTGTGCATCGCAGGCTGCCGTAGCTTGAAGCAACGGCACAAGATAATTGCATCTGCTATATACTGTAGAAATATCGATTTTGATAAGAGTTGTTGCAAATAAAGAAATATAAGAGATGATTTTGTTGGCATGTGATAGACGGGGGCTCAAAACACTGCTAAGCCAAAGGACATCTCAAAATGGAATAAAACAATCCATGGATTCAGCAAAGCTTGGAAAATCCATTTGACTGTATGGATTTCAATCTGAAATGTCAGAATGTCAATTAATGCCATGAAACTGATCCCCTAGCTTTTCACATAGGGTCAACTCAAGTGCTGTGATTGAGGGATTTGACAAATCGACAATTATTCACTGACATGGTTGGTTTGAATTTATTCATGTGAAATACCATCCACAGACATAGAAGACCATGAGGTGGAGTGACTGAACAGATATCACATGGTCAATAAACATTTTTGCAAGATCCAAAGACAAGTATCAAAGTACAGTTCAATGTAAATATAACATTCAATAGACTATCAACAAGTTCATACATTTTTTTTTTTCTTCTTCATATGTAAAAAGAAAATAAATATCAGTTTGTAAATTTTGCTCTGGTGATAAATAATAAATCTATGATCCAGAGTGTCTCAAAGAATAAGGCAACAAATTAAAGTATTAATATTCTATTATCAATGAAAATGTCCCCCTCACTAATGTCATAATAGAAAACGAATGAGACGACCTCACAATCTATTCCATCGCATTCTTGTCACAAAAATAGATACATCTATGGTAAAGTAATTCTTTATCTCTAAATGGATGAAACAATCATGGCGGTGAGTTATTGTTGTGCACTGAAAAACATCTTAAAGTGCAAAATGGAAACAAATGTATGATTTAATAATTTGGCTTTTTCTCTCTTCTTTCCCTCAGTGTTTTCCTCACAGATTTGACACTTCTGACAAATTGCCCTGGTGCATCAGATAATCATTATCCTGTCTGGCACTGGGCGATAGGGCAATGTAATTGTGTTGCCTCTGTAACATTCTGGCTTGGAGATCCAAGTTTGGGGAGCTGCCAATACTGATCCTAAAGGGGGATATTTATAAGATATTAATTATTTAGCTCTCTGTATGAACTGTCTTGGTTCGAGGGCATTTTTTGAAGGGCTTTGTTCTTTCTTTTAACTTTCCAAACACATGGCTGCACTGTCAAAAATTCTAATTTTTTTCCACCCAGTAGTTACATTTACAGAGTGTTAATGTCGGACTTTGTACATAACCTCAAAACTATAAATAGTTATGACCAGTGTTGTAGTCAAGTTAATAAACCTCAAGTCAGCACTGAGTCTCTAGGCCGACAATATTTGAGTCCCCAATGTAGAGTTGGGTTTCAAGATGGATTCCAGTGCTCCAGTTAGAGCTGAAATACAAATTAAAAAGTGTCCACATCAAAAACAAATTGAAAGTGTAACGAGAGTTTTATGTAGAATTTGTGTATGCAAATTACATGATTTGGGGCGTCTATTTAGGCTACCAACACTTTGGCGCTGTGAACATGTGCCCACATTTCCACACTCACTGGTTTACATACTGTAGGAGCATAATAATTAATGTTCACTTTGCATCAACAGTATATCATTATTATATCGCAGTGCTACAGCAGCATTATTACAATAATTCCATTTTGTAATACATTTCTGCATTTGTAATACAATTCAATACCAAAGCAACAAAAAAGGCAGTCCAAATACACAGAAGGTGACAGTATTAGATTACTGTTTCGTTCTCCTCCCTTTCCCTGATGAATCGGTACTGTGTCGTCCTGCTCAAGTTTTAGCTGCCGTCACTCTCCCTGTGGTCTCTCATTGGCAGGGGTGGGTGGAGTTGTTGCACAATGGTCAAGTTTCCAGCACACTGGAAGTGAGACTAGGTCTGTGTGGCGCGCTGGGTCTCGACAATTCCTGTCTCTAACTACTTTACACTGCCGATTGGGAAGGTTGGCCACAAATGTCAAAATTTGTTAACAGCAACATCATTAGGTTGAAAAATGCGCAGCGTGACCTAAACTTGTGTCCAAGCTGAGTCAGATCCTGAAAATTCAAACTCAGTTCTCATTCAAGTAGTCCTGGACCCTATCACAGGTTATTACTGAGCTTTGCTCTTGTTTTGTGGTCCAGTTGCATTGTCACAGATGTATCTCAAAGCTTTGGTTGAAGTTGGTTTATATGCACAAAACACGCAAAACCAGATGCAAGCACAACAATCTAAACTATACAAATTAATGAGGTGCAAAACACATATTAATGTTTTATTGCAACGGTTTACACGATGTGGCCCCTTGTGTGACTCTAATGAGACAGGCACCTTCTGACACTCGTGGGTTCCACTTATGTCTGATCTTTTTTTCACAGGAGAGGAGACGTGCTCCCTGTTGGAACATCAGAACCAGTGTCTCTGCTGTATTGCCAAAACCCTAATTTGAAAAGTGCAATAGAAACATTTCTGACCTCAACATCCATTGGGTTTTCTGTTGTTGAAGAATCATGTCAATTCATTGTGATATATCTATTTTACACACAGTTATTGTTCTACAGCCACTACTTAAGACAAACACTCCTGCACATTTATATAGCCAGTACCAGCTATATCTGTTTTGATTGATGCATATTATCTTAATGGTTGAGTGACACATCTTGAAGTCATTGGTTGCAGTAAGAGAGGCTCATCAGGTGCCCTTGTGAGACAAAAGGTCTGTAGTTCAGCAATCCCAAAATCCAAAATTATTTTTTTTTGAGCATGTGCTAAAGCAGCCCTTCTTTTTCATGCAGTTGTATGCTTTACTGTTTTTTTTTTTTTGCTGCTGATAACCCTGCACCACAAACGATTGCTCACAGTTGACATGAAGTAACTGAAATCAGCTCTGTTACACATTAATAATGGTAACTAACATTGATAAGAACTTTTTTTTTTACACAATGTGTCAAGACAACTGTTTAAATCCATGCACTTCATGCATAGATGATGGTAATCGTCTGAGGCCTGCAAAGGCTTAGTGTGGACACAGAGGAGATTCCAGCCAGTTACCTGTCCATTCACACTGGCTTCACCCCTGCACCATAGCTACTGCTCAGACCCAAGCCGTGTCAATGGCATTATCCACACAAGTACATGCAACTCCCTGCAATTCCAAGCTATTGTTGTTTCCCACTGGTTTTTCGAACAATGTTGCACCACATGTTAGATTCTGCACAAAGCTGTACACTCCACACCTTGCAGGAAAAAAAAAAAAAATATGTCCAGTGTCTAGAATACATTTTCTCCAGTGTCCGTACAATATGTAACAAGGTTTCTTTCTACTCATTTATAATAAACCACATGGTACACTGACAAATATACAACTGGACAGTCACTACACTTCTCTCTATAGCTGCCACCATAGTGAATGCAACACTGTTCAAATGCACATAGCTAATGAATGGGAAATGTTTTATTATGAAGAGTGATATGTATAGTCAGCTGTTCATACACGCCGTTGTCTCTTTGTGTGAGGTCCCGTTCTCCTTGTTGTTCTTCAAGCTGTTAAAATGTCTCTGTCACCAAGACAAATTCCTGCACATGTCGCATCCTTGGTGACCTCAGTTTCATGCAGTCATATGTTTAACAGCTGTATGATTGTCTGTAGTTTGTTTTCTTTGTTGTTTTTTTTGTTTGTTTTGTTTTTTTGTTTTCTTTTACACAGTCATTTTTCTGTAAAGGAGCCTTACGGTATTGGTGAAGGCTGAACATGCAGCAGCTTCTATTTCATGCCGCTTCGCAGCACTTGATTGGCTGCAATGAGCATGACGCTGATAATGAAAGCGATGGCAAAGGCGCATATCAGGCTCTTGCGCACGCATGTTTGCTTGACTTGCTGCGTCGGGCTGGAACCTGGGAGGGAAACGTGAGAAGAAAAGAGAAAAAAGGTCTATTGAATCAGGTGTTATTTGGTGATTGAACAAAATCTGATAGTATTGTCCAAATGAAAGAGCGCATCACAGAACCTTACAGTTACATAAATGCAATTATAAGGGATGAACACAGCCAATAAATTGTGTTTTCACACCTGTATGCTGCATAACCACATCTAGATTAAAATGCTGATTGGACCTTTGGAGCAACAAATTGAGTAGTACCTGACTGGTATATTAAACAATGCTCGGCAAAATACCACGTTCAAGAAAAGCAGAAGAAACAAGGCATTTAAAGCAACTTTCTTATACTCTGTTCAGCCTTTTTTCTGCACAAATGATTCATTCTCTGCTGATGATACTTATAGGTTTGTGGGGGGCATTGGAGGTAGTCCCTGATGACTTTGGGTGAGAGGCAGGGTAAAGCATGAACAGGGCATCACAGGCCCAAAATACAAACAACAATTCACACTCACAATCACACTTGTGGGCAGTTAATTCTCGAATATATTCTACAAGTCTCCAATTAACCTGCATGTCTTTGGACTGTGGGAGGAAGCTGTAGTAGCAAGAGAAAACCCACGCAGAAAAGAAGAGAACGTGGAACTTCACACAGAAAGGAACAGGGATTTAAACCTGGAACCATCTTGCTCAGAGATAAGTTCGACTAACTGCATTGCCATGTGGCCTGATTTCAAAATGCTTATAATTTGCTGTTGTTTGTGTCTTGCCAACAGTAAAAAAAAAAAAAAAAAAAATTAAGGATGGAATTGTTGGATGGGTTTGTAATGGCTACAACAGTCATTGAATCTACACATGATAAAATGACCACTAAAAGCCACATAAGAAGACGGTCAGTAAATTCACCATTAATGGAAAATTCCATTTTTGTTTTTTGTTTTTTTAATGAAGAGGTATTTTTAACTTTGCCACCGTGTGAACACTTTCCCTCAACGTGCCTTTGCTTCTGCTTCAGTTGGATTTTCTGCATTTCCGACAAGGACTTTCAAATGAGCCCCAGAGAATGGGGTTCTCCATGCAGAGTCTGTGTGGGTGGATGGAGCTTTAGCAATAGCGTAGTCATTTCTATTGGTGAGGAGGAAGCAATGGGGTGGATGGCAATGCCGTGGTTTTGCTGTGCACGGTTGCCCAAATTACTAAACAGCTGTCTGAAGAGTACACATCATGTCATACACTGCTGAGGGCTGCTTGTAGTGCATTATGATCTATTTTGGCTGGTGATGGGAGTAACTGGCATCTCTGTCTATAGCTGATTGCTAAATTTGGTACGAGACAATATGAAGGAAATCATAGTGAGGAATGTGGTATCTAGTATATTGTAAATCTGGTGACTAAACACACCCAGTTGATTACAGGGTCAAACTATAGGGGAAACTATAGGGACCAGGACCATCACAGGAGTCAGGAGACAGGCAAAGGGTGTCTTTAATTAGTTAACTCTTAGTACTCACACGGCACAGATCTGTGCCACAGGTGCACCCTTGGTAAACTGCTGTGGGAATAATACACAACTCCTTATATGGACATCCTGGGAGTGTGTGTTTACAGGTCACATATTGAGGCTTTATGAAATGCTTTTTTTTCCGTCTTTGTATGTGTTGTTGAGTCAAAGTTATGATTAATTTGATATAAAATGTTAAGACTGTTTTTTTCTTTTATTTTTGTTCATAAAAATGAGGCAAGCAAACTATAAACTGTGGCGTATTTCAAAATTCCAACAATTCAATCCGATTTTCACATTTTGTACTTTTTAATCTCAGTACTTTTTGCTCAAAATATATATTTTTTTTTATCAGATTGTCCAGGTCGTGCTGAATAAAAAGGATATAAGACACTCTATATTGCACATTCTTATAGCCTCTGTATATACTGTACGTTTAAAAAAAAAAGCAACCTAAATGCTCTGTGATTCCTGAGGTGATTATGACAGAGGTACGGCAGCATTAGTTGCAGTTTAATAAGCAATAAAGGTAATGTTATGTTATAATTAACATGATAATATGTTCAATGTCCAATGGAAAAAAGGGGGTCCTGAGATTCTGGCCCCATTATTTATGATCTCAGGGGATGGAAACAGTTTTTGACAATACATTTACACTACTATAAATGTAATGTTTGATCACACATGGTCGCTCGTAGCAGATGCTGTGCTCGAATATTAGAGCCATTTCACCCATATCATCAATAAGACAGCACATATTTATGACTTTCTTAACTTTTAGAAACCCACCTCCTATGATTTAATATGAAAGCAAATTGAATTTAAAAATGCTGCTTGAAGAGAAATAATTTTTAGAAAATGTAATAGCAGTCATTAAAATGCATGAAATTTAATACTCCACATGAGAAAAAACTAAATGTAAACTAAATGTAAATGTATTTAAGGAAGAAAATGAAGTGTATATAGTAACGGTTATGTGAATATAACAAAGGAGGATATTTCTTACTGTCTATATCCACTTGGCATTCCCCTGGATTCTCTATGTGGTTCTCCTCGGTCATAATGATGTTCTCGATGTCTTTCATGGAAAGGTGATCGCAAAAAGTGTCATATAGAAGCCTCTTCAGTTCCTCTACCGTCAGCTTCTGCATGTCACACTGGAGATATACACACACACACATACATGTAATTGAGCACAGGCTGGTGGGCACACACGCAAACACACACACACACACACAGAGGCATTTACACACATGTATTGAGGTGAGTGAACCATAAATAAAAGTGTATAGAAAAAGACACTACACAATTTCCCCAGCTGTATTCCCAAATGGAAAATATGTGGTTCATATGCTGGACAAAATATATAAAGGTAAAAAATACATAATATAATAACATATATTATATAATAACATAATGAAATGATGTTATTATATAAAGTGTGGCTGCTGTCGGTGTCAGTATGGTAATTATAATTACAAATATATTTGGGAGTGAGTAGAATTATAGTGGTGTAGTTGGCCCATTGAGCTTATTTTGAATCCCTATTCTGTGTATACTGGACTGTTGGTTTAATCTATAGTGAAGTTACCTGTTTATTTTGCATGAAAAATCATATTCTGCAAAGTAACTGTGAGATAAGTTATGATTCACAAATTGCAAATGAACATATATCGTAAAAAGGAACTTTTTTTTAATGTAAAATTTGCTTTGACTAAAGCAAAATAAATGTCTAAGATCAAAACCAAGATCAAAACCTATAGATTCAGAAGTGTATCTATTAGTCTTTTTCAGCTCAGCCTGAGCTGCAGTTAATCTGCAGGACTCTCAGTCAGGCTCTCGATCCAGCAGCACATTACTGATACTACTACCCTGTTATAAAATGTTACGTGAACAGCACTTTCAACAATCCCCCAGGTTTCTCCACTCTCCCAGCAGGTGGCTTTGGCTGTCATTCTTTTTCCGCGCACCGATTGCACTACAAATTCCCATAAATCCTTTCTGTTTTGCACCCGGGTTTGGAGCTTCGCTCCAGTGCTGTTATCACAACAACCAACGCGGCTTTGACATGAGCCTCCTTCCTATTAAATACCATCCCATTACCAAGGTGAGTGGTTGATTTATCTAGCAAGGTGTTGGTAAACAAATTTGTTGAGGTTTTAAGTTTATAGTGCCACACACACAAAGACTCAAGATGGAGACATTTCCTGTGAATCTAAACCTCTGAAGTGGAAAAGTCTGAATGTTTCTGCACTGGGACTCTGTTGGCTTGTCTTCTCTCTAATTGGGAGTAAATGAGTGACTGAATAACAAGTACCTTCCAAAAGACAGAGTCAAAGTCGGTGCCATTGAACTTGTCTGGCAACCCAGCTGCTGTCAGCTTCGGGCCCAGAAGAGTGACAAACTCCTCAAAGTCCACCTGGCCATCGCCTGCAGAAAAGAAGGATATCTGGTGTTGTTTTTATTGTTTTTTTTTACCTATCACTGCAGTCCAGTGCTGTTGGCAAATGAAGAGCAAAGCCCGTAAAATCAAAGCTCACCATCCATGTCCAGTCTCTGGATGATGACTTCCAGCTCCACCTCGTTTGGCATATAGCCGAGGGAGCGCATGGCCATTCCCAGCTCCTGCTTCGAGATGAATCCGTTCCCATCGCGGTCAAACACTTTGAAGGCCTCTCGGATTTCTGCAGAAAAGACACACACACACACACACACAACCACACAGCCACACAACCACACAAGTTTAGTCTTACAGCAGAGCAGAATATGAAAGTGGGAAAAGGTCCAGGCACTGAAGACACATTTGTTATGCCGCATCAATGCTTGAGTCATAGTCATATGTGGGTTGGGAGCTTAGGATAATAAATCCCACCAGCAAAATGGTGAAAAAATAGCCTAAATAAATAAATAAAAAGAGCTGAAATCAGGAGAAATGTAATTGATTTAAAGGCCAGTACATGCTGACCATTTTTTGTATTTTCCCATTTTTAATGGGGACAAATAAAACCTATGAATTTGCTCATCCGAAAAGCAACATTTGGTTCGGTTTCCCTACTGGACAACATAATTATAAAAATGTAAGCCTTCAATTTCAACTGTATTCCCAGTAAATGGGAATAACCTTATCTGGTTATTATTATTAACCAACTGTAAGTGAGGCACATTAGTACTGTGCTTTGCTTAGAGGTAGTTTACACAAATAATAATGATCATGTTAATGTTCATGATTATGTATATTATGAGCTGATGTGTTTTGTATGTCAGCCATTTTCTGTAAGGGAATCTACAGCTGTCAGGCAAATTATGAGAGAAAATTCAAATTTCATGGCGATGAATCCAACCTATGAAGACTTCTTCAACTGGCTGCCAAGATCTGAAGAGCTTTAATGCTAAAATAGCCCAGTGAGAAATAAGTTCTAGCTACATATGATGCTGAGAATGTGTAGAATTCTGCTGTTTTCCCTCAGCGTCATCAGCCCAGTATTTCCTGAACAGAATGCACAGACCATAAACAGCAGAGAAAACTCAACCCCTTTTCTTAAGAGGTATCAAAGCAAATGCAGTTAAATAGGTTCATTTAATGTGAAAGCTTAGATTTCCACATCATAAAACATCTGGAATGACGTATTACACTTGTAGACGGTAAAGAATGTTAAATATTTACTAAATCAAAGGGACGCAGATGTTTGTGACAAGGCTCAGTGAACCAAATCAAAACACCAATGTGTATGACAATTGGACTTGTTAGTGTGTGCTCTTTCTTAGTTTGATGTATCAGGCAGGTGGATACGGTTTGCAGTAAATCTGTGTGTGTGTGTGTGTGTTGTACGTTTGTTAGTAGGATTATGTGAAAACCGCTCACTGATTTTCTTGAAACTTTGATGGAGGGTGCTGTATGGTTCACGTAGGAAGAAAGCATGGGCAGGGGCAGATTTACTTTTTTACTTTCTTTGGCATTGCCAGATTAGGGGGTTTTCATGAATGTCTCAAGTAACAGTGCAGAAATGATGCATCTGTGCAGTGTTAATCTATAAACGCATTGGTGTAGAACTGAATAATGTTCCAGAATGAAGGTGTTGACAGAGGTATTCTTCATGAAATATAATTCAAGAATTAAAACTAGAAAAAACTGGAATTCAAACGTTCTACTTTTTTGGGGAACATAGTTTTAATGAGACAGGGTTGAATTAGATCTGATCTGGTCACTGATGGTCAAAGTGATGGTGATATGATAGATGCTTCAAGGTGTTTACATATTTGTTATTTAATGTATTCATTATGGTTGTGTTGGGGATCAGCTCATTCAAGATGGAGTCACATGCATCTTGGATGGAGAACACATGGCCCCTTGCTCAGAGACAAAGAGTGTCATAAAACTCAGTCAATAAAGATCCCTTATCTTCCACACATCAGTGGGAAACCCACCTCAGTGGTCACTTTTGGACATGTGACCCCCATGTAACAGGCAATACAAAAGCCAGGTTTCCCCTCCTTCTTTCTCTTTTCGCCTCTCTTTTTCGCTCTTCTCCATCTCACCGGAGGACACAGGCTCCTCTGCTCTCCCCTGCCCTTCTGGGTGCAGGAAGGACACAGACGTCAGCTCTTCGACTGAAGACCCTTCAGCACAGAGCTTAACAAGCTTCCAGCAGCAAGAGACCCTCTCTGCTGATCTTCGAGCAGGCCCGCTCACAGCAGCCTGCTATCCTCCCATCAGAGGCAGCGACACCAGAGCCTGCCTAAGGATCAACCAAGGATCCAGAGCCAGGTTAGCTCCAACTAGCTAACTTTGTGAGGAGGAACCTGAGCCACAGACACCAGAAACACAGTCAACCATCTACTGTTCCTGGACCAACAGACAGCACCTCAAAAGGACACTTTGGCATCTTTTAAGGACTTGGTAACGTAACTGGGCCTAGCATAGCATTACACTACTTGGCTAAGCATAGATGAAATGTTATACTGAGCTTACTTGCTCACATAAAGTGTTGTTGTAATGCCTAGATTTAGGTTAATATGATGTTAGTGATGTCCATGCTTCTTAGCTCTCAGCTCTAGATGTGCATGCTTCTAACCTCTCATCTAACCTGACATCTCACTTTAGAAAAGTAGTTAACCAAGAAACACAGCAGCCATGCGGTCAAGAAGCCATCTTTGATTCCGCCATCTTGTTGTAGTTTCTTTGTCAACCGCCATCTTGATTTGTAGTCTACCTCTATCTGACTTGACCATTTGACCTGCATACACACAGACTCTCTCTTTTTCACACACATACACTGTATATTGTTACATTTAGTAAATATTCTTGTTTATATCTTTGATGTCTTTTTAATAAATGTTTTATAAAATATACAGTCTGGTCTGATTAATATTGCACAAGTGTGTATATTGCCAACCTCTTCCCTGTAGAATTCCAATCCTTCAATTCACCTAACTATTGATGTAGTATTGTGATTTATCAATTATTAAGTTAATTATTAATCATAATCCAAATTGGTAGTCGGCTTAATTTATGAGACTGTTTTTGGAGGTTATGAATTAATGGTTCATTCAGAACCGATTGTTCTCCTCTGTTTGAGAGGAGTGGTGCCCCAATTTGAGTTTGACTCAACTTTTTATAAGAAATTAATTATTCCATAATTAATCAATTATTAATATTCTAAATTCATAACCAATCACGCCCCTAATCCCAACATAAATGGTGCCCCGTGTGAGGCAGGGTACTGTTGGCAATTTATTCATAATTGTGTAATATTAATTGACCATCATTTTGGTCAATACACCAGGTAGATTCCCCAGACTTTGACTGTGGCGTTTCACTAATCCTCGACTGGAGTAGACTTCAGTTATACAGGAAGTACCTTGAGTACAAATTAGGTTTACTACATTTAACAAAAAAAAAAAACATTTTGGTTATTGTTATCATATTGAGTCCTATGATTTTAACTTGTCTTTCAGCTTGCTAATGTTGCTAACTGTCCAGTTAACTTGATCTGTAGAAACTCGACACTGAAAATCTGGTTGTTAAATTAAGTGCTCTTTCTTTAAATAACACACAGCGTGCCACAACCCTGTGTCATAAAGCTTGTATTTTGTGCTGTTACTGCCGTGCATTTCAGCCAAAGTGAGAATTGAAATAGAGCCACAGTGTGCTATACAGCCCTGTGAAAATTGTGTACCTTGCTGTAACATTCATGTGTTTCAGCTTGAGTTAAGTTTAAGATATTTTCCCCTAAATATTTTCTTAAACCCTGCTCCCACATTTCTGAAGCCTAATATAGCTACTAGTCCGTGCTTTAGCTGCTTCAAAGAAAGCTCCTTTCCATGTGGTAGACATCTATATTGTTGTTAGCCAAGGGTAGCGACACTACACAGTGTTCCTCAGGTTAAAATAATAACAAATTGATTTGTTTGTTGTATTTTACAACTTGCTTAAACTCCTTCTTCTCTAGACCTAAAAATGGAGAATCCCTGTGTAGAACTGTTTGTTGCATCTCTTGCACAGAACCTAAAGACTGGTTATGTTGAGTTCATCAACAGGTTAAGTTTAAATGAGTGCAAAGAGGAAATAAACGCTCTCATCTATAACAGTGTTGATGCTAAGAATGCATCCAAAGCATCATTGTTGGAATGCTTGCTGCTGAATTTCCACAGACAGGCCAGCCTTTCACTTCAGAGCAAAGCATCTCTAGAGAAAGACGTTGAGTCGCTAAGAGTGCAGAATGCTTGCCTCCTCCAAGAGGTAAACAAGGCCAATAAGAAAGCTGTTCGCTATTTATTAGACCTACACTCTGCAGAATCAGATCTTTGCTTCCACAAGGAAGAATTGTTAAAGCTTAGATCAGAACATCTCTCGACACCAGAGTTGTCCAGCAGATGTGACTCTGGTTATTCGGACTCACAGCCTCCCTGTAGTGAGCGTTTAACTCCACCACACAAGAGTGGTGAAAAGTTACTCAATGAGCTTAACTCTTTGGGAACAAAGTCATATAGATCTGACATTTCTGATAAAGGCAGTTCAGTCTCTGGTAGAATTTCTACCCAGAACCCCTTTTATTCACACATGCATGACAATGCTTTCCATGCTCACCTCGATGGAGAGGGGGTTAGGTCAGTTCAGGACTATCCCTCCCCCTTTTCAGGCTCCTCTCTGCAGCATCATGGTGATAACAGCCATGCAGGCTTCACCTACCCCCCAGAGAGAACAGCAGGAGCACATGAAAGACATGCTCAGACCTCAGAATGTTTTCGTTTTAAGGTACTGGAATCTCTTGCAAAAGACATTGATCATTTTGATCCAGACAACTGTGATCACAACATTGACAACTATTTTACTGAGATAGACCAAGCCCTTATGGACCTTCCCTATGCAACCGGGAGGGAGAAGATTAAACTTGTAGAGAAAAGCAGCTCTAAAGCAGTCCGCAAGTTTATACAGGAACTTCCCCTCAGAGTTAGAAATAACTACACAGAGCTTCGTCAAGCTCTCATAGAAGAATTCTCCTCAAGTGTGGACGAGATTACTTCCATGGCTGCAGCCCTTCAAGTTAAACATACTCGTCGCGAACATCCGCGTGATTATTTCCAACGTTTGAGAAAGGTGTATTTTCAGGGAAGAAATGCCCCTAGCTTGGAAGAAAATCCAAATTTTAAGTCCCTGTTCGTGCGCAACCTTCACCCATGCATACGCACTCACGTTGTGTTTCAGACAAGCCAAGGTAAACTTTCCATGCTTGAGATAAAGAAGATATCTCAGATGGCTTGGGAATCGGTTGTCCCACCACAGGCGAGAGATAAAATCTTTAAACCTGACAGGTCAACTCCAAAAGTGTCACCCAGACAAACAATTTCAAAATCTCATCCTCACAACAGAACAAAGGGGGGTGACAAAAAGAAGCCCAGGGACAGAAAGCATAACCGCCATGTCCACTGGCTGCCCCGAGACAGGCACTCCCACAACAGAAGTTGTTGGAGACCATACTCAGAGATTCTGGCCCAAAGACATAATCAGCCACTAAATTACTCTGATGATGACCGCAGTATCTCAGAGTACAGTTCAGAACATGATCATGACCGATTTGACAGTAACAGTGAATCTCACCGCTTCTCCAGCTACAGGTGTTATAGCCCTAAGCCACAAGTTCCAGAAAGCTTTAGATACTAGAGCTCCACACTGGAACAAACCCTTAGGACACAATCCAATCTGTCCTGAAGAATGTCCATTCCTTGTTTATTTAAAATTTTTCTTAGTTTTATTAGATGAGTAGGTATCCGGATTTTGGTACGCACATATGACAATTTCAGTGATTCTTAACACTGTAATAACCAGACTTATTAAGTCACTTAAGAAAACTTTGTATTCTTGGGAAAACTTTGTTTTTTACTTTTTGTTTGTACCCTTCCAGCTGTAGGATAAGTTTTGTACACTAGTCAAGGACATCTTGTTATGACCATACAGAGCTAGTTATGATCACACTGATATCCATTTACAGTTGCCACTCTTGGTATTTACCATGTTAACACATCTAACCTTCCTCTTTTTACTAACCTGATAAAGATAGGTATTTTTGTACAATGCCATTTTTGTATGTTCTTCATTTGTAATATTACTGCTTAGCCAAATTAGAGTTAATCAATGCCCAGATGTTACAAAGTGAATGAACTGATTTTCCTCTGGACTGTACACTGTGCACTCAGGATCACACATGGAGTGAGATCCTGAGTCCAAGGGGGGATTGTTGGGGATCAGCTCATTCAAGATGGAGTCACATGCATCTTGGATGGAGAACACATGGCCCCTTGCTCAGAGACAAAGAGTGTCATAAAACTCAGTCAATAAAGATCCCTTATCTTCCACACATCAGTGGGAAACCCACCTCAGTGGTCACTTTTGGACATGTGACCCCCATGTAACAGGCAATACAAAAGCCAGGTTTCCCCTCCTTCTTTCTCTTTTCGCCTCTCTTTTTCGCTCTTCTCCATCTCACCGGAGGACACAGGCTCCTCTGCTCTCCCCTGCCCTTCTGGGTGCAGGAAGGACACAGACGTCAGCTCTTCGACTGAAGACCCTTCAGCACAGAGCTTAACAAGCTTCCAGCAGCAAGAGACCCTCTCTGCTGATCTTCGAGCAGGCCCGCTCACAGCAGCCTGCTATCCTCCCATCAGAGGCAGCGACACCAGAGCCTGCCTAAGGATCAACCAAGGATCCAGAGCCAGGTTAGCTCCAACTAGCTAACTTTGTGAGGAGGAACCTGAGCCACAGACACCAGAAACACAGTCAACCATCTACTGTTCCTGGACCAACAGACAGCACCTCAAAAGGACACTTTGGCATCTTTTAAGGACTTGGTAACGTAACTGGGCCTAGCATAGCATTACACTACTTGGCTAAGCATAGATGAAATGTTATACTGAGCTTACTTGCTCACATAAAGTGTTGTTGTAATGCCTAGATTTAGGTTAATATGATGTTAGTGATGTCCATGCTTCTTAGCTCTCAGCTCTAGATGTGCATGCTTCTAACCTCTCATCTAACCTGACATCTCACTTTAGAAAAGTAGTTAACCAAGAAACACAGCAGCCATGCGGTCAAGAAGCCATCTTTGATTCCGCCATCTTGTTGTAGTTTCTTTGTCAACCGCCATCTTGATTTGTAGTCTACCTCTATCTGACTTGACCATTTGACCTGCATACACACAGACTCTCTCTTTTTCACACACATACACTGTATATTGTTACATTTAGTAAATATTCTTGTTTATATCTTTGATGTCTTTTTAATAAATGTTTTATAAAATATACAGTCTGGTCTGATTAATATTGCACAAGTGTGTATATTGCCAACCTCTTCCCTGTAGAATTCCAATCCTTCAATTCACCTAACTATTGATGTAGTATTGTGATTTATCAATTATTAAGTTAATTATTAATCATAATCCAAATTGGTAGTCGGCTTAATTTATGAGACTGTTTTTGGAGGTTATGAATTAATGGTTCATTCAGAACCGATTGTTCTCCTCTGTTTGAGAGGAGTGGTGCCCCAATTTGAGTTTGACTCAACTTTTTATAAGAAATTAATTATTCCATAATTAATCAATTATTAATATTCTAAATTCATAACCAATCACGCCCCTAATCCCAACAGTTGATAAATCATGTCTGTTAAGAGCAGCAACTTCATGTATTATAGGTGTAGGCTGATGATGATGCCGCCATTCTTCACTTTTCAATTGTGACAGTCCCACTGCAGTAGTCGTTCAAAGATTCGCAACCCTGCAAGATGACTGTTCACAATCTGCCTCTACTCTCGCCACACTGGCTTCATAATTAAAAAATGGAAAAGTGGAGACACCTCATCGGAGCAGCAGAAAGACAACAGTAACAAAAACAAAAATAACTAGTACCGCGCGCGGTTCTGAACGGGTTCGAGCCGACCCACGCGGGTCGCCGTGTGCCACGGCTCCCCGCGTGCCTCGCGCTCTCACCCGTTCATTCACCGCGCGCGGTACTAGTTATTTTCAGTACTAGTTATTTTCAGCGGCGTCCCCGCGCATGTCGATCCAAATTTCAGGGGGGATCGGGCAACGTATGGCAAAGTTATAGGGCACTTCCTGTTTAAAATGGCCAACTTCCTGTTTGGTCAAATGCGCGTCCGTAAACGTGTTCAGGGAAGTTCCCTTGTCTTACATATCAAGTTTTGTTCAGATCGGACAATCTTAGAGTTTACTTCCTGTTTCAGGCATTCCACTTCCTGTTGGGAGGTCATCTTTTGCAGACATGCTCAGGACAGGTCCCTGGTGTCAAATATAAGCTTTCGTGCAAATCGGACAACGTACGGCAAAGTTAGAGGGCACTTCCTGTTTAAAATGGCCAACTTCCTGTTTGTCTCTGGAAACATGTTCAGGGACGGTCCCGTAACTCACATATCAAGTTTTGTTCAGATCGGACAATGTAAGACTTTACTTCCTGTTTCGGGCGTTCCACTTCCTGTAGGGAGGTGACCTTTTACGGACATGCTCAGGACAGGTCCCTGGTGTCACATATAAGGTTTTGTGCAGATCGGACAATGTACGGCAAAGTTAGAGGGCACTTCCTGTTTAAAATGGCCGACTTCCTGTTCGGTCAACGGCGTCTCCGTAAACATGTTCAGGGAAGGTCCAGTAACTCACATATCTAGTTTCGTGTCAATCGGACAATGTAAGACTTTACTTCCTGTTTCGGGCGTTCCACTTCCTGTAGGGAGGTGACCTTTTACGGACATGTTGAGGAAGGGTCTGGGGTCCCACATACTAAGTTTCAAGTGGATACAACAATCCCTGTTGGAGCAGCATCAAAAACTATAAATGTAATTCTGTGTGCTGTCACCAGGGGGCGCTGTATTTGAAAATGAACATTTTCATATAGACGTGTTCAGGGCCGGACTGTCATCAATCCTTGCAAGTTTGGTTCAGATGGGACCAGGATTGGCAAAGTTGTAACAGTTTGTTTTTTTAGAATTTTCTACCACCACCAGGAGGCGCTGTTTTCAAAATGTACCGTTTCAGCAACATAGTCGTCTTCAGCAACTAACCATCATCAACTATAGCAAGTTTGGTTGGGATCAGACCTTCCATCGCGAAGTTATAAGAGTTTCATTGTCTGTTATGAAAAATTATTATTATCTCCAATTTTGGCGCCCCCTATCTCGTACGCCATACAATATTTTAAAAAGCTTTTGATAACTTTTGATGCTCAACTCGTCCACATTGATCTCACCAAGTTTGAAGGTGATCGCACAAAAGCTCTAGGAGGAGATAATTGAAATACAAGCTGTCATATTGTCTACTGTCACCAGGGGGCGCTGTTTTCGAAATTGAATATTTTCATATAGACGTCTTTAGGGCCGGACTATCATCAATCCTAGCAAGTTTGGTTCAGATCGGACCAGGATTCACGAAGTTGTAGCAGTTTGATTTTTTGTCCCAAAAATCCGACTTTGCGTCGTTGCCATGGCAACACCGTTAAACGATTTGTCGTCATATTGATCACGCATCATCTACCATGTGTTTTGACTGTTGTCACCAATTTTGAGTGCGGTACGATTATCTGTGTAAAAGTTATTCCCGAAATCGTAAAAAAACTTTTTTTTTGTGTATTTTCTTTCACCACAAGGAGGCGCTGTTTTCAAACTTCACCGTTTTTTCATAGACGTCTTCAGCCATGGCCCATCATCAATCATAGCAAGTTTGGTTCGGATCGGACCTTCCATCGCAAAGTTATAAGAGTTTTGTTTTTCTGATGCGAAACATCAGAATCATCACGAACTTTGCCGCCCCCTATCTCGTGCGCCATGCGACATTTGAAAAAACTTTTGATACCGTGAGCTCCTCAACTGGTCCACAGGGACCTCACCAAGTTTGAAGGTGATCGCACGAAAACTCTAGGAGGAGTTAGTTCAAATACCATTGCTGCGAATTCGCCAAAATCGCCAAAAAATGGCCAATCAACCCAAGATGGCGGATTTCCTGTTGGGTTTGGATCATGGTCATAATGTAATTTTTTCTTCATCCTGACCCACTACACATGTGTACCGAATTTCAGGCATGTGCGATAATTGTGTTGGTCATGGTGAATTTGGACAGGTGGCGCCGCACTTATTGGCCCCTCCCACATTCAATTTTCGACACACATTCCCCGAACCTTTTTCAGACGTAAATTTACACCACGATTGATGCGGTCAGAAAAATCTGTGAGTTTTGGGGTATGGGAAAGGCCTCAAAAACGCGATTTACTTTAAGGAATAATAAGAATAATAATAATAAAAATAACTAGTACCGCGCGCGGTTCTGAACGGGTTCGAGCCGACCCACGCGGGTCGCCGTGTGCCACGGCTCCCCGCGTGCCTCGCGCTCTCACCCGTTCATTCACCGCGCGCGGTACTAGTTATTTTCAGTACTAGTTATTTTCAGTACTAGTTATTTTCAGCGGCGTCCCTGCGCATGTCGTTCCAAATTTCGAGGGGGATCGGGCAACGTATGACAAAGTTATAGGGCACTTCCTGTTTAAAATGGCAGACTTCCTGTTCGGTCAAGTGCGTGTACGTAAACGTGTTCAGGGAACTTCCCTTGTCTTACATATCAAGTTTTGTGCAGATCGGATAATCTTAGAGTTTACTTCCTGTTTCGGGCATTCCACTTCCTGTTGGGAGGTCATCTCTTGCAGACATGCTCAGGACAGGTCCCTGGTGTCACATAAAAGGTTTCGTGCAAATCGGACAACGTACGGCAAAGTTAGAGGGCACTTCCTGTTTAAAATCGCCAACTTCCTGTTCGTCTCCGTAAACGTGTTCAGGGAAGTTCCCTTGTCTTACATATCAAGTTTTGTTCAAATCGGACAATGTAAGACTTTACTTCCTGTTTCGGGCGTTCCACTTCCTGTAGGGAGGTGACCTTTTACGGACATGCTCAGGACAGGTCCCTGGTGTCACATATAAGGTTTTGTGCAGATCGGACAACGTACGGCAAAGTTAGAGGGCACTTCCTGTTTAAAATGGCCGACTTCCTGTTCGGTCAACGGCGTCTCCGGAAACATGTTCAGGGAAGGTCCAGTAACTCACATATCTAGTTTCGTGTCAATCGGACAATGTAAGACTTTACTTCCTGTTTCGGGCGTTCCACTTCCTGTAGGGAGGTGACCTTTTACGGACATGTTGAGGAAGGGTCTGGGGTCCCACATACTAAGTTTCAAGTGGATACAACAATCCCTGTTGGAGCAGCATCAAAAACTATAAATGTAATTCTGTGTGCTGTCACCAGGGGGCGCTGTATTTGAAAATGAATATTTTCATATAGACGTGTTCAGGGCCGGACTGTCATCAATCCTTGCAAGTTTGGTTCAGATCGGACCAGGATTGGCAAAGTTGTAACAGTTTGTTTTTTTAGAATTTTCTACCACCACCAGGAGGCGCTGTTTTCAAAATGTACCGTTTCAGCAACATAGTCGTCTTCAGCAACTAACCATCATCAACTATAGCAAGTTTGGTTGGGATCAGACCTTCCATCGCCAAGTTATAAGAGTTTCATTGTCTGTTATGAACAATTATTATTATCTCCAATTTTGGCGCCCCCTATCTCGTACGCCATACAATATTTTAAAAAGCTTTTGATAACTTTTGATGCTCAACTCGTCCACATTGATCTCACCAAGTTTGAAGGTGATCGCACAAAAGCTCTAGGAGGAGATAATTGAAATACAAGCTGTCATATTGTCTGCTGTCACCAGGGGGCGCTGTTTTCGAAATTTAATATTTTCATATAGACGTCTTTAGGGCCGGACTATCATCAATCCTAGCAAGTTTGGTTCAGATCGGACCAGGATTCACGAAGTTGTAGCAGTTTGATTTTTTGTCCCAAAAATCCGACTTTGCGTCGTTGCCATGGCAACACCGTTAAACGATTTGTCGTCATATTGATCACGCATCATCTACCATGTGTTTTGACTGTTGTCACCAATTTTGAGTGCGGTACGATTATCTGTGTAAAAGTTATTCCCGAAATCGTAAAAAAACTTTTTTTTTGTGTATTTTCTTTCACCACAAGGAGGCGCTGTTTTCAAACTTCACCGTTTTTTCATAGACGTCTTCAGCCATGGCCCATCATCAATCATAGCAAGTTTGGTTCGGATCGGACCTTCCATCGCAAAGTTATAAGAGTTTTGTTTTTCTGATGCGAAACATCAGAATCATCACGAACTTTGCCGCCCCCTATCTCGTGCGCCGTGCGACATTTGAAAAAACTTTTGATACCGTGAGCTCCTCAACTGGTCCACAGGGACCTCACCAAGTTTGAAGGTGATCGCACGAAAACTCTAGGAGGAGTTAGTTCAAATACCATTGCTGCGAATTCGCCAAAATCGCCAAAAAATGGCCAATCAACCCAAGATGGCGGATTTCCTGTTGGGTTTGGATCATGGTCATAATGTAATTTTTTCTTCATCCTGACCCACTACACATGTGTACCGAATTTCGTGCATGTGCGATAATTGTGTTGGTCATGGTGAATTTGGACAGGTGGCGCCGCACTTATTGGCCCCTCCCACATTCAATTTTCGACGCACATTCCCCGAACCTTTTTCAGACGTAAATTTACACCACGATTGATGCGGTCACAAAAATCTGTGAGTTTTGGGGTATGGGAAAGGCCTCAAAAAGGTGATTTACTTTAAGGAATAATAAGAATAATAATAATAACTAGTACCGCAAGCGGTAATTGACGGGTTCGAGCTTGACGGCTTTGCGAGTCCCCGTGCGTCCACGTCGCAGCGCGAGTCCTCTTCCTCATCTTCCGTTCATTCACCGCTTGTGGTACTGGTTATTTTCAGCTGCATCCCCGCGCAATGTCAGGCGTGTCCTTTTAAAATGGCCGTCTTCCTGTTGGGTGAAAGGCATGTCCGTTAACGTGTTTAGGGAAGGTACCTTGACTTACATAACAAGTTTCGTGTGGATCGGAGAATGTCAGACTTTACTTCCTGTTTCGGGAGTTGTACTTCCTGTAAGGAGGTCATCCTTTACAGACATGTTCAGGGCGGGTCTGAGGTCTGAGGTCTAACAGTGTGATTTCGTCTATAAGTTGTTATTTTTGTGAAAAACAACTGATGGTATCAGAATTGAAGCTGAATTTTAGAAATAACTAGTTATTTTTGTGATAGAACATCTGATGGTATAAGAATTTAGGGTGCATTTTCTCATTTTTCCCTCTCTTACTTTTTCTCTCTTCCCATTTTCCCTGTTTTTTTTTTCCTTGGCCCCTCTTGCAGTACCTTTTGCCCCATCTTTCCCTTTCAGAGCAGCATGAGAAACTGTAAATGTTAGATTTGATAGATTTGTAGGCAAATGCCTCCATCATGTGGCGAACAAAGGTTACTGCACTGACGAACCACACAGTAGAGAGGATCCTGTGTAGTGTTCTTATGTCAACACCATTGAACGATTTGTTATCATATTCAGCAAGCATCATCTACCATGTGTTTTACATGTTTTCATTCATTTTGAGTATGATACAATGAAATTTGTTAAAGTTATAAGGGAAATTGTGAAATTGTATTTTCTGTTACCACCAGAAGGCGCTGTTTTTAAAATGTACAGTTTTTGCATAAGCATCTTCAGCAAGATCCCATCATCGATCGTCACTAGTTTGGTTAAGATCTAACCTTTCATCGCAAAGTTATAAGAGTTTGTTGTTGTAGCGAAATACCAGACGTCATATTGTCTGCCGTCAACAGGGGGCACTGTTTTTGAAAGTGAATATTTTCATATAGGCATCTTCAGGGATTGACTATCATCAATCCTAGCAAGTTTGGTTCAGATTGGAATAGCATTCGCAAAGTGGTAGCAGTTTGTTTTTTGTCGCAAATATCTGACTTTGCAGTGTTGTCATTGCAACACTGTTGAACAATGTGTTATCATATTAGGCATGCATCATCTACCATGTGTTTTGAATGTTTTCCCAAATTTTGAGTTTGATACAAGGAAATTTGTTAAAGTTATCAGGGAAATTGTGAACTTGTACTTTCTGTTACCACCAGGTGGCACTGTTTCCAAAATTTACAGTTTTTGCATAGGCATCTTCAGCAAAAGCCCATCATCGATCATCACAAATTTGGTTAAGATCTGACCTTCAATCGCAAAGTTATAAGAGTTTGTTGTGTGTTGCGAAATACCAGACTTCCTAGTGTTTGCCACCACCAAGAGGCGATGTTTTCAAAATTTACAGTTTTTGCATAGACATCTTTAGCAAGGGCCCATCATCGATTGTCACTTGTTTGGTTAATATCTGACCTTCCATGGCAAAGTTATAAGAGATTGTTGTGTGTTGCGAGGAATTGTGATTTTCGCCAACTTTGCCACCCTTCTTCTTGTTCGCCATGATACTTAATGAAAAGATTTTGATACCTTTGGATCCTCCACTTGTCCACAGTGACCTCACCAAGTTTGAAGGTGATCCCATGAAAGCTCTATGACAATAGTGTTCACATACCATTGGTGCGAAATGGCCAAAATCAGCAAAAAATGTACTTTCAATCCAAGATGGTGGCTTTCCCGTTCGTTTTAGAGCTTCGGCTACGCTGACTTTTTTGACCGTCTGGACCTAAGGAACGCGTGAGTACCAAGTTTAGTGCATGTACATTAAACGTGCTCCTCAGGAGGACAAGTGTTAGGGGTTATAAGAGTTTTGTCTTTTGTTGTGAAGAATATGAATGAACGCCAACTTTGGCGCCCCCTATCTCGAAAACCATGCGACATTTAGAAAAACTTTTAGTATCTTTAGATCCTCAACATGTCCACAGTGACCCCAGCAAGTTTGAAGGTGATCCCATGAAAGCTCTATGACAAGTTAGTTCACATACCATTGGTGCGAAATGGCCAAAATCTTTAAAAAATGTACTTTCAATCCAAGATGGCGGCTTTCCTGGTCGTTTTAGAGCTTCGGCTACGCTGACTTTTTTGACCGTCTGGACCTAAGGAACGCGTGAGTACCAAGTTTCGTGCATGTACATTCAACGTGCTTCTCAGGAGGACAAGTTTTACGGGTTGTAAGAGTTTCGCCTTTTGTTGGGAAAAATATGAATGAACGCCAACTTTGGCGCCCCCTATCTCGAAAACCATGCGACATTTTGAAAAACTTTTAATAACTTTAGATCCTCAACTTGTCCACCGTGACCTCACAAAGTTTAAAGGTGATCGCATAAAAGCTCTAGGACTAGTTCATTCAAATACCAGGCGTCATAGTGTCTGCTGTCACCAGGGGGCGCTGTTTTTGAAAGTGAATATTTTCATATAGGCGTCTTCACGGGCGGACTATCATCAATCCTAGCAAGTTTGGTTCAGATTGGACTCAGATTCGCAAAGTTGTAGCAGTTTGTTTTTTTGTCACAAATATCTGACTTTGCATCATTACCATGGCAACATCATGCAACGATACGCCATCATATTGAGCATGCATCATCTACCTTGTGTTTAGATTCTTTTAACCAATTTTGAGTTTGATACAATAATCTCTGTAAAAGTTATTCCCGAAATTGTAAAAGTAACTCTTTTTTTTAGATTTTCTGCCACCACCAGGAGGCGATGTTTACAAACTTGACAGTTTTTGCATAGGCATCTTCAGCAAGGGCCCATCATCGATCGCCACAATTTTGGTTAAGATCGGACCTTCCATCGCAAAGTTATAAGAGTTTTGTTGTGCGTTGCGAGAAATTCATAATTTCCCCCAAATTTGGCGCCCCCTATCTTGAAAACCATGATACTTATAAGAAGCATTTTAATAACTTAAGCTCCTCAACTTGTCCACAGTGACCTCGCCAAGTTTGAACGTGATCCCATGTAAGCTCTAGGACAAGTTCGTTCAAATACCGATGGTGCGAAATTGCCAAAATCGCCTCTGTTTTGGCGTGCAATCCAAGATGGCGGCCTTCCTGTAGTATTCACAGGGAAGTTGTCATCGACTTTTTTGACCGTCCTCACCTAATGAACGTGTGTGCCAAGTTTCGTTCATGTATGTCAAACCTGAGAGCAGATGACCTAATAGAAGTTTTTTGCGTCAGTTTTTAGCCCCGCCCACTTTCATTTTTTGACGCACATTCCCCGAACCAATAATATACGTAATTTTACACCAGGTCTGATGGGTTCGCAAAATTTGGTGAGTTTTGGGGCATGGGAAAGGCCTCAAAAACGCGATTCATTTAGAGGAAAAATAATAATAAGAATAAACATCACAGTTACAATAGGGTTCTTGCAACCAAGTTGCTCGAACCCTAACTAGTACCGCGCGCGGTTCTGAACGGGTTCGAGCCGACCCACGCGGGGAGCCGTGGCACACGGCGACCCGCGTGCCTCGCGCTCTCACCCGTTCATTCACCGCGCGCGGTACTAGTTATTTTCAGTACTAGTTATTTTCAGTACTAGTTATTTTCAGCGGCGTCCCTGTGCATGTCGATCCAAATTTCGGGGGGGATCGCGGCAACGTATGGCAAAGTTATAAGGCACTTCCTGTTTAAAATGTCCGACTTCCTGTTCGGTCAAATGCGCGTCCGTAAACGTGTTCAGGGAAGTTCCCTTGTCTTACATATCAAGTTTTGTTCAGATCGGACAATCTTAGAGTTTACTTCCTGTTTCGGGCATTCGACTTCCTGTTGGGAGGTCATCTCTTGCAGACATGCTCAGGACAGGTCCCTGGTGTCACATAAAAGGTTTCGTGCAAATCGGACAACGTACGGCAAAGTTAGAGGGCACTTCCTGTTTAAAATCGCCAACTTCCTGTTCGTCTCCGTAAACGTGTTCAGGGAAGTTCCCTTGTCTTACATATCAAGTTTTGTTCAGATCGGACAATGTAAGACTTAACTTCCTGTTTCGGGCGTTCCACTTCCTGTAGGGAGGTGACCTTTTACGGACATGCTCAGGACAGGTCCCTGGTGTCACATATAAGGTTTTGTGCAGATCGGACAACGTACGGCAAAGTTAGAGGGCACTTCCTGTTCAAAATGGCTGACTTCCTGTTCGGTCAACGGCATCTCCGTAAATATGTTCAGGGAAGGTCCAGTAACTCACATATCTAGTTTCATGTCAATCGGACAATGTAAGACTTTACTTCCTGTTTCGGGCGTTCCACTTCCTGTAGGGAGGTGACCTTTTACGGACATGTTGAGGAAGGGTCTGGGGTCCCACATACTAAGTTTCAAGTGGATACAACAATCCCTGTTGGAGCAGCATCCAAAACTATAAATGTAATTCTGTCTGCTGTCACCAGGGGGCGCTGTATTTGAAAATGAATATTTTCATATAGACGTGTTCAGGGCCGGACTGTCATCAATCCTTGCAAGTTTGGTTCAGATCGGACCAGGATTGGCAAAGTTGTAACAGTTTGTTTTTTTAGAATTTTCTACCACCACCAGGAGGTGCTATTTTCAAAATGTACCGTTTCAGCAACACAGTCGTCTTCAGCAACTAACCATCATCAACTATAGCAAGTTTGGTTGGGATCAGATCTTCCATCGCGAAGTTATAAGAGTTTCATTGTCTGTTGTGAAAAATTATTATTATCTCCAATTTTGGCGCCCCCTATCTCCTACGCCATACAATATTTTAAAAAGCTTTTGATAACTTTTGATGCTCAACTCGTCCACATTGATCTCACCAAGTTTGAAGGTGATCGCACAAAAGCTCTAGGAGGAGATAATTGAAATACCAGCTGTCATATTGTCTACTGTCACCAGGGGGCGCTGTTTTCGAAATTTAATATTTTCATATAGACGTCTTTAGGGCCGGACTATCATCAATCCTAGCAAGTTTGGTTCAGATCGGACCAGGATTCGCGCAGTTGTAGCAGTTTGATTTTTTGTCCCAAAAATCCGACTTTGCGTCGTTGCCATGGCAACACCGTTAAACGATTTGTTGTCATATTGATCACGCATCATCTACCATGTGTTTTGACTGTTGTCACCAATTTTGAGTGCGGTACGATTATCTGTGTAAAAGTTATTCCCGAAATCGTAAAAAAACTTTTTTTTTGTGTATTTTCTTTCACCACAAGGAGGCGCTGTATTCAAACTTCACCGTTTTTTCATAGACGTCTTCAGCCATGGCCCATCATCAATCATAGCAAGTTTGGTTCGGATCGGACCTTCCATCGCAAAGTTATAAGAGTTTTGTTTTTCTGATGCGAAACATCAGAATCATCACGAACTTTGCCGCCCCCTATCTTGTGCGCCGTGCGACATTTGAAAAAACTTTTGATACCGTGAGCTCCTCAACTGGTCCACAGAGACCTCACCAAGTTTGAAGGTGATCGCACGAAAACTCTAAGAGGAGTTAGTTCAAATACCATTGCTGCGAATTCGCCAAAATCGCCAAAAAATCGCCAATCAACCCAAGATGGCGGACTTCCTGTAGGTTTCACGGGAAAGTCGTCATCGACTTTTTTGACCGTCCCCACCTAATGAACGTGTGTACCAAGTTTCGTTCACGTACGTTAAACCCGACATGAGTTGACCTAATAGAAGTTTTTTGCGTGACTTTTTAGCCCCTCCCACCTCCAATTTTCCACGCATTTTCCCCGAACGACTTTCAGACGTAAATTTACACCAGGATTGATGCGGTCACAAAAATCTGTGAGTTTTGGGGTATGGGAAAGGCCTCAAAAATGCGATTTACTTTTAGGAATAATAATAATAATAATAATAATAACTAGTACCGCGCGCGGTTCTGAACGGGTTCGAGCCGACCCACGCGGGTCGCCGTGTGCCACGGCTCCCCGCGTGCCTCGCGCTCTCACCCGTTCATTCACCGCGCGCGGTACTAGTTATTTTCAGTACTAGTTATTTTCAGTACTAGTTATTTTCAGCGGCGTCCCCGCACATGTCGATCCAAATTTCGGGGGGGATCGGCAACGTATGGCAAAGTTATAGGGCACTTCCTGTTTAAAATGGCCAACTTCCTGTTCGTCTCTGGAAACATGTTCAGGGAAGGTCCCGTAACTCACATATCTAGTTTTGTGTCAATCGGACAATGTAAGACTTTACTTCCTGTTTCGGGTGTTACACTTCCTGTAGGGAGGTGACCTTTTACGGACATGCTCAGGACAGGTCCCTGGTGTCACATATAAGGTTTTGTGCAAATCGGACAACGTACGGCAAAGTTAGAGGGCACTTCCTGTTTAAAATGGCCGACTTCCTGTTCGTCTCCGTAAACATGTTCAGGGAAGGTCCCGTAGCTCACATATCTAGTTTTGTGTCAATCGGACAATGTAAGACTTTACTTCCTGTTTCGGGCGTTCCACTTCCTGTAGGGAGGTGACCTTTTACGGACATGCTCAGGACAGGTCCCTGGTGTCACATATAAGGTTTTGTGCAGATCGGACAACGTACAGCAAAGTTAGAGGGCACTTCCTGTTTAAAATGGCCGACTTCCTGTTCAGTCAACGGCGTCTCCGGAAACATGTTCAGGGAAGGTCCCGTAACTCACATATCCAGTTTCGTGTCAATCGGACAATGTAAGACTTTACTTCCTGTTTCGGGCGTTCCACTTCCTGTAGGGAGGTGACCTTTTACGGACATGCTCAGGACAGGTCCCTGGTGTCACATATAAGGTTTTGTGCAGATCGGACAACGTACGGCAAAGTTAGAGGGCACTTCCTGTTTAAAATGGCCGACTTCCTGTTCGGTCAACGGCGTCTCCGTAAACATGTTCAGGGAAGGTCCAGTAACTCACATATCTAGTTTCGTGTCAATCGGACAATGTAAGACTTTACTTCCTGTTTCGTGCGTTCCACTTCCTGTAGGGAGGTGACCTTTTACGGACATGCTCAGGACAGGTCCCTGGTGTCACATATAAGGTTTTGTGCAGATCGGACAACGTACGGCAAAGTTAGAGGGCACTTCCTGTTTAAAATGGCCGACTTCCTGTTCGGTCAACGGCGTCTCCGTAAACATGTTCAGGGAAGGTCCAGTAACTCACATATCTAGTTTCGTGTCAATCGGACAATGTAAGACTTTACTTCCTGTTTCGGGCGTTCCACTTCCTGTAGGGAGGTGACCTTTTACGGACATGTTGAGGAAGGGTCTGGGGTCCCACATACTAAGTTTCAAGTGGATACAACAATCCCTGTTGGAGCAGCATCAAAAACTATAAATGTAATTCTGTCTGCTGTCACTAGGTGGCGCTGTATTTGAAATTGAATATTTTCATATAGACGTGTTCAGGACCGGACTATCATCAATCCCAGCAAGTTTGGTTCAGATCGGACCAGGATTAGCAAAGTTGTAACAGTTTGTTTTTTTAGAATTTTCTACCACCACCAGGAGGCGCTGTTTTCAAAATTTACCGTTTCAGCAACATAGTCGTCTTCAGCAACTAACCATCATCGACTATAGCAAGTTTGGTTGGGATCAGACCTTCCATCGCGAAGTGATAAGAGTTTCATTGTCTGTTATGAAAAATTATTATTATCTCCAATTTTGGCGCCCCCTATCTCCTACGCCATACAATATTTTAAAAAGCTTTTGATAACTTTTGATGCTCAACTCGTCCACATTGATCTCACCAAGTTTGAAGGTGATCGCACAAAAGCTCTAGGAGGAGATAATTGAAATACAAGCTGTCATATTGTCTACTGTCACCAGGGGGCGCTGTTTTCGAAATTGAATATTTTCATATAGATGTCTTTAGGGCCGGACTATCATCAATCCTAGCAATTTTGAGTCAGATCGGACCAGGATTCGCGAAGTTGTAGCAGTTTGATTTTTTGTCCCAAAAATCCGACTTTCCGTCGTTGCCATGGCAACACCGTTAAACGATTTGTCGTCATATTGATCATGCATCATCTACCATGTGTTTTGACTGTTGTCACCAATTTTGAGTGCGGTACGATTATCTGTGTAAAAGTTATTCCCGAAATTGTAAAAAAACTTTTTTTTGTGTATTTTCTTTCACCACAAGGAGGCGCTGTTTTCAAACTTCACCGTTTTTTCATAGACGTCTTCAGCCATGGCCCATCATCAATCATAGCAAGTTTGGTTCGGATCGGACCTTCCATCGCAAAGTTATAAGAGTTTTGTTTTTCTGATGCGAAACATCAGAATCATCACAAACTTTGCCGCCCCCTATCTCGTGCGCCGTGCGACATTTGAAAAAACTTTTGATACCGTGAGCTCCTCAACTGGTCCACAGGGACCTCACCAAGTTTGAAGGTGATCGCACGAAAACTCTAGGAGGAGTTAGTTCAAATACCATTGCTGCGAATTCGCCAAAATCGCCAAAAAATCGCCAATCAACCCAAGATGGCGGATTTCCTGTTGGGTTTGGATCATGGTCATAATGTAATTTTTTCTTCATCCCGACCTTCTACACATGTGTACCGAATTTCGGGCATGTGCGATAATTGTGTTGGTCATGGTGAATTTGGACAGGTGGCGCCGCACTTATTGGCCCCTCCCACATTCAATTTTTGACGCACATTCCCCGAACCTTTTTCAGACGTAAATTTACACCACGATTGATGCAGTCACAAAAATCTGTGAGTTTTGGGGTATGGGAAAGGCCTCAAAAAGGCGATTTACTTTAAGGAATAATAAGAATAATAATAATAATAATAATAATCCTTCCAGTTTCAAGAGGGTTCTTGCAACCTTGTTGCTCGAACCCTAATAATCTTTTGCATTTCAATAGGGTTCTTGCAACCTTGTTGCTCGAACCCTAATAATAATAATAATCCTTCCAGTTTCAATAGGTTTCTTGCAACCTTGTTGCTCGAACCCTAACAAGACTGAAATTAAAGGACGATATAAAGAGCAATCATCCCCAAACAACAATACAACTGTTAAAAGTGCAAAAGATGCCTCACACTGACCCAGAGCCTCAAGTTAAGGATAATGCAGATGTAAAGTTTCATAAAATAACATGTAATATTTGTAATGTCTTTATCTGAAATAAAAGGTTTGCAGGAAGAAATTGTAAATGAAAAGAATATACATTAGCAATTATATAACATTATAAATGAAAAAAAACAAAGCGTAAACACTGTTGCTACAAAATGTATACATTATCTCTGATGATATTGCTAATGTTAATATGTTTAAATAATAATAATGTTTAATCGAGTATAAAACATATATAAAATGAAATAGCTATATAAATTATTGGTGCAGGGAGAAGGGGCGGGTCCTGATAAGTTTTGACTTCTTCCTACTCTCCTTTGAACATGTATGATTTAGATTAATGATTAATTAATCTAATCTAATAATTGTTTTGTCATTTATATTTTATGTGCATGTTTCATGTTCAAAATAAAATAAATCACCATCATAAATTTCTTTGCCTTCTTTGTTTACAGTCAATTAGCCGCTGTCACGTGATCAAAGTGAAATACAATAAAAAACACTCTATCACGTCCCCGCAAAGCCCAGTGTTGTAAATGTGAATTACTGTTCCGATGATTTACAGCGACAACTGGCCGAGCCTCAAGCCAAAATGCACAGTGTGACAATTTGTGACAAATATTTTTTTGCGGGTGAACAAAAATATAATTGATGACAGAAAACAGTTTCCGTGTCATTGTGTGTATAACGTCCCCAGCAAGGCTTTAGAAAATGGTTGTAATCAAGCAAACGTCCACAGAACAGAAAATGTGCCATGGGAACAAGAGAACTTGGCAGTTTTAAAGTGTATTACATCTGGCCATGCAATTTATAAAACCATGACATTCTCAGCAGCTACTTTTCACATCGTTTTCCCTCTGCAAAATGTTCTGCAGGAGGTAAATTCTGAATCACAGAGAGGCTCGAGCCGTATGCTGTTTTCCTGCAGTGATCTTTGATTTCATTGTTTATAGAATAACAACACCTCAGTATCCACCTGAGGTCTCCGCTCCCTCTGTTTACTTTAGAAAGAGGGGGCTTCCCAGCAGACACTTGAACCTGTTGCAAACACAAACACTTAAAAACAGGGCGCCAAAACACTTTCGACAAATACTTTGTCTCCTCTATGGGCTTTATTTGTTGATCAAAGGTCAACGTGAACGAAAACATCCCGGTAGTGTACAGAACATTTGAAACAATAAAAGCTGTTTTTTTTCTGTGGAGTGACTTTATACTTATAGCACCTGCCTTTGCAGCAAGAAGACACAGGGTCGCGACCTGGTGTGAAAATGGGGAGAGGTGCTGCTAAAATAGACTTTTTTGTTGTTGAGTCTGTTTGTTTTGTTTTTTTTTTTTTTATATAATAACATGTCCGCGACCTTCATGTGGAGGATAAAGCGGTAGAAAATAGATGGATGGATAATAACATGTTTGCATTGTTGACTTAAAGCAAGAAGGTTCGGTTTGTGTGGAGTTTGCATGTTCTGCCTGTGTGTGGACTCTCTCTAGGTTCTCTGGCTTCCTTCCACGGTCAGAAAACAAGCAGAGGTGAAATGGACACTCTAGATGGATCATAGGTTTGAGTGTGAGAAAGAATGGTTGTTGTCTCGACCTGTCCAGGGTGTACCCCGCCTTTCGCCCTATGATGTCAGCTGAGATTGGCACACATCCCCCATAACACTCATGTGGAGGATAAAGCGGTAGACGATGGATGGATGGGACTTTATACTCTACATTTTTGTATCCAGAAATAAAAAAATAAATAATTACTGGCTGACCGCGTGATAATCAAATGTAAAAGCTGGGATCTAAACATGAATTTTATCAAACAAAAGATGCTGACTAATGTTTTTTTTTCCACATGCCGGGATAGATAAACTCTCAATGGGATATCACTTTTTCTTAATTATCCACAGGAGAAGCAACAATGCTCCATGTGCCCAAAATGCTTTAGATTCACACTACACCCCTGTAGTCACTTGTAAAAGATTAATTTTAAGGAAAGATTTATCTTCCTTCCTGCAAATGAGTGCGCTGCCAAAGTATAAATAAAAACATACAAAAATAAATAAATAAATCCTCCTAATGTCACCTCAGTCATGTAGCCTTGCAATTCAATTGACAAGTCTGTGTCTATTGTAAACAAATACACATTATATTGTTTTAAAAATATAAAAAACATTACGCCTGTCTAAAGACGCAACATGCATCACTCAGCTTTACAGATATATCTTGTTTTTATAGAAGAGCGATGTCACATTTCTTCTGTGTGTTGCTATCGAGCCTCTGTTCTGGTTGCCTTGTCTGCTTGTTTGTATTTGAGCACATTCTGGAAATTCTGGACCCTGTATATGAAAATACTGGATAAATGTGGTTGTTAACTGATGAGATCATTTGAAAACTATAAACCCGCTACAGTAACTCTCCATTTACTAACAGCTCCTGGGTCAGGATACACAACTTCCCATGTTGCAATTACAAGTTAACAAGTTTAACTTGAACGCAGCAAGACACAGTGAATTACAAACACATGCGTCATTAAAAAACAATATCATGCTGCAAATAAGTCGTATTTTTGCCGTTTTTCTCTTTTATTGTGTGGTGCATAAAATGAGAGGAAGCAATAAAACAATCACAAATTCCCAACGTCCATGGTGACATTATCAATTTGGTAGTTTTCTTTGAGCCACGCTTCAAACTATAGGGGAATGAACAAAAGAAAATAAAACAAACAAACCTGACATTTCAGAGGCTGAAACCAAACCGAGTTTGGCATTTTCATTGATTAAAAATTTAAATTAAAGTTGATTATATCAAAAATTCGTTGAAAAGATGACAATTCTCAAAGGTAATTGTACGTGCATTAGTTACTTGGTTCCTTGTTTATATAGATTTTTTTTCTTCTTTTTTGAAAAGTAGAAAAAAAGATTTAACCAGATTATTGCCAAAAATCACATCATAGATTATTTGTAAATCATCTTTCTATAAAGGACGGTTGGGGATTCTGCCTCTGATTCTGAGGTAAAGGGTCTGAACCTGGACTCAACTCTTCTTGGTGACTTGGACTCAAGACACTTTCAACAACAACTATGTCATTAAACGATGTGTCTTAAGACATATGTACATTGTCATTTCCTCATTATAAGAGTAAATGTCCTTTTTTCCCCTCAAAACATACTTGCTGTTGCATATTAGTTACATATAAATGTGATTTCTGGGAGATCAAGTTGTTTTTATGTTTGTTTATGTTGTGTTTTTAAGTGTTTGAAATCAATTTTTCTTATTTTTGCATATATTGTTTCTGTCTTCTTTAAACCCAACCTAACATGACTGGTGCTGGTGTTGCATCTTCCACTCAGGGAGGTGTGGATATTTTTGTTGAAAGTATGTGGTGTTTGCTTTGATGTTGGAGAGGTACTTGCTGGCCTTCAAAGATGCAAAGCTATGTGGTCCCACGTGGCGTGGTCTGACAGAAGATGAAAAGCCCAAGTTAAGATTGTGAGCCACGAGAGACAAACATCTGAAGCTGTACTCCCACAAGAGAAAGGTGCATTGCACTCTCGTTGCATTACTCTCCTCTATACATTGCTGTGTATGAATGAAGTGCAGCAGATCAGTGCCGCAGAATAGAGATGCCGGCAGTCGGAGAACTGTGTGCACAAGACAAACGCAGGATTCTCTTGCAAGTGGAACTAATTTGTGAAGGCAAATAGAGAACAAATACGCTCAGAACATGCATTCACTTTGTCTCTATTGTTGTTCTCTCGAGAAGATAAAGCCATGTTCATCTTGGGTTTCACACATCAGAAAAAAAACAACTCTCATCCTAATAAAGGACAGATTAAATGGAAAAGGTTGTTGATGCATGCAGAAAAGCTAAGCTTTACACCTATTTTAATTTAGCATCAGTAAAAGTGTTTTATTTTTGCCAATTACATGCAATGCACTTTGACCAGAATGTGCTAATGCCTTCTGTGGTGTCTTCCGAGTGGTTTTCCAGGCAGAGATCGTCCTTGCCTCAGTGAGACTTGCATCTGCTCGACACTGCTTTGGATCCATAATTGCAGCACACCCACTCTTTATGTAAGACCTTATGAGTGTGAGGAACAACAAAGCTTTGCTGTGTACATGTGTGTGAACAGTGGGACTATTTTTAAACACCCCTAGGAACCTTAATCCATCTTTAACTGGAGATGGGCCAGCCTGGGAAACCAAGACGATTTGAATATTACCATAACTGGATTCTAACAAGGCTCGAGAGTATTAAAAGAGGATATATGGCACTGTCTTAGTCATCTGTGTCTCAAGGAAAAATCTAATTTCTGGGTTAGGACAGAAACGTCTCCTTTAAAAACACTTTAACCTCTCCAACGCAACGGTGAAAAGACCATAAGGAGGAACTGAAAGAGGGAAATAAACATTAGAGAAGTTGGGGTGCTTTTTACCACAAAAAAACACTCCCTTAACCAGCTCCGTCACTCCCACTTGATCCTGAATGATTGGAGTCAGTCATTCTCCGATTCTCTTTCACTTTTCCCTTTCAAGCAGGAAAGGGGAATTATTGATCTGTCTCAATATTTTACCCTCCCTCTTATGTTTTCAAAGCTACAAGTTTTCATCATCACAGTCAATGCCAAGCTGAGCTGGATCCAATATCCACAAAACCCATGAGAAGCAAACAAAGGTCAGATGAATATGATGAGAAGCCTCTTCTTTGCTATGCAACTTACCCAAGACTGTGTCATCAGCTAGGTATGTACTCACTTATGGATGCCATTTCCATACGACTGGATTTTGTTATTGCCTATTTTCAACTTAGTAGTGTTCATCAAACGTAAGAAATATTACCTGTGCGAAAAAGCACTTCACCCTCCAGAACTCATTTCAGTTCATTTCACAGGTAATAAAGTCTGCTACATCCACTCCTTCACAGCAATCGATCAAAATGGAAATAAATGACTTAACTTCATCCTACCTGACAGCCATAATCACAGCACTTCATGATATTGCCGGCTAATCTGCGCCACATGCTTTCCAACAGAACCCAATTTGGCAAAGTAGGACGTCACAGCAGATTAACGCGACTGATGAAGACTTTGTGTCAAACGTTCAGAAAATTGGTCTCTATGATGTTAATGTGTCAGGACAATGACAACATTTTAGATTACTGTGTCTTGGCACGCACCTATATATATATATATATTCTCTATTCTGTAGCCTACAGCCATGAGTTCCCATTTAGATTAGCACAATGAAATAATACACAGAAATAACTAATTAGCCCAGTTAATAACTTGAACACCTCATTAAACAAACAAGACATAAGTGCTAATGTATGTCAATAGTGCTTGCAGGTGTAGTTAGAGAGAACCACATTATCTGTTAGCTATTATCTATAGTCTTGGTGCTAAGGAAGGGTAACCGTATTCTTGGAATCCATTGGCTATAGTGTCTGTTGACAAATTTGCCTGTAGGGCCAATAACCAATATTTTGGGGAAGAGAAGCAGACAATGATAGCTACCGGCGGGCTGCGAGCTGCATAAACCTTGCTGCTGTCCAGTGACTGTGAGACGTCAGACACAATAATCAAGCCGAACAGTGCCAAACTTTAGATCAGATAAAAAGACTTAACAATCCTAAAAACGGTTAATCTCCAAAAATTACCACGGAAATGTCTAAAATCTCAATATTTAACAGAGCCGGCATCACAAACCTTGCCGCTGTGTCAGACGGAGTCTGTGTTCCGGTCACGGAGGAAGTACTGAACAAATATTCTTAATTAACTGATTCTAGTGATTTGATTCAGTTACACTGAAAACTGCTTTACAAGTCACTCGTTCACTTTTTTTGTAGTGGAGATGCAACCTAAACTGTGCCGTGCCGTGCCGTGCCGAGGCGAGCCGGGACCATATAGGGTAGTGTGTTCCAAAGTTTAGGGGCGTAAGTAACAGTAGCATATGACAATCCAGCAGATGGCAGCACACTTGGACCAACGTACTGTATAAGTAATTGAGGGAAGAAAAAAAGACAACAATGGGTGGCTGGTTACAAAACAGCAAAGTAGTAGATTATAAAAACCATAAACCACAGTTGAATGTACACAGAAAAATCATTAAAAAAAAAGAGTAAAAATATGAAGATACGTCCTAAAATGTAGGTCCCTATTAAAACCTGTGTGTTCAATAGCCCTCAGTTGTGTTTAGCTGTCCCCTGTTTGTATACATATATAATCCCAAAGGATTGTTGTGGGGATGGGTCACTGTTGTATAGCTGAAGAAAATGTCACAGAATAATGAACATTTGATGTGTGGCTCCACAAATATGTGTTTTACACAGTTGAACATGACCATGTCACTGCAGTAAAGGCATTTTAATGGTTTCAAAGACAATACCTTGGAGTTTTTCTTTAACATGGTTATAACATTCCCATCCAAAGAGCACCTCTTATTGACTTAATGTGAGTCCAAGAATGGCTCCAACAAAGACTTTTCAATCAATACACAAACTGAAAACACAAAATGTCAAAAGAAAAACCTTTCAGAAGCAGCTTAACTGGACTGATACAACCTGTGGCTCAGCAGCTGTTGTGCTGGGTCACTTCACTCTCTGAGAACTGGCTCTTCTCTGCTTCACATCTTTATCACCATCTATGTCAAGTAGAGCTTTTTTCATATGCTGCTCATCTCATTCAGGCAGGTAATGCAACACAGAGGGCCATTCTAAAATCCATTTCCGCCTGCGTGTGCCCGTCTTCCTGGCAGATTGTGCAAGGTGACTCTCCTACATTTATGTGAATGGTAGGTGCACAACGTGGGATTTATTTTTCTTGACCTTATTATATTTAGCGGGATTTCATAATATAAGTCCACTTTCCCATTAAGAAGGACACATGCAAGCAGGATCCATTCAAAAGGTTTCCTCAGTACCAAACATCTCAAGAACCAGGTCCAAAAATGGATGGAATTGCCTGTCTTCTTTCTTTCTTCCTTTCTTTCTTTCTTTCTTTCTTTCTTTCATTTTTACCACATGTGCACTTACCCACTACACTCACTTTATGTCATGGGATTGGATGTTTTTTGGTGCCTTCAAATTGGGTCACGTTTGAAATATGTTCAAGATGAATCCAGTAAAATGCCCTGTATTTTATTTGAATGACATTGTGGGGGAAAAATGTTCCAAAGATAGTACACAAGTTGAGACATCTTTGCTGACATTGAATACAATGACTATACTGATACTAAGTGAAGTAAGTCTTACAGAGTTTGAAGGTGTTTGCTTTGTCTTTGGGAAAGTGTTGAGCCCTCAGTCTGTATTCCTTGTATTCTCACACGTTACTTAAACATTTGAACACCAAGCATATTGTGTTCAGCCATTCCCGTCGTGAATATACGAGCGCACCATTATTTCTAAATAATGTGTCGCAGGCTTTATAGGCACTTAACGTTGGAATAATTTAGCAATTACAGCAGTCAATGCTGTTGATGCTGCATGTCTTTCTTCTTTGTTCGTCATTAACAAAGGATGTCTTGAGTAAATGTTTGCCACGGTGTCAAAACAATCAGAAAGGAAGAAAGAAGAAATGGTTTGGTGTTAGCAGTGGCAAACCACTCGAAGCCAGACTGCGCTTTTCTCTTCATTCGTGTTACAATATTGTTGGTGAGATAATTATTTATTTATTATTCCTTTTTCTTTTCTTCTGGTAAAAGACAGGAGGGCTTTCTTCCATGCAAGGGAAAGCAAATTGTTTGTTGAGGGGATTCAATTTGAATGAGGTTTTTTTTTTCCCTACAGGGAAACAATAATTGAACTCATTCCCTGAGAGAAAGCCTTGTTTAAAGCAGTCAATAGCTGAAGCCAGCAAAAGCGACAGAAAGGTGTTTGGTTTTGGTAAACACATCTGAGTTATTCACACATGTCATGCTTCAGGAAATGAGCCAGCACATCCACTGCCATCATGATTGGTCATTTTGTTATGTGTTGTCCAAATCATCCTTTCAGCAGCATAAGTTTTATAATGGTCTCAGCTGACCCCCTTGGAAGTGCACCCCCACAACACCCACGGATTCTGCACCAGCGATACATTGTGTGTATAGTTTTCCGTCTTGCCGAGCAGATGCTGATGTCTTTAAATATCTTCATTTGTATTCGTGTAAGTATTTCCAAAGGAATGGAAGTCAACCCTCCGCCTCAGGGCGAAGACATGAGTCAATGTTTTCTGCTGCAGCTACAGTAGGAGTCGAGCAGCAACATCAAGATCCCCTCACAGGCATTTTATGCCATTAGGAACACGGGGATGTCAATGATTTTCTATGAGAAGCTGTCAGTCAAAGCATTTGCAGAGTCCCAAAACTGCCACAGGAAACACTAACATATGGTAAAACAGTGGTCCCACTTGCATGTCAATGAAAAGCAACAAAAAATGGAGTGTTGTAAAGTTTAAATGTCAAAAAGTTCTCACCTGCATACTTAGCCTACGTCTGAAGGAGACACCACCAGTTATAACACGACTAAATAGAGCATACATCCCATTTTCTCAGTCCAAAAACATGCAATATGGGATTAGGTAAATTATAAAATTATAAAACTGACCATGCAGGTGTGATTGTGAGAGTGGGTGGTTGTATATGTGTCCCTGTGATGGACTGTCCAGGGTGTACCCTGCCTATCACCCTATGTCAGCTGAGATTGGCACCCACTGCGACCCTCATGTGGAGGATAAAGAGGTAGAAGATGGATGGATGATGGATGGATGGATGGATTACAGGTATATTTCAGTGGAGGTGCAGATCACTGAGTGTAATCACCCAAATAATTGGACAATATAAAATATTAACCAGGATCAGCAAAAACATCACAACTCATTCACAGTTTTTAGGATTTATCGTCTGGTGACTACAAATGAACATGTGAAGGAAATCCATGTAGTGGTTATTGATAATTTCCAGTCTGGATCCTATTTGATCACCAGTGGTGACAGCACTGCTGAAACAGCTCAGTCGGGGTTTGATCTTGAGACAAGGAAATCCGCACTCAGTCTCCCACAAGTGTGAACAAATGAAGAGGGGGCTTTATAGACTGCATTGATTTTGATCACTGCAGCCAGTTACTCTGTGAGTTTCTAATGCTCCTTGGAAGATTTTGTCCATGCTGCGGTGCCCGTGACAGATTTGACTCCAGATTCACTTTCATGTTTCTTTGGTATGTACATGAAAGTGAGTGAGGGGTAGAATGTGTCGTTAATCATATTTATGGATCTATAACCTTGAATGTACACACTGACAATTCAACCAGTGAAGAATGTGATTTTCTGTCTAAATTTTCCTCTTTCAAATATGTCCATCAATACAAACAGTTTATTGTCTGTCTTTTCCTTTTTGTGCTGCATTTGGAGATTGACGTTTGCAAGCAAAAAAATGACTGAGGCTATAATTTGTGCTGTTACTTTGCTCGCAAAAAAAGATTAAGCAGCATATGAGTTGAGGGGCAATACATGTTTGAGCTCCATATTTCTGGCTTCTGCGGCTTTTCAAACTAATTGCATTGTTATAATGTTTCTGTTTTTATGTATAAAACTCAGCTATTAGAACAACAGCTGAATTGTTCTATTTTCTTAGCAGTGTGCTCATGTATGTTAAATGAATTCATTAGATTTTATTATTGGATATTCCCAAATTCATTAGTTTGAGGGCCTTAGGGTTTTGGGGTGTACGCCTCTATTCTGTAAGCAACGACATTGTATAAATAATTATTCTTGGACCAAATGACTTCCTAACAACAACCTTTTCCACATGTATTGTATGTATAGGTGTGTAACATTTTGTCATTTCATTTGTTTCTAATTCACTCACATTAGCACATTAAACATACAGTACTCTGCAGAAGTATTTTGCTATTATACTTGTTGTTTTGGCTATGATATAAAGATCATAAAGTATCATTATTTCTCAACCACTGCATTGGAATATATCCAGAAAATACAGGAAACATGTATGCAGTTTTCAAATAAATATTTCGGGAACAAAAAACACTTGAACAAGAGCACGACCTTTGCTCACTCAAACCAGGAGTGCAATTATTGTTATTGGTAAGAAAAAGGTCTTTTACATCAGGTTTATTCAAGTAATGCTTGAGTGTCACGTACACCTGCTGTATGCCTTACACTCATTGACAACTTGCTCATATATAAGATCAACTTTCAGTCACATCATTCCAATCGAAATGCCAATGATCACAGGATATGACAGACATAAAAACGACAAAGCCGGTGGTGCCGCCCTAAGACCTTTGCACAGTACTGTAAGAAGAACGTGAAAGACACTTAAAGAAGCCAGGATAGAGCTGAAGTGCAAAACTGAATTATCTGCTCTTGTTGGAAAATGCAGTTACTCTGCCCGTTTCCCCTCTTTTGCTTGTGCCTACAGAAAACTTCTGACGTCGGTTTACACAAGCCTCACTCTGGGATCTGTTAGTGCTGTTAAAGCTCTGCCCTGGGACTATTTTGAAGCTGCCTCCAACAGGGCTGTTGTTGGGCTGTGCGGAAGTCGGCTACCCACTTAATTTTACCAACAGTAATTTTGTCACGCTGTGCATTAGTGCATGCTTGCCTGTGTCTGTATTTTCTGTAGGCTGCAAGGGCTTATTTCCTTGTGAAGACATTTTTGGCTGGTTGTCACAACGTTTTTGGTGCTTTTGAGGGTTAAGACTTGGTTTTAGATTGGATTAGCTTAGATTCAACTTTATTGTCATTGCACATGTCACAAGTACGGGCAGCAAAATACAGTTAGCATCCAACCAGAAGTGCTTTAAGCAGTAATAAAATAGCATATGTTACAATATATACAGGGTGGTATATTTAAATAAAATAAAAATGACTATTGTTACGCACATTTACAGGCTATGAACAGGCTATAACTAAGACTATAATACAGTTGAAAGGTTATACAGTATGTACACGTGTGCATTGTGACTATAATGATGTACAGTGGATTATACAGTATATACAGAGAATGTACGTGCAATGATAGTGCAGAGGTTAGGGTTAGAATTAGGTTTAGGTTGGCGGTAGTTTTAAGGGTAGGGTTTGACATTTAGTTGTGATGGTTAAAATGGAACTTTGCAAGTCTGGTCACTTTTTCAACTTTTTCTCTACGGGGCTCCGCCTACAGTTTCTGAGTTCATATTTTTACGACACCACCATAAACATCCATCCATCCATCCATCCATGGTCTACTGCTTTATCCTCACTGATGCAAAAAATCCCCACTGATGCTCCCCATTCGTTTGTCCTCTCCTGGCCATGTGCATTCATTGTCATTCTTTTGCATGCTTCTCGCCATTCAAAAACAGCTGGACCAATGTTAACACAGGTGTGGCCCCTTGCATGATCTCTGCCACGATGAATGACTAAGATAACACTATCGCTGCCTTGATCTTACGAGCTGGTACCTCGCTAGAGGATGTGTGTGTGGTGCCATGAAGTAATTTGTGTTTCTTGCAAGACACAAGACTTCACAAGAAATCCGGGCATCTTGCTGATCTTGCAAGGCTAGTTTTCACTAACAGATAGTAGAGGGACTGGAGAGAGAAGGTTTGCTTTAGGGTTAGGTTTGACCTGGGGCTTTTTGTAGGGTACTCCTGCTTCCTGCCGTAGTCCAAAAACATGCAGATTGGGGATAGGGTCAATTGGATACCCTAATTAACCATATAGGTGTGAGTGTGAGAGTCATGGTTCATCTCTATAAGATGAACCCATAAAATGGGTAAGGGGCTTGGGAACACATAATGTCTACCACATGCAGAAGGCAGCACAAGAATGTGCATGTGTGTGTTTTAGAGGTGAGGAGGTATAATCTATATTGAGCTCCTCTCTCTTGTGTAGGAGGGGAAATGGAAAAATATGGAGTCCAATTCAATTTATGCTCTGCTCACATGATTGTACATTAAGGTACTTGCTACCAACCCCCACTAGCTACTATGGACACACACACACACACACAGGATTATCAAGCATGAGAAAAAAAGGGTTTTCTTCCGATTAAACCATTGACAGCCTCTTTGTCCTAAAAGTGTGCCGCCATTTCGTCCATTCTCTTGGTGGTCCAAGCCAGTAACTGAAAATCACATCCATGGCCAAGCGTGCCAGGCCTTCTGTCCTTGTACGTATGCTCTTCCACACACACCTTGACTAATGTGCAATTTCAATTTGTGACAAAGCCCTGTCTCCTTGACGGCAGAGCTGATGCATGAGACACTCCACACTTCCAGCCAGTTCTCATATGTCTCCCAAGAGATGATGACGAGACTAAGAGACTGTCGATCGAGCAGTGCAACTCTCATCAGCAAGCCGCTGATGAAACACCACACAGCTGTCTGACAGCTGACTGACAGGTCCTAGCATTATTAATTACATATTATAATTGAGAGCCTGTCGACTCTTTTAGTATCTGGCACATCAACAACATTAAGTTTTGTTGTGTGTGTTTTATTTTAAAAAACTGGCTTTACTACTACTTTAAAAAAGTGACACTCTTTTTTTTTCTGTGGTTTCATGATTTTCATGGTATTTCTCTCATTTACTTGCACATTAATTAAGCTGAACCAGAAGGTATTACTACTAAATGATATGTTATGTTTCTCTCTTTTTTTACCCACAGACAAAGAAGAGTATAGTAGTGGTTTTCGTTATGTTTGGGTTAATTAGATGTCAGAGAGGTCTGATAAGCATTACTTTAGAATTATGAAACCACAACAACAAATACTATCAGATTTAGCTTGGATTTCAGATGATAGGGCTGTGTGAAAGGTGCCGTCAGTATCAAGTTACTAATTCAAATACAGTAGAAATACAGTTACATGTAAAAAACTGAAGCAGATTGTTAAAGAAAAAGGGATTGTAATCAAATCAATGAAATAATCATTCTGTGTAAATTTCCAAATCACACTTTGCTTTACAGGCCATACATGATACAGCAGCCGCTGCCCTTCAAACCTTGGTTTGAGTAATTCACATCTCCCACAGAAAGACCCTTAAAACAAGTTAAAAGTAGTGGAAACCTCAGTAAAAGGAGGAATCTGAACGGAAATGCATTCATTAAATGTTGTAGGTACAGAATAGATGTATAATAATGTATAATATATATTATATAATAACAAATTCAGCTGCTCACTTTTATAAATAACTGACAGAATATTGCCTCTTATATATTTCAGTAACATTTAACACTCTACTCTGTCGCATTCATGTCATTCCCTTTTTGTGCTATGTGGCAGGAAAAGGCTTTGAATCTTCGGTGTACTCTTGGTGTCAACATCAGCAACATCAAACATCTGACATCCTTTTCACGGGATCACCATTGCTCACGGTAGCTGACAAAGACTCTCCCACTGTTGTTAACTTACTGTGCTCCTCTATCTATCATCTCAGCAAAGCTGCCTATTTCCTTTCCAGTGAGACTGTCATTATAAGTTAAGCACTAAAGCTCATATGTCACATGACTGCAGCAACAGAGCACAACTTGTTTTGAGTAATTAAAGTCAAAGTGAAATGTTGTCTTTTTATTGCACCCAAAGCTTCTAAATTTCAAGTGGGAGGCTGGAAATGAAACAGAGATGACTTAGTCTCAACAACAGAAAGCTTCCTCTTCAATGAGTGATGTATTAGTCACATGTCTTTAATTTTCTCTATGTGCTAAAAATGATTTTGAGTGCAAAAAAAAAATTGTCTGGAAATGATTTTCTGGAAACGAAACAAAGGAGCTGACGCAATGCTATAGTCATAGGTATGGCGTCATAGACAGATCCCTTTTGGTGCTGATATGTTGACACATCCCTTTTATCACAGGCAGGAGAGACATACGAGTAAAAAGTGCATAGGGATAATTGACACCCATGTGGCATTCACTGTATTCCAGTGCTATGATTCCTATCATTTTTTGGAGGTAAAACCAATTCATTATCTTTCTGCTTCATTTTTAACAGTGTGCAAAACTTCAGGTTCAATTAGCAATTCATTTCTGCTCTCCCCCTGGAATATTCTGCACCAGCACCCACTGACAGACACCTCACAAGACTCAGCTTGTCTGAAACTCACACACATACATGTCAGTCAGACCCTAATCAGAATTATAACACTTTTAAAGACACCTGGTGTACAGTGAACACTGCAAATCTGACTCTGAAGCAAAAACATCGTCAAAAAGGAGAGCAAAGGAGAAGAGTGAGAGAGATTTTTTTTTTTTAAATCCTTCAGTAGAGACATGTCAGCTATGTTACAACATCACTGCAGCTAAAAAGCAATGCTAGAGCTTTGGGAGTCGTGCAATGCCCAAATGACCTTTGCATGGTAATATACAGATGTCACAGGTTCACATCACTGAGAGCTCCAGGCAGCAATATACTCTCAGAATATATGGGAAAAAATTGCTCAGAATAGTTCATCATGTGTCTGCATGCTTGCTGGAGAGTATTACTTTACAGTATTTGTTGCAGAGAAGACGTGTAGACGTATGTAGAGTGATGAACGGTGATTTTTCGCAAAAAAAATGTTCCTCTTAATCAAGAGGAGAGTTACCAAAAAATATGTTGTTATCCACAGTTCCTGGAATGAATGTGGAAGGAGATGGAATATCAAAAAAAAAACTCCTCTTAAATGTTTGGTTATAAAAGCCATTGGGCTTCCATGAACCAAAATTCAGCTTCTGCCTCCCGTCAGAACCAGCTTATCTATGAAACAAGCAACACCACTTCATTTTCGTTTTGACCAAACACCCTCTGACCTAAGAGCGCATGTGACCCGTATTATTCCTCCACAACCTAGTTCAAATATTAAGACCAGGAGAGGAAATGTAGAATAAAAAAAAAAGAACAAATTTAAACAACATGTTTAAAACTGAAAATCAACTATTTTAAAATCTCTCCTCGCGGACTGAACCGTCAGATCTATAAGCGCTGTCCAAGGTGCTGACCGCGCGCCTGTTTGAATGCGCTCCACCGCATAGAGCGCACCACAGAATCACACACAGTGGCCCCAACTCCCGCCACAGGAGACTCGAAGAGCCGCACAGGTGAACACACGAACAGGGGCCATCTCACCTTCAACTTCGTCCTCAGGCAGGTTGACCGGTGCGCTGTACAGGATGTCAGGGATGGTGCAGATCCCCCGGTACATCAACGTGGAGGTGACTGGATGCATCGGCATGACTGCGACCTTTGGCTGTCACCTGCGCCCTCGACATACAGAAATGTCTATGGAGATGACCACAACTTCCGCCCACGGTCACCGAGGGAACGGAGAAGCAAGTGAGTGGATGGGAAGAGGGCTGTAGTGGCAAACGGTGGATTCCGCAGCGTGTCCGTCTCAATCTCGCTTTTGGTCAATTAATGGAGCGCAGGGACGAGTAGGCGGTCTCACCTCATTGCATTTTTGTTATTTGCTTGCAAGAACTAAAACACACAAAGTCACGAGAGAGAGAGAGCGAGAGAGAGCGAGAGAGAGAGAGAGAGAGAGAGGGAGAGAGAGAGAGAGACTACTCCAGAGCGAGATAATGCGCACACATGTAATTCACTATTAATCAAGACGAGCTCCACGTCTGTGGCAAAGCGAATGAGCGCTGGTGTCTGTACTGTAACCTGGTTAAACAAACAAAATTAAAAGTAGGTTACGAGTCCACTCACAGTTTGTATTTTTAGTTCCAGGGTTTTGTCTCCTACGAGTAAATTCGTGCATCCACTTGTTGGATACCTGCGCTCACTTGACCCTCTCAGTCCTCGAGATCCAGACCGCTTCTTGTAATCCACAGAAACGAAACACTTATAAATGATATTTATAAAAAAAAAAAATCCAAATGCGCGCTTCACAGGTGACAGGTCTGCGCGTGTTCGGACCCTTACAGACGATGGTGATCGCTCGGGAACGAGAGGCGCATTGCGATCCAATTGTTCCATGTGGAGGAGAAGAGAACTGTCATTTGTGAGCGGAGCCTCTCTGCGTGCATCACACAGTCAGACTCTTCTCTTTCTCTCCTTCTCTTTCTCTCCCTCACTGCCTCGCGCATACGAACAATATGTCTGGATGTAGACCGTCATCCTCCCTCCCTCCGTGTCTGTTTATTTATTATTCTCACCCTGAGCATTCCAAGTGTGATTGATGACCATGTATATGGTATCTGAATGGTTGATTTCCTCTTTCCGTGCAGAAGCTATAAGAAAAATGATTGCCCTTTGCTTAAATTATGATCTATAAGGATGGTGCCTGGACACTTACAACCCTAAAGCATTAGAGAGTTTGCTATAGCAGAAAAGAAAATGCATCTGCTGCTGATTTAGTGATTCGCCAGTAAAGATGAAATATTTCATATTTTGGGAAAGAGACGACTGTTAAAAACAGAGTAAAACAAATCTTTGCAGCTTTCTGTCTCGTCAGTTGTAGATTTAGCTGCAGTGTCTGCACATTCCTTTGACACTGTGATGCATTTTAGTTGACATGGATGGAATGCACTATAAATGAAGAGGCCAATACACAGCCATCGGTCTTGTTGATGACAATTTAATCTCTCATGTACAATTTTCCTGAAATGCACCACTTTGACAGTGTGAAGTGGGGTCGAAGTGTGGCAGCTTCAGTGATGATAGTCGAAGTGGGCATGTAAAGTGCTATACTGCTCCAGGGCCGACGTGAGGGAAACCTTCGGGGTTACTCCTTTTTCTCTAATACATTTTCAAGTAAAACTCAGAGAACCGAATGGCTGTGGCATTTATTGAGCACTTTTAACAGCTTACAACAGCCTGGAACATCACACACGCTGCACTGCTGTTACTACCAGTCTCCGTCTCTTCAGTCACTATATTTTTACACTCTCTGCACATTGTGCAGAGAGTGTACTTTGCCTGTAACAGGATGCAACAGCAACATTGCACTAGCACAGGGATCTGCAACCTCTAGAATCAGTTGCAAAAGAGTTGCAAAACCATATAGGTATTCATCCCAACATGATATGAACACATCCATGTACCCTCTCTGCACATCATGTAGTTTTTACACTATACAGTTATGCTTAACTTTAGAACAATTGTGTTATATACACCCAAGATGCTTTTCCTTTTTTCAGTGTATTTGGCCCTGAAGACAACATCATGTATTAAGTTGGATATATAGATAACAAAGAACTACAGTTCTTTGTAGACATATATGAAAAGAAAACTGCTGTTAATACCAAAAATAAACACTGCAAAGATGGACAGGACTACAAATGTGTACTTCCTTCATGTACACATGACTTAATTTAAGTGTTGGGGAATCGCTTTCCATATTTCAAACACAAGTTTGTCAGGTTTGGGGAGGTTATCAATATAGCATTTGATGTAGACGCATACTTTTAGTAGCCCAGATATTAAAACAAAACCTATTTCTCGCCTTGATCTCTAAATAAGAGGTATCCACTTTTAAAGAAAATAAAAAATAATATTTCAAAAGCTTCAGGGAGCCACTGCAGAGAGGGACTGCCTAGTAAAATGAGAGTGTAAACAGGTTAGAGCATGACTTCAAGCACAACGAAGCACCCACGAAAAGTACTAATAATAAAAAAAAAACTTTCAACAAAGCAGTTTCAACTTTCAGCAGTTTGACACAATAAAGGGCCTGTCACATGCAAGATCTAAAAACGTGACCAACACAAGGACAAAGCAAGCAGTGTTCACAGAGGCTGAAAATCACCATCAACAAAAGTTATGGACTGTAGCCTTTAAAATGAAGCGAGTACAGGACGCACGGCTCAGGGGGCAGAGAAAACATGTGGATTCAAGAAGAATCGTGTGCAGGACATATATCATGTCATATCTATGAACCCTAGAAATGCAGCCGAGGAGTCTATGAAAATTGTTTGATGGGGAAAAAAACATATACTGGGTCCACAAATATAGGTTGGTGCGTTGTTTACTTATATCATAGTTACTTAATTAATAACAATGTGTTTTGTCTGTAAGGTTTTTTTTATATATATATAAGCCATTTAAGAAAACATTTAACGTCTCAAATTTCCTTCACTTGCTCACTCAGTTGCAAAATTCACTGAGTCCACATTTAATGTGCTGGCTGGCATTTCCCAGAGCTCAACAGACCAAATCTCCAGTCAGCAGTCCCCAGCAATCACTGCCTAGACACAAAAGGGCACCACAAACTTTGTGTTCTTGGGTAACATGTGGCACCTTTTAATTCTGCAGCAACAGCCAACCGAAAGCCCTCTCAACAGGAGGAAATGTGAAGGTCGGAACACTTTGTGAATCGAATGGACCCAGTGTGCAGCACGGGGCCCTTTTGTCACTCAAAATGTTAAATGATTGTATCCTGCTAAGGTGGATCTGAGGCCTCTCAGGCTCTTGTTATACATCTGCGGTGTAGGTGAGAGCTGGGAATAGAATGTATACAAATCAAAATGTGTGAACTCATATTTTGGAATCAAAATCATACTTTATTTTCGCACAGACGTGCATACAAACATGGTTGTGTTTGCTTGTGCCACTTTTGGGTCTGAGGATGATGATAATCTCTTGGTCATGAATGTGAAGTTGAGGTACAAAAAGCTCTTGGTTAGAGTTAAAAGAAAAAGAAATATGACACGTACCAAAATGTCCCATTCAAATGATGCAAAAGTAACATTTTCCATAGTTTGCAGGAAAGTGTCATGGCGACTTTTTTCCTCGGAGACCAGGCTGAATCCCGCCACCTCTAACTCATTTGATGGGTCATTAAATGCTGCAGATACCTATATATCATCATTTATAGGTAGTAATAGAGTAGTAATGATGCCAGTGGGGGACTGCATAAAAAACAACACACAAATTAAAGTTTTGCTTTAATAAAAAAAAAACTGTTTAGTAGAATACTAAGTACGAGCCATATGTTTGAATTGTGTATTCAATAGTCAAATGTTTCCCTCATTAAGACGAAGATTTCCCTAATTTGCCATGTATGCAGCAGTACGGCAGAAGGATTCTGCCGCCTTCTCCTCATATGCTCCTCTTCCCAGGAATGAGAGATGTGACTGAGAGCCAAAAGGTTATTATGTGTTCAAGAGCTTTCAGTCTCCGAATAATCACCAAAACAGCACGTCTTATTGATGACTGCAGAATTAAATATGATAATCATTATGTAAATAAGGACAAAGATGTCGCAGACGAAGACGACCAGTTGTGTGGCTTGCGAGTATGATTTCATTCTTACTGTCTTACTGATTTCACGTTCGACATTTTGCTTGTTTGGTTGTGGGCGACTGAGGCCCAGTTCTTCAGTTCCAGCTTAAAAAAAAAAAAAAACAATAGTGTAACTGAATAATGTTGGGAAAGCAAATAAGCAGTCATTTGGAGTTGTGTGTCCAGCCGTCTTTCCATCTGACAGGAATAATCTGGTTCGGGACATGGTGGTTCTTGGAGCTTATAAAAGCTACACAAATTGCATACATTCAAACAAATGTTGTGTGTCTGTTCATTGCAACAGCTCTTTGTCTCTTGATGAGGCTTTAAAAACTGCAAAGTGCAGAGAAAAGCCCAAGTACAACGCCTTGCCAAATTTGGAACATTAAAGGGAAATTAAGTGAGCGGCTGCAAATTCATGTCAGACTGAGAGGAAGTTATTACTTCTTAGAGTTGCTGGTGATATTTCAAAATGAATAGCAGCATCAAGCAAGCATGACGCTATAGTCTATATGATGAGGGCTCACTGTAATGGTGCCCCTGTGGTCAGATCTCTGTGCTCTCTGCCTCTGTGGAACAAATATCCCTTTACAATCCTGACTTCAGCCTCGGCAATTGGCCAGCACAGTGAAAAAAGTATTGGAGTGAATAATGGCTCACACTGCGAGCCCATTGAGCTGCTCCAGGATTATGAGCATGGGCCCAGAGAGAGTCAGAGACTGAGAGGGCTGCTTGGAGGGGAGAATAAAACAAAGACAGATGTGGTCATTTCACAACATAAGAGACATATGGCATCTAAGCTCTCTGCATTACAACAAGTTAATGTGGTGAGATGATGCATTTACAAAACTGCACAACATGAGGGATGTTTGGGAAGTCAGAAATCCTAACAAAAAGACATTACTGATTGCTCTACCTGGGATCACTCCATCATCATCTTTTTGTACCATTGTACATGAGATTCTTTGTTGTGAAAACTGGCCACCGTCCCTCTTTTCACATGGCAGGCCTGGTGCTGCCATTCTTAAAACTTTCTGACAGTGGGAATAGTTCCAGTCTATGAGGGAATTATGGATATGACAGCCGGTGCCAGCTGTGCTGAATCTGCCTCTGAATGAGGCTGCAGGATCAACATAAGCTGCACTGCAGCCTCAAACATGAATTCCCTCAGTGTATTGGCTTGTGTTTATCTCCACAGTACCCGATACTCTTCTCCTTCCTTCCTCCTTTCCTTGCTGGGCAGCCCCCAAGCCCGACCCCATCAGTGGTTTTAGAAAGGATCTCAGTGCCTGTTTCAAGTATCGCTTTGCTATTTAGGGATCATCCGCTGGGAAGAGGTGTGGGAAGAGAAGAGATTGGATTTGGAAGCACAAAAAACACTCATTATTTGCAAGAAACAAAACAGCAACCCCTGGTGGCAAACAGATGTAGGCAGTTTCCTCTCTGTAGTACCAATTCGTTTTTTTTTATTCTTCACAAAATAAATAAATAATGCCCGCCTTTGCAGGAGTTTAGACTTTGAGGGTTTTTGAGGTTCTGTTGTGAAGGAGAAAAATATAGAAACTATGCAGTCATGTGCGTCTAAACAGGGATGTCAGCTACTATGTCTTCATTTTTATTGTCTGGTTGGAACCACATATCTGTACTTCTCACCCTGTTATATTATTATTATTTCATTAATTAGAGTGACTGTTCAGGTAATCTCACGTGCATGAGCCCCCCTCAACTCAACCCCCAAAACACTCAATCTCAAAACGGTCTACATTTTTAGCTGGAAGAGAAGATGGGGATGATTGGAGGAGATGTAATCGTGTTGTAAAGCTCAAATACCCCAACCATAATTTTGTCCTTTATTTCTGAAATAACATTATGACATTGCAACAACACAACAACGCAATGCAAGTGATGTGTGACTTGTTTTTTTGTATTGATTTTGTATGTAATTCGATTTGAATCGCATTCAGTGTGAACACTCAGTAAGTCACTGTGTGCAGTGGAAATGGGGGATTTCTGTTATATCTCTCGTCTCTGCTTCATTGGTATATGCCTCTCTGGTTTGGTGTGAAGACTCTGCAAGAGCATGAGCAGGGTGCTCGCACAAAGGCAGGTTGAGTTTCCTAAAATAACCAACACAGCCTCATAACCATTTTGTTCTCTCTATATCTTAACAGAAATATACTCACAGATTTGCATGGGGGATTATAAGGTGATTTGAATTCCATATGCTTTCCATATGAGGCACTAATAAGAACATAATCAGGCAAGTGTCACCAAATTTCAGTAAATTAAAGCGTGTTTCTCAGCTTTATTGTCTGAATCATCTTTACACAAGATAATAACAATAATAAACTTTAGAAACCTTTCATACAAGGATTGCAGGTCAAAGTGCTTCACAATAAAAGGAAAATAAAATTTTAACAGAAAAGAGATGCAAATACAACAATAAATCACAACACAGGGTGGAATAAAAAGGAGCTAGTTGAAGGCTAGAGTAAAACTATAAGTTTTAAGTCTTCTATCTAGTGTAATATCTAGTGAGCTGGATTCTCTAATATCGAAGGGTAGAGTGTCCCAAAGTTTAGGGGCGTTGTCAGGAACCTCCAATAAATCAATGGATGAGTCTGTCAGCGGTTTTCTTTGGGAGACCAGTAAAACCAGATTCCATTACAATAGTCAAGTCTTTTTGATTTATAAATGGTCGTACTTAAGCAATATTTCTAAGTTTGAAGACCGATGTCTTTGTCATCTTATTAATATGGTAATGGAAACTAAGATCTGGATCCAATACAAAACCTCAGATTTAATCCTGGGAGCTAATTTCCCCGAGTCAGTGGATAGCGTCTCTCTTTTTGTTTTAGTGCCACCGAACAAGGATTTCTGTTTTGTCTTCGTTTCGCTTTAAGAAGTTATCGCTCATCCATGTTCACTGCCATGTAGGTAGTGATGGAATTTATTGCTGCAGCATCATTTGGTTCAGCAGGAATGTACAGTTGTGTGTTGTCTACATAACTATGGAGACATACAGTATATCACCAAGTGGTAGCATGTATAGTACACAAATACTTTGTTTGTGAAATGTTTTGCTAGTGAACATCATCTAGTTTTGCAGAATCACTCAGTTTTGAACTTTCTGGCAAGATAGCAGCGATCATGGTTGTATAGTGTGATTTAGTCATCCAAGACTGCATGAATCACTCAGGCCTCTACTAAACCAGCAGCTCCATGATGATGGGCAATGCAGGGATTTCCCCGGCCATTTCATGAAACTTAATGTTCCATTAAGAGTGCAGCAGTCAGGTTTTAAATGATTTGAATGCCCATTAGAAACTCACAGAATCACAGGGCCGAGGCCACTCCTGGTGCAATGATATTGAGCATTGAGCACAAGAGACATCATTCTCTGACTGGCTGTTGTACATCTTCTACCCCAGAGCCTTGACATGTCATTTTGACCATGTTAGTAGCAAAATAAAATTCTGACAATCGCTCACAAGAGAAAAACCTCTGGTAGACTTCTTTGCCTTAAGCCCCTAGTCTGAGGGTTATCTGATGAGCACCAGCACACTGCCTGATTTCCCTCCAGAATATTAATGCCATCTCCCGAACATCAAAGTTGTGAAAACTGGGATACGAAAGCTGTGTCAGGTTTACCTCCTGAGTGAGCTGCCAAGTGTTTACACACCTTCTCTACAGGAACTGTTTTGATGCATCAAAAAATGCCTGAGTCTGTTTTCCCTCTTGTGACCCAGAAATGAAAGAAAGACTGAAGGCAGTTAAAAGAGAAATCACCAGGGAATTAAGCTTTTTGAGAAAAAGTTAACAACTCCAAGTTAAGTCAGAGAGAGGTGAACTGTGACACTGGTGAAACTGTTCTTTATTGCCTGTTTTTGCGTCACTGAGAGGAGAATATATGAAAATACATGCATTTCCTAAAGGGGTGGTTGTAGCATATTAAATTTATGCTTGCTTGCAGGTCTGCATCATTTTAAACACAAATATTTGAGGCAAACTGTAAAGATGAATTATTATTATTTTTCCATGCAGACTTCTCAAAAAACTTTGCATTATTTCCTAAAATCCTTTGGGACATATCCTAGACCTACATTTTATATTCCTTCAAACTTTCCAAAAGTGTTGCAAGTATCAGTCAACGACTGAATCAGCTCTTCAAGCCTTTCCTCCAAATGGAAATGGGGCAAAGAAGGCAAACATTCCCCTAGTTAAAATCAATTATTTACAGTCATCTCCAGGGATGTTCAGACTCTGGCAGTTTCCTAAGATGATTCAAAGTGTGTGTTTCTGTGTGAACTGCATGTGTGTGTTTGTGTGGAAGCTGAACCCTGAAGTATAATGTGAGCAATGTTGAGGATGAAGAGAGTCTCTGGGCAAACCCTCCATGACTGTGCCCTGCTGAGAAATGGGTCTCCCAGAAAAGATTAGTTTTTGTCTCACTGGAGTCTCACTGCTGAGAAGTTGTGAATGTTTCATAAAGAAAAGACTTGCACTGTTTGTTTGGTCACTGAAAGTGGCAAGTGCATGCATGTGTGTGTATATATATTTATATATTTTATATTTTATCCTCCACATGAGGGTCACAGGGGGCACTAGTCCAAATACCCTGAGTACCCAAAAAGCTGGCCACAGGCAGTTCCCCAATGTATTGGAGCTTTATAGGTTAGAATAATCAACAAAAACAGCATCTAACTGTGTCTGCTGTCAGCAACAAGTTGACAACATAATAGCAGAAACACCCCTGCTCCTCAATATTTGTAGGCTTATAATGCAAAGTGACTTAAAAGAATTGCACTGGAGTGGACTGAACAAGCTGTGCATGGAGCCAACCATGAAAAGATAATTTACTCAGAGCAGATCATCATAGATAATCAATAAAATACTACTACAACAACAACAACAACAACAACAACAATAATAATAATACAATTTCACAAAGAAACTTAAGACTATAAATAACTATCAAGAATCTGAGGCACATGTATTTTATATATCATGGTCTGCCATTGTTAGGTACTGTTATTTCAATCAGCATTTTCCTCTGCTCCACTCTCACTGTGAGTCCCATTAATGTGTTTGTTTACTGTGTAAGCCTGATGTTGATCATAGCAGTCAATGAGGTCTGACAGTCACACACATTCACTTGTATTTGTTGGCTGTCAACAGCTACACTCCACTCGACGGCGCTGGGCTTCCTCCTGAATACCAAGTGAGCAATGCTCTGGCTTCAGCGTCCAGTGACAGTAACATTACCAAATTGCTTTGTGACCGAGGAAGATTTCTGAAGAAAAGTGGCAACACCATGCATCAAATGTAAGTATTATTATTTGTATGAATTTGTACATGTAGCTCTTAGAAATGTAAATGTTGAAAAAGGAAAAACGGAAAAATATTCCTCTTGATGGTCTAATGTATCTAAAATTGCTGCTAGGCATACATGATCCTGCATTACACCCATAGAAAGACTAAAAATAAAGTAAAATAAAGTCAATACACAAGTGCCACAAATCTGTATTTCCTTGGATGGTCATGGCTGGGAGAAAATCCATGAGTTGCAAAAACAGATCTGTTTGAGAAAATGGTCTCAAAATCTCTCGTGTTGTATTTTTTAATAATATCAGTCAGCATTTTCCGCATTTTTTTTTTGGGGGGGGGGTGTTTGTCATGTTTCCATTTCCTTGACTATCATAGGGCAAAAATGTCTGTGTTTCAAACCTATCACATTGCAGTCTTTTCATTTATTCAGGCCTTGGAACATGGTGCCATCCATAGCTCCTTTTCTGACAATAACAATCCAAGATGGCACCGACTAAGTCACTCAATCATTGTCTACTTCTCTATCCTCCACATGAAGGTCATGAGGGCCTGGACCCTATCCCAGCTGACAAATGGCAAAAGGCAGAGTTACACCCTGGACAGGGCGTACTTTTGGACTATGGGAGGAAGCCGGAGTACATCGAGAGAAGCCCATCACACACAGGGAGAATATGCAAACTCCATACAAAAAGACCCTCGGTCGAACCAAGATCCCAACCACAGACCTTCTAGCTGCGCTGACCGTAATGCAAAATGTGAGGCTCCAAAACAGCAAATTAAAAACCACTAGGTGACATAATTTACACCCATATGTGAATTATAAACACACTGTATTTGATGTATTGTACATTCAAAATAGCACAAGAATAATTTAATTTCACTGATGCACATTTTAGCATCCTAAATTAGCTTTGCTGATTCAAATTGATGATGACTGACGGGTACAAAGGTAAAATCACGATACACGTCAGATGTGCAGTCAGAGAAAAACAGCCAGTGCCAATCTACTTTTTTCCAGCACCCTTGCAGGACACACGAATGGTTCCCATGTGGAGAGATGCTAGCAGGAGTGACTGATGGATGGGTGGGATACTAATCACTCCTGCTCACCTTTGTGGGAGCCCTTTAGATGCCCCATCTGCAGACACTGCTGTTGATGGATGGACTTCTAACAAAGCACTGGAGCCAGTCAATGGGCTCTGACTATCAATCTGTATCCCTGTTATTCCCTCCACCCCAAACTTTTCATCACAACAACCCTATTTTTTCCATCTAACAGCCCACGGTCAATACTACCCCTTTGTGAAAGACTCAATTTCCCTGTGACACAGTGTGTTCACAGTCAAGAACTGCCACAGATGGACATTATTTCCTCTTCCAGAGCTTGCAGTCCACTCAATATGTGCTCAATAGTAACATGTTGTGTGTAACATATTGGACATTACAAAAAAGCTCTGCAGACATCATTGTTGCATCATTTGTTATATCACTGTCACAGCTTGCTATGATAAAATAGCTTGATTTATGTTTTGTTAATCTGTTAAACTGACGTAGGCATATGGACAAAACAGACATCAGAAAGTCAGAAATGAAGAAACTCCTCATGAAAATAATACAAATACATTTCTCAAGAGAAACATATGAAGGGTTAAAAATGTAACCTTCAAACTGAAGAAGTTGATGACAAAAGGAAGTCTTTTAGAAGATGCAAAGACATTTTGCATTTTGATGATGGTAGGGATTGCATGATTTAAACTTTGTTTTGAGTTGACAGTAATGGGATCAAAGTCAAGTCGATGAAACCACAGGAAGATTTGGTAAATTCACCGTAATGCTGACACGCTGACAACAGACAGCTCATGTATCGTCCAAGTGAAGAAAAAAGTGAAAACTACAACAGGTTGCCACCATGTGTGCAACAAAACCTTGTCCGTTTGCAATAGAATATTTTATCTTTTCATATTTTTACTCCACATTGGTCTCAGTCTGTTCAGCACAGCCTTTCCATCATTATCAGTGATTAAAAAGGTATAAGCCACAATACACCTGTGTGTGTTGTTCAAGCCTTGTAATGGACAAAGGGCCCTCATTAACACAGAACCTTATCTGGTGCAACTCCACCATTGCAGCTTGAGCCAGAGAGATAACAGAGCAGGAACAGTTCCAGAATGAGGAAGGTCAATAAAATACAAAATTCAAACTGGAGATCAGAAGACAAGCCTACCACTGAGAAAGATGATTATTTTAAGACCACACATTTAATCTGCAGATTAAATTATTTTTACTTTTTGGGACTGCCAGATTTATCAGCAAAGTCTGATATTCACCTTGTTGACCGTCACCAAATTATGTTGCATTCTCTGCTGCCATAAACAAGTTTATCTGGTCCCTCTCTCTCCTCTCACCTGCCCACACTCTCTAGAGCACTTAGGTTCACCTGTAGGTGGTCAGCTGACCTCAGGGAGAGGCTGATTAGAACATTGTGTGTGATTTAGTACACAGAGACGTTCAAAACGTGGTTTTCCTGAACAGTTCGTGTTTATTTTCCTTGTGCAATTTATCATTTGTTCAAGTATATTTTACATGTGTTTGTTATGGGGTTAAAGTTATTGATTTGTCTGTTATAGTTTACCTACTTTTACCTTCACAATGGTCCAGTCCAAAGAAAGAAAAAAACCTAATTTATAGGGTGCCAGATACTAAAATGATTATTCTAATAGTTTAATAGAATAAAGGCTCAGGTATACTTCACAAGGTGGACCCTACTACAGGACCCTGACACGCGAGTATACCAGGGTCTGCGATATGCAACATGCACTTCAGGCGTGCATGGCATGTGCATGGATGTATACCAGGGTCTGAAGAAGCTCTAAAACCATTATTATTTTTGGCAGAAGGTAGTATTTGAGGTAATGTCATGAAGAACAAGTCAGATGTGAAATACAGCAATAACATGCAAGAGTGACATGTTCTTGCAAATGCATTCAGACTAACACAGTCTCTCTCTCTCTCTCTCTTTCTCTCTGTGAACTCCCCCCCCCCCCCCACTGGTGCGGCTACAATAACACAGCTTTGATTGTGACCAGTGAACCAAATACATTACTCGGTCCGCATACCAATATGAAGTGCTGGCATGAATGAGGATCATATAAAGAATCATACATCACCACCATTTATGCATTCCCACCTGTGATGTATTATTTACATGACTGACACTACTGACTTAAGGTTTCAGTCAAACCTTTTATGGCAAAAGGGGAAAGTTGTAAGGCGATCCCTCAGTGGGCTGTCTTCTGCCGCTGCCTGGTTGTGTAATGCTGTCAAATGGGAGACAGTCTGTCACAGGCTAATTTATTTCTGCCTGTCGGGGAATATCAAACCTTGTGCGTTGCTGGTGGGTGAGGAGGCTTCATTTGAGTGGAAAACACCCCTCCCCACAGCACAATCTGAAACGGGCTACCATTTCCATCCCTGAGCTGAGATTAGGGATTCTATTGCCTGGGGAATCAGGTAACTGATAAACTTTAAAATATTTAAGACAGGCAACTCTGAAGTTCTGCATGCAGCTTTGTATATGCATTCCTATTAAAGAAGAGGGATGAAGGGGTTTGCCTACACCTAATATACTTTGGCTATCAGGCCCCTTAGACACAGGTCCAACTCCAATTTGTGATAAGGGATTAGATTTATGTTTTCAAGAAGCTCAAATTAAACTAGGGCTGCAAGCAGCACTGAAAGATTCCTCACACTCTCCCAATGCATGTCGGGGTGTGGAGCGTGGACCTAGAGAGAGGCCACAAATTATTTGTTATGTCAGAGTATAGCAAATATTGGTCACACCCGGAAAGCTTCAAGTAAAGTAGCAATATGAAAGCATATTTCTTTTAAAAAATAACATTCAAGGTGAGGGTGACATCTGTCTCCATTAAACTTTTTTCTTCCATGCCTGCAGCGACCTTTTAGACAGATATGCGAGTAATACGCAGACAGACAGACAGACAGACAGATATCTCTTGCATTTCTTATCCACACAAGTTTGTCATTTGCTACCTTTTTTTGCAGTGATAATTTGCATACAGATGAAAGGAAGGTGAGGAATGAAGCCTGCTGTGTGGCTAGTGGGAACACGCAATGTGAAAATGTGTTTTTAAATGTAATTTCTGCAGAATTTATTGAAGTGCACCAAAACTCGGTCACCAAATCACAATTCTGCTGGTCCTCATGGTGAGTTTGTGTGCATGCAAATGTGTGTGCTTCTACAATTTTATTTATGTCTTTTTGTAGGTGTTAATATGAGCGTTTGATTTTATCTGATTTGATTGTTTATTGGATTGAACTGTTTTCCCCTTTGTTTTGATTTATTCATTGTTTTATATCTGAACTAATAATGTTTTTTTTGTTTTTGATCTGCCTTGGTGCTGCTCTGTCTTAATAGTTACTGTCGCTACTTTGATGTGTTCCATTTGTATTGCCTTGTGAAGCATATTGTAAGATTTGTTTTGAAACGTGCTCTGAAGATTTATTATTCCATGGAGTATCTGTGGTGAATGTGTTTCATAAAATAAAATGAGTTACAGTGGGGGGGGGTTTCTAATATAAGAACTGACTGTGGATTTGGAAGTCATTTAAAAATGTAAACTTCCAGAGGCTCCAAGCGAGCTGAGTCGATACTATGCATGACGTTGCTGGAAGAGTGCCGTCACTGGAAGAGGCATGAGCAAGAAGTCCGATACAAGAATCAAAGCGAACAATGCCGAACTGTAAATCAGTTAAAAAGACTTTAAAATCCTGAAAACGTGGATCAATCTCCAACAATTAGCAAGGACATTTCTGAAATCTCAAGACAGAAAAAAAAAAGAAGTAAAAAAGAAGTCACAGCAGTTTCATGCAGCGGTGCTGTTGTGACTCCGCCCACATTGAGGAGGCTCCTCTGCTGTGGAACCAGCTCTCAGTGTCAGTTGAGGAGGCGGACACTCTCTCTGTAGTTACGCTGCTATAGGCCTAGACTGCTGGGGAAACTGGTGCAGTCACACTCACTCTCTCACATGAAGGGTATGAATATGACTTTATGACATGTCATTAACCTTGTTCTTTATTTCCCTAGTTTGTGTCTTTCCTTGCTGTCCTCTCTCTCTAGTATTGCCATCATTTTTATGCTTTATTACAATTGATGACAGTATAATTTATTTTTCTCAACAATCTATGCTACTGCTTGTATAGATTTAGCTCATTTAGTGATTTCTGTCACATATGATATTTCATCAATTTCTCATCCAAACACTAAGGACACTGGTACTGCACACACTGGTATCCTTAGTAAGTCACTTTTTAAGTTTAAAGAAAATATGAAAATAATGATTTTTTTTTTTTATGACTACGAACATCAGGTGTGCTACATGTTCAGTAATCCTGAATGATCTTAGAGAAATTAAAGTGGCTCTCAAACCACATTTATCTTGGTCTTATCTTATCCTTGTCTATAATTATCTAAAAAATTTCCAAGATTTTTGCTGCAGACTTATAATTGGGGTAACTTCTTTACCTCAAAGTAAAATCACTGATTTACTTGTTTTTTTTAATTTCACCATAACATCAAACAAAACTGAAAAAAAAACAGTTTGGATAAGAGTCTTTGATTTGAGGTGCTGCACTTAAATGAAGTTGCTATTAGTGTATCATGCAAATGGGGATTTGTTAGTGGTGTTTTGTCGATGTTGTGCAGACGCAGCAGTAGTAAAGCGTTGGTAAAAACACAGGTACTTTTCCTCAGAGTTGGCGTTGTGTTGTATCATTACACACATCGCTACACAATACTGGGTGAACACGATTCTCTTCACAGAATAATGTTTGTGCAGTCAACTGCATAGTATTTTTTTCTACAAAAGAGCCATCCCAACAGTGTTAACATAATGGCAAGCTTAAGTAAATAGTTGATATTAGCTTTGAATTTCTGGCTGGGAAATTCACATTGGACCAAAGCAATGTTTACCAAGGCCCTTCATATTGCTACACTGGAAGTCTATTCTCCATCCAACAAGTCACTTGACAGCTATGGTTATCGAAAGACAAACTGAGGCAGCCATGCCTAAGTGATCTTGATGGATTTTTGGATTCGGCCTACAGTCGATTTTTCAGTTCCGGCATTAGAGTCCACATGAGGCAGTGCTGTCAATCACAGCCTAAGACAAGGCTGTTGCTAAGTTTGGTGCTGCATAATCAATGTAACATCACTGACTGCTATCAGGAGGTAAATGAAGCCTTTGTAAGAGAGAAAATCTTTGTGATATCTGTTTGTTCTTCTGTCAGTGACGACGCTGACATGGTGGAAGAGGCAAATGCTCACTCTGGGAATACAGAAAAGTTAGAGAATGTTGGCAAATGTTATTCTAATGGAAGAAGAGCGGGAAACACACAAGCAGACAACGCCATGATATACCCAGCACATCATTACGCTTTCCAGCAAACCATTAACTGCATTAACAGTTTTAATTCTAAATATTCTGACAAATTCTTTCCTTTGTACCACATCAGAATTTTTAAAATGGACTTGGCCACTCATCAACAAAATGGCACCTTCTACATTCGACTGAGACTTAGCAGCCTCATGTTTATTCTATTGCATTGGTTTGACATGTCATGAATCAACTACTATTCCTTGACAAGTAAATCTCATTATATATAGATTTGCGTCTGCATGTGTGTGCGTGTGTGTTTAGTGATGTTTTGGGGACTTGGTGATTAGACCTGGATGAATGTAAGTCATGGTGTGGCTGTGTGTGCATGTGTGTGTGTGTCAGTCTGGCAGGTTCAGGAGTAATGAGAAAGTGAGAGGAGGGGAAAGCTACTTTCCGGCAGATCAACATCTCAGTAGCCCCGGTGAACCACATCATGGCCATATAATGCCCAGGTGTGTGACAGTGGACACACATGCGGTTGTTTGTGGTTGTGTGTGTGCACAGATGTCCAGCTCCTGTTTGTGCTGATATACACCTCAGTTAAAACCGAGGGAGGAGTGCTGATGTCAGAGCAGACACCCTCACCCTCTGCAGAAGATGCAATGCAGTGTTTTGTGTGTTAATGACCTCAGGTTTTCATTCTCATCTGATTGTCACTGTTGTCAGGAGTTAGCGCAGTTCCTGGTTATATCCCCAGTTCTTTCAAACATCAGTGGCTTTAAGCTTCTTGCTCTATCATCAGTGTATGAACAACAAGTGAATTTGTGATCGAGACCCATAGATGGAAGAGGATTTATTATATAAAATGTGCATACAATTAAGTTGTGGTTTGATTTGGCTTTAGCACTCTGGGCATAGTGACATTTTGTCCATAAGTGGTAAAGCGGTCACCACGTGACCATGCTCGACCAATAAGGGGGCAGCTTTTTGTAAACGCAATCCATCCATCCATCTTCTAGACCTCTACCGCTTTTAATCTAAAAATAATAATCTCAGAAAATATTCAAATAGCAGAACGTATTACGTGAATTATGTTTTGCTTAATTTTATTTTTATTTTATTGCTTTTGCCACCTTACCCACTACTTCGTTTCCTGTAATCCCAATGTGTGCTGGTACCCATAAACATGTAACTCTGAATGCTGTATAGTGTTTGTTGTCCATCTATGATGAGGTCTTGCCTGCTTTCAGAATGACTGAGCTGTAGCTTGTGAGTGATGACTGGCAAAGACGAGTGATGAACTGGAGTATATAGGGAGGGCTGATTGCAGGAGATGAGGAGCAGCTGTGATCACAGGTGAGTAGTGTTGGCTTGATGAGGAGGTGTGTCTTGGCAGGTAGAGTGGGGTGGAGTCAGGTGAGTGGAATGAACTGTGACAGTATCAACATTATCAACAAAGCTTCACAATCAGAAATAAATGCAAATAGGACTTTCACCAAATTTGTCAACTAAAACATGCACGTGCATGGCTGTGCTTTGTGCAGCCAATCAGAGTCACTATTCACAGTTAATGAATTTAATTGCATCTACAGCAATTCTGCTTCCAAATTTTGAACAACCCTTATTTGAGAGAAGACACAGAGAAATACATTCCCACAGAAGCACCTCAAAAATAACAATACAGAGCCAAAAAGTTCTACAGAGGCAATTTTATTCTTTCGTGATCGTTTTCAATTCAGTGCAGGCTGTGCACTGGGGTATTAACTCATCAAAACGGTGAGGTGGTATGAAAGCTAAAACACCAGTCATGGAAAATGCGCGACTCGCTTTTTCACATATTGCTGCTGCAAACACTTTGAGAGGAAAAATAATTAGAGAGAGAAAAGCATAAGCAATATATGACTGATTTGTTTTTGTTCATAAGGATTTATCATTATTAATTATAATACTGTAATATTTGTTTTGTCCCAGCACCCATCACATGCCTTTTAGCATTCATTCATTTTCTACCTCATTTAATTGTATTATCTTATCCTTCACATGAGGGTCGCAGGGTGCTGGAGCTGGGCTGAACAAAAGGTGGGGGGCACCCGGAGAGGGCGCCAGTCCAACATACAGAGACAAAAAACCATTAACTCTCCCATTCACACCTACAGTCAAATTAGTGTCCAATTAATCTAACCTGCATGGTTTTGGACTGTGGGAGGAAAGTGGAGAATCCGCAGAGACGTATACCCACATACACATGGCAAACTGTACACAGAAAAGCCATTGGATGAACTGAGATCCGACCCAGTGACTGCTGTGAGGCAACAATACTAGCCACTTCACCACCGTGTGAACCAGCATTGTGTCATACAGAACAAAAATATTATACGTAATGATAAAGCTCAAACTATCTCAGTCTTAAACAATATCAGTGCTCCACATCAATCCACTGTTTGATGACAAAATGTCCCCCACAGACTAAAAAAGTTCTTGTTAATTGCCATAAACATATTATTACTAAATGACATAAATATTGCAAACAATGTAAAATTGAGACATATCTTTTTGTATTATTATTTTGGCTGAGATTATTCTGGCTATTTTGAATGAGACCAGGAGTAAAATATTGTTTATCAGTGATATGCAAATGTCTTTGGCCACCATTAGATTTGTTGTTTCAGCAATGCTATGATGACCATACAGTATAATTATTTATCAATCACTTTATTGGAATGAATCCAGACACCACGGGAAGCATGTATGCATTTAATGTTCAGTACACAGAAATATCAGCAACAACAAATATATAAATAAACAAATAAGCAAGATAACACAGTGCTTCTGAAAGTGTCCCAGAGGATTTGGCTGCTTGATTACATCAACTGCACTTGGAACAAAAGAAAACTTGTATCTAGTGTACTTTGCTCTTGGTAGCCTGTACCTCCAACCTGAGGATGGTCATTGCTGGTGAAAATCAACCTTGCCTTTCTCACTAATTGTCTGTTCCAAATTTCTGAAATAGATGGCGGCTGTATTCCAATTATCTTGCTGGCTGATGAATATTAGGACAGACTGTTTTGTATTGAGAGGGTATCATACCAAGAGATAGCGGAGAAGGTTATCATGTCCCCAACTGTACCCAAGTACTTATAAAAGTCCATGTTCTCAACAGGTGTGCCCTTGATTTGTTCGGCGTGACCTACCCTTACACTTGAACAATATTATGACCCTGCCTCTCTTAAACATGGAGTGGAACCCAAATGAATGTTATTGTAAAAGCTGTGTATGTTCTACTATTTCCCTGAGACTTTTGCACAGCACTGTACTTCCATGTGACCAGTTTAACATTATACTGTATATTTCCTTCCACAGTTCATCACCCACCTCCACCACTGCAGACCCGACCCCCAGAGATTGTTTTTTACTTGTTATTCAAAGCTTCTGTTGTTTGCACTATACTATTTGTGATCCTGGCTTCTCTTTTGACTTTGCATTTGCGACCACCAGCCAATCCCACACAATAATATGAAATATATATTTTTAAGACGTGAGTGCTGACACACCAACTCCTCTGGCTCACAAGTTTTCTCATTCAGTCAAATCTTATTTTGTTAATTTGTTTTGCTAATTTACAAAAGAAAAAAACTGAAATGTCACAATGACAAAGGATTCAGACCATTGACAGTGAATACAGCCTCCAGTCTTAAGTTAAAGTTCATGCAACAGATTTAGTACAGCATGATTTGACATTTCCACTGATTATCAGTACAGTTTATCAGTTAAGATTTCAGCTGAAATAATGCTTGTTGGTATGTTGTTACAGTATGTAGTGATTTATGGCTTGTTTGTTTGTTTGTTTTAATAATTAAAACAATTAGATTTCTCACTTCTTAAATGGGAATATTTTCCGGTATCTTTGCTCCATATAATGAAGAAATCATTTCAACTGAATAATTGGTTAGTGACATTTGTGTTAGTGAAATTTGTTGCAATCATCATTTCAAGGTATGGGAACATTGTCTGACATTTTCTGGACCTAACAACGTATCAATTATTTGAGAAATTAATCAACACAAAATAATCGTTACTTGCAGCCCTCTACTAACTGCCCTTTGTAGATACATCTATGGATGTGCTGGGACACATTGTCAGTAATGTTTCCTGAGTTCCTCGGGTGATTCAGGACTCACATCAGACACCCTCCCTCAGGCGACCCAGTCGGAGTTGAGAAGGCCCCGACTTGTGTCCCAGTGATGTTGTCCCACTTCTCAGACTTTTTGATCCAAATCCTCAAAGCTCTTTCTGCAGCTACTGTGTTGGATTGGATGGCTCTGCACTGTATGTCATACACAGGGAGCGGACAGCAAAGCCTCTGCACCCTGCACCCCACCTCGATGGGTTCACAGCGAGCTCTCCAGCCCCTCCTCTGACACTCCTCGATGAGCTCCTAGTACTTGAGCCACTTGCGCTCATTGCCCTCTTCCATGTGGTCCTCCTAACTCCCGACTGTCAGTTTCAGTAAGAGGACCTGCATGGAAGACACGAGGAGGTTGGTGTTATGAATCTAGGATCTAGGAACTTGAGCTGCCAATCAACCCAGAATTTGCAGTCTTGTGTTGATGATGGTTCTCCTCTCTGTAGCTCCTTTTGTTGCAGAGCAAAGGTGTGTGTCTTAGCAAATTGCGTCATCAACATGCAGGCTGCGCGTGCAGCCCAGATTTTGGAACCACGTGCAACGAGTTGGTGCATGTGAACAGCACATGCTCGAGCAGAAGTTCTTCCCCACCGGTAGCTAGAGTATTAAGCCCTGTTCACCAAGCAGAAAAAAACATTTCAACAACAGAAGAAGTAGTCGCCAAGGATAGTCATCCTCGAGCCTCCACCTGGCGATCCTCGAACCGGCTGATACACCAACTTCCCCCTGCCCGACAGGCCTTTCAGCTGTGAGCCGCTCGAACCAGATGTGTCCAAGGGAGCTGTAGTTCTCTTCTTCTTTGGTAGGAATGCATCCTATTCATCATATTCCCCGCGTCCAGACTTGTACCACCAATACCACCAATACCTCCAATGGTGGTACAAGTCCTGAAAGATAGTTTACTCTGTCTACTCGCTACTTGTTGTTTTGCCTTTACTAATTCCTTTGCTGTCCTGTGTCCAGCGCTTTCTCCCGTGTGTATGCTGCCATTGACACTTATCCTCGCTGCCGTTTGGAACTGATCACCACCTCCACTACTGGCACCTCAACTTCTTCCCTCACGCTTGTTAACCCTTTTTAATTAACAGTTAAAGACTGCCACGTCTCGCCTGCCTGCTCTTGGGTCCTTAACTGGTTTGTAAGATTTCAAATGCAAAGACAACAATGAAACAGTAAACCAAACACAAATACGCATTGGAAATCATACTCATTTTCAGCAGAGAAGACACCTGCACCAGCTGGGATTAACATGTGTTTGTGTCTGAGAGAATATATGTCCCAACTATACCACCCAATTCCCGTCCTTACTCACTCACAAAGCCAAACACACTTTGTGAATTGCTAGACAGTCTATAATATAGGTAAAAGAATAATGACAATGATAAAATGGCTATCATCAAATGACCCCGTACGCATAGATTTTGTGGAATGCAGTGTCGGCCTCATCTGTTTCAGGGTATTTCCTTTCTTTGACTAACTGTACGTGTGTGTGCGTGTGTATGTGTGTCCTTTATGTCTGGGGATTTGGATGGAAAATCCCTGTATCTGACAGTGGAGTCCATTAAGATTCTGCACAACATGCCGGTCGAGTTCTCACTCGAGGTGGAGGGGGTATTCTCTCGCTTTAGTCTCTCTCTCTCTCTCCCTCTGCACCTTGCTGACAAACACCCCATGCTCACACATATACATATGCAACCGCACACACATACACACCAATCATCCTCACCCAAAGGCATACCTCACTACACCATTGCCTTCGCTCTCTCTCTCTCACACACTCACTCTCACATTCTCTCTGTCTCTCTCACACTCTCTCTGTCTCTCTCACACTCTCTCTGCAACACACTCTTTTGTAGACTGTCAGTCGAGCTGCAATCCCACTGCAGCACTGTCCACTTAGAAAAAGTCTATCCACCGGTAGAATGGTGTATTATTAAAAAGGAGAGCTGGTGTGACTACACAGAACATAAAGAATGGAACTGGCTAAACTAATGCAACATGCAATGGATGGGAATATATGGAATGTGTCTCTTTGTCCTATTCTGTTTCATATCCAGCAGCAGAAGTTTTCTGGACCACAAACAGCATTTTTCATACACCTGGCAAAGAAGGATAGGTAGTACATAATGTATTTTATGATAGCTTCATGGCAAACTGGAGAGGCAAGTACCACTGGGGAAAAAGTACATGTACATGTAAACGTACTATAGTTCCACTACAGACAGGAGAGGATGGGATGTATGGCTTCCATTTTGCTTCCTAGCTTTTGACTTTTTTTGTCTTTGTTCAGAAACAGAAACAGCAAGGGAGTCAGAAGATAGGCGAGCAACAATCACTTCCTAAGCAAATTACCAGAAGGGTATCTGGACGTAGACACAAACACATAAACTTACCAACAAGAGACATGCATTAATTTCTTCCGTTTATAGATTACTGTAATTCACTCTTCTCTACCTATTTCAATGCAACATTCAAAGCTACAATAAATACAAAAGACCACAGCCAGACTCATCTCCCAGTCCGACACGAGGGAACATATTACACCCATTTTAAAAACCACTTCACTAGCTCTCAGTCCATTTTAAAATACAATTAAATGATTAAATGATTACTTTAAGGCTTAGGGGAGTAGCTCCAGATAATATAGCTGCCTTCTGCATGGCAAACTGAGATCCAATGGTGACCGAACCTTTTCAGTTTTGACCTAAATAGCTTTTTTAGCTGTGCTTTTGTATTGATTGTATCAATTATTTCATTATTGTTCATAGTTTGCTATTGTTTAGTCCTTTATCCTCCTTATCGCCTTTTATGTTTTAGTTACTTGTTTTTCAGAAGCGCTATATAAATAAAGGTATTATTATTAGGACTTCTATCTATGTTGGGTAATTTGTGCTGACCACAGAAGAGGTCAGGGCACAGAGTGAATAAATGAAGTCTGCTCGGGAGAATCAATATGTAAATATATGCACACTTGTAATAGTTTCAGGAAACAAAATTCCCACCAAAGCTGCATGAATATTACTTTTTTCCAACATGTACTGTATGACCTGACCAACAGAACATACTAATAGCATAACCCCTCATTTATTTATACATTGTATTATTATTATATTGGCAGAAAAGTACATTTACTATCAAGTTAAACTAGTTTACAAGACAAAAAAAACTAAATAAAATTATCACAATGATCATTAAATACAGAGGAAAAATCATATTGTCTCTGACCTTCGCACAGGTAACCACTGTTCCTATAAACCACAAGAAGTTAAGCAGGAAAAGAGAAGACCAGCACTGTGTGGAGATGAAGTTTACACAATGTTAACTCATACAACTGGTACAAGTATCTATAGAGATTTACAGTCTACACAGTCTCTGTGATGGGAAATAAATTCCAGATGAGTCCCTTTTATTGATACATAGTACACACTGTACTTAAGGTACTCTGAACTATAGGATCATAAAGCACAGAATCTACAGCGAAGAATCGAACAGAATGGGGAAGGTGCACAGAATGGTAATGGTCAGGTGACTGTGGATTGTGGAAATCGAGCTGAAACACTGATACTGGCTTGGTGGAATGCCTGCTTGCCAGAACCGTCTTCTCCACTAAAATGCAGAAGGGTCTGTTAGTCTGAAAAAGCAAATTGCAGCACATTGGCTTGCCCAGACAGACAGGTGTGAAAGCATCATCATTCAGTCCAAACTGTTGGTCTGTTTATTGTTATATTGTGAGGGAATACCATCTGTTTTCTTCCAATTACTCTATTTATTGATTGTTAACAAGTGTTTCTAACTTTTAAGTAGGTTAAATTACTTAAACTGCCCATGAGTGTAAGTTTTATAGTTATGTTTCACATTTATTTTGATCAATGAGTAATCATTTATGTGGGCTTCTGTCAGGTCAAAGGGAGGCATGTATCTTTATTACTCCATGACTACCTATCATTCATGAAGAATGAAATACTCCCACTGCAGGTGAATCGTCTTCAAAAATAGCTCCTTAATTTAGCAGTCGATGTTAGTCACACGCTCTTTATCACATTGTAACATACTCGTGATAAATGCATTTAGAATTTCATAGGAAATCACTGAAACAACTTTTATACTGATTTACTAATTCTGTTCCCAAAGGACACTCTAAATTGCCCGTAGGTGTGAGTGTGAGTGTGAGAGTGAATGGTTGTTGTGTGTTGGCCCTGTGATGGACTGGCGATCTGTCCAGGCTGCACCCCGTCTTTCACCCTGTGTCAGCTGGGATTAGCATCATGTGGAGGATAAGGGAGTAGACAATGGATAAATGGGATGGATGGATGTTTCTAAAGGCAATTAAATATCCAAAATAATGAATTGTCATGTCAATCAGTTTCTGCTTTTTTCCACTATGTCAAATGAAAATATGTGCTCTTCTGTCGTATCTATGGTTGCGATGGAAAAAAGCTTCAGCTCTGTTGAGCACCTCTGTCACATGCATGAAATATGAAGACTTTCATTACAATCAGAGGATATTAACAGCACCTCATCCTTGTCAGGGGTATTTTTCCTTTGATATGCATTTTTTTCCATCCCCTTGTTCCATCAGCTTTCATTAAGGGAAATATTTATGTCATTAAACATGCAGAGAGAACACAGCAGCGTGCCCGTAATTGCCATAGTGAGTAATCCTGAGGCTCATTTTGTCATTCTGTGCTGAGGCACCATTTCTGAGTCACAGGGGTTTAATGTCAGGTGATTTCCTCAAGGATATAAATGAGGTCCAATAGAGTAATTTGGATAAATAAACAACAAGCAATTCAGGAGGTGTCATAGTCACATTACTTTTGAAAAGAGTAACTAAAAAAAATGTTCTTCCAAAATAAACCACATCAGTGAGATGTTTTTCACTGACAAAGAGGATTCATATTTGGCCGAGGTTTATTGGCTGAGTTCTTGAATACTTGTTGTGGTCAATGGACCAATGTAATGAATGGTTAGATTCGATGTTGTTTTGACAGAAGGAGCAAGAGAGTGCGCAACAAAAACAAACAATACAGTTATTGTGTACTCTAACGTTTTAGATTCAGACCACCATCCTTCCAAAACAACATTTTAAAAAGTGCAATTGGGCACATAAATGAATGATGTATTACATCATCAGATCAGATACCTTGGACACCACCCGCCCACTAGCCCACCATTACATCACCCATCACCATGTGAGCTGAATGAAGCCTCACGATTTGAGTTCGGCCAGGCCAAACTCTGTTTTCATGCAAACTAAAGAGACCATATTTGGAAGCTGGGGAACAAGCAAATGGATCTTGCTAAGAGTGCAAGGACCGCTCAAACTGTATTGAAGACAACCTGAAAGGATTTATTGAGACCATAAAATCAGTAAAAAAGGTTTACTGGTGTTATAAATATAAAAAGTATGGTAATTTCCTCATATACTTTCATTCACACATTAACCAGTAAAGTCACATCATTTGCTCATTCAAACATCATCTCACAGCAGCCAGGTAAAAAAATAATTGATCAGGAGTTATTAATATTTGCATATTAGTGATGGGTAAAATGATGATGTGCATTGCTTAAGTTACAGCATTATTACCAAGGTGTGAAGACACCTTGGTTATAGGAGCTCTTAAAAGTTTATCTAATAGCATCAATGGTGGGCATACGAAATAAGCAAGAAGTTATTGCACATCATAATGTGTTTCAGCAACTGAGTAAGATATTTCCCTCTGGTAAACGCAATGCAGTGCTTCAGCACAACTCCCCACTGATCCATGTGGCACTGGTGCAGTGAGCAAGTAATCAGGATCTAAAGCTTTTCAATAACTATCCTTTCAAGGACGCCCATTACATGCTGGGTGACCTTCAACATAAAATCAATTACGCATACAATTAATCACGTTCGTTGGGACCGCCGAGAACAAATGACAAATGGTGATACAGGAGCGAGCCCATTGCCAGACGGCAGCAGATGTGGATTGCTCTAATCGGACACATACATCAGCATGAAAAACAAGAATGAGCTCCCCTGCACTCATCCTGCCTCCTGTCAGCACTCAATGAAAAGTCAGGACGTTGTGAGGCCACATCTGTCTCACTGATATCCACACTTCATCGTCCTCAAAGAAGATCATTATGCTTTCTGCACACACAAGTGCAGGTGCAAAAAGCAGTTTCCAGTGTTCTTTCAGACGGCACCTTCTTTATGAAAGGCTTTGAGAAAACCAATCACATTATGAGAAAGACTATTCCAACAGATGTTTGCAGAAACACTTGTTGAGCGGGGATTAAATTATTTTGCCAATTTAAATAATATCTCATATTTGCAATGTTGCTTCAGTCTAATTGACAATTTGAACTACCCACATTGTCCAAACAGGTTTTGAAAATCAGAGAAACAATGTTCCACATGCAGCCAAATATTGTCAGTCCTGAATTTAATATGCCAAAGAAATATCGTATTAAAGATAGGAAAAGCATTTTTTTTTTATTAAGGATGATATTCTGCATTTCACAGGCAAATTCCTTAAATTGGTGATAATATTGCTTGGCAGAGAAATATTCTAGTCAAAGTAACTTGACGTTACTTGGGGTTCTTTCTTGTGTCGTGCAAGAAGGACAGGGGGACACAAATCTCACATTAATTGTTTTTAATTAAAGGCAAACCTTTACAAATTAAAGTGCTGACAAAATAAAATATGTAAACACATAATGTATCACTCAAAATGGGTCAAAAGTCACAGATGCTTTAACTTGCAGGGACCTTAATTAATGCCAATTCACCTGTCCTCATTATTCACCTGTCCTCATCATTCACCTGTCCTCATCATTCACCTGTCCTCATCATTCACCTGTCCTCATCATTCACCTGTCCTCATCATTCACCTGTCCTCAAGTTTCCGGTGTGTTTGTACCCAGTAAATGGAATTCATTACTTTCCACTTCTGTTGCTTGGAATGTATGAAATAGACACAAACACTTCTCTATTCTCACTTGATTTCATTTTCGTGTCTATATATAGTCCATTCGCTGAGACAGTGCTTGTTTTGAGAGTGCAGAAGGTCATGGAAGGACACATTGAGCCTGGAGTCTTCTCTGCAGAAAGAAAGTCTTTGAAGTGCAAGATCTCTGTGAGCATGAGGCGGCACATTCAGCTGAAGCTGCAGAGGGAGACGCGCTGAGAAGAAGTTATGTAAATCTCCCAGATGGTATCATGACTGCATTTGATCAATGGCAGTGAGGGAAGATTCGCGAAACAATGTGATGGGGGGGGGGGGGGGGGGGGGGGGTATGGGGGTAAATCACCAGAGGACTCTTCATCATCACAGTGAAGACATACACTGACACGAGATGTTGTATATCCATCCCTCCATCCATTTTCTACTGTTTTAAGCCAGAGAACCCAGAGAACACAGGTTGCCTTTGCAAAATACTGTATTATGACTGTGTAACTGAATTTCAGTGTGAACACAAAGTGTAAGATTCAGGGAGTTTCTTCAGGCATCTTAACACTTGGTTCCTTCATTTTAGGTTGTGTTTACCAGGTTTATGAGAAGAGTCAATCTGAACACCCCCCCGGTCCCTATTTACACCATCATAAGCTGCATATTTCCAAAAGGTCAGAGCTCACAAATTGTGATGTTTTCAAAAATTGTGGAGCCCACAAAAGGTTATTTTTTCAGTGGAGGGTAAGTTGATGAATGTCTAATCTTATTTTTTCACTTTCATTTTGTCTTGGGAAATGTTTTTAGAAGACATACTGTTCAAAGTGAGTTGAGAACTATCTGAGGACAGATAAGAGGAGAACAAGGAGGCTATACTAAAATCCAGCAGTGATGTTCTCATGACTTTACCACTTGAATTACAAGCATGCTGTGTTCAAACCTTCACATGACGTAACCACGTCATCACGACAGGTGGTTACAACATTAATACAGCACTATATTTCTATACTGTATGCCAAAACTGTACAGCCTATATTACAAAAAAGTAACAACTCCAGTCCAAGTCCAAGCCTTAGTCATCATTGCAATTTGAAATTAGAACCCAAACCTCGCTCGACAAACATCGGTACATACAAAAGTCAACAGAGAGGAACTAAAATAAAATAAAATAAATATAAAAGATTTTGTGTTGGTCACTCAACGGCAAAAGCTGCATTGCAGGAACACTTCACATTCTCATTCATTTCACTCTATTTTTCCACTACTTCTGATAGTAATGGAAACAGACAGGAGAGCCAATTGTAGACGATCCCGGCGAAAATTACCCCTGCACAGCAGGATGTGATTCAGTTTCCAAACCGACCAGGTCTGGTTGCTGATAGCCCACATAACAAACTGTTCACTGCAATTAAATCAATCATGTGTTTTGTTTTTTTTTTAAGTGAGCTAATACTGTTTTATTTTGGCAGGACCACACAAGCCCGAGGTATGTAAAAGGAAATTTCATACAATTGGCTTGCAAGTGCTGTAAAAAATAATAATAATTGGCAACTGTGGCAAACAGTAAGCATGGCCGCAAGAGGTAATTTCCACAAGACAACATCTATAATGGGTATTAATGATGCACGTATTGCAACAACAATTGCATGAAATGGGCACTTTGGAATGTAATTTGTAATGCACTAGTGGTTGCAGTCATTTTACTTCTCTTTTTTCAAGTGGACTGACCAACATAACTTCCTATAGATACTTATTTATGGTGTTATGTAGCAGTTTTTCCTCCTGTGCTTACACCTAAATCACTCCTAAATCCATTCAGCCAAGCCTATAAAGGGTGGAAACACAGCAGGTGGCCTCTTCACTTTTGGAAGATGCTCCATTTAATTACCTACCGGTCCTTTGTTGGTAATAAAAGACAGTTTTTCCTTCTGGACAAATACAGGTGTTGCAACCCTATTTCTCTAGACTTAAACCCGGTTGTAACAATAGACAAAACGGTCACATTTTGTGTGCATTAGAATGTACAAAAACATTGTGCATTTCCCTTTTCTGTCTAATGTTTCTAATCAGTGTTTTGTTCATGAGAAATAAGTCCAAACTGAGTGTCTTGTACAAAACAAATAAATAAGCAAAATTGAAATACAATAATGTTATAACTTGGAGGGTGAGGGGAGAGGGAGATGGCAGAAGTGTGGCCCTGGTGGACCAAAGATGCTGCGGCAGTGGCACTGGTGCAAGATCCACACTGAAGCAAGAGAAAAGAACCAATTGGAGTTTATTTTCAAATGCAACTAACAATTATTTGCCGAGCAGACAAAATGTGCAGGTTTAACACTGTGGCGATGAAATTACCCCTGAAAATTACCCCTGCACAGCAGGATGTGATTCAGTTTCCAAACCGACCAGGTCTGGTTGCTGATAGCCCACATAACAAACTGTTCACTGCAATTAAATCAATCATGTGTTTTGTTTTTTTTTTAAGTGAGCTAATACTGTTTTATTTTGGCAGGACCACACAAGCCCGAGGTATGTAAAAGGAAATTTCATACAATTGGCTTGCAAGTGCTGTAAAAAATAATAATAATTGGCAACTGTGGCAAACAGTAAGCATGGCCGCAAGAGGTAATTTCCACAAGACAACATCTATAATGGGTATTAATGATGCACGTATTGCAACAACAATTGCATGAAATGGGCACTTTGGAATGTAATTTGTAATGCACTAGTGGTTGCAGTCATTTTACTTCTCTTTTTTCAAGTGGACTGACCAACATAACTTCCTATAGATACTTATTTATGGTGTTATGTAGCAGTTTTTCCTCCTGTGCTTACACCTAAATCACTCCTAAATCCATTCAGCCAAGCCTATAAAGGGTGGAAACACAGCAGGTGGCCTCTTCACTTTTGGAAGATGCTCCATTTAATTACCTACCGGTCCTTTGTTGGTAATAAAAGACAGTTTTTCCTTCTGGACAAATACAGGTGTTGCAACCCTATTTCTCTAGACTTAAACCCGGTTGTAACAATAGACAAAACGGTCACATTTTGTGTGCATTAGAATGTACAAAAACATTGTGCATTTCCCTTTTCTGTCTAATGTTTCTAATCAGTGTTTTGTTCATGAGAAATAAGTCCAAACTGAGTGTCTTGTACAAAACAAATAAATAAGCAAAATTGAAATACAATAATGTTATAACTTGGAGGGTGAGGGGAGAGGGAGATGGCAGAAGTGTGGCCCTGGTGGACCAAAGATGCTGCGGCAGTGGCACTGGTGCAAGATCCACACTGAAGCAAGAGAAAAGAACCAATTGGAGTTTATTTTCAAATGCAACTAACAATTATTTGCCGAGCAGACAAAATGTGCAGGTTTAACACTGTGGCGATGATGACAGCTGAGCCGAACAGCTAAGGGGATCAAAAAAGTAATTCCGATTCTGATTTACGCAGCTCGTAGTCGGTGGTGATCAAACACAGGTGCGCGTAATCAGCCAGTGCCATGCTGCTCCTGCTCCTGCAGACACAGAGGGAGAGAGGGAAAACAAGGACAAAGACAGTTTTTTTAGAGTTTAAAATCTTGTAGCTACATCCACCCAGATAAATTGCCAGCAGCTTGTTAGGTGTCATCATCTGCAGATGTTTTCCTGTCAATCTATATCTATACAAAAGTACAGCACATTGTTTTACTTTTATTTTCATGCAAGTTTGGTGCTTTCTTTCTTCTAGTAATGAGCCATGTGTTTACAATTAATGATGCTGTGCTGCTCTTCCCCAAACCTCCACCACTTCATTTTTGTGTACACTTTTGGGTTGTATACTTTTAATGTGCATTTTTACTGGTTTCTAGAGGATCACATTAATTTTTAAGTAGCATAAAAAACAGTGTCAGCATCATTTGCAATATGGCACAACACAACCTTTAAAGCTATACAGGAAGAACACACACATCAAACTATAACAGATATTCATCCATCCATACATCCATACATGAATAATCTATACCCAGCTGACAATGTGCCCAATTACAATAATTACTATTATTATTCCCAATAAATCCTTCCATTACATATATGTAATGGAAGGATTTATTGGGAACAACAAAGGTGCTGTTTCAGGTCTGAATAAGATGTTGATTCACTCAACACTCTCATTAAGTCTCAGTCCCATTGGGAGTGAGAATAACGGGTTTCACTCACCTCCTTATAGTGGGAAAGACTCTGGAAGGATTATGCAGTATTTTCCAAGTCAGTCAGAAGCACAGTTATACAGTTGAAAATCCTTCACAGGGCTTATATCATTCCCCAAGAATAAAAAAAAAAAAGATTAAGAACATGATTCATATGCTATAAGGCACTGCGCCGCAGTCAATTCCTTTTGGACCGAGGTGTTTCATTGGATTTCAGGATTAATGTATATTAATCTGTCTCAGTGTCCTGTGCCCAGCTTGTTAGGAGAGAGGGCTGCACAGCTGAGGTCAGAGAATTACACTGGAGGATTCATAAAAGGCGGAAAGTTTCTCATGGTGTTTTCATTTGCTTTGACTTTCGTTAAAGTTTGGTAAAAAGTAAATGACCTCGCAATCAAGACTGTGACTTTTTTTGAAAGTATTTAACAGCTATCACTGATCTACATTGTTTGGTCAGTTGGTCTTCAGCATCTGTAGGAGAAATGTTAAACACGGTACAGATTTGTTTTAGCTGCTTTTTAAAAAACAGTGCACAGATTCCAAATACCTCAGGCTTATCAGGAGCTATTCCAAATCCCAGGGTCTCATGATTGGAAAGCCTTGGCTCATGGTGCGAGGTTGCAGAAAGTTCACGATATACTGTGGAGCCTGTCTGTGCTGGGCTCTGAAAGTGAGCAGCAGAACAGTTTTTGCCAACCCAATTCAAAACAATGTTGAGTGTGGTTCCCAAAGTTTCCAAAATATGTTCAATACACTTTGTTCAAGTATAACTCTGCTGGCAACCCCGGTGTGGAAGTGGTATGAGATGCATTATTGGGTCACGTGGGTGGAGCAACAGACCAACACACTGAATCAAAACAGTTTGCAGGCCGCAGAAAAATTTAAATGGTGAAAATACTAACTGCAAAATTGGTAATAGTGAAAGTAGTTCACACTGCTTTCATTTTTCATGCACAGCCAAAGGTTTTGTGAAGATAAGAGTCAAAAATGGCTGAGAAATGCCTGGGGTTGCACAAAACTAGGATCAGGGATTAAGCGGGAATATGTTAGTTATCCTGACTAAACTTAGCCTCGAGTTGGTTGCACAAAAGCAAGGGCACATAAATTACCGTGGCGATTTATTCTGTGTAACAAGGATTTGTTAATCCTGCTGCACAATCCGTTCAGTCAACTGTCACTCTGATCTGAAATAAATGTGTTTTACAGTTATTCATGATCTGGTGGATGTATTTTTACCTCCGTTTTATTTATTAAATGTTACAGTGATTACATGTTATTTTAACTCTGATAGTCATGAATACTCTTATGTAGATTTCATGAAGACTGTATTGTTGTCAGAGGTTTGATCTTTTTTTAAAGTATTATTAGAAACCGCTGAGGTTTCAATCAAGTCAGTGAATAACAGAAGATACCCATTCATGTCATCTATGTTTCTGTCACAATGGTGTTCCTGTTTAAGTGATGAAGCTCTGGTACTTAGACGGGCTTTCTGATGGGAGAGAGTGCTGCAGGACAGCTCCGACCCCCTGACGTGTCCAGCATGCCATGTATTGATTATACGGTGATGGTATCCAAAATTCGGCATCACACAGCACAGAGCCGTGAACTCAACAACAAATTGCCAATAACTGTATGCAGAGTACCCGGCCTTCTGGCCCTAAGCTGCTATAGCACAAAAATGCCGTTCTATAATAATATTAATCACCTTCCCTTTTCACATGTTTCACAAAACATGTTCTATTACAGTCGCAGTAGGAGAACTCATGTTGCGTTACGGGTTTCCTTGTGTGATTGGTCACTGGACTGCACACAGATCCACAGCAAATGTCCCTAAGGGAGACATGAAAGACTTTGTTTTTTCATCAAACTGAGAGGTAACTCTTTAAATTGCAAATATGATGATTTCCATCGAGCAGTGGGACATGGGGAGCTCATTTGCAAAAACTAGAAAAAAACAAAGAATACATTTTATTTTTAGGACCTGAGTTTAAAGTATAAAAACGGTTATTTCGCCCAAATGAACTCTATTTATACTGGGCTACTTATCCACCAGGAGTTGTTTTATTAACAGCAACTGTATCTACATTATAAGCTGTTGCTCGCTTGGTGACGCACGTCTTCTCCATTTCTGCATCATTCAAAAAGCCGTGAATGTGCACTTACCAGACAGTTTTTTTCAGTTACACCTGGCTTGACTAAGCTGTGCCTTGTCAGCCTGGTTTGATGTGAACAAAGCCAGGGTGAACTTAGTTGCAAAGGTAAGGCCCACTTTCTCAGATCTCATGGATTTCTTAAGTTCACGTTCATGCAACAGGCCCCTGGAGACTATGTACATTCAATGTTTTCATACATGCTGTTAATTTTAAAAAATAAAAAAAAAAAGAAGAAAAAAAAGAATAGGAGCTGAAAGCTTCCTGCCAGACACCTCTTTGCCCTCGGGAATGTGTGTGTGTGTTGACTCGTGGTGACGAAGGTCTCTGTCGGGTTTGCTAGACACTCACACGCCGAGAAGTAAACAGAACCCTGGAGATTTGCCCATGGCAGTAAATACAAGGGTAGACTTGTGTACACCTGCTACCATGTTCAGTGACCGTGAAATTGAAGATAATCGAGGTGACTCTGGGTACCATTATGTATCAGTTTTCATATTTTCTTTTTCGGCATGTGGATTTGAAGTCTTGCAAAAGTGAACAAGTTCCCCTTGACAACATGTTGGCTACATGTAGTGTGCAATTACCTACACAAAGTGCCCCATTTTTAACAGGTAAGACGGTAAGAAAGTGCCATTGTGATAATAAGTGATAAGGCTCAGACATGGTTGTTGACAGATACAAATTAATGGACTTGCGTCAACAGGTGCTGAAGCATCTGGCTTTCACAGCTGATTTTCTGGCCTCTACATACTCATGCATGTCAGCACACATCTGAAGACTCCTCCACCTTTTGCACTCACAGCCACTCAGGACGATGGACGACAGCCATAAAACTCAGCAGCAGGTGTCAAAGCACAATTCCCCTTCTAACTGCTACCACCGCTCGACAGGAAAGGCTACAATGAGATGAATCTGTCTTTTTAAACCAATATCTTGTACTGTGATATGTTACCTCTTCTTCTGACCTTTTATTGTAAACAAGATTTTAGTACATGTCAGGTCAGAGATGTCTGGCTGTCTAAAATAGAACTGGGTATCTTTCTTTCTTTCCTTCTATAAGCCCCATACTGGTCAGCAGATTAAAAAAAATATATATAAAATTAGACCTCACTGAGACATGTAAATTCAGTCAATCTTCAATTTCATGCTCCATTTTGCATTTCAAATATCGGGAGCTCATCCAATTTCTTTGGAGTTTTATGTCTATCCAATATTAATAGCCAGAGGACCCCGGTATAAATGAACAACCTCCTCATTAATAAAATAATGGTGCAGCTCAAACACTGAGCTGAAATTACACTCTATTTCAGTCCATGAAAGAATGTAAATATAAGCCATAGGGTTAATGATTTTGAAAACATATCATTTTCTTGATTTCACTCCGATCCCTATAATTAACATTCACCATTATTGCACACTTGGGCTTTGTGCCCTTTTCCAGGATCCTGCACAGTTTTGGCCATGTCTGTAATAACTGTATCCACTAACTCGGGGCAAAAAAAACATACATGAAGAAACATCAATTGACCATGCACTAATCCAGTCTTCCCTGGTGACTAAAGCTTTACCCACCATAACAGACACGGAGGGTGTAACATTCACTTTACTGTTTGCTTGACCTTAGTATAACCATTTATACTTTTGTGCTTGCCTGCAGAATTTCATGCAAGGACAGTGTCTCTGTCTGTTGTTTCCATCCTTCAAGGATAAACAATTATTCTCACAATACTATAAAGGCTTTGTTTTCCTCCTATAGGCTTATACTATACATTCCAATACACTGTGTGATTGTTTGTCCTTCCTATTTAACACTATTTAACACTCTTAACTCTCTTTTAAAGCCCTTCCTCTACTGTGCCCTGACCTTCTCCGTCTGTCTCAGACCCTGCTACTTCTCTAATATTCACTGCTGCTTTGGAGGAATATGATCAGGTGTTTCTTTCCTTCCTTACCAACAAAGTTAAACACTTGCAACCATCTCTCTGCTCCCAGTATCCCACCCCGTCTCCTGAAGGATTTTTTTGATACAACCAGGCCTTGTATTGTTGACTTGATACATTTTTTCTTTGGTGTCCAGCTGTGTTCCACACCTGTGGGGTGCCTCAGGGTTCTATCCTGGGTCCTATACCTTTTTCTTTGTACCTACTTGGTGTCTAAATTTCAAATACAAACGTTTCCTTCCATCTTTTTGCAGATCATTTAGAGATACTGTATATCTTCCATTACTGTTTCTACTGGAACATCTCTGAGAGTTCTTAACCCTTAACAAAAAGAAAACAAGCAACAGAGAAAGAAAATTTTATCTGGACAACCTGACCTCTATCATAGTCATCACAGTGCCATCGACCGGTTAAGAGTTCATTTCAGTGTATGTTTTTCCTCCTGAGATCTCACGACAGCAGATAGAGTGAGGGAAGACTAGCTATTAACAATGAGAGGAACAGCAGATTTGCTTAATCTAATAAAACTAACTAATCCTAACCTTTTGCACCCACAGAGCACAGATTTGACTAATTGTTGGCTAACTGGTGCACTCTTCAAGTTTACTAACTGAGTGAAATGACATGGAAGTATTGCAGTGTCTTCAGTGTGTTTGCGTTTAGTTGGACCATCATTTATTTTTCAACAGGACAATGACCCCAAACACACCCCAAGGCTGTGTAAGGGCTATTTGACCAAGAAGGAGAGTGATGGAGTGCTGCACCAGATGATCTGGCCTCCACGGTCACATGACCTAAACCCAATTGAGATGGTTTGGGATGAGATGGACCGCAGAGTGAAGGCAAAAGGGCCAACAAGTTCTCAGCATCTCTGGGAACTCCTTCAAGACTGTTGGAAAACCATTTCAGGTGACTACCTCATGAAGTTCACCGAAAGAATGCCAAGAGTGTGCAAAGCTGTAATCAAAGCAAAGGGCGGCTATTTTGAAGAATCTAAAATATATATATCCTTGATCCCCTCAATACAAACACTCTAGTCTATTCCCTATGCCCCCCTTTGTCACATGGTTTCAAGTTCTATCTAACTCTGTTTTCGTCAGTTTTCATACACACTGTCGTAAATAGATAGATTTTTGTTAATAAATAGTTCCATATTGCTATTCTGTGTTTGCAATATTGAGTCAATCCACTTTTTGAATTTTTACACTACCGTAGTTTGTTGTTACAAATAAAATAGGATACTCATACAACATTTACTTGTAGTGTTGAAGCCAGTTTCACTATGTGTGTTTTGGCTATGGAAGCTCTCTCTTGTCCGCTGTTAAGTTTGGGGAAGTTTATAACTTTGTGCTGCGGTCATTTAATATTAATGTTGCTGGAAGTAGCTTAAGGTCTGTAGAGGAAAAAATATCCCCATGACTTCAATATTGATGATTATCAACTAGTTCAAAAAGTAATGTCTACTAGCCTTTAGTGCATATTTAAAAAGTACACTTTATCTGTTGTGTTTTCAGCCAGAAATTAAATGAAATTTAATTATTTGTAAATATTGTACCTTATTGCAACCCGCATATTGCAACTTACAGCAAACGTAACTTAACTTAACTTAACAAACGTAAATGTAAATAATAGGAGCTTGGGATGGCAAACTGTAAATAATAAAAACAAGACACCCAAGGACACATTAAAATAGGTAATACAAATATTAGGTAGGGGAAAAAATAATAATAAAGACCTAAAACAAAGTTAGTAAACAGTAGAAACACTAAACACAATTGGGTTTATAAGTATGGTGGTGTGTTAAAAGTGGTCCTATATATATGTTATTTTATTGTGATTTGAAAGCTGTTGCATTGAGATGCATTGTCGCAAGCTTAATGGGAGGGCCAATAATGCAGAGCCTGGAGGGGGCGGGCATGGGAGGAGCGAGATGGGTGGAGATGAGGTATGGAAGAGCCAGATTGTGGAGAGATTTGAATTAAACGAGGAGGAGAACTTTGAATTGAATAGTTGAATATGTTGAAGGGTCGGGGTTATGTGCATGGGTGTGTTTGTGGGAGAGAAGTCTTGCAGCAGAATTTTGGAACATATTGAAGCCTTTTTAAGTTCTGTGAGTATATGTACCAAGGAGGAGGGAATTGCAATAGACCAGGTGGGAAGCAATGAAAACATGTATTAAGTTTTGACAACAGAATGGGAGAGACAAGGGTGGTGTCTGGCAATGTTTTTCAGATGGAAGAATGGTGGTTTGGTAATGTATTTGACATGGGTGTTGTAACTGAGTGTCCAGGATGATGCCAAGATTCTTTAATACAGAGGATTTTATGAGGGACAAGGGATGGAGAGATTTAAGTGAGAGATTTTGCAGAAGGTGGCAGGGGAGCCAGTGATAATAGATGTGTCCTGATTGAGTTTGAGGAAATTAACTTTGGGGACCTACAGAACCTACAGTTACTCAATGTACTGTAGGTTTTCTACCACAGGACAACTATAAATGTAGTCACAGTAACAACAAATCAGTAACAATAACAACAACAATAAACCAGTCCTTTCTAGATATGGTTTTATATAGTGACTACACAGACTGAATAATAAGGCATCCTTTGTCCTGTGTCAGTGGTGGCAGCAAGAGACATCTATGCAAATCAACTACATCTGCAAGATGCAAGAAGATGACAAGCTAGAAAATGTTACACTCCCCTAATGCCAAAAAATGGGTCACCTAACCACAACTGATAACAAGAAAGTGGGGTGATGTGATTCATGCCAGGAGACAAAGAGGGAAATATAAGGCAGAAAATATGGGGCACACTGCCGAGCTAAGAAATCATAACGAATCTAATTATAATGCTCTCGAGACAGATTTACAATGCTTCACAATATGTCGTCTAAACTTGTATGTTTGTTGTAGCTAAGTCAATCCGTTCACTTATCTCTTTTTAATGAGTAGATTTTAGGCAGGAGAAAAAAATTATTCATGACGAAGAGCTGAAATATGTTGTTTTACTGTCCGACCAAAAATAGGAATTTTAGGCAGAGGTGTTTCCAGACATGACAGTGTTTTGAGTGCTGTTTCTTAAGCTGCGGGGAAGCAGAGAAAGAGGGCAGTGAGAGAACAGAGGCCTGTGTATGACAGAAGTGTGTGTGTGTATGAATCCCTCGCACTCAACCATGGATACTGAGATGTCTGCCACCAAGATGTTCGAATGGCAGCAGCCTGGAGAGAAAGAGAGCCCACATGAATGAACAATGCATCTGACATCACTGCACAGAAAGGCAGCCTTCTGTCTGCCCAGATCTCTGCCTGTTACACAACATTATGTCACATCCAATTTCCCTGAGTACAAATAAACCAAAGCTGACACACTTGGATTCAGTGACACTTTCGTGTCGTGGTTATGGCTTTGATTTTATGCAGGGATGACACTCAATATCACATTGTAAGGCTGGTGATAAGTCAACCAATGTACAGTTGATCAATATAAACTTATAACAAGCCGCAAAAGACAGGAGAGTCATGTGATGCAGGGTTGAATACTCGACCACTTTCACATTTCCTGTGAAGAAAAAAAGTTAAAGTAACTTTGCGTGACAATTACTTGCACTCGGATGATTTCAATTCAGTCCAAACCACTTTATTAGTCCCATTGGGGGCAACTAAACACAAAGATAACAAATACAACCAGGCAACAGCCGTGTAAAATAAAAACTGTACTGGTTTAAAAGCATCGACAGTAAAGTTTTACTGAATTATTAACACATTCTGGTGAATCAAAGTGTGCAGGGGTGAAACAAATATTGATACAGCATCGTCACCCTCACTCATTAAATATAATAAGGGTAGTTTTGATTTTAAAATATGACACTAACATTGCAGCCAATTTAATTCAACTAACTAATGCTTTTCACAGGACTGAGGATAATGTGAACAGACTGTAACTGGCAGAAGAAGAAGCTCACAGAGGTGGAAAATCGCAGCAATGAATAATTATCCTCTAAATCCAGCACATTGTGTATTCTTCATTTGGTTAGATATTGTAATTCATCATTATATGAGTGTATTGGAATGTATTAATTATTGCATTATTGCTTTTATGATTTCACATGGACCATGTATCACAAATCAAATGTATTTATTCCCATCTTTAAGCTATTGCTCACATGCAGTCTCTTCATTTACAATGTTATTGTCCTAAGAAAACAAAGACAGACAAAGACAGAAACCCAAGAAAATCAAATCAATCTGACAGACCCAAATAAGCCACCAATGGGCCAGCAGTCAGGTCATTAGTATGAGTGGAGGAAAGCCCCATCTGTCACGCCATCAGATGAAGAGATTAGAGCAGAGACGATGTAAAGAGAAACTAATTTGGAAATAACAGGAGAGGAAATGCAAGGTAAAGGTGCATTGAGCAGCTCCTCAGGGTATGTGCATGCAAATGAGCTTTCCGCAATGGAGGAGAAAGTTTCAAGGTTTAATTCGGAGTCTCAGCCTTAAATATTCACAAATAACTCATTAATAATTCACAGCTGACTGTTGCTCATGTCAGTCAACGTCTATATTAAGAGTCACGTTGCATTTATAGTCCATACAATGGTAAACACACTTTTTGCTTCAGAGGAAGATGTGAGGAGGGGAACCATTGACTCAAAAACATTTACTCCCGAGGACAAGGGGAGCAGTCGAAGAAGCGGATAATGGAAGGAATAAAAGATATGGACAAGCAAAGACAACAGTTGAGATTACTGAAGATTGATTTATATCAGTATGAGGGAAAATGTATCATATTGTCATTTATATTAAGCTGAGACAACTAAAAATAAGAGTTCATCGTTATGTGAAGTTCTTAAGAAAATGTATTCCTAGCCCCTCATCAGGTTGTGCCAACACGTACCAAAAACAGGCAAACGGCAGCCCTTCCTTTAGTCTAACAAGCTGTTATTTTGAAGAGGGATTTCTTTTTTTTTCGCCTAAAATACCAGACTCATTTACATCCTTGCTAACTGCAGGCAACATGATGAACCCAATCATGGCCATTTTCCACAGGTATTTCACTCAGAGAAATCTGCAATCCTGGAATAAAACAAGATACTAATTTGGCCAGAAGGGCCAAGGAAGATTTTGTGATTCTCTGTGCGTGCGTTTGTGTCATTAAGTGTGAGTCTGTCAAGAATGTAGGCGCATGAATTTAAGAGAAATGCATCATAATGCCAGCAACCTGATGCAGTCCAGCAAATCTTCCACCCCCCCTCATCCCCTGCCTAGAGTCTTACGGGACTGGAAAAAATGTAATCACAGGAAACATACACGCAAGGTGAGGTGACGCACCATCAAATACAAACCACCATGAAGGGAAGCTGAAAGGAGCAATGTCAAGAGGATTCTTGCTGAATATTTAGTAAATAAAATACATTCCCACAGGAGCAGGCACACTGATGCACCTCACCCCCACACATCGAGGAGAGTTGAGGGGGGATTTACCACTTTGATGATGTGTTTCATAATGAAAGAGTCAATGGAGCCTCCTGACAGGACAAACTTGCACAAGATGCAGATAAATGTGCCTATTACTCACCGATGAGCATCCTACAATGCACACATGTACATTTAGATGATGCTTTAATCTGCTATCTTTCTGTTACTAAGCCAAAACTCCTAACCCCATGTTTCTGAGGCTCTATCGAGATGCTTGTGTCGGAAAAAAATCTTAATACCATGTACGTCAATGTGCAACTACAGAATACGCCAATGAATGAACATTTAAAATGTCAGTACTTCCATTTAATAATACTATAATACTGCATCTAATGACAGATAGATAGATAGATAGATAGATAGATAGATAGATAGATAGATAGATAGATAGATAGATAGATAGATAGATAGAGACAGGAGAGGGCCAAGCACAGAACCTTGTGGTACACCAGAATACAGAAGGGGTGGTAGGCACGTTAACTTTAATAACTCAGACAAAAACAACTTACTTAGCTTATCTTAACACATGAAACTTATAGGTACTATAACTAACAACTACTGCTATCAACATCAGTTTTGTTTGTATTACACAGACAAATGATTAATTTGGAAAGAGGAGGAAGCCCACAGTGCAGGTTGAGTAGGGTTATATAGTCCAGGCCCCCATCACTTCATCCACTCATGGTGGGCCAATCTTCTTCAAATGAGCCACTCAGAGTGGGCCACCTGGTTGCTGATAGTCACAAAGACACACCCACACCACACAGACACACACTCAAAGGAGGAGAGAGCTGCAAATAATAATGCCAAACAAACCCAAAACACATGACCCAGGGTCATAGCACAACAAACAAATTCAAGCACAGGTGCAGTAATGTTGTTAAAACAATGGCTGCTGTATGTATGCGTCATCAAGACAATTACTCACAATGACAACTGAATGACAATCTCCAATGTCATTAAAAAAAATGTAGAGGTGAAATTGGAGTCTGTGATCATGCCACATGCTCCTCGCTCTTCATACTTCACATGCTGCAATGATCTAACCCTGCTTGTGTGAGTCCTCTCTGATCCTACAAACGAATCAAAAACCTTTCAGCGCTTGATGTGGTTTACAGCCAAAGGCATTGCTATATGAAGAGACCACTTTTCTTGCTCGGCTCACTGAATGTGCAGCCAAAACATGCATGTACACTCTCAGTATGAATATGTATGAATACACCTGATATTCCAGGTTTTTCCTCTGGTGTGTCAATTATTAGGGAAATTGCTAAAAAACACTCCCGTTGTATGTTGTCCTGCGGCAGCCATTTTATGGAGAAGCAAAGTAAACAACCAGATGTAGAAAGGTAGTTCAAAAATTAAATATTATTTTAATAAGGAGGTGAATCTGTATTTTACCACAACAGCAAAACAAAAAAAACAGGAGAAACTATGGGAGGAGGATGCTACTCAAAATAAAGGGGTACAGGAAACCAAACTAAAAATACAAAATAAAAAAGCAGCAGTTAGCCACCGTGGACGAGTCCACTGGTTGCATGAAGAAATGAATTTGAATGTAAATCTGTGGGGAAACGAAGCAACTTCTCACTTCACAACATCAGTAAACATTTTACAGAGGAGTTAATGATCTCAATCGCGAGTTTAAATTCTTCCTCAGTAGAACATGATGTCAGTTTTGTAAATTATGTTCCCATTTACAGTAAAAAAAAATAAATAAAAGCATGACACATGTGAGTGGACACTAGCGTGATTGACAGCTGGTATCATACAATGCGAACCCGGCTGCAGGTGAAGCCTGTAAATATCCGTCATAGCACCAGTCAAATTGTGAAATTGCAGACTTCACAACAGTTTATATTGCAACAGAAGACTATGTCCATCTTTATATACAGTCTATAGTTATGAAGCTATATTAACTACTCTTAACTGTCTTTTTGTCAACCTCAACTATTGTGCTGTTTTGTTGTTTGCACTGTAATTCTTGTTTTCTATTGTTAATCTGCGCAGTATTGCCCTTTGACCAAGCCAAATTTCTCCCAAGGGAGACTAATATAATTATCTTGACCTTGGTCAAAATAAATACCTGATAATGGTTCAGTGCAGGAGTGTCAAACTCATTTTAGTTCAGCGGCCACAGCACAATTTGATCTCAGGTGGGCAGGACCAGTCAAATAACAGCATAATGACTTATTAACAAAAAGCACTCAAAATGTTTCCCTTTGTTCATCATTCACAAAGGCACAACACATTTAGCCACAGATATCTGGAACTATAAAGGCAACAGGATGAATTTGTGAACATTTCACATTATGATCAGAGTCTGATCATAAAGTGACATTTTCCCAAATTCATCCTGGGGGCCCACTGGTGGGCCGGTTCTGGCCCGCTGGCCGTAGCGTTGACACCCCTGGCTGAGTGGATCACCTACAGCGTAAACCAACCAACATTGAGTGTTAATAAATCATGGGATGCCAGTGATCAGTTCCTGATTTTGAAGTTGGATGTGTCGTATGTACATCAATCCTAACTGCAACCCCTCATATTTCCATTTTTAAGGCTGGTTTTGGCTCTTGACACAAAGACTGCACATCAAAGTGGAGTAACAGGGGATTCTTGACACTATCAGCACACCGTATCTTGAAGAGGTATTTCAATCCATGCAGGTGAACTCAAAGATAAGGTTCAAACAAAGTATCTAAAGACATGGCAGGAGTGCCTCATCTTTGTTATCCACTATTTTGCAGGACAGGTGGAACAAGAGAGAGAGAAAGAGAAAGAGAGGGAACAGGGTTACACAAAGGGCAATTTATATGGAGCAAACTCCCTCAGGGAAAATGCATGACTGTCATGGAGGACATACATCAGCAAGAGGAAGTGGTAAGGTGGGAAAAGAGTCTTCCCTCAGTCAAAAGAGTCAGTGAATACATGTTGAATGTGAAGTGAGAAAGAAAGTTGACTGAAGGGAGATACGGAGGGATAGAGTACTCTGTGTTTAACCAGCAAATCTGTCAAGATCACGTCTGGAATTTTAATTGATTAGTACAAAGATAAGGAATACCTGATGTGCTGGAGTAATCTTCAGACATCTCAGACAACAATGGACTCAATGGACTCTAACAAAAGATTGATTTAACTGTAGATGCTTTAACACATGATGTGAATAAATTGTACAAATTGGTCATTTTGATGCACCTTTACTATTCACATTAAGCGTGGTGCAGTTACACTGATAAAATATGGGCACCAGGGAAGAAAGAGCATTCCTGTTTGTTTGTATAAGCAGCCCCTACTTTGCTTCATTTATCTTAATGTTTTTCACGTTGTCAACATGTTGTAACCTTCTTCAGCAAAGCATTTTAAAACTTCGTCCTTGCTCCACAAACATAAAAGCTGCAATATTGTCCAGTAATATTTTGGTTGCTAATGTTTGGTTTGAAAAATATTATTAATGTGTAAATAAATTAGGCAAAAAATAAAGTTTTGCATTTTTCTCATAAAGAGACCTATATGACATTGTTTATTGTAATATATATATATATATATATGTATATATATATATATATATATATATATATACATATCCCTTGTTAAATTTGAAGTCTATTTAATTGATAAAGTGGATTCATTTGGCAATTATCTAGAAGCGGAAATTGAGAGCAAAATACAACTTTACTTGTCATGTGATGTGATGTGACCATATTGTTGCAGAGTGCTATGAAGGTATTTCTGTTGGCTTTTTTTTTAAGGGCAGGTATGGGTGGGAAGAGATTAGCACAGTGGGGTATATTTTAGGAAACAGATGATAAGCCCACAGGAATTAGAGAGCTCCACCATACCTGGTGCAGATAAAACACACAATGGATGGTTCAAGGCTGTGGAGCTCACAATGTCATATGAAGTCAAATACAGATAAGCACGTGAAAGGAAATGCCCAGGTGAAGGGTGGAAATAATTAGTTCCAGAAAGAAAGAAAAATCCATTTGGTTTTTTTGAATAGAAATTTAGATTTTTCTGCCGTTCTGTTTACATCTAAGGCCAACCTACTATCAGTTCCTCACAACTCTCTCTGTATTTATCGGTAAAGCAGTTGGATCTGGCGTCGCCCAGCATCATACCCACGCTGCACACATGAAGTGATTTGTTTTATGTCAAGAGAGAGAGAGGCAACCGCAATATTGCTCTACTAAAGCAACTTTGCTACTAACAGGTTGGAGAATGACTGAAAATGCAGCAGTTTGATGGGATAAATGTTTCTTCATGGGCAATCACTGTTCTGCTCTTTGTGGCTGAAATTAGCATTAGCAGTGGCAAGAAAGAAGGCTGATAAATGAAGCCTGTTGTCTAATATATTATACATTACGTCTTTAAGTGCTCAGTTATCTAAAAAGTAGAATACTATTAATTGTGGGTTTGAAGCAGCTTTCAGGCATTGGCCTCAATGTAATTTAACTTGGCCTTGTTTGAAAAATATGGTAGGCAATAATATTGCATAAAGTCATCTATCACATTATAAAAATTGTAACATTATAAGGTATAATGTTGGTGTACTGGTGTAAATGTAAAAAAGCGAATTCCCTCATTGCCATTTGATACACCAACTTGCTTTACATTTTAATTTTCAAGTGTTACGCCTGTTAGTACACAGCACTTTGTATTTTTCTGAAATCCTTTATCTTCTGTGTCTACTTTGTACCTGAATTATTTTAGTTATTTATTATATATTATTTATTAATTCAGGTTTGACTTTTCTGTAAGATACATGCTTGTAAGTACAGTGCGTAAGGTTTGGCGACATTTATTGTTGAAGTTGCGTGTTGGAGTTAAATATCCATCAGCTCACTCTTCCAAGTTTTCCAAGTGGAAAGGTTCCAGGTTCTAGATTATAATAATTAATTTTCAATTTCTGCAAAAAATATTTTTCACACATTAGACCTTTGAGTCATTTGGGTTCAAAGGATCCACTTCAATATATGTCACAAAGAGATTCACAATATTTGAATTGATGCTCACCATAGATAATGAAACAAAGGTCTTTTTCCTACCTATTATCTGTACGCTGTTCAATGTTCAAGCCTTTGGCAGTTGTTGTTCCATCCCCACCCTGCAATAAACCAACAACCTTTTCCAGTGTGCTGCAAGATGAGTGTGTTTGCGTACAGGTGTGACGCCAACTGTGATCCCTTGAGAACAGGGTAAATGACAAAAGCTGGGACTCCTCCCATCTCAGCACCTCTCCTCTGTTTCCAAGGACAGGGATGAGTGGGTGGCAGCGAAGAAAGGAATGTGTATCTGCCTGTTTGCCTGATGCCCCTGCAGACCCCCCACCCCCAGGGAGAGTTGGTTCCTGAAGACATACGTCTCTCTGTCACAACGTTGACAAGCCAAAGGTGGTCCATTTCCAGCTGAGCCAAGAGGTGACAGAGCTTTGATGAAGCCCCCAATGACCTCAGTCCTAGAGCTGTCAGTCACTGGGACCCGGAGCCATTGTAGTGACAGGAATCAAAGGGTTAATGCAGTGATATGTGCAGAACCCCGCATGCTCACTCAACCGTGAGCACACAGGCAGAAACAACAAAGACCTTGTCACTCAAACAAACAGCGCATGTGATCTGACACAAGACGGAGGGTGCTTACATAACACCTGATTCATTTCAAAGGTGTAATTGGATGTCTGTTTGGGTTGGGTGGAAAACGCTGTTGGCACAAGCAGTATCAAAGCTTACATTGGTTCAAATCTGCCAAAATGAACTAACATAGATTTATTCCCGTACATAAACTCCAACACACACAAAAATATCAAACCTCATTTCGTCTTTTTTTTTTATTTTACAAGCAAAGCACAAATATCAATATCACAACGTTAATCCAGAGATATATGTCCTATAAATTCACCACAGGTTTCATTTTAAATACTGCTTTCTATTTTTGTTCAATTCAGACAGGAAAAATGTTCTTCACATTATAATTCCCAAAAAAGATATTGCTTTCAAAGGAAAATAGTACAGCAATTCAATAAGACACTTGAAAGAGTGGTTGCTTTCAGAAAAAAAAAGATGATAGGTGTGACATAAGCTCACATCATAAAAATAAATCATAAAAAAAAAAAAAATCACAGCTCCTTCATCCAGTTTAGTTCCTAAGAGCAACGTGGTACAAAGGATCATCTCCTCACTATCAGGAGAGCACAGTGCACTAAGTCTCAAAGGACACATATATCAACTGCTGTAAGCAGCCAGAGATATGTAACATAACCTTGTCATGTGTACAAGGTGTAAACATAAGTCCTTACGCCTCCTGTAAAAGGCTTTATCTACACTTTACCAAATCCATCACAGCCCATCAACTCCCACTTTTATCAATAAATGACTGCATTTCCTTTGGAACATTCATTTTTTCATTAATTCATGTCACTAAAAAGAGAAAAAACAAGGCACCATGAAGTTACTAAGGAAAAAAAATAAAATATATATATATATATATATATATATATATATATATATATATATATAGTATATATATATATGATATAAATTGGCACTTTTGAATAAAATGGAAATAACACGTCTAAAATATACAGATACTGCACACTGCTGAACTGGGTCAGAGTATCAGCCTAATGATCACACATTGTCTTGTTCAACTTTTAACTTTGAGCAGTAAGTTTCTCTTCAAATTTCAAAACCATTGTGAACAGGCAAATGTAGGTCATCCCAGTAGGACATGATATGATAACGATCGCAAACTCCACCAATACCGTTTCATTAAGCCCACAGTGTAACAGGGGCCGTCCATATTCACTGCCTGTTCATTCCCTTTTTTGCATGGTCAACCTTCATTCTGACACTATTAAAACCCAAGGGCAATTCACTTCAACATGTTTAAGAGGAATGCTCTGTAGTTCACCCACTCGCTGTAAACACAGTTTTTGAGCAAAATCGGAGAATTATTACAATAGGCTTTTGCAGGAACTATACATGTACAGTCTTTTTGTGTTTACACATGAAGCCCATGGAGATTGCACAGATCAAGGTAGTGGTCATTTTTCCTCCATAGTGTTATTTTAATAGTGGTTTCCCAGAGGTGGGATATAAGGCCTTGTAGTGCAGTTAGTCACTTACTCTGACCAGGAATGTAGACGAGAGAGGTTGCTGTTGGCAGTTGTGTATCCCTGCCTTTAAAGGTAAGTAGTTTAAAGTTCCTCAAAGAAGGCGACTCTGGTCTTGGTGCTCTGCAGTGTTAGCTGTGGAGGAGATAACAACAGAGTTGATGAGTTTTTTTTTTTTCCAAAATACGTGGAAAACAAGAATATATGTATATGGTAATGGAGAAAGCACAAACAACATTTAAATCTCCCTTCTTCCCTATTCCGATGTGCAGTTTGAACTTAGCAGGTTGTCTTGATCATGTCTGCTGCAGTGTGATTGATATTTATGCTTCGTTTTTAATAGCTTTCTTGTCATGTGACCCACTGACCCATAACAAATGACACATTGTTTTTTTACCCTTATCAAAAGTCAAAGTGACAATTTGGAGAAAATGACTGGTGAGTCTTTAAATATGTGGCTGTGTTTACAGAGAAAACATAACCCCAAGGTTATTCTATTTGTAATAAATCTTTGATGGCATTTCAAGGCATGTGACACTGGTGATACACTGATCCAAATGTACATCAGCTGGAAGGAAAATGTACCTCATTCAAGGTTTCAAATTGCCCTGAGACACAAATAAATCTGGAGGATACTCAGACACCTCACTACTGCAGAGATAATCAGACAGAAAGAGAGTACAGGGCAGGCAGAGGATCAATATCAGTCAGAGGAAGTCAGTAAACTGTTTTTATCTCCGAGTTGGAATTAGCTGGTAACGGATTAATTTGGGACAGTGGCTGTGCTTTTACTCCATCAGCAAACCCAGCCCTTAGCTAATCTAATACAGCAGAACAGAGCAGGGCAAACTTTTAATGTCCTCAACATCTATAGACTAGAGGGAATCAAAGTGGTCGCCAAAGTAAATATTATACCAGGGATGAAGGAGGACATTACGGAGATTCAGGTTATTTTTGGTAAACGTGTACATGGGGAGGGGGCTTAAGCAAATCCAAAAGAAAAATGTGTGGGACTGGACAGACTTGCAATGTAATATTTACCGACTGACTTCTATTATCCCTGATGCAACCTGAATAACACAGGCTAATGTGTGTCCAACTCTCTAGCTTTCTGGTCCACACTATATCCATCGCCCATAATTTTAGATTCAATATCACAGGTATGACTATTTTAAAAAGAACAGTGAGCTATTTCCAGAAAAGAAATGTTTCTGCACACGTCTCTGACAGTGGACAGTTGATCTCCTTTGATTCCCACTTCACTGGTGTGTGAGAAAAAAGTAGAATTACTGCCCAGTGGTTATACAGTATACCTCCATTGCAGAAAAGGGCTGAACAATGAATAATTGTCAAATCTACATCACAGTTTGAAACAATTCTAATTAGCAAATTAAAAAGGCTGCAACTTACTTGTCCTAGTTTTGACTCTTACTTCCTATGCTAATTTTAAAAAAGCAAAGCATACTTGCTGGAAGCCATTCATATCTCAAAGTTCTCATCTCTGCACCGGAGTTAAAACTGGAGTTTTGATAGCATCACATGTGATAATGCTCCATCGCCTTTGAAATCTATTACATTGTGAATCCTGAATGGATCACAAATGTAGTATCTCACAAAAGAGTCATATTTACAAACAAATTGTTAATATAAAAATATTAGGTCACTGTGGCCTTGACTTTTGACCTTGAAAATCTTTGAGTTCCTGAGGTGTGAGATGAGAGAATGAGAGATCCTTTGACCATCAAATTCTTATCAGTACGCCTGTGTGTCCAAGTGAATGTTATAATAAGGATAGATACATATAAATACACTGAAAACATAATGCCTCACCAGCTCCAGAGATGACAATAAAAGGATGAGTGCTTCATGTGAAACTTAACTGTGTGGTTCTTTAACTCCAATGCAGTTGTGTTGTGATTCAGTTGTTGACAATGAACACTCCTGACAGGCCAAGTGCTAACAGAGCAGAACATGTGACCTGTTATAAGTGCAAAGGCACTGGGCCATGTTAAGGGGCTACTCATTAATCAACCAGAGGGTAGAGAGAGAATCTGGACAGAGGAAACTTCACTAGGTCCTCAAGCTTCTGGCTGAGAGATCGGTGCTTCATTACACATTCCCTCTGACCCTGTTCTCCCACTGTGTACCTCCCCAGTGTTGTTCCTCTGTGGGTGCCAGCAGTTCTTAGTACATCTCTGTGACTCAGCCTCCCTTAAAATCCTCATCCTTTGAATATTTTTTGGTCAACCCCTGCCTCTCTAGAAAACAAAAAAAAGTCACACCTTTTTGGGAGACTTATTTTCCTCACTCTGGATTTCTCCTCCCCTCTCCCTACATAAAGTGTGTGCCCCCCCCCCCCCACACACACACACACACACACACATCCTCTCACTAGAAGATGAATGTCATCTGCCTCTGGTTCAATTAAAACAACACTTTTTTACTTAGCCTGTTTTACCCCCTGAATGCCAGAAGTGCCCCCATCCTTCCAAATGACTAATCACCGCGCAAAAATCAATTAGTGCTCGTGCTACAAGCACATTTTACACTGTAGGAGAATAGTTTCTTTTGATGATTTTGCTGGAATTAGAGAAATACTGGTGTGGATAGATAAAGGAAAATGAGGCCAATCTGCCAGTTCATCAAAGGACAGTGGAAATAGAATCAGTAAACAATTTTCCCTGCTTTTTATCAATCCATTATGGACTGTGCCTAAAGCTAAAGGGCTCTTTTTTTGTGTAATTTCATATCATCACTACACAAGAATGCATGGAAAGAATGGAACATTCAGTAGTTGTATGCCTCAGCTGATCGATGCACTATTTTTTCTGCACACGTAACACACAAAACATGGTTTGTGAGGCCGCTGCCACCTTTATCTTTGACCACCCAAACAGTAAATATGTGAGCGTAAGCAAACGTTTGTACCTAATTGGAAAGGATCATCTCAAGGCTTTCTTAAGATGATGCATCCTGAGGTCATAGTGACCTTGACCATAGGCCACCAAATTGTAATCCGGTCATCCTTGACTCCAAGTGAACATTTGTACCAACATTTCCAGTGGGTGTTTCCCTTGCTGTGTTCTTGAAATATCACTGTCACAAGGCAAATTATCTGTGAAATGACAAAGACCTTGATCTGTCCATGTGAACTAAATTTGAAGAAATTCCTTTAAGGTGTTCTTTTGATATCATGTTCCTTTGAATGGCATGGATGCAAAACCCAAAAACGTAATGCCTTTGGGTTCTGGCTGTTGTCAGCTGCAGAGCCATAAAAACAATCATTTTGCTCTCAGTAGCACTTACGTGAATTACGACCACCCCTTTCCCAAGTAGGCTCCATCTATGAAGAAACTAATGGCTGAAAAATGAACCCTGGACCAAGTGGAGACTATTGCTATTGAGTGATGCGCCAAGAATCAATTCCCTCCCTTAAAATAATATGATAGTGAGACATGAGTGTTGTACATGAGAGGGCTATAAAAAATATTTTGTTTAATATTTAGACAGTAGTTTAAGACAAGAGAGCCGTTGAACAGATAAAAAGTAACTTCTTCATTTAACCAAAACACATTAAGAATAAGCAGCAGTGGTTACCACTCCCACTTAATTTCACATAATATCAAAGACCATGGTCTCATTCACAAATGATGGACACATTATTCAACGCTATAATATAAGAATTACTAATAGTTTGGATTGATTTATTTTACTTTTTTACTTTTATAAACTACAACTAAATTTCTCTCTCGATATGCAAAATCAGTTTAGCTGCTTGGCAAGTTATCAGTTGGTAATATCGACTACCACAGCAACCGCTGTGTTCTGTCAAATGTTAGGCTATTGTATCAATTTTCCAGTATCATTTTAAAGTGATAGTTCAGGTTTTGTGAAAAGTGGTGGTATTAGGAACTTACTCACAGTCAGCATCTTACATACAGCTGACTAAACTCTCTGCACAGAAGACAGGCAGCTACAACCTCAGTGAAAACTTTAGCAGGAATATTAGCGTACGTAAGAGTTGTTGATTGACAAAAGAAAATGCAGTTTTCTAACATTCAACATAAAATGGATGTGTGTTTATGCATCTGCCATGCAAGCAGCAAAGCTGGTCGCTACCTTTTTAAAGTTGCTGTGCTTGCTGGTCCCCTGCTCTGTGTTGTGGTTGTGAATGATGTCCAGAGGAGTCTCTCTCTCCTTCAGCTTCAGACTTTCAATCTCTGTCTTCAGCTCATTCAGCTGCTCCTGCAAGTGCTTGCTCTTCTCCATGTACTCAACTCTAAACAGAAAAATCGCAGGTTGGGAGATGGTTCAGTAGATATCTTTTGAGATGAATCACACTTTATCTTCGGGGTTGTCACACCAGAGCAATGTTTGTTTGTTTTTTACCAAATTTATCATCACTGCCTACATTGAAAGTTGCTTTTTCCATACTGTAAACCTCAAGCTGGTTCTATAATGTATGTACATCTGATTATGGCAAGAGGCACACAGTTTATAATAATTGTTGATAATTTGTACATTAGTTACAAACCCCCTGTATAATTACAGGGGGTTTGTAACTAATGTACAAATTATCAGGAGGACACTGAACACCCAGGTAATTAATTCAACTCCAAAGAAAAGGGTCATGCTCATCTTAGTTTCTTGTCTGCAATCACTGACACCATGAGTGAGATGAAATAAAATGCCTGAAAGCCGGCAGCAAGTTTTCCTTTAAGTAAAATGCTGTCCCCTACGTTGAGGGTAAATCAATAATCATGGCCTCTGATTATTAGCAAGTATATCACTATTGGAATAAGGCCACCATACATAACAAGAGAGTGCAAATGCAAACATAGCAAGTGCAAAATATCAGCAAGGCACGGTCGGACACTCACTTCTCTTTTTCGATCTCCATGGAGAGGCGTTTCATATCAGTATCTTTAAAGTCAAAGCTGAGGTTCTCCCTGCTGAAGCTCAGGTCACGAGGCATGCAGTCCGGCGGGAGTCCAGGAGACTAGACACGATGGACAGAGAGATTAGAAGCAAGGATGAGATACAGACAAACTTTCAAAAATAGAGTGGAAAATGGGACCGAATAAAAAACTTAAAACTGGGTCTGAAAAAAGGTTCTGAAACACCTAACCTCTGTCCCAATAGCCATCAAAAAATAGATTTGTCAGACAACAATCCACAGAGGCATAGATTCATTGCATTCAGTTGCAATTGTAGCCTGCTACTGCTAGCTTTTATAGACTTACCGAGCCTAGCTTTAACATGAGGAAAAGTAAAAGACAGAAATGAATGTGAGGAAGATAAAGAGAGAGAATAACAGTGTGTATATATACTGTATATAGGGGGGATGCAGAGTGTATGGGAGATACATATACATCTCTGGGGCATAAAGTAGATATAACAGTTAAAAAACAGGAAGAGAATAAAGATGACCACTGTGATTTGTCACAGACCATGAATTTATACTTATATGCTATCAGACACCTGCGCAATGTCTGACCACACGCCACCTGGATAAGACATATATTTATACACAATGTGAATCCAAGCTACACAGTGGGTACAGGCGATATAAACACGGTCTGGCAGAGCATGGAGTGCAATCACAGGCTGATGAGAATGTGAGTGGAGAATTTTGTGTGTATAAATGTGTTTGTGTAGTTTTCATTAAGAAGCTGATACGGGTAGATTGGTTTCCCAGTGGCAATCTGTCTTTTGTACATATACCCTGCACCATGTATTTACATATAAGCTTTTCATTCATAAGCTCAGAAGCGAGTAGTCCTCTATCTCAATATGCATCTGTGTGTGCATGCATGTGTGAGCAGATGAACATTTAGTGAGTGGGTTTTTAGCATGTTACGAGCTCTTGTGTAGGCAGCCTTATGTGATGCCTGTTCTTATGCAAGTAGCTTCTGTTCACTGTGCGGCTACAGTTGCATGTGTGTGTGTTTTCATGTGCAAGTAAGTGCCATTAGCTGTCAAGATAAAACTGTCAAACTAGTACAGCCATGACATATTTTCATACAAACAGCAGCAGTGCTCATTCTTCACTTTTTTTCAGTGAAATACTACAGTATGTACAGTTCTTCCCTATGGGCACAGAATTCATGGACCACATGACATTGTATCAAAAAAAGACATCCACTACACAGCCAAAAGTACAAAATAACAATGAAAAACCACCACACTCTGGTATGACTTTACTTTTATTTATTCATGAGTGAACAGTGAAGTAAACAACACTTTGGCCCATGGCTTCCTTAGGTACACTCAACTCAACTGGACAAGTGTTGACAGCTGAGCTAAATAACAGATCACATGACCAATCACAACATCAACATCATGTCAGGCACCAGCTTCCTCCCACAGTCCACAAACATGCAGAATGGGTACTCACTCTTAAAATTTCCCATAGGTGTGAGTGTGAGAGGGAATGGCTATTTGTTTGCCCAGCAATGGACTGGCAACCTCTTCACGGTGTACACTGCCTTTGCCTTATAACAGCTGGGATTGGCTCCAGCTCCCCATGCGACCCTCATGTGGAGGATAAAGCGGTGTATGATGGATAATAATAACAACAATAATAATAATACTAATAGAAAAAGATGCCCGGAATGAAGCACGCATAAGTAATGTCAGTAATGTAAATGGGAGTTTGACTGTGTATCGCAGTGAATGTTAAAACTAAGATTTTAAAATAAATATTACAATAATTGGGTGGCCAGTGTAAAGTGATAAAATTCTCATTTCTGACTTTGTCAGTCCACAGAAAAATGTGCTACTATCTACCTTACCTCATTTGAATGATTATAAAAGTCGCTAAGAGTTTATGTATTATATTATTCTCCACTAAACTGCAATATCTTCTGCTCTGAGAAGCTGGGGGCTGGAGAACCCGAACACACTCTCACACACATACTGGTCTACTCAGTTTAGGGGGAACCAAAGTCCACGCAGAATTGTCTAACATACATACACATACACAGGGCTCTTTCTTGTGCTCAGGGCCAAGTGGCACAAACTGCAGCACAAGTGTCGTTGCTAGTTTCCGTTACAGTACCTGTGGGTGTGTTGGTCTCAAAATGAGGTGAAGTCAGGTGCTTCAAAGTCATTGCTATCTTGAGGAAGCAGTAATCCACTGCACCATTTTGCAGTATTTTTATGTGTGTTTGAGCGGTGCATTAGATGTGCCATCATAGAGTACACGATCCACATACACTTTGCTTGTGTCACACACAGGGACACGCTTCAACGCTCCTCCTCCTCCTCCTCCGCATTTTGATTGTCAATGCATGAGTAAACTGTTAAACTGCTGATTCAGCCACAGATCGAAATACAAACAAGCAAAGTGTCTCACACAGTAGTGCGGACGTATTTCACATTGAAGATGTAAAATGTAAAATAACAATTATTTGAATCTTCACATCATGTGAGACTGTGCGATAACTTCTGATGCTTGTACTTAACTTCAAATGTGCCTTTGGTGCATTTCTTTAAAGTTCCTTTCAAGATTTCATTTTGCATTTATCCATCTCCTCAGCAGAGAATCATTCACTTCTCCAGTTTCTGCATTTGCCATTTACATAGCAATGCGCCAGGCACAAGTGCACCTGGCATTTAAAGGAAAAGCGAAACTCTGATTGACTTTATCGATGTTACACCCAAAACACACCTACACATAATTCAGACACTAAACACAGCCACTTTGTGCCTTGAGCAGTGATTTTGCATGCTCTTTAGATTGTCTAAATAGGGACCATACTGTGTAAAAGAGGAGAACATTTGCATTTACTTTACAAGGACTTTAAAAGAAACTACTTCAGTTTGTAAGCCACATTTTTATAAACTGATTTCCTGCCACAGACTTAATCCTTGTATATGACCAATGTGTGTTCTTCTGTGTGTTTTAAATATATGTGCCTCTTACCATATAGACAGCCTTGCTGGTGATCTCCAGCAGCTTGTGCTTTGCCCTGCGCTCCGCCTCCCTAGCTTCTTGCAGGTCCTGTTTCAGATGCTCAGCCTCCTTGGCCCTGAGGGACAAACAGACAAGACAGATGCAATCAATACTTTAATTCATCTCCCAGTCGCTCCAAGAATTATCTAGATCGAATTCAAAACGATCTTACATAATCGACCATGTTATTTCTGACTACATTATGCTACCATCGAGTCTGCACACTTTGTTTTAAGAATTGTAATATGGTGATAATTACACTTCTTTTGATTGTGTTCCTGAACACTCGGCAGTTTCTAGTTGATGTGGGGGCACTGTGTGCCTGGAGGGTTTGAGTGGACATAGTCATTTACATGTTGAGTGCCACAGGTTTAAATTTCACTGGTGCTGCAAAGTGCTCATCCTGAAATTGCATTTACCAGCAAGTGGATAATGGTGCCCATTTCATATGATTGCCTAATAAATTGCATAATAGGGGCAATGAAGTGATATTCTTAGTATCTGTGCATACTGTTATATTAAGAAAATTACTTCAGTTCTTTTCTACAGTGATCGCCACATATCAGCAGAAATGCTGATTGAGAATCAGTCACCAAGACATTATCCCCTTTTCCATGTGATCTTTAAAGAAATAATCAACTGCGTTTTTGATTTGAACTACTGCAGGAAGTGTAAAAAAAATAAAGTTTGTGTATGTGGATAAAGTTTTTGCCAGTAGTGGCAAAGTTAAATCTAAACAAACTCAACAAATTTGAAAAGTACGTACGCAAAGAAATCTTAGATTAATAAAACCGGGCGTACACTGAGTCCTGCGCACCTTTTCCTTATCCACCCATCAAACGTGAAACTGAGCGGAGGTGAATGAGTAACACACCACGCCCCTGTTACACCCACAAATTAATATACAAATGCCCTCTCTGAAGCCTTCTTCCTGAAGAACAATCGCAAATGCGGCAGCAAAAGAAAAGAAAAAGGAAAGTGTGCAATCAGCGCATCAATTTATGATGTATAAATTAAAAAAAATAGATTATTTTGGTTGTTTGTTTTTTTTGGAATTAGTGATAAACACGAAGGAATTGTCAGGGTCACAGCGGCTGCTCTCCTATTAATATTGATGCTTGAAAAAACTGTCTGAGCATTGATAGTTGATCCTGTACATGTATGTTTTTAGACATGACTTATCCATGTAAGCTGAATTTACAGATCATTTCAACAATCTATAAATTTGTCAATGTCACACGTCATCATCCAGTTACACACACATTACGCACACATCAATAAGCAGACAGCGCTCACTGAGTTACTCCATGTAATGATTCATTACCGCCACTGATTGTGTTGTGGAAGCTGGGGAGGAAGAAGATGCCAGTGTGCCGGTGTCTCAGGTGCGCCTGGAGTCTGCATTGCCTTTCTCTTCTGATGAAAGGCGCAGCGGTGGTGGAATAACTTTTTTGCAGTTATTTGTTATCATAAGGATTAAAATGGAATAAAGAAAATGTTCTAGTCAACGTTCAAGTCCCATTTTCTTATAACAAATTATTCCGTAAGTTTATTTCGGAGTGTTTAAAACATTGTAGACTGACGTGTGTTCATGTGTTCACGTCAGCAGCTGTGAGTTTTTACATCGCTGTGTTACATAAAGAAAAGATTCATCTGTGGAAAATTAATTTCAGTCATTAGCTTAAAGTAAGACTTAGAGTTCTCACGGCAACTCGAGAGTTTGCGCTGCGAGCCGCAAAGTTCCACGCCAAGTACAAGTACGTCTTTTTGTGGTTTATACATGAGGCCCCAGGTGATCATTTGTGCCAAATTTGAAAGGATTCTCTAGATTCAGTTTTCAGATAACACATTCACAAGGGAAAACTGTGAGGTCAGAGTGACCTTGAACTTCTTTGACCCTTTACCATCAAAGTTGTCAGTTCATCCTCAAGTTCAAATGAGAGTTTGTGCCAAAGTCTGTTGTAGCACTGTGAAGCTTCACTGTGTCAAATAAAACAAAACAGTTTGACAGGGACTCCTACCATCTATTGGTACTAGTGCTTACAATTATCCAACATAAATTAACTTATGCGCCCAAGATATAGGGGGAGGGTGGCAGAACAAAAGGTATCTCCCTGCTTTGTGCATCAGCAACTGCATGATTTCCTGCTTTAACAAGTTAGAGGTTCTTCTTCTTTGATCAGTTTAAATGTAGCTGTGTTTCATGTGTGACCAAAGCAAATCGACCGACCTCTGCACAGCTGAGCAAACTACTGTGTAGCTGCATGTTCATGCACCTTTAAAGGTACAGTGTGTTAAATTTAGCAACATTACTGGTGAAGTTGCATGTTGAATTTCCCTTCCAAGTGTGTTGGAGAACCTATGTATCCATCATTTAGCATCAAAACTCAAAAGATGTTTAATTTGTCCATTGTGGGCTACTGCAAAAACAAGTTGGTCCAAAATGGCAACCTCCATAGAGCTGACCCAGCCTCTGATATAAATACGATAGGCTCATTCTGGGTTAATGAAAAACAACAACTCATACAATTAGTTGACCATGCACTTATACAAAGTTAAGTATAATTATTTTACCTTCAATTTCTGCCAAATGAAAATTGTTTCACCAAGTTTACACACTGGACCTTTCAAATAAAACATTTCAGCAACCCCAAAAACATTGGGGATGCTTGAAGTTCTTTAGTAACTATGTTTTGATGCACCAGTAAGGCAGGATTTGGAGAGAAATAGCACATAGTGGCCAAAGATAAACAGTTGATCTCCACTGCAGCGTGCATTGCTGTTACTCTCCACATTCATTCACCCGGTCCTCCTTCCACTCCACGGTGCCCACCTCCTATCTGACTCCTCTGCCATTTTGAGAGCCAGCATCTCTGCCTCCAGCATCTTCTGCTCCATGAGCCGCCGCTCCTCCTGACCCCGAATGGCGGTCATTTTAATGCGCTGCATCTCTGTCTCGGCCTCAGCAGCTTTCTGGGCCAGCAGCTTGGCCTCCTCCTCTGCGATCTGTGCCTTCTCAGCCAGCAGGTCTGCCGTCTGTTCTGAACGCAGCTGGAGAATAGCAGATGGAGGGGAAGGGGAACGGTAAAAAAAAAAAAATAAGAAAGAAGAAATGGAGCAAAGAAATAGAAAATAAGTAGCAAGAATAAGAATTTACAAAAATATAGTAGGAACAAGGGGGATTGATGGGGATTGAGGACAACAAGGCAGAAGTGGGAGGCATTTAAGGGAAATAATTAGCAAATTAAAATGGAGACCAAGACCAATACAAAAGAATCCGACAAAATACTGAAGTGTACATGCAAAATACAGGCAGCAATATAATAGATATTGGTTTAGATAACAAATAAAGTCTCACCAGGGCATCATTGGCCATGTGAGCCTCATCCTGCAGCTGAATCAGCTGCCTCTGTAACTCATCCCTGGCTCTCTCTGCCTCTTCCCGGAGCTGCTTCTCCCTTTGCAAACGCTGCCGCTCCACCTGAACAACACAGACAGACGGCGTGTGGGCAAATATAAAGAGGATTTAATGAGAAACTAATTAGTGGCAATAAGGAAACTTTGCAGTACACTGAGATGGAAACGCCATTGTTCATGTTCAGCCACATCTCCTATTCTTTGTTCTATCCAATATCTGTACCTGTTTTCTGGCCCTCTCCTCTCTGGCCTGTGCCTTCATCTGCTGCACTTCAAGCGAGTCTATCCGCCGCCTACGCATAAACAGGTCATGGTTTCCTATACACAGCTGAAGGATCTGCACAAAAGACGCATAAAACAAGAATTGGTGGTATTCATAACAATTAAATTGTAATTCACCATCTAATTTCAGGCTTTTTCTTCACCTTAATGGTCAAAAACAAGGATAAGAATTATTGTTATTTTTTGGAGAAGAAAACTATTTGATAAACCATCTAAAGTCAAAAAAGCTTTTTTTTTAAGCTCAGTGGAACTCACCAACTTGTTAACTCTCAGACGTGAAGAGTTGAACTTGAAAACATTGGTCTTTTTGTCTAGAGGTTTGATCGTGAACTGAATAAGGAGACAAAAAAGTTTTGGTCAAAGCAACAAAAGTAGAAAAAGACCATCATACACATTGCTGTAGGAATAATTTTGGTGTTCTTGATCATAGTAATTCCATAACCTTTCAGCATAATGTAGATTCAATTACATGATAGTGAACTAGATTCATAAAATTCCATTTGTAAACTTGTAGAAATCTGACCTGTGATGGGAATTTATAGAAATTATGAATAGGAAGGGCAGGTCTACTAAGCAGCTGCACCTACATAACATCCCTTCAGTGGAAAGCTTGCTATTTTAGCAGTAGCAACAACTGCCTGTGCTGCAAATTAACTGAAAAAAAGAGAGTCAATAGCGTTAAAGAGATGTAGATATGCAGACTAATATGGTAGGAGGCGCTCATGGCAGAGAGCCTAACGTCCCAAAAAGTTTTTTTATCAAATGTCCTAATGATGAGACACAAAAATAAACAATTTCTCTACCCTATGAGCTTTAAGACTCATTACGTCACTATAGCATGTGCATGGTAAAGAATATTAAGATATAAATCTGATTGTCAAAGCAGAGAGCCATGATAATTAAAATGCAGATTCAAGCAGATCTACAATCAGTTTACAACAGTCTCTTGCAATACAAGCACTATTTTTGCAGAACAACAGCTGGTTCTCCCACCTCCTTATCGCTGTAGGAGATGTTGCGGATCTCGTTCCAGGGGAAGGAGCACTTGGGTGTCAGCCTATTGTCCTGCTCGTAGATGTGCAGACCCAGGGCATCCACGCCCAGGAGAAGATCAGTTCCTTTTTTATTCTGGATCACATTTGCAAATGGTGAAGTAAACAAAAGACAGTGAGCAGTCGTGAGGCCAACCTTCCAGTCAACATTTATTTGTTCCTGTATTTGACAGAAGTAGCACAGCAGTGACTCCGCTTGCCAAAACTATTTGTAAGAGCTGAGCTGAACAATGCCAGCCACCTGCAGGGTGTCTATGCCTTGTTCACTTGAAAAATATCACTACATTGTTTTACTTCAGCTGAGGTTGACTTGGTGGTATTTTAAAATGTCTTGGCCTTTTCGAGAATGTCTTGATCAAGGCTGCAGTCACCTTAAGTGAATTTCTGTTTGGAAAGAGTTATTGTGATATGTTTGCTACCTGGTAAACAAATCCAGTGTCCAACAGTAGGAGCCATTATTAAAAACAGACACATTTGTTCACAGCATGCTCAAAATTCAAAATCAATGAGGAATTAAAAACAGAAAACTCAGGCTGATAAAATGCAGCAAACCTCCTGATCCTCCATATTGGATTATTTTGTAAAGACACAGCAAAGTAGCAATAACTCACCCTGATTAAAAAGTAATTGACACCATACATGTCCAGGTCCTGAGCTATTTTTAAATACTCCATCTCAGCTTCATCCCTGGTTTAAACACAGAGAGAGAGAAAGAGATTGAGAGGGATCCAAGGGAATTGAGAAGAGAGGGGTGGAGGGAGGAAAGGATGAGAGACAAAGAGGTGCAGAGCAGAGGAGAGAACAAGAGAGAACAAACCACGCTTCCTCTGCTTCTGTGTGTAGCGTCTGTCATTTTTTGTGATCTATAAAAACTGTCGCAAAGCTTTTACGAGGGTGAAAACATAACCACAGTTCTGACAGAAAACATAACTATAATTCACTAATAGGCTTTAGAAGTTACGCTTGATGGAGACAACTTATTCCCATGCCCCATGGCATTTCTTTTGACAAAAGAAATGCATAATCTTTTCTGCTTTCTCTCTGTCTCTTTGTGTCTCTCTATTGCCAGGTATGGAGATTTGTTGAGATATTAGGGTCGACTCAGAAAAAAAAAAATCATGAGCATACTTGATGGCTGAGGGAAAATTAGGGCATCCTGGTGCCAAAACTTTTGACAAGTGGCTGTTTGATACAGCTAATAGAAAAATTGAAGATTTAGGCTTCATCAAAGTTTTATCAGGCAAGAGAGCATCACACTCAGTAAACACATATCAACTAGGTTGGATATATTCTGATATTAGAGAGGTTCAGAAGAGACTTGAATGGTTACAATGCAATTCAGTAAAAAAACATGCAAACGCACATCAAATGTCTGTCGAAGAACTTCGATGTTGTGCCGATATCTGTATTTTAATCCATCAAGTTCTACAATAAAATAAAGTGTTGGAGAACCTACAATAAAATGTTCGTTGAAAGCAACATTTATCTGTTTGACAAGTGCCATCTTGTTTTTTGAAACCACAACAGCCCATATTTGGATAAGAGAAAGGATATGAGGAAGAGGGGGTTGATCTTACTGATTTTTTTTTCTTACTTTTTTATATGAAAAGGTTTATGGATACTTTGTGATGCTGCGTTTAAGGGCACATTGGTGCTTTGATTTAACATGCTCATACACTGAAAATTCTGAAATTCTTAGCATGTTAACCAGCTAACATGTCCTCATGAGCATTGAAGACAAATACGTGCAGAGGTCGATGGGATGAGATATTTTAATCACAACCAGTGCAATAAATCAATCAATAAACTGTCACTGATGTTTAAAGAAAAGTATCTTAAAAAACATGAAAAACTATAAATAGACAATATATGACACAATGGTGTCACCAGAAGGCCAGTGACTTCCCTCCTGTGGCTCCACTACAGTGCATTACTTACTAAACAATTAGAACTCTAAAGGTGTGAGGACCACCAGCCACATTCCCTCTGCTAGGGCTGAAAGACTTATTGATCTGCACCAGTGACTCAATTATTACTTTTCTCCCACTGCTGAGGCTTCTGGCCTTTCAAATTCAATTTCCTGCACAGGGCACACCATCCACGGGAGTTTAAAGACACTCCACAATCCACATCCCTAACAATTACTCTACATCCATTTTTAACATGGTTTGGTATAATTCTGTAGCAAAGTGCAACATCTCCCAGTAAACATGGATGATGGGTTTTTGGAAAACATTTCTTTTTTATTCAACTTCACACAAAACTAAAATTGTGCTGATGACTGTGTTAGTGGTATAATTCAGTGCAGCTCTCACCTTGTTCTACCCCTGTGCTCAGCATAGCATGCCGTGATCCTCTCCTCCCACATTTCTGCAGTCATTTGGTACAAGTTAATCACCTGTAATGGAGATAGACAGACATAAATATCCATGAATGCATGTGGAGCAATACAGTTCACTCTGCAGTGCCATGTCATAATGCAGATGTAGGCCTGGGTGGTTATAACAAAGATGTAAACACCATTGTTCATAGACGACAATAAGTAAACTCAGCTGTAACTCACCCTCTTTGGCAGCAATTCCTCCTCTGCCAGGAAGCCAGGTTTGTGAACACTAGGGTCATAGTCTCCGTACTGCAAAATGGAGCAAAGGTGCCAAAAGGATTAAAAATCACTCCAAAGTAATGGCCACAATCCACCTTTCCTGCAATAATGGTGCAGACCATGTTTCTCCTGGGAGACGTTCTCAAGATGCAAACTACAGCCCTGTTAAGAAAAGTGTCTGTCAGAGAATGAATGGTAGCTACTCTGCCATCAGGTCATTAATGTAGTGGACCAGGTGTTGGGAGACGGGATAAATGACTATTTGAAATATATCAGAGAGAACTGAGACTGATCACTTATCATCATTGAACTGGGGTACAAATTATATCCATGCATGTTTGAGGAGAGATATGAATGGATTAGGGCATGACTGAATGGTTGTGAATTTCCTCTGGGCTACTGGAAAGCTGATGGAGGGATATGAATTATACATGTAGTTACAGTTGAGAAAGTGGGCTCTGACTGTTGATTTATGTAAGTAGGTTAACGTGCACATCTACCTGTACCTGGGCACAGCTGCATGCTCAGTGTACATTTTTTGAAAGTAGTAATTCCTTTCCTTTACACTGTGATTTGTTAAGTTATTAATCAGTTTAACTTTACTTGGTTTTATACATGTAACATGTATTTTTGTTCCATTTTCCATTATTCCACAACCTAGTAGTACTTGCAGTATCTGAGTACTTCGCTCAAAAAAGATAATTAAGCTTAAGAGAAGAGAGCAGTCAACCACACAGTTGGACCTTCAGGCATAAATGACCAGTGAGGGTGAAGAGTGTGGAGTTTTATATCACTGGTTGTTCTAAAATTAAATTGCCTTAAAATTGTTTAATTTAGATTTTTATTTCTGCTTTGAGCAATAGTGGATCAGGAATAGCAAACCTATATCATTTCATGCATAGCAGAAAACTCTGCACTGCATGCAATTGTGCTAATTATATATTATATAAATTATTTATGTGCTAAATTAAGTATTTTTTTATAGTTTATCTCTTTCTCTCCCGTGCTTCTCAGTGCTGCCCATCCAAATTATGAATGTGTTTTCATAAACAGTGAGGACTACTTCTTTGGGGAGTTCTGACTCCTGGAAAAAAGTGTTATGGAATATTTGTAGACTTTCCTGACAACCACTGAGACTGAAAGACCCATGACACTGAAAAACAACTGCTAAGTTAGTAATACCTGTCAGAATAAAGAGCTACTTGAAAACATATTTTAACAAAAGGTATTTAATTGACAGCAGCTTTAAGAGACCTGGATTTAATAAGCTCAACACAGAGACTAAAAAGCCTGGAACCAATGCAGTGGAGACACACATAATAGAGAAGCTGAGGGCCATTTTATTAGATCTTTTCAGTTTCCCATCCTCACAGCTCCTACTCCCTCATTTACTCTGTTTGTTTGCAAATGCAATATAATTGATCTTATATACACTGGAGATATAACTCAGCTCACACACAGTCAGGATGGCATTTTGACAGGGGCAGAACTCTCAGACGCTTTCTGATTAAACACCGTTCCTCCCATTCCTTCAAAAAAGCCCAAAGTTACAGCGAAAATCGATTCTCAAAGGACAGCCATGTGTCAATATTTTCACTTAACATTATCGCCAGCAGCCCAACAGTGACTGCAGCCTAATGGATATATTCTGTTCAATAAACCCGTTTTCTAAATCTAGGAAATGTGTTTTGCACACTCTCCGGGCACTCTTGAAGAAAAATCAATTTACAGCACAATAGTGAGAAATACAGGGTTCTCATATCTAACCATGAAATACACTCTATAACCAATGAAAGGTGATACTATTGCGAATCTTAAAATAGTGGAAATAGGACTTTTTCCTCAGTCATCCTGTAACTTAGTGGCTGCCCTATTAAATTTTCAACACTTTCATTAAAGCACATGTCTTGTTAAAGCATCCTTTTAAAGACAGGGACTCCCACAAGTGTCATTAATGCCTGTTAAGTTTGTTATATCCCTCCCCATTTGGTTGGACAAAGATCTCAATGTCGCTACTCGGGGACTACTCCTTACTGAGGGAGTTGACTGCATTCCCTGTTCAATGACAATACCTAAGTAACTCCCACTACATTTTTCCACCACAGAATGGCTGTTTCTCCAAATTCCCTATCCACTATGCCTTCTTGTAGTCCTCTACCAACTCAGAATACAAAGCAGGAGGTCATGAAACACCTTTTCAGAGACACAGAGAACGAACTGTTGGCTTATTTACACATACAAATACCTACAAAACTTGACTATGGGTTAATTTATTTGTTTATTTATTCATTCATTCATTCATTCATTCATTTATTTATTTATTTATTTATTTATTTATTTATTTAACAGACCAAATAACTTACTTTTCAAGTAATCAAATTAATCTATGATAAAATGCTGGTGCTGCATGATTAATAATATATCATAATAAAGTGAATGAACATTGTTTGATGATAAGTGCCTGATGAAGTCTGATGGATCATAATACCCAACTAGGCAGGTACATTATAGCATTTAAATAAATTATTTTTTATGATTTTAATAACCTTCATACAAACATTATGACATACAGTACACTTAATCTTATACAAAGGGTAACATGTAAAAGACATTATATTACATAACATACAGTAATGTTATCATATTATAAAATGGTGCATGAAATGTATGTGTCCATTAAGAAACAATATAATATAATTCATATTCATTATTATTTTTTGTGATTGACTGTCACCTTGGAATAGCTTCTCATTCAGGACATGCGTAAACACATATACACACACACACACACAAACAGGTTTGCATAGCTATTCTCCATAGGACACTGCACTGACTTCCATTCATTTGGACAGCCGAGATAAAGCCTTATCACTAACCTTAACCATAACCAGTTAATGTTTAACCCAAACCTTAACCTAACCACAATTCAACTCTCAGGCTTAAACTTAATTAATTCCTGGGAAATGAGGTTCTGCCTTATAAGGAGCAGGTTTTGGTACCCATGAGGACTACTGGTCCTCACAAGGTCAGTGTTTATGCCAGAAAAGGTCATCAAGAGGTGACAAATACAAGAACAGACATACACATCTAGTATCCCTTCTATTCAAACGCAGTCCATAACTCAAACAAGGTAATGGTGGCTTTTATAGCCGCTGTGAATTATGGTATAATCTCTCTCGCTCTGACCGGATTACACACATGGATTCTGTGTGCTACTATCTATACTGAACACACGTAGCTATGAGTCACAGTGTAGGACATTAAAGTCTTTGGGAATATGCCTGTTCTCCCTCCATTATTCTATCTTCAGACTGGTATAATAATGATTAGAGATGAGCAAGAGTACCGAAGTAGATCCCACTGTGGGATACACTCTGCTTCACAGACTACACAGTAGTTCAGCATAATAGCAACTCATGATGAGAAGTGGAGAAAGGAAAAGTCTGCCAAAAATCTTTCTGCAGCTGCACTGCTAAACCAGTATATGTCTCCCCTCTATAATGCCAATTCACTCACACTGGCTCGAAAATCAAAGTGGACAATAAACTAAAACAGATTGTGGTGTGAAACTTTCATTCATTAATTAATTAATTAATTTATTTATTCAGCTGTTAAAGAATCAAGAAGGCCAACAGCAAAGTGCATAAGTCTTAAGGTGATTTGCAGGTTTTTCTTGATCCACATAGTCTCCTTGATCTGAGACCTGCAAATTGGCATGGGAAAGGCAAGTCTCCGAGGGCTCTTGGATAAATCTTTAAGGTAGTGCTCCATTCTCACTAGACCCTGTCTGACTGTCAAAAAGCTGTACCTCACTCCCTGTATCTTTTTGCTTGGGGAAAGATGGGATCCTTCAACCAAAACGACCAACACTGCAAGAGGTTTATTGAGGGTGGAGGGTTTTCCTGTGAAGTGATTTCCATACACTCTAGGTAACTTATACAGGTCATATGGTAAAAAATAAATTTTACAAAAAAAACTAAACATTAGTTTTAGAAAAGAGAGGTTTTGATTATCTACATATAGACATACAGATCGCATTCACAATAATTTACATTGTACATTACTCTAATTTACACACCCACAGATCTTTTTCATTGTGCTATGCATTCATCCAAGATCGTTCCGATAAGAACTTGGTTGTACCTCTGGGATGTCTTTAGTCCTCAGCTTTTAAGGACTATTGAATTACTGCATATTGATGTTCTCAAAATAGTTTTCAAAATAACTTGTAATATTTATTATTGTATGTTTGTATGTATTATTTCAGAACCAAGGACAGCACTTTATGTTGAGCGTAGGTGTGATGAGACTGGAACTTTTTTCAGGTTCATTCTCTAGCTAAAAGACTGCACAATAACCAAACTCCTTCACTTGGTCACTCACCACTTGCTACAAATAGTAGTAAAGTAAAGTAAAGTAAAGTAAAGTAAAGTAAAGTAAAGTAAAGTAAAAAGCTACAAGCACAGAGGGAATCCTTCAGTAACTATTGTCTTTTCTCAGGTTAAACAAACAACAGTGTGGTGTTTGTTCTGCTGTTTAGAGCAGCCCATAAAAAAGACTACTTCCCAAGCACTCAAGCCAAAGGTTTGAACATTAAAACCATTTCATTAGAGGCTCTATAGCACCTCATAAAATACTGATGGAAATTTTACACTTCAGTACCAAAAGTAGCCAATGATTGTGTGCTCTTTGGATGAATTCTTGATCAATTGTACCTTAATAATGTACGTTTTCTGGGTAGAGATCAGATATATAAACGATTACAACAGCCATGCCTTGGGTGAAGAAGGGGTAGATATCTGTTAATCCATAAGTTTAGGTACATAAACGATGTGAAGATGTTTCCAGATGTGTCAAATTTTCTCTCTGTCAGTTCGAATGGGTTTGATACCAAACTGCTGCACCTACTGCCATATAAAGCAGATCACGTCAGTGTGTTAGTTCATTTAAAAAGAAACCATTCAATGCTAGTTCTATCAACTTTACAAGTCACAACATTCAAGTAAAAATGCCTCCCACAACATGCACAGGTTACCATACACTAAAGCCTCCTAACTCGGGCTGATTTCATTCTGTACTAAGTGTCTGTTACTAGTTCTTATCCGACTCCCTTACCCTGGTGGTAACCTGATCTCTGTCTTACATAGAGGTCCGTAAGTCCAGAAAAGCCAGCAAAATCAGGCTACACTTTAAGAACTGCAATGTAAAGAGGATTTCCACAAATAAAGTAAAAAGCGTCTCAGAAATAAATTGGGTTGGTGTAGTGGATAGCTCTCTTGCCATTGCATCAAAAAGACCTGGGTGTGACCTGTTCGGAACAAGGGCCTTTCTGCATGGAGTTTGTTCTACCCACGTGTGTAGGTTTTCTCCAGGTTCACTGGTTTCCTCCCACAGTCCAAAAACATGCAGATTTGAGGATTAGGCAAATTTGACACTCTAAATAGGTGTGAGTGTGATGGTTGTTTGTCTCTATGTGGCCCTGTGATGGGAAGCTGGGAGTGACACCCGTGACCCTCATGTGGAGCGGTAGAAGTTGGATGGATGGATGGATGGCTTTAAAGACAGGCAGACATATCAGTGGATGGAAGGATGGATGGTGTTTGACAGCACTAACCTTGGCGTGGACAGCATAGGAGGCCAACAGCACAGATGCCTCTGGTGGACAGTGTATCTCCTCCTCCAGGATGTTCTTCTTCACCTGAGGAGTCACCAAATATATTCAGCTTTGGAAACTGAGTTCAATCCCTCTTTAACCTTTCTAACACAAAATCAATTCAGGATTAATCATGCAGCTTAATTGTTAATTTGTGTGTCTTTTTGCTGTTAAATGTTGGAACAGCACTGAAGGCATTTCCGATCATGGCATTTAGAGATAATGTGTTTTTTTTGTGCGTGTGACTTATTTGCACATTATTAATATATTTCAAATCTGTATTCAGATAATGAAACTTTCAAATCAGCAAAGAATTTTGATATTGTCATTTTTATAGACTGAGGTTGAAGTTTCACTTCTGACAAGCAAACAACTAACCAATCAGAATGTGTGATGTAAAATACATTAACAAATATGCACAGCTGGAGAAATGGTACATAAAATCTGTCCTAAAGTGGTTAAAATTGTATCTCCTGAACTAAGCCTCTCTTCTTCAGTGTTGGCTATAACAAGATGTGTGGGTTTTTTTTTCAGATTTTTCAGAAAATGTTGTGATTTTTCACACTAGATGTGCATACAAATCAAAATGTACTTCAGAATTATTCACACCTTCATGCAGTTTATTTCTGCTGCTATTGACATACAAAGACCTTGCACCTGGGTTTTTAGGAGGGAGACTTTTACTTACATTATGAATCAGGACCTCTAATTTTTGGTTTTAGTTTCGAGTTTAAAGCCTCTGTTACAGATTAATAGTTTGTCACTATGTTTTTATGGTGAACCTTTTTAAGAACTCCCGTTCCCAGTGGGACAGTTATATGTATTGAGCCTGAGACACACATTTTGTTGTTATATAAAACGTATGTGTGCATTATTTTCCTCAAGTTACCACAGCCTCCATCCTATTGATTTTAACAAAGAGAACTAAATTTCTCTTGAGATACAGGACTGTGTAAAAATTCAAAAACAAAATTAAAAAAAATTATGTGATATTTGGTATATGGATTGGAATAATGTGATTGAAAGATGATTTCATATTGCAACAAATGCAATAGAAGCATGCAATAGAAGCAGTTTTTGTTTCTTTTGTTTCCCATATTTTTGTTGACGTGTTCCACTAAAGTGAGGGAGAAATAAATATTATGTATGTCATTACGGCATTGTTAATGCAATAATTAATGGTGGCAAAGACATTTGCAATGTACAGTAGGTGATCTAACTTAGCTGAAATGAAAAGGATACACAACTATGCTGTTGACAGGCAGACCTTACTTTTACTTCATTGAAGCGCTACACAATTAAAACATAGTTTTCAGGCTCAAATTTTTAGGGACAACACAGCAATGCTGCAAACTGCATAAATAAACTTCCAGCTACCACAGCTGCAGAACACTCATTCCTGCTCATTTTGGTGGGGTCTGGAGGGAAGACAAACTCTGCCAAGTAAATATTGTAAGACTTAAGTATCATAACCACATGGGGACCTATTAGACACTGAGCCAAGAACTATGTACTTCAGCCAACAGTATTTCATATGATCATTAAGCTGCTCCAACAATATCAGCTTGCAAGTCAGCAAAGCATAGCACCATGACACCAATCTCCAAATGATAGTAAAAGGAAAGTGACACACATTTTTAGACTTTCTGTTATACCTCCAGGATAGCTGACACTGTGTTTTGAGAATTGTGTTGTGAATTTGTGCTGTTATTATGAATTTACTCCACTCAGTCGGCATGGCAAAAGCTAGGGTTGGTAACATACTTTTATAGAGTATAGGGGAAAAATTCTGTAATGGGTTTTCAGCAAAAATCAATTACTAGACTTTGATCAGAAACGCTCTCATCATAATTAAATACTGTATTGCAATAAATGGAAGTTAATTTAGACTTGGTGCTGATGGCTCCACTGTTCAGATGCTCCCTGGATTGGCCAAACAGCATGCCAAGCCAAACTGGGAGGACAATGAAGGACTACCCCCATACAAGGGTGAGCCCAAGCAAAACGTTGAATAAAATTTTTTTGAGAAGCATGTCAGACTCTGATCTTGAAAGGTGGAGACTAGTGTATTTGGCGACAAAGCTTTGCCAGGGGCAGTGGTGTGAGGCAGCATTGGTGTAGCAAGAAATGAGTGGGGATGGAGTGTTACATAAAGCAGCTATCTTGTCAGCTGATTAGCTTGTAGCTCACTATTGTAGCTTTGACAACAACTGCCTACACTGTAAAGCAACCTAAAAAAGTGTCTATAAGAGAGCTGGAAAATACACACAATTCAAGGTCTCTCCATATTCTACTGGTGAAGGAGCTCGGGACAGAGAGAGGCAATGCCATAACTGCCAACTGTCTACAATGTATATTCTACAGTCTATTTTAACTAATTCTTATAGTTTAAGTGTTAATATCTTTTTATATTGTAATTTTCTTTTTTGGTAATGCATGTTTATTATTTATTATCTTTATCTTTACTGTCTTGCTGCTGTAACAATGTAAATTTCAATGTAAAATCTTATCTTATCTTATCTTATCTAACATTACTATTTAACAACCCGGGGATGAGACTCAACTACTATTTTTTTTAACAATCCTGACTACTACAGAAAGAAATGGTTCAAGCTTTCATGTGTTACCTTAAATGTCATGAAATGACAGTAATAACATGATTTCTTATTATGGTTGGAAATGCACTTTAACAAGCTTGTTTTAGATTTGTGTGCTGCTTCTCGCCAGGTGTCTTTTCCTAAGCTCTGTCACCTGTCAAATTAATTAAATCCTAAACATGCAGAACTACATATAGAGCACAAAGCTGGGTTGTAAGGCCACGCAATAGCCTTACGCAAGTGGTTGGTACAGTGTGTGGAGATTCTTGGGGCAAAGATGCTTCTGCTGCAGTAGTAGTAGTAGTAGTAGTAGTAGTAGTAGTTGTTATGTAGCCAATTTAATGCTTCAAACCTTATCATTTGCACAGGCAGTCATGCTGTCTGCTGGTGTTTTGAACTAACAAAGGTGGGGAGCCAGAGGTGACAGCCCTTAATCATGGCTCGCGCTGAAGAGGCTGAAGCTGCAATCTGGTTTACAAATTAGACTACGTTGTTGCAAAGATTGCAAGCTAAGGTAATGTGAATGTGTCTGTTTGTGTAAATGGTGTAGTGTGTGAGGTGCACCTATGTGTGTGTTTATATTTGAGTGTTAATGTGTCCAGGTTGGTTTCTGATCATTTCTGATAAGCACTATTCCACCTGTCATGCCCGTGACACTATCTGAATAGAGGTCTACTCCTGACATTTTGGGAATTAATGAGAGCAAAGTTATTAGCAGACAGGCAATAAGAGACATTATGCAGTTTGTATTCTTCTCTCGATACAGCTGTGTGTCATTTGAACTGTTAAGTTATCTTTTAGTTGTAGCCTTTTCTTTTTAAGCATGGTTTCCCTCTGAAACAAATAAACTGCTCTGCCTAGCTCTAAAAAGACAAGTAACACAGATGGACTTTTTTAATAAGAGCCTCTATCCAAATGCAGAGATGCCCTGCTGACATAGCCACATAACTAAGCCAGCTCAACAGGCTGGACATGAATGGCATGTTATGGAAAAGGAGCATCCCATGGAGAATATGTCAATAGCAGGCCAATAACTAAGCCCTTAAAGCCTAACTTGTAATTGATAAATGCGACTGCCGTGCCGGTAGTATTGGACTGTGAGAGCATAGTTAGAAATCTCATCTCTTGCGAGCAGAGTGGTGAAGCAGGCTCCACAAGAATTCCCTGGAGAGAATTAAGTAGTGAGAAAGGCAGTGGTACAATGTTGCACATTGATTCCACATGGCTGCACACAATCAAGACAGGGACAAAAAGTGAAAAATCGAAGTGTGGGGACACTTGCCCCCTGTTGGCACTGGGTCGGTAAGAACAGTAAAAAAGTCGCAGACACAGAGCAGAAAACACACTTCTGATGTGCAAGGGTGAAAAGGATCATCTGAAATTCACATTTTGAAGGCTGACACTCAGAAACTTATTTTCTCCAGCATCCATTTAAACTAATCAAGCTCCTGAAAGAGACAACTCCAGCTTTAAAAGCCTGAAACACACGCACTCTTGAAGGGAAATTACAATTAAGAAAAGAAAACGTTTTTTTAACAGTCTACCCACTAGCCATGGTGGATTTCAGGTGTATTGAACCTCTGAGCCTTTTAATTATAACTTAAAAATCAGTGCAGAAAGAAGTCAACCAAATGTTGCCCATGTTGCTAAGTTGATGGCAAGATATTGTCCAGCATTGTTGGGTGGGAGAATGGCCTTGTCAAAGAGCTCCATCTGAATGGTGTGGGTTTGAGCTTCAACATATAAATAATACAAAATAATTGGCAAGCACATATGCAGGAATATTTGTATAAAGAGATTTGATTGGTCAGTGCTAGGGCTGAACAATTAATCACAATTTTCTCAAAATCTCAATATGACCCACTGAAGTTTCCAATTTGCAGGAGGCGCAATATTTGTTAAAGCCAAAATGTGTGTCAAAATATTTTCAATGAATTATTGTCTTGACCCACCCATACGCATCTTATTCTACAGACTGAAGGGAATATCTGTTTCTGCACAAATATCACACAGTAATCATTTTAAATGTGTTTTTTGAATGAAAATGAGAATAATGATGTAAAAAGTACCCTTCCCTGCTAAAGTAAGCATGCTGCAGTGGTAAGACATATAGGGCCGGGTATCACAACTAATACAGAATAGAATAGAATAGAATAGAATAGAATAGAATAGAATAGAATCCCAATTTGGGTAATTAATATGGTTCAGCTTAATATGATCCAATTATTCAAATCAATGAAGTTACAGTTTTTTTGTTTTCACAATTTTTAAACTTGAAATAACCAGACATTGGCTTTTTAGCTTTTAGCATTTATTAATCTCACAATTCTTGAATGGACACTGGATCTTTCAACTGAAAATATATTTCAATAAGAAAATCATTTTTAGATCCAGCACTACCTAGATTTAAGTAAGAATGCAGGACAGGTCATTTTGCAAAGAGCCAGTGTTGTGTGGTGCCATTAAAGTACCCTTTCCATGTAAAGCTGAAGAGAGTCAATGACGCTTATTTTGCCACAATACCTGAAACACTACAGTCCATCTACTGTACCCTGTAAACACTGTAATAGATGTGAATTGCACAGTAATAACATAGCCTGAGTATATGATTAGAGGTTGTCTATTTCAGGTTTAAATATAACAAAAATCTAAATATGATCTGATATAAAGAGATTAATATTATGAATAGTTACTTGTAAGAAGAAGAGATGCTGTGTGATATCTTGCACCAACTCTTCCTCAGCATTTTCGGGGTAAAACTTGGCCAGGAAATGAAGGATGATTGGCTCCTCCTTTGGCACCTCCTGATCTAGAACCTGCAACAATGAAGTGAATAAGTGTTTTTCTTCATGATGGCCGCTTCATCCAGTTTATATGAACAATGTTTATGTATCAACAAAATCCAGTCAGAAAGTAGAATCACTTACCTTCTTATCCATCTTCAGCCAAGCAACGGTGTCCTTGATGTTATACTGGAGACCAAAGAACCATGTCTCTCTTAGTCCCAGAGCTCGGCACACCATGTCAAAAAGGTCTTTTCCTTTCCACTTGACCTGAAACATATATAGCTTTTAACTCAACAGATAATGTTGTAGGAATTGGCTACGAAAACAATTCCAATAAAAAAAAACATTAAGAAGCTGGGAGCCATAATTTGTAGGTTGAGAGACTTCAAGCTTGGTGTAAAAAAGTTTTAAACTAGGAACATCAGCATCAGATCCATGGCAAAAGGCAACCAAAAAGACCCATGCAAGGCTGAATGGCCTATCCCTTTATAAATGCTATTTACAAAACCCAAATTAAATCCAATTACATCCCCAGTGTAGAAAATAGAAACATGTAACTAACATTTATGCTGCTCTTAGTAATTACCAACTGTAAACGTTGGCAGGGGCTCCTCCCTTTAAGTACATAGACGGTATCTGGAAGTAATTTCAATGTCTTTCAGTTTTGGTGTATCACCAACCAAGTCATATACTTATTCAAAGACATTGTAGGAAGGCAAAAAAATATGCTGTGAGACACCATGTTGACAATGCAGGGTGATGCACACATTCAGCAAAGGCCTATACTGCACTGAATAATTTCCCGAATTCCATTGCTGCATAGGACAGAAATACATTTTAATATATGCAGGTGCTGCAGAGCAGATAAACCAAATGAATGTGTTCATAGCTTTTTGCTGCCATCTTGTGTTTAAAATTACCACAAAAGGAAGAATCTTTACTACTGTACTGTAGTGCTTTTTCATCTAAACATACAATCAGTCAGCCACACAGCAGCAACATGTAGACATGGTTAAGATGAACTGCTTTAGTTCAAACTAAGGATCACAAAGAGTGATCTGTAAGTTACTGTGGCATGTTGGTGCAGGACAAGCTTGTCTGAGTGTCATACATCTACTGGGATTTTCACGCATAGCCATTTCTATGGTTTACAGAAAAAATATCCAGTGAGCAGCAGTTCTAAAACGCCTTGTTGATGTCAGAGGTCAAAGGAGAATAGCCAGAATGGTTCAAGATGACAGAAAGGCAACAGTCACTCAAATAACCATTTGTTACAATCAAGGTATTTAAAAGACATGCAAACCATGAAGACCATACCAGTGGAACACCTGTCACTGTGTCCTAGTGAGTATAGCCTTAGTAGCATAAATGTGGACTTGTTATAATCTGTGGAGTTTTGTGATAAATTAAGCACAAATAATTCAGAGTTGTATGACATATACACACCTCACAGCTGAACTCCAAGTCTGACTCCATCGTGCATATCCTGACGCTGAAGGTCCTGGATTGTTTTCTCAACAGTGAGTTAAATCCCATCTTTGCAGCGAAGGCACTCGCCATGGCCAATGAATGGATTTTTATTAACTAATACAAAGTATTTCAATTTCTCTAATTTGACTACACTAATACTGTCTCACATATGCTGAACTATGTGGTTGAGAATCAGAGAAATAAATAATTTTGGCAAAGATATCAGAAGATAAACGGAGTACATGGGACTGACCAGGTTCTGATACATTTCCTAGTTCAGTTGTCGAAGCTTAACAGAAAAAAATATTTAACGTTGAATTACTTACTTTTACTGACATTTTATTATTTCCCGAACTTTACATACTTTACTAGAGTTTTACGTTACTTTACGCTAACTACCGGAGAAAATATCAATATGAGCTACTCTGAGTTACTTCAGCCTCGGCTTGTTGCTGGAGTTAAAGCTAGATAAATAGAAATAAATAAGGCAACCAGAATTACCTATCCAACATAAAGCATTGTCTTTCGCCGGAGTTAAACATATTAAATTGTGAATCTAACAGGTTGAAGCAAGTTGGCTACACTACGCAGGAAACAAAGCTTTAGCTAACTGCTCTGCTGCTAACCATTTGTTAGCTGTTTTGGCCATAAAGTTATGGTGCGTTCAAGTGCTGTACATACGTTTGTAATAACAATAACAACAGCAGACAGAGTACAAAAATGCATCAATCTGCAGTAAAATATGTACCAGTAGGCCTATATAATGCGAATATTTAAATTTTCAAATCAGATTTCGTTTGATGACATGTGTTATATAGCCTTCATAACAAAGTATTCCTCTACATGTCTCTCACTGAAAGGCTACAAAATTAAACAAACTATTAAATAACAAAGAGATCATTTGAGTGGCTTAAAGGTGAGAGATTATTGGCAGACCTGAGTTGATTAGTTGGTCATTTGGTCAATCACTTATTTGAGTGAGAAAATAGTCAGCAACTAGTCTGAAATATGTTAGTTTCTTTTATATATTGGGAAAATGCAATGTATTGGGAAACCACATAATAAAAGCTGTTATGTGGAGTTTAAATATTGAATAATTTGGTAATTAATTTATGGTGAATCAATCTATCATATTCTTAACACATATTGAGTTTTCTGTTCTTTGGAAATCAACTCTCTACCAGTGTATGTATTCTAAAAAAGACGTAAAAAAATGAATAAAACAAAATGCCAGAATTCCTGAAGAGCCTGAATGTAGCACAGCTTCCGCTCTCCCTCTGGCCGATCAACCAATCACGCGCCGTTTCATCTCACATTCCCCGCCTTTAGCCCTGCCCCCTGCGCCATATGGGGGCGGGGTCTGAACAATGAGGTAATCCGAGTAAACAGTAAAAATGGCGACGTCTGTTGCCGGAGAGGGTCAACAATGTCTAAACGGGATTATTTGCGACCCTCAAACCAAAATATTGACTGACCTGCCAAGCGAGCTGCTCGAACATATACTGTGCTTCCCTGTTCTCCAACATATCGACATTTGTAACGTTTCCTCCTGCTGCAAGCGGCTACACGACGTCTGCCATGGAAGGGGAAAGGTCTGGGGACACCAGTACAAACTCAGGTATGATTTGTTTTGTGGCATATCCACCGAATCGTGGCTTTGACCGACCGTGTGTATGCATATTTTGTGTCATGCCTGGAGTCCAACCATGGTCACAACAGTGACCAACACGGTCATTTTCTAAATCGGTTTAGTTAGCTCGTCTGCAAACTGACAGGCAGCTATCAGTCGTTGTGCTGATGCACCTAATTCACAGTGAAGACCGCTTTATGGCAACTGCTCCTCTGCAGACTGTTTAAACTTTTAAATCTTAAAATCTTTGCAATTACTAGTTAAACTCTATTTTACCCAGAACGGCTAAAATTGCTTGACCTTGAATGTTGCTTATAGCTTTGGATATGCAGAAGATCACAACTCTTGCCAAAATCACAGTCTTCCTCTTACTCCGTCTTTTTTCCGCAGTATAAACCATAAACGTGGCGTTTACCTCCTGAATAAAGTGTTACTGAAACGCCATTTGTACTCTTTCCATCAACAGATGGCCAAGACTGCAGAGGTTTTACCGTCAGAATGAGTGCTGTGACTGGCTCAAGGAATACAAAACACGCCATCGAGTTGGTATACAAATCAGAAGGATGGTGGAATCAATCTCAAAGAGATTCTTCACTGAAGTTGTAAGTCATTCTTCTTATTATTATTAAAATTATCTAGATCTTAACGAAATTACAAAAAGGTTGTTATTATTAAATTATATAACAAGGAGTTCCATACATATCAGATACATACAAACCTGTTTTATTGTGGTTGTAAACATCTTTATGAGCATGAAACTAGAAAAACTTCTTCATCTGAGATTTCTTTCACCAATTACAGGGAAAATATGTTTTTACAAACATTACATTGATTTATTTTGAACCTTTTTTGAAGAGAATTATGTTGTAGTAAGGGTGTAAATTGGGTTCCATGACGAGTCTGACAGTGACATTATATACACCAATTAGGAGACAATTGTGAGATAATGTGAAAATGTCTCAATTAGCCTGACTAAAATAATTGCGATGATTGTAAAAATCTTCTTTAAAGTGGCTCTAAAACACAGTGAAATCACTTTACCCCACAGTTTTTTTTAAAGAAAGGAATACATCTTTGCATCATTAGTAGCATGCATATTTCTAATAAACATTTTAAAGTGGGCAGGCTCCCCTTTTTAACATTAATTCATTAATGCTTTCATTGTCTACCAATTTATCCTCCACATGAGGTCATGGGGAGCTGGAGTCAATCCCAGCTGGCATAGGACGGGATACACCCTGGACAGGTTGCCAGTTTATCGCAGGGCAAACACACAGCGATAAACCACCTTTCATTCTCACATTCCCTCTTCTAACACTTCACAATATATCATTATGACTGTATGTTGGTGAGCTAGACTGCATTTTCAAGTCACTTATGTGAAATATTAACAATTTCCCCTATTCAAGATTATTCCAAGAATGGAAATTTATCATAATCAAGTTACCGTGAGTACTTTTTCTTGCAATGTGCAACAACATTGTGTATAAAGCCATCCCTGATGTTAAAATCACAAAATCTGTCACAGTACAAATTGTATCAATACAAATCAGGGGCCTGGAATCTTAATTAAATTGTGTTATATCATATATATATATATATTATATTTACTCAGTCGCTATATCAGTCTAGACACGCTTGATGATTATTTATTTCATTGTCCAGCCCTATTATTATTATGTTATTACATTAGACTTTTTTTCTGATACGTAATTTAAATATAAAAAAAGACCCTGTTATATGTGAATGTGTGTGCATGTACACTTGGAACAGGAAATGTGTGCGTGTGTGTGTGCGTTTGCGTGTGTGCGCGTGTGTGTGTGTGTGTGTGTGTGTGTGTGTGTGTGTGTGCGTGTGTGTGTGTGTGTGTGTGTGTGTGTGTGTGTTCTGTGCACCAAACTAACCCAAAGATCTGTAACTTAGCCTTGCGTTGGCCAGGTGCTCGGAGACAGCTTTGCAGAGATCGAGTCACTTGGGATGCCGGAGCACTTTTGTGAAGACGAGCTCCTCTTCATACTCAACACTGACAAGAGGTGACAGCAACATTTGCCACATGCTGCATTTTGCTGTCATGCATGGCTTTGGGTGTTGATCTCCGGTTAATCCCCCCTAAGACCTTTGTGATTGTGTAGACTGTTTGTGTTGTGCGCTCACTAACATGTCTCCACTGTTTTTCGTCCCATCATTAGGAAAAGCTTGACTTTGAAGTACTATGCAAAGAAAATCCTTTACTTTCTGAGGCAGCAGAACATCCTGAGGAGTCTGAAGATGTTCCTGGAACAGCCTGTGGAGCAGCAGTCTGCCCTAGAAGGTGTGGAATCATAGGCCTGAGTGGTCTGACAGTGAAGTGATAGCACTTTCAGATCAAGTACAGGTCTGAACACTCCCTAATTCCTTCTGAATGCAGATCCGAACACTCAAACCCCAATTAGAGGTGCCCTGGGATGCATGCACGCGCAATCTATTACACACCAATATTTCCTCAGGATGCATTAAGGACTGCCTCCTCAGCTTATGTCCCACTGCAGATTCGCAATTACCTTATTTCCTAACATTTTAAATCTTTTTTTTATAATAGAGCTGCGGGAGTAGTGCTTTGATTCACTCCAAAAATGTCCTGTGTGTATTTGCATACAGTATCAAGAAGGGACATTTTCACAAGAGACACATGCAATAATCAGTTATTAACCAATTACTTAATTGATCAGAGTGTGGTTACTGCCAGATTGTTGTGGGGTCCTTTGCACCTCAGTGACAGTGCACTACTTTGTTGAAAAAAACAAAACATTTGAGAACATGGTTATTTTGAGGTTTGAAAAACATATCGATAGACATTTTGTGCTGTCCTCCCTGATGGTATTTTTCAGGGAGGATATTCATACGTACATAAGTCTGAACAGGACCATACACACATGATGACAACCAAATCCAACATGCTGTATGTGTATGTTTTTGCTGCTTAGTATTCTTTTAATTTTGTTGTAAGTGTTAGACCTTGTCATTTGATTTGCAACTTCTTCCTCTGTGCTTTACGTAGCACTTACCCTCTCTGTCTCATCTGCCCTCCAGGTGCCGTACTCGTGGATCAGTATTGTAACCCACTGGCTGACATAACACTGGACAGCATATCAGCTCAGCTGGATGAGATCACAGAAAAAGTCAATAAGATGCTGAGAATCAAGAATCCGTCTCACCCCACCTTGCGCAACGCTCAAGGTGGGCTCCTAAAAGTAGGAAAACTTGTAATGGAAAATTGTGTTTTTTCGGGAAGGGGACACAGTTGCTTTTTTCTTTCTTAAATGTAAACTTGTAGGAAATGTCAATATCACACATTGAAAGGTGGGCAAAGTCTTTTTTTACCAAATATTTTTTAGGTAAATTTGAATTAACATTTTGATTTTTACAGTCAATGACGCCTGAGTTGATTATGACACATTTATTGCCAGCTTCAGTTGCATAAGATCAATCTGGGCTTCTGGATTGGGCCTTAAATGTTTGAGAACCACTGGGATAAGTGATTGTTATCCAGTGTCATCCTCCTAATAACTAACAGCTAGCTGCCCATTTTGCAAAAACAGCATTTAACACACAGCCCCTGGCTCTGTAAACAAAGAAAGCTGTTCATCCCAGACCACGAGTGGGAACAAGACGGACATCTCTGACAGGAAACAGAGAATTCCATGGGAACAGTCGCAAACATTGTAGCCGATAATATCTGCAAATCCTCTTCGTGGGAGCAATTTTTAATTAAGACATGAAATATTTCAGATGAGATGATGTAATCATTGTTCTGCCTTTAGCTATTGAAAAAAGGGTAACACCACATGCACGGATGTTGGGAGTGTAGCTTCCTAAGGAACACTGGAGGGAGGGGTGTACTTGTTTTGCTTTTGTGCCCCGCCTTTAAAGCCTGGACAGAAAAAAATGGACAGTGAATCTGTTTCTGTTCACTTGCTCAGCTTCTCCACTTACCCTTCAACAAATTTGTCATGAAGTTTAATTGTTATGTGTGTGATGTAGGTGACTGTTTTGTTATAGAAGACTTCGACCTCCAGAGGCAGGTGGTTTGTGCCATAAACTCTGTCTTATATGAGCAGCTTCAGTACAAAGGCAATGAGTTTGACTACTATAATCCCCTCAACTCTTACATCCATCAGGTATGTGGATGTGTATTTTCAGTCACAAGCTTTTTTGAAATAATCATTTTTTAACGATTTCTTTTAATCTTAACTCTTCCTTTCACTTGGGTTTTAAATGTAGGTGCTACTACGACACACAGGCATTCCCATAAGCCTCTCTGTTCTCTACATGACACTGGCCCGGAAGCTGGGTGTTCAGCTGGAGCCTGTCAACTTTCCTAATCACTTCCTGCTACGTTGGTGCCAGAAACCAACAGGGTACAGTTGAAACTCAATTAATGTAGCCTCTTATTCTTATTCCTACATTACCAGAGTCTTGCTGTTCTTGAAACATTGAAATAGATGTTTTGTTTTGTTTGTTTTGATTGTTTTGATTGTCTCGTTCCTTTGTGGCAGGCAGGAAAGAAATAAGTAAACTGTAGCGGCTTCAAAAGAACAAAGGAGTCACAGAGAGACTGAGGTTGTCAGGCGTGCTAAACAAAAATAATTACTGAGACTTCAAAATAAGTTTAACATTTTATTAACGAAAAAAAAGCGATCATGCATAAACTCATAATCAAAGAAGTAAGCGGTCAACAAAAAATATTACTTGAATTGGAAAGAGCATGGATTAGCTATTCCAGACACAGTGTGACTACCATTGGAAGCATCAGTAATGGTACATTATTGTACAACAGTGGAGCCCCATTAGTTAGACTCATTACATTGCTATGCCACCAACAGCACATGTCTCAGATTCACCATAATAAAAATGCATGCTTCTAGTGAACAACAATAATAATAATGATAACTTCCAAAGACCTGCAGCTGATTTGTTGTTGAATTATTCTATTTTCTAAGACTGGTTATCTGCCTCAGAATAGGCAGCCAACTTAGATGACAGCTTTCATACATATTAGATAAATTGAACTTCTCTCACACAGGAGCGAGGACATCTATGACTTTGTCTACATTGACGCCTTTGGGAAAGGCAAGCAGTTGACGGCTAAGGAGTGCGAGTACCTCATTGGCCACCAGGTGACAGCAGATTACTACAGTGCCATCAGCACCACAGAGGTGCTCCTCAGGATGGTGGGAAACCTGCTCAACATTGGCAAGAGAGGGTAAGAGTTAGTGATCCCCCAACTGGGGCAGGTGCACTAAATGTTACTATCCAATTTAGATATTAGGCCGTCACACAAAAATATGAAAAAAACATGCAAAGGCAGGTGTAATCTACATAGCATGTTTGCTTTCATATGGTTGGAGAGAATGACATACATTCATCTGAGCAAGAGGCAGACATGCTCAGAGGCATTGGTGATCCCTGAATTTCTGCTTTCTTTTTCTGGAAAGTTGTGGCTCCATGATGGATAAATGCAAGCCCACTCAATTATATTTATAACAGAAATCTCAATTTGCTTCGTCTGTGGAAGTTCTCAGTCATCTAGGTCATAGTGGTCTTCAGTAATGAGCTGTAGGCAGCTGGACTTGGTTGACTTGATTTGAATATGTTTCACCTCTCATCCAAACCCCGTTCTGTGGGTGGGTTTTGATTATTTTGAAGAGAGCTCCGGAGAACATTGTAGGTGACTGATAAGGTGTCTTAGGTTATTCCAGGTTAATGAAGGTGGTTTCCTTCACTCCTCTTTTAAACCGTCTGTCTTCTCTGGTCAGATAAGAACAACCTTGGGTCAAATAAATAAATATAAATAAATAATCAAAATACCTTGGTTCAGATAAGAACAAACTTCACACAAAAAAAAACTTTTAACGTGGGGAACAAATAGAGAAAACATCAGGAAGAACCACGGAGGAGGGATCCCACTCGATAGACAGCATGTACATAACAGATCAGTACCTTTAGAGGGTAGTGTGTGCATCTAATGTAAAATGATTTTTGGATAGATGATTCAGGCCTAATTTGTCCAGGACAGATCAGTATATGCACAAGCTTTCTATGACGTATTTCTGCCGTGACTAACGTGGAACAAATTACGCGTTTTCACCTACAACAACAACTGTTCCCTTGCATAATAGCATGTTATTTTAAAAAGTGCATCTCAGAGATAATCCCAAAACTATGTCTGTGTAATATCTGTAGCCGCCAGCTACCAGTAACATCCTTTTCTTCCCAGGGAAGGCAATGAGAAATCCTACCAGCTGCTGAGAGACTCTCTGGACCTCTACCTCACCATCAACCCTGATAATGTGCAGTATCTGCTGCTGCAAGCTCGCCTGTACTTCCACCTGGGCATCTGGCCAGAAAAGGTAATAACACTTAACCCCCGCTTTTAAGAAGAAATGTGTTTTTTTGACAGTTACTGCGGCATTAATATTTAAATGTATGAAGCCAACGTTCTGTCTGTACATGTGAAAGAGATATTCTGCTCTCGCAAAGTCACTTCAACACATTGTCCATTCATGTTTGTCCTCCTCTCCCAGGTGCTTGATATCCTGCAGCACATCCAGGCATTAGACCCCTCCCAGCATGGAGCAGTGGGTTACCTGGTGCAGCACACGCTGGAGCACATCCAGCACAAGAAGCATCCACTGGCACCTGAAATGAAGAGTCGCAGCATTCCAGAACACCTGGAGGTTCAGTATTCGGTTGGCCTCATCATGAAACACAAGAGGTGGGTCACATTAGGATGTGGAACAGCAGCACTCCTCCGTGGTATACAAGCCATTCTAGCGTAATCTGTTGTTTACCTCCTCCAGGTCAGGTTATAACTGCGTGATTTATGGCTGGGATCCTAAATGCACCATGAGTCAGGAGTGGATCACCACCATGAGGGTCCATCAGCTGTCCAACGGGGCCAACCAGCCATTCTACAATGTCCTTGTACAGGATGGAACGTGCCGCTACGCTGCACAGGGTATGGATTTCCACCAGTGGGCTTTTGCCAAAATCCTTTTGGTTAATTGTTCTTTATATATGATCATTTGTTGTGTGCACTTAACCTTTTATGCTTCCACTCAGCAGATATTCTCATGTCAGCTATCAACTCCGTAGTTTCCTATCAAGTAATCTATGAAGCACCTCTCTATTTCTTGCCAAAATTGTATGAAATTATACATAAAATTGAATAGACTGAAATGTCAACAAACGGCAGAATAAAAATAAAAGATAATAAAAGATGTTCTCATACAATCATTAAGACAAGTGCTGAGCCAAATGAGTCACTGTAATATGTACTTGTCCAATAATAGCAATGATAAAGTTAACCCATTACTGTTTAATATTGATTTTTGTAATGTATAATAACTAATTTTCTTAAAGATGTTATATAGGTGACAGTATGAAAAGGTTTGTATTGTAACAGAGCCTAGAGAAGGTGCAGAATTGTTGTTTCTTGGTCCGATCAGTGGAATTGATGAATAATGCCAAAAACAAATAGCCTTGTTTTAATAAGACTGATGGTCATTATTATAATAACATGGCTCACTTTGAATGAAATAATGCCTTTAATATTAATTTGTGATGTATACATATCCCCCACTTAAAACATCTCCCTTATAGGCTGACTCATTGTACTGTCAAATGTTCACTCTGCTGATTCTGCTGTTAGACTTTGAGCTTTACAAATCCACAGAGGGATTCGTATTGATTATCCCTGCTGCTCTGTTTGCCTTGCAGGAAATTAGCTGAATATTTTAATGTCATTTTGATCAGGTTTTGTATAAGTAGTGGTTTGTGTGAGGAAGAGGAATCAATTTATCTGCTGTGTCTGCTGCTGTGCGTCAGTATCAGCTGATATACACGTTGCTGACTTGTCTCCAGTGTTTGTCTGGGTTATGTCTATTAAAAAATGCATCAATGTGAATAAGTAGTTAAATGAGACGCTTAAATTACCCTAAAACTATTATTGACTGAAAGTAGTATTAAGGGATGTTTCATACATTTGTATGCTTTAATTTATAACTATGAAGAATAACTATGAAGAATAACGATAAAAGTAACACAAACAAGAAGCAAAACTGCAAAAATTGGCTACATTTTTGTCCCATTATTTCACAATTATGTCATCATTAAGTCGAGTGTATTTTTCTTCTTTGAGAATTTGGTTTATCTAAAGCTGTGTCCATGATCAGTAGCTCATTGCACGTATCTGTTCTTCAGAAAACCTGGAGCCCCACTCAGCCCCTCTGGAGATCGGCCACCCGGAGGTGGGTCGCTACTTCTCTGAGTTCGCCGACACCCACTATGTTGCCAACGAGGAACTTCAGGCTCGATACCCAGAGGACACGAGGGAAACACTGGGCACGGTGCGGAAGCTCTATCATAGACTGACCACCTCTGGTGACCAAGATCAGACTCTGGCCTCAGACCAAAATACGCACCAAGCCATGACGATGTAGCGAAGCAGCTGAGACCAACATCATCATGACCCGTACTGAGCAGTAACCGGTCATCGATTCTCAATTTACCATCCATTTAGTTGCTTCTTTATTGCAGATATTCACTGACAGGACATATTTATAACAAATAATTTAAAAAAGAGAGAAACGGATGCTGTGATGCTGCGACTCGGCGTCTCAACATCACGCGACGTCGATCGCATGACCATAATTCACAAATGTGATTTGAAATCACTGTCAGCTTCCTGTCTAAAAATATTTATTTCAACGTCTGTAAAATATGGAAAAAAAGCTCTGATTGCCAACGTTCATGCTTTGATATGCATCCAATCAGCCACAAGTGTGTGTGTGTGTTTGTTTTTGAAGACAAATCACAAACAATGACCTAGATGACGGTTAATGTTGGGGTTGAGCATTTCTTGCAACCCAATGACCTCATAATGTGTAAATCCAACCACAAAACAAAGGGTAAAATGTCCTATGTGTATTCAGGATGAGTATCAAGGTGCTGTACATTTCCCTTTACCTAAAACCAAGGAATGCGCCTTTACCCAGAGTTCCCCAACCTCTCTCCACACCTTCCTGCACCCAGCACCAGTCACAGAATCCCACTGCATATAGCCTAAACCCTCTGGTTACAGTGCCACAAGAAACTTTGTAAATGTACCTTTTTCTTTGAAATCTTCATCTTTTTGAAAGTTTAACTTTCACATTTTTAGAATACCTTCTTTTCTGTATATTAATACATATAGAGGTGCCATGGTCATGGATCATCAGTGTGTTTGAGCTGTGTATGAAAGAACACGAGAAGAACCAATAACAAGGACCCTACTGACTTGAGAGAGTGTTTTGATGGACATGCAGAGAAATAAAGAATTACAACTTTTTTCTTGCTTCTCTCTGTTTCAGCATGCTTCTTTAAATGATTATAGTAAAGCAACAGGAAATCAGCAGGTTCCTGATTCACAGGATGTATGGATTTAGAGCAATAACGATGCCAGATGTTTTTCCAAGATTTTCCTTATCAAACCTTAACCATAATTCTGAAAGATATTATAATGTCCCTGTAATTATTATATGTTGGCACCAGCTGACTTCTTAAGTGAGTTTTAATCACAGATGTTAATTTGGGGCAGATTTAAACAAAAATAAAAAATTCAGTGCCATGTTGATGTTTTGCAAACAGAAGTTCACAGACAACCAGGTTCCTATTGTAAATATACCAGCTGTCAATCACACTGGTGTCTACTCATAGGTTGTGTGGTGTATTGTTGATTCTCCCCTAAATTATGTGAAAAATAATTGACGAAGTCGACATCATGTGCCACTGAAGAAGACCCAAAAGAGACCATTAACCTCTCAGTTATAAATCAAGTCAGACGAAGGCAATTTTTTTCATGCACAAAACAACTTTTTGCAACAACCAGGCTACACAGTATGTTATAATTTGGAGTCACATGTCTGAGCCTGATTATTTTGGTGGGTCATGGCTCTTGTCCTAGGGAATCATGGGTAGAATGCTATCACATGGTTAATCAGATTTTCTTTTTTTTTATTACCCATGTCCTTATTTTGTTTGGCCTATAAAAATGCAAAATCCGTTGACCTTTACTCTGCACGCGGCACGCTTTCAACAGCAATAGCTAAATGGAAGGGCGTGGCTAATTGAGAACTGCTTTAAAAGACAGGGATATTAGTTTAACATGAGTTGGACACTATATTATGTCATATATTATATAGGTCAATCTGCCCATCTGTTAGGCTTGAGTTTGCAATGTCATGGCTTTCAGCGTAATATTTGAGCAGTATCGCTGAGGTTATTCTGGAAATTATTCTGGAGCAATATTTGCCATTGTTTTGAAATGTAAAGTAACACTAATGAAAAAAAAAGTTATTTGCATAAAGCAAACATATGTGTCGACTTACATGTTGATGAGAAGAGGAGGAAACAGTACTGAAATATTCTACTAGTAAAAGTACTACTATTTTTATTTTTTTTATTTTATGCAAAAAGGACAAGGGTCACACATATCACATTTATTGTACCTTTAGAAAACCTTTACAAATGAAAGTGCTGACAAAATAAAATATGTAAAGATATAATGTATCAGTCAAAATTGGTCAAAGGTCACAAATGCTTTAACTTTCTCACTCACTCACTCGGGGACCTTAATTAATCCCAATTCACCTGTCCTCTGTCCTCGTCATTCACCTGTCCTCTGTCCTCGTCATTCACTGCCAAAGTTTACGGTGCGTAAAAGTAAAATTACAAAATGGAAAAATGAAATGTACAAGTACACAAAAAACCTACTCAATTACAGTAACGTGAGTAATCGATTACTTTCCACCAATAATATCCCTTTAAGGTACAATTATAACAGATGCAAATGTATTTCTGGTTTACCTATTCAAAATACAATTAAAAATTGCAGTAAAGATAGTAGAAAACGACTTTTCTTGTAGGTATGGACAATGATTTAGGTGTCGTGTGTGGTAAGACACGCCCCTTTGATTCGCTGATAGTCGAGCAGCTCAGCAAAGTTGAGCCAGTGGCTCCAGGTCATGCGTCCTGACGCACCGCTGGTGGAGCAGCAACGATGGGAGCCTCGCAGACGCGCTCCGAGAGCGTGTACCAGGAGCTGATGGATAAAACTGGCTGTGAGTAGATGAAACACGCTGCAGACCTTATTCTCCTAGAACGTCCGTGGTCGCTGTTTGTGTGCGCGGCGCTGATTTGAGCGCTGTCATTCCGTTTCAAGGTGCGTCTTTCTATGTGGCGCTGACAAATCTACGCTGCCAAGGAAATAAACACAACATACAAATGGAAACCCGATCATCGGACCAGATTTTTTTATAGAGTTTAGTGTTGTTTTTTTAGTGAGCAATCAACATATTAAACTATCAACCCGATGTGCTGAATAATTATAGGTTGATGTTTGTGTTGACTGTTTACCGGCAGGATTAAGGGTTTGTTGGACCAAGTTTTATCCAGTGATCATGATTTCCAGAGCGAGGATTAAAAAGTTTAATAAAGCAAAACCATCAATAAGCACAAAGACAAACCAGAAGTGTGTTGATGTTTTTGGTTGTTTTAAGTAGCAGGATTTTGTTGCGCATGCAGTGGCATGCAGAGAGAAGCTCATAGCAAAACAAAAAAAGAAAAAAGACAAACTTTATTGACACTGTGTCGGTGAGACTTTGTACTTCTGATTGCCTTCATTTCCTTAAGGTGGGGCTTCTTTTCTTTTTATCTACACTCATTTGTATGGACTCTGGTGACATTTGTTATTGTACTGACAGGTACAAACGTGTTTGTTCTCTATTTGCAATTATCAAGCTGTACTTGTTGTTAGTTACATCTGTCGATGCATAATGTAATAATGGCACCACCCACTGTAACCAACAAACTTGTTCCTGCAACCTGCAGCAGTGTGTGTGTGTGTGTGTGTGTGTGTGTCCTTCATCCAGCCACAGCTGTCTTAGCAGGTTATTGAGCAATACAAGAGGAAATACCAGACCTGTCTTGATATGGGAGCAGGTCATTAGTACACACAGCGAGTTAATGATTTAAGGAACCATTGGAAATGGCATTTAAATGGCAATCCTCCTGCTGCACAGTGTGTTTGCTTTGCCATGAGACTGATAGTTGAGCTGCACCAAAACAGTCTGGGCCACTGGCTGCATGTCACTCCCTTTATTTAAACACTGATTATGTTCACATGCATCAACAACAACCTGCTATTATTAACCTGATTCAGACAATAGTGATACCTACCTCATTATCCCAATAAGCCTATACTCAGAGTAAGCAGTCTAGTAGGGATGAGTCGATATGGTACTCAGAATCAGTCGGATATCGGACAAATAAAAATATAAAATCTGACACAATCCAAAAAGAAATCCTATAATGTATCGCATGCTGCCATATGCACAGACTGTAAAAATGTAAATGAAAACCAGCAACAACATTTTAGCTGAGTCATATTGGAGAAGAACGTTTGCAAATGTGCTGTTTTAAATGACTGTATCACACCGGTATCTGTATCAGTTACTTGGTATTGGAATCGGACACAAAAAAGTGGTATTGTGCCATCCCTGATACTTATATTAGTCCAATTTTACTTGCATTATGTATACATTTTATAATTAAGACTATAAATTAAAGATTATAATGCTGTACTCAAGTTTTCATGTCCTAATCTGACTATGATCTGTAACGTGGCATCAAGAATATGAAATGGAAGAAGACCCGTCATAAAATGCATAACGTCTTATTCAGAATAAGGTCAATGGTTGGATTTTTGTTTCTAAAGTTTAAACATAGCCAGCAGTATTCTGATTCATGTTACCATAGTCAGATTAAGACATGCAGCGTATATTATGACCATAATCACATTTTGCAGACGTGTGTATCTTTTGTGACAATGTAGAGGTAAGGCTGTGCTCTGGAACATAAATGCAATATTCTATTTGCAACTCATGTAAATATCATAACATGAGCCATGTCAGTAATCAGATTACTGGGGTCCATGTAAACATTGTCACTATCTCATCTCGTTACTATATAGATTATTATTTAGTGCTGTTTAAGGTCATGTTATTATGGTGTACTTACATTCCTTTTGCTGGTGTGTTGTTTTTTATTTTTTTTTGTTTTCAGTTTCATTGGAGCAGATCAAAAACCTGAAGAAACGATTCCTGCAGTTGAGTGGAAATGAAGAGACAATAAGGTAAAATCGTCTCAGTGGGAACAATTTTTGCCTCAGTGGTCACACACAAAAACTGAAATACTACCCACATGGAGAGTTAAGTAGAGAGCTGAGGGTATCTCTGGTATCTGGCACAGTTACAAACACACATCATACACACTGTCACTGTCAACACGCTGGCAGTAAATCACAAGCCCCGTCCCTCTAAAAGGAAACAGAGAACACATGTTGAACTCAGCTGGTATTTCTTTTTATGACAGTTTACCATGGTCAGAGATACGGATACTTCCTAAAAATAAAGTTCTGTATTATTTAAATGTGTAAAACAATATACATATATATATATATATATATATATATATATATATATATATATAGTATATATAGAGAGAGAGCTGCCACTGTACTGCAGTTTCTGTTTTATGATAATGGACTTTCTCTTGTCGCACTGCAGTAGAGAGAACTTGGACGCCATTCCGGCCCTTGCCAACAATCCCATCAGAAAGCAAATTATCGAGGCGTTCTTCGACAAAAGGTGGGTGAAGTCAAATTACAACGCTGTCTTTCACCATCTCATGTATATTCGTATGACATGTGCCATATTTTTATTCGTCTTTTAAGTGCAAAGAAGTAATAGGGTGATAGGTATCGGATCATGAAAATGGCATGGTAACATTTAGTTTAGTTTTATGGATTTGAATTGGGTTGCAGCATTCTTAAGTTTGGCAATGGCTGCAATAGAAACTGGGCAACGTCTATTTTTTACAACCATTCCTGTTTTTTTTGACAGTTCCAGGCTTATTGCCTATTGCCTCACGTCTTTCGTGATAAGATAAAGACCTAAGGCATTTCTATCTCCTTCTGCTGAGTGTCATTCTGCAGTGAGTCACCTTCACAATAACAGAATGCAATTAGCATGAGTAAATGCAGGGATTTTTCAAACTCTTAAGTGTTCAATGCTTCATTTCTGTTTGCTTATAGTTGAAGGAAAAGGTTGTCATGAAAACACCTGTGTCAGGGTGACTGATAATGCGGGTTTCATGCTTCATCCCAAACAATTGTGGTGCAGTGTGGAAAAACAAATGATCTCATATTCCATAAATAGATTAAAAACGAAGAAACTTAATGGGTGTATTGCAATGGAGAGTCAGTTGTTGACATTTTACACAACCAGCACTACCTCATGCTTTGGAAACCACAATTTGGACTTTTATAAAACAACACGTGTTATGGGTATGTGGTATTTGTTCAATGTGCATGACACTTACCAAAAGAGGAAGTGTCAAAATGTCTTCTCTTCAAGATTTTTAATTTCCATGGTGAAAATATTTGTAAAAAAAAAACAGCACATGCAGAATAACAGAGAATTAAGCTTTGGGCAATATGAATAAGTAAGGGTCTTGTTTAATAACTTAAAGTTCCTGTTCGTGTTTGTGTTTCTGTTGTTAAATATCTCTGACCTAGAGTGTGGTCAGTAACATTTTATCCAGTCAGGAGCAAATATCCATCCATCTTCTACTGCTATATGGGAGGGGGGAGGGGGGGGGGGGGGCAGCTGACATAGGGCAAAGGTGAGGTACACCCTGGAAAGGTCACCAGTCCATCACAGAGACAAACAACGATCCACTCTCATACTCACAGTCAAAATAGCGTGTCCAATTTGCCTGCTCCCCAAATTTGCATGTTTTTGGACTGTGGCAGGAAACGGAACAACCCAGAGAAAACCCACACACCCATGCACACACATGCAAACGTTCAAGCAAATATGAAGAAAAAAAAAAAACAGCCCATCCAGTTAGCTTGAGAACTTGCATTCTGAAAGTATTCATTTAAAACAAACAAAACAATCTGCAGTGGTTGACTTTTCACTGCTCTGTTCCCCAGAAACCAGCGTAGCAGTGAAGTGGGCCACCTCGAGGAGATTGGCTTTGAACAGTTCGTCATGGTCATGTCTCACTTCCGCCCTCCGGCTTTGAGGACGTCCGTGGAGGAGAGAGAAGTGATGAGAAAAGAAAAGCTCCAATGTAAGAGACTTAACTATGCTATTAAAAGCAGTCTTAGTAACAAGAGCAGGTGACTGCTCTGCAGCTGTGTCACAGTCAGGACTCCACCCAGCCAAAGATAACGCGTCACTGATGTGGATGTCAGAAATACTTTAGTAATCCCTGGGGGCAAACTGGCTGTAATGAAACCCAGTTTGCCCCCGGGGATTAATAAAGGGTTTCATTACAGTCACTCCAACTAAGAATAGAAAAATAAGAGAAATTCACAGAACTATAAAAAAAAGAGATGTATAAGAAATATTTCCATCTCTGTCACAGTAAATTAAGAAGAAACTGAACAATGTGCAGTGTGTAAACAGCTAGTCTAAAAAGTAAATAACTTTTAATTACTGGACACCACAACACCAGATTCCTCCCTGCAACATCCACTGTCCTATTGTATTCACTGTGTTGGGACCCAAATTCAGTCCCACATGTCTTTTGGACCCTCATTTTCATTTTGTTTCCCAGGAACAACAAGTGTCACTGTTTTGCACAAAACCCCAAAGCACAATGTTTCACTCACTGAACCTGTCTGGCTTCATACAAAACATTCTTCCCCTTTTTTCCCCCCCCCATTTTGGTAAAAACAAATGAATACAGGTCTTTCTACTCTCATAATGATACATTTCTACATTAAGAATCTTAATAAAAAAAAAAAAAGCTGCATGCCGTATTGAACTGGCTTACAACAGCCAATGCAAAAAACACAAGTTTTTTGACAGAATTGAATGCATTTAGTCTGACTCAGATTCTGTATGACGTGTGTATGGCACGTATGATTTAGCGTGTCCGTTACGTGGCGTGCACTCTGCTGTGTGCGAGGTGTATAACCAGGCCACGGACATTTCAGTAAAATCACATGGTGAATATTTATGAAAAGAGAAAAAAAATAAAATAAAGTGGGGAGTATTTTCATTGCTGCATGAACTCTCGTGTCAGCAGTTTACAAGATGTTTCATTGTCTTGTTGTGATTGTTAACGTTCAGCGGTGGTGAGTTGGCCTGAAGACAGCCTGCTATAAATTATTCCTGCCTCTTATCGCAGCGTCTTGACAAACATAAGCAGTCACAGCATCCGCTGGTCACAGTGAGTCGATGGCGGAGATTTCCTCCAAAAAAAACTCAGACCAGACACTGACGTCCTTTTCCTTCCTTTTTTCTCTCTCTCAGTTCTGTTCAACATGCACGACACAGACAACGATGGCGTGATCACACTGGTGGAGTACAGGAAGGTAAGACAACTGACCCATGCTGCCCTCAGAGGTTTTACATTGCACACGTTTGTAGTGAGCTTGACTGTTTGTAAAAGTATAATAACTACAGTATATATATACTTTGTGTGGGAGTGCACATGTCAAGTGTATTTTATTTTTAAATAATTATTATCCTAATCAACAGGTGTGTAATGAAGCAAGAGGGTACACAAGTTAGTCCACACCCACACAGACAGAGACAAATATTTGTGTGGGTGCGGTGTTCCTGTTGTTGTTGTTGTTGTTGTTGTTGTGGGCGCTCTTGTTATTCCACCACACTTTTAAGATGACTACACCGAATGACTATCTAAATGTAGTTAGTGGTGTTGGTGGACTGGTGACGTGGTTGTGAAATGAAGAGGTGTTGGAACAGTCTGGTTTTGTAGTTCGCTCCGATATATTTGCCTGTGCTACGTTGTGTTTGTGTCTCGGCTGTGAATATGTCATTTCGGCACATCTTTGTTTACAAAAGAAACGTCCATCCTATCTTTAAAGCTGGTTTTGATAGATCTATCACTAAGCAAGTATGTCACCTTTAAATGACTGGTTCAGAATTATTTCAAGAGTCGGGACTCTTTCATTCTACGCCTCAAATGTCTGTTCTTGATAAGATTACTAAGAGATGATGACAGTGACTTAAACCACCAGAATCAGGCCAAAGTGTAAATCAATCCAAATGACTTAAAAGACATTTGAGACCAACGACCAACAATTCAATGAGGAAACCTTTCAAATGGGAAGAATTGTAAATGTTTGCTGTGTGTTTCAGTTCAGTGAGTCCAACATGAGACTAAATAAACGTAGTCTAGAACTCTTTTTGAATGGAAATCTATAGGAAAGGAGTTACTGGTCTCAAATGCTAGTTTAGTGTCTTCTTTAAAGATCTTGTAAAGCAAATTCAGCATTTCTTGTTTGTTATGTAGAAAATAGTGGATGTAAAAACAATTTCAGTACAATTTTAAATTTAAAACTTTCTCTCCCTAAGTCTTTTTTTTTTTTTTTTTAAACACGGTGTCGATATACAAACTTTCAGTGCCTTAACTGAGGTCTCTTGTTCACTCTTGAGTCACTAATGGCAATTGAATCACCACGTTTGACTGTCTGTAATTACCATTACAGACATCTGTGACGTCATTTGGACTAGTTGTAATTCCACCGTGACTAATTGTGTCTGTGACGTCGTTCTTAGTGAAAACTACAGTTTCAGATTTCTGTCATTCAGGTTTTACTTGTCAGAGAGAAGTGTAGAACACATCCCATATGCGTCTTATTGCCTCGATTGTCTGACTGCCTTTTTTAATTTCTGAGATTGCTTTGCAGCATAGGCAGTCGGTGCCAATGCTGGAAGAACGACCTTTCCGGATAAATGAGCGTGCATTTGCTGTTGCTAAACAGCCAATAAGAGCACCCTCTTTCTCTGAACTGCCACATGATTGGTCGAAATCTCTAATCTTTGGCCAGATTTTCCCCAAGCTGAAAACAGAGCCAAGAGGTGCAGACGTCCATAAATTAACATTTACATTATGCTGCAAAGTTATTTGGCAATAAAAATATGTTGCCTACGCCAGCTCTAATGCAAACTATATGAGAAGTTTTCTATTTAAAAAAATACTGCTGAATAATGCTGAAAAAGCAACCTGTCTATCTGGCTTCTGTCATCTTCCAATTGGCCTTAAATCACCAAAACCAGTAAAGTAACTACACCTGATGAGCATGTTGTTCAGCGTCGTAGTTCACTGATTGTTCTATGTGAATAAGGCGGGTTTTTTTTTCTCACCTCTTGCTGTTACTCTGTGAAGGCTCTAATGTGCCGTTAAACTCCCGCCGCAGAGGATTAAACAGAATCTTTATCATGTCATCTAAGGTCGTGGAGGAGCTTCTTTCAAAGAGTGGAGCCATCGGGCACGAAGCTGCAAGGGCAATAGCAGACGCCGCCATGTTGGAAGTGGCGAGCACAAATGTGCCAGACATGGTGAGGGAAATTAAAACTTAGTTTATTTATATATATATGCATATAAATATATAAAAAAGTTGTATTTTGTTAATTTGTCTCTGTATCATTTCAGGCCCCAGATGATTTTTATGAAGGAATTACGTTTGAGCATTTCGAACAGGTTTGCAGTTTTCTAACTCTTCACGGGGATCAAACTAAATCGGAATATTTTGCACTTGCTACAAATGCTTCTCTCGTCTGTCTGCAGATTTTGAAGGGCCTTGAAATGGAGTCCAGGATGCACATTCGCTTTTTGGATGTAGACACCTCAACAATGCGCTGTGGGAAATCGACCTCTTGAAGGAGTTGCTCTTGTACATAATTGTCTCTGCTCCTGCTGTTTTTAGCAGAACCTCTCCAGTCCTTAAATACAAATGAAGCCAAATATGTTTTGATATGCTTTTTAGTCGGTGAATCTTTTTATACCAGCAGTATAACAGAATTGTTAACATTTGACGAGTTGGGAGTTTTTTTGTAATTCCATTTTCAGAGTGTCACAAATTTCAAATACCTTCCTGTTTTCTTTTGTCATGCTCTTGTTAGTTTCTCAGATGAGCTGATTTCTAAGGAACACACTACCTTGCTATGGTATGTAAGCAACATGTCCGAAATGTGAGGCATGACACAAACACTCATTCCCAGACTTCCTTCTGCAACTCCAGAATATTTGGAGGCTCATTTATTCCATTCCTGTAACAGTACACTGATGTTGTACCATGAAGATCCTCTACCGTCTTTGTCCAATAACAAACTTTTTACCTAAGATGAATAATTTAAGTATGTGGACAAGCTTTCTTAACATAAACTAATAAATAATTAACTTAAGATCTTGTTGAGGTGTTTTTTTTTTAATTGATGTTGTACATCAGCATTGATTAAAATCCAGGAAACCAAACCTATAATATATAGGTTTGGCTTCCTTATTAAAAATCTAGTCTACAAATATTACATTCACCAAAAAATAAAAAATAAAGAAGATACAGCTTGGATAATGAATCAAATTTACAGGTGAGACTGTTCTCAGTGAGACGGATGAGAGCCGGGCAGCCTGTCGTACGGCACTGCCAGGCCAATGTTGTAGTTGTAGCCGTACGACTCAGCGAAGTCGGACCTGCAGATGGGCAGGATGTGATCCTGTGACAGCGCGTCCTCAGAGAAGTCGTAATGGCAGATGACTCCTCTGTGTCTGAACGACAAAAACATGAATGTCAGCAACAACATTAACAGTTTATTTAACTTTCTTTTTTTTTTTTTTTGGAAACCGTTGGACGTGAATGAGCGAGCGATGGATATAACAGATAACAGAATCATGTGACATGCCACAGAAAGCAGTGGAATTTCAACTGTTTTCATGAATCAGTCAAATAAAACCTTATATTGTTACATTTAATAAAAAAAAATGATAATGATAATATGATAAAGAGTAACTAAACCCCCTGGTCTGAGGCGAACTCCACCCAATGCCTGATTTTGGAAATCTACAAAAAGTGGGCAGGGAATTATCAGTGAGTGGGGAGGGGACTGAGCATCGCAGGGGGCGTGATGATCGAGTGGCAGCAAGTGCAAATCGCGGCAGTGGCAGTTAGCTGTGGCATTTCCGGTGGCAGCTTTGAGCATTTTGAGTGAGCAGAGCTCCCAAGTCTCACGCATTCGTGTGAATCAATAAGTTCACACGATCACACATGACATTTCTCACGCTGATAAGGGATAAAAGTCACCGCACATCAATTAGTCACCGCACATCAATTAGTAACCTATGAATCGATGATGCGTCCGCCCGCTTCTGCACACCTGGAGAGCTGGAGTTGTGAGACTAGGTTTTTTTCGGGGTACTTCTCGCACGGAAAATACACTGTAAATGTTGTAAACACAACAAACGGAGCGGTATTTCTACCGACCGAATAAACTAGAACACGCTGGGCCTGCAAGGGTTCTTTCTGTGATGTAGTTAAGTAAAATACTATGTGCTGTCAACACGGGATGTTTTATTTTGAAAAGTATGTTTCATTTTCTGACTTCATCTCCCGTCCGTGCTGAATTCCGCTGAATTTATGCGGGGGTGTGGCCAGAAGACGACGGTTGGTGACGAGGCACCGGGAAAGTGACAAAGCCCGGGATGAACCAGTTTATATGAAAATTCAAATGTCACCAAATACATGATTCAAATACTTTACACTAAACTACCAACTAAGAGTTGGACCTGGATCACTGTATAACATTACTAGATAACCATAAAAAAGTGGTTTAGGGGTTTAGTTACTCTTTAAGTAATTGCTTTTGCTTTACTTTCACCTTTTTCTCAGATCAGTCATCTCCTATTCATAACAGCCTCCTTCCTGTGATCACAGCCACCACAAGACGGCATCATTTAGTGATGCTGATTATTATTATTATTATTATTACAGGATACTAAAATATTGATTTATGCACTAATGTATTCATAATCAAAAATGTACCATATGTGAAACACAGAGGTGGCTTCAGACTCAACCCTACAGCACAGTACACTGACTACCTCTGCCTCAAAGAGTTCCAGGTTAAAAAAAGAGAAAGAAAGAAGGGCGTGGGAGTGAGAGCAGTGACCTGCGGTGAGCGGTGAGGTCGTCATCTGTGATGCAGGCCCCCCGTGGTGCCTTATCGTCTGGGATGTTGGCTGTTACCAGGGTGTTGTTGTTGAAGTGTACATGCCGAACAGGATGCCTGTAAGACAGACGACAACATCTTCAGTACCAGACGTACGACATAAAGCACATTATTGCTTGTGATTTTTATTTATCGATGGAAATATGCAGCTGAGAGCCTTTTACTGGCCTGAATCTTTCTCAAAAATAAGAGTCCAAAGTTGTTGAGTTAAAATAACAAATGTCTGCAGTCTAAATCAAGACAGAAATATAAATTTGGGCTCCTATAGCAGGTCAGATTCTTTGCACAACTGGTTCTTGAAAACATTATTAAAAGTAAGCTTTTTCTTTTGTGCAGTCTGAGTGTATTTGTCTTTTTTTGTTGTTGTTGCCTCATTGGATTTATACTGACACTACTAAACTGATTTTCATTAAATTTTATGGAGTGGTGGGACAATGACCCAAGGAGGAACTCATTACATTTTGGAGCAGATCCTACTAAAGGGAGGGTTGCTTTTTTTTACACTAAAAAAATTCCTCTCTAATCATCTTTCAAATTTTGATTATAATTATGAGGTTGAATCAATAAACAGTTTCCAAAATGTGTGCACTGTGTAAGCCGCAGTTCTTAATACGCCACAGAAACCGTGCCATCTGTTTTACCTTTCTTTAATGACCATGAAATCAACCTGAATCCTATTTAATTCTGGCGATAATTTGTGAAAACTAAAAAATTTTTTTTACATTTAAAGTTGAATGTGTTTGGATAAACACCCAAATGAACTCTGACCTGAAAGGGAAACAACACAGTTAACTAAACCAGATCCGGCCTCTATTGAAAACAGCAAACGTTATTTCTTTTTCTGTCTCACCTGTTGTGCATCTCCCACAGCTTAGTGCCCATCCTCAACTCCCACACACACACCAATCCTTCGCCTCCGCCGCTCACGATCTTCCAGTCGTCCACCTGCACCGACGTCACGCCCAGGTGGTGAGCGTACAGAGACGCCACAGAGGAGCCGGTTCGAAGGTCAAACACTCTCACCCTGCGTCACAGCACACAACGACATATGCTTCCATTCATTCACATTGCTGACGATGGATTCTCTAACTTCTTTACGGTTCTTAACAGAGTGTTTATGCGACACAAACATGTGTTTCAAATGAGGCACGAGAGATGAATAATAGAGTACAATAACAACAGTGATTTCCAGTGTTATTCTGGATTTTGCTTCCTGCTGACAAGAGGCGGAGATCTCATACCAAGACGGCACCAGAGAGTCCAGTTTGTCAAAGAGTGCATTCATTTACAGACAAAAGCACATTATTCTGTGCTGGAGGAGCACCAAGAGAACTGAGAACTGAAAGACCAACGATAATTAAAGGCTGAAGCAGATGTGTCACTGAAGACTTCAGTTTCTGTGTTGTAATGTTATTTGCCCAGATTTTCTATCAAAGAAAGGCAACATTTGGTGGCACATGAGCTTAAAATAAAGACAACAAACCAAGACAGAAACAAGAAACTACAAAGCATGGAGATGGTGTGACATAGGGTTCTTTTTGAAGAGAAAATATGTAGTTGGTGTTAAATATGAAGTATTTGAACAATGAAGTCTTAGTAAAAAAAACCAGAATAATGTATAAAACCATTTTTTTAGGTATAATAAATGCTGCAATGACAACATGGTAAGATAAATACAATCTCCTGTAAATTCTGTCGAAGATAAAATCTCAAGAAAACAATAAAATATATTGAAAATGTTGTATAGATTTTGGAAAGTAAAACAAACTATGTAATCAATGTGATATTCTCTTTAAGATCATAGTTTTAAAAAGCAATTATTTTTACCTATGACATCACCCGACATTTAATGGATTATAATATATAATGATTGATTTGCTAATTACATATTTTGCATTCATGCAATTCTGTTTACTTTTGACAGCTTTCGTTCTTTAATCCTTTAAGTAAAGCACTTCACAAACGCCGCTTTGAGATAAATACTTTATGTGCTCACTGTGATTACTTTGGTCCTTTCAATCAGTAAGTCACTAGTAATTGTGTATTTATTATGTAAAAAAGCAGGATTTCTGCTTGCTGGGTCTCAGGGTTTCATGAGCAACAAAAGCCCAGGGGAGCTTCAGCTCCATCTGTTGTCACTGTGGCTTCATTGCAGCTGAAAGCATCCAGGACATGACTGTATCCAGCCTCAACCGTCCTCCAAGACTTCATTAACATAATCCAATTCACTGTGGGACCCAGATTTCATTTCCGCCTCCAGATTAATTTTTTTGAAGAATCTGAGTTAAATGGCTAAATGGGCACCGCGGACTGGTTGTGTGCAGTTAGTCTTCTCTGCTTAGTGGCATTACGTGATGGAAGCACACGTTTCAACAATAAGAGCTGAACATTACGGGGCCGACCGCAGGGAACCATAAATCTGAAGCTGGAGGCGGCAGTGAGATTTCAGTGGACAGAGTCCACTTCATTAGTCAGGAAGAGCCGAGCATTGTCTAATAAGAGAGGAGCGGAAGAGGCTCAAACAAAATGAGAGGTCTAATGTAAAACCTGGGTTTAGGTAAATTCACATGCTCCGGTTTGATATTCCAAATTAATTGATATTTTCAACATTATAACACAATTTGAATATTACAAATAAGATGCCAGCTGTTCTAGATTTAATGATGTGCAATGAATAAACCACATAAAAGGGCTGTTTCACCCATTTTTTACCCCACAAGTTTTCTATCAGATTAAGGTCCAGGGATTGGGCTGGCCACTCCATAACTTTAATTTTGTTGGTCTGGAAACAAGATGTTGCTCGCTTGCTGGTGTGTTTGGGGTCACTGTCTTGTTGAAACACCATTTCAAGGGCATTTCCTCTTCAGCATAATGCAACATGAAGTATTTTGATGTAGGCAAACTGATCCATGATCCCTGGTATGCGATAAATACTATTATACTATGGTGTCGGGCCTATATATCGCACCTTTATCGACCTTAATCCAATAGAAAACTTGTGGGGTGACTTCAAAAATGCTGTTTCTGAGGCAAAACCAAGAAATGCAGAGGATTGTGGAATGTCGTCAAATCAACCTGTTCACAGGTGCAGGAATTTAGTCGACTCCATCTGACACAAATGTATAAATATTTCAGTTTGTGAAGACAAATGCATACACTGCTATTGTTTTGAACAGCCGATTATTCATTTTTCTTCATTTTCTGTAAAGTAGTTAAAAAATTGATACATTTTTCTTCATGTGTTGATTTAGAATATAATGCGCACTGTTCCCAATGCGTCGAAATAAAAATTATAATAATTATAAGTATTTTTTGCTTTATTCACGTTTTTAAACACACTATTACGCTATTATTTTGAACACAACTGTATCTCTGGAAATTAGAAAAAAAATGGGTGAAGTGGCCCTTTATAAACAGTTAAGGTTTTTCCTTCAGGAAAGTATTGGATCAATACTTTTACATTATAATGCTGAGTGGTAAATCATGAAGACAACATGACGTTTTTAAATTTGTAGGAAAAAGGTCAAGTCGGGGCCAAGATTTAGGGAATATGGGCTTTTGTGAACTTACGTTCTGATGACTTGTGTTTTGCAACGTGGCCATCGCCGTCCAACATGTAGCATTTAGAGGGATTTATTGGTAGAAATCAAATATTCTACCCATAAGTATGTTTGTATATGTGCATAATAGCTTTGGAAAAAGAATTAAATAAAATTAAAATAAGCCTTTTATATGTACTTTAGGCCAATGCTGGTTTTGAAGCAGATACTTACTTCACAAATGAAAATCAACAACTTGGTGAAAGAGTGTTTGAATCATTTCTGTTACTGTAAATGAAGGCCGCGTAGTTCCCTGACATGCTTGAGAAAGAGAGGCATGATTGGAGGAGTCCTCAAGTTGTTACACTCTGCACTCCCGAAATTAGATGAACCTCATTATTACACACTGGACCTCTAAACCAAGAGAGGCCATAGTGGATGAAAAAGAAGTGAAGGAGTGGATCTTTCTGACAGTTGTATCATCATCTGTCTCAGTTGTATCATCATCTGACTCTAAATGGGATCACGCTGTATTGAAGAAGACATGAAACTAGTTATTGAGACCATGAACTCCTCATGAAAATGTTAACTGATGGTCACAAGTCACGTTTCAGGTACTTCTACAGTGGCTTCACTTTCTGGACCTGTGGAAACGACATCCAGGTCCATTACTATGGGTGTTACACACATTAATGTCCCCCTCTTACTGCATCAGATGTTGCTCTTTACCATTAACACTGACCTGGCCTTTTTCCACACAGCCCTTGTCAAAACCCATTTGTTCCCAGGAGCACACAAAAAAACAGAGGGACAAAACTAATTTGGACAAAAAGAAGAAATACATTAGTATTTGGCCTCAAGCCACACTGTTAGAGGGCCAAGCTCGCTGACTGTCCCTCAGTCCCCCTGCGTTCCATTTGTCCTCGACTGTGCACTGCATCAGGTGGGGCCAAAAAGGAAGAGCCAAGCTGGTGTGTGAATCTCTCTGAACACAACCACACATCTCACAGAAAGAAAAGACCACAAATAAAGCAAGAAGGAATTGGGCAAAGTACCCACCGATGCTTTGGCAAGAACTGAATACGTCATTCAAAAGCTGCTGCTGTTGAATTGTTTCTCAGAGAATGTAAAACATTTTCTTTTTGGCTTAATATTGTATCTTTGATGGAGCACTTTTTTTTTGTCTTTGTACATTTACTAGGTGTCATAACTTGTACAAAGATGGGGGGGGGGGGGATAAACAGAAACTAAACAAAATGATGTGGTTCTGTCTTTTGCTTTAAGCCAACTACTTAACAGCCAGATGGATTGGTGCTGAATAGAAACAGCGGGGGCAGCTTCGGAGGAAGGCGTGCCAGGGATTTTTCTCCTGCCAGCTTGTGCACCGCAGCACCCGCTAACAAGCGCAGAATAGATGAGAATGGCTCTTTTATGCGTCTTGTTCTCATCTGGAGAGCCAGGTCAGCGATGCAGCAAGTGTGTGCACACGCATTGATGCTTGTGTTGTCGCTGGATGAGATCAAGATGGCCAGATTTTCTTCCTCTACAACACTCCAGGTAATGAAGGTGACCGTCTTTATTTGAGAACAACACACCTCACGTCTGAGTATTTCAATGCCTCTCTCTCTCTTCTCTTTCACTTGTCGCTTTTGAAACCTTTTGTTTTTCCAAGGCAACAGACAGGCTGAGAAGTGTGAATAATGCACCGGAGCCTTTACTTTTCACACATTTTCTAAACACCTGTTTTTTCACTGAAAGTCGCCTCTGCTTTCCAACATCCTTCATCAGGTGCTACTATGAGGAAAAAAAGTTAACAGCTCTCCTCTCAGCTAAATTTTTTTTGGCCCAGCTTCAGCCAGTTTTGGATGTTTTTGGGGCATTGTGGTGAAGCAGTGATCAGCACTGGTTCCTATAAGACGATTTTTGGTTGAACTCCTGGTTGGACTCCCCTCGCTACCCTCATGTGGGTTGCAAGGGGTACTGTGCCAATCTCAGCTGACATAGGGCGATAGGCGGGATACACACTGGACAGATCACCAGTCCATCACAGGGCCACATAGAGACAAACAACCATCCACTCTCACACTCATGGTCAATTTAGAGCAACCGATTTATCTAATCCAGTCAAAATATATGCAGAGGTTAATCAAGACGCTCTAAATTGCCCGTGGGTGTAAATGTGAGAGTGAATGGTTGTTCGTATCTGCATGTTGGCCCTGAGATGGACGGGTGACCTGTCCACTGTGTACCCCACCTTTCATCCTGTGTCGGCTTGGGATTGGTTCCAGCCCTTGTATGGAGGATAAAGTGTTAGACAATGACTGGAGATTCAAAATTGATCACAGGAGTTACTGTGTGAGTGTGTCATTTTTGCTTTCAAATGACAGTGAAGGAAACACAGGAAAGAGAAAGAGAGAGAAAACTGGAATGACAGGCAATAAATAATGACTCTGAGCAGAAGTCAAACATCTGACCCACTGCTCAATCAGTCTGTGTGTGTTCTCCATGTGTGTCGTGTACCTCCTGTCCTTGTTTCCACATACAAGCAGGTGCGGAGGGCTGTTCCTCAGGTTGATGCAGCTGAAATCTCCCGGCGAGCTGCCGAGGCATGCCACAGGTTTTCTTGTCTCCAAGCTGTAGACATGGATCTGAAAAGCAAGAATCCACACAAAGATCAGTCTTCCAACTAAACACAGTGCATAACACAGGTTAAAGCTTTAGAGCACGATCAAAAATTGCCCCACAATCACCTTTACCATGCAGCAAAACCAACATAGTGTTGTAGAGGTCAGACAGCGATCTTGACGAACCACATTAGTTGATTCACCACAATCAAACTCATCACATATTCTATTTGCTGAATACTAGACAGTAGGTTAATGGCTCCGACCCCAAATATTAATAAATAATATGAACGATTATAATTTTATATTTTATTGTTGGTATGTGTGAACTGCTGTATTTCCTGTCTGCAAAATAATTTTACCCTTGGGTACCAATAAAGAAACCTTGAAGTATTTTTTTCAAGGAATTTCACGTTGTTCATAATATGTTTTATAAAAAAAAGATACTTCATTAAATTCAAATTCAGAGTTCTTGATTGTAGGTTATTTTGCTGTTATTTTACTGATCCGGGCCACATGAGATCAAATTGCACTGTATGTGGCCCCTGAACTAAAATTAGTTTGACACCCTTGATTTTACCCTTGAGTGTCCAATTAGTCTCATCCCCAAATCTGCATGTCTTTGGGGTGTGGGAGAAAACCCACGCACACACGGGGAGAACATGCAAACTCAATGCAGAAAGACCCTTGTTCCGACTGGGTTGGGAACCTGGGTCTTTTTGCAAAGGCAAGAGTGCTAACCTCTACACCAACCGTGTGGCCCCATCATTTAACTTTGTTCAGTTCACACTTTTCTTAGTCCATTATTTAAAAAAACTTAATTACAGCTTCTTAATCAAGCCAAAGTGTCACAAATGCTGTATCACATTCAGCAGGTGCAACCAACTGTAGCAGCACTGTAGAATAAATCAAACAAATGGACAATCTGGTCCGTAGCCAACGCACTTAAACCTTACATTTGAGGTTCCCCCCTGAACACGATTCACATATCCCACCTACTAATTCTCCATAACCTGCACAAAATGGCACGACACGCTGAGACAGAAGGGCAACACTGGGTGTAAGACAATAATATTGCACGGATAAATCAGATACTGCAGTGACGCAGTGCCAGTTAATTAAAAGCACTTAAGCTTATAAGCCTGGTGAGGGAGGGCAGATCAACATAAAGACAAACTTCAGCGACAGTCATGCACATTGCCGCTGGCGGCTCAATGACTGCAGTTAACTTTCTTCATGCAAGTTGAAATGATGTCATCTGGCGCTCGCCTAATTGGTCAATTAACGGCTGGTATTTTCTCATCCAAAATGAGACGGAACAAACCAAATGGCCCCGCCAAGCAAAATTTGTTTTTTTAATAATTAAATGCATAAAGAAATTAGACTGAGGGAGAGAGCAAGAGCGATTCTGAGAGACAGCCACGAAGATAAACACATTTGAAGTAAAAGGATGAGGCATGATGTAAGTCTTGAAAAGGTGCCAAAAGTTTTTATGTGTCCCTCATTTTGGCCAAGCAGAGCTTTATTTGTGTACCACCCTGGGGCAAAGCCCAAATCTCACCAGACTTTGAAATGACAGCTTGATAGGATTTGGACACAGGAAGAGAGGTGGATGGGCAGAGACAGAGGGAGGAGGAGGAGGAGGAGGACGGAGGACGGAGGGGTGTCCAGAAACGAGGTTTGGTCTGCTGCTGTCGATAAATTATTGCAAGGGAGACATTTTTATTAAATATCAACCCAATAAAGTGAATCAATGTCAGTGAGGGAAATGACAGATCTGCTTTGTGATAACATTGAGGGCTGTTTAGAGTTTTGACGAAGAATAACCATTAGCATGACGATAGAGGAGTTGTTAGGTTAATGCACTTGCTGGAGGCTCGTGAAGCTTGCAGACAAAGGAAACTGTAATGGTGGCTTGCACTGGGATGTTAATGTAATTACCGCCTTTGCTTTTTAAAGACAAAGCATTTGGCAATTACTGCAGCACTTAAAAGGAAACCTTTTATGTGGCCGTTGTCTGGATTGTTGAAAACATTTGGCAAAAGTGCAAATTTCAACCTTTATTGTTTAATATTTATGGCCATGGAGAGAGAAGTGTCTCCTTGATTTAACTACAACCACAGACTTTGCCAATTAAGGGTCTGTAAGTCCATAAGAGCGCGCAAGAGCAGGCTACACTCTGAAAACATGAAATCAATACACCCCACCCCATTTTGTCAGCCCTTATCTTTAAGCTTCATCCTCAACGAACTGGAAGTCATTGTCTGTAACTAGAAATCTTTGCAGCGCTTTCCATTTTTCCGTGGCTCGCCCACTATCTTCTGGCTATCATCTCTGCTTCTGTGGTGTCCACCTCTCTGGCTTGTTGTGCAGCTTAATCACGCACTGCAAGAGCACGGACAGGGTGCTCACAGAGAGACAGGTCGGTGAGCAACAGACAGGTGCGCCAGCCACTCATTCCAGCAAAAGCTGCTGTACTGTTGGCTCTCAGTGGCCGCACACCCACATCTAAACAAATATGTATTTCAGACCAACATTTGGTTCAGAAACCATGTGGGTAAACAGAGATTAGAATAGTGGACCAGACACAGAGTAACGGCAGGTTTGTGGCTTCATGTCATTCGGTTTTTCCAGCTCATTTCACAAGACTGAGCACATCTGTGCAGATTCTTCTTCATTTTCAGAGAGAATATTCTCACACCTGTAATTCCACAGCTCATTTGGGTTGAGGTTTGTGAAAAAAAGAGTGTATCGAAATTTTAGAACAATTGCACATCTGTAAATGTACAGTATGTAGGCTGCTGTGTTAGTGTCAGGTTTTTTTTTATATAACTATCAGCATCAACTGCTAACACTTAATAAGGACTCATAAGGATTATTGTACTCACACTCCAATCTGTGTTAAGCCATTAGCCGACTCCGAGTCCTGATCCTAATCTGTGACAGTAGTTGCAGTCATACTTTTAGTAACAGTATGTCACATAAATGCATAAGTAAGACATTAAATCATTCATTAAGACTTTAATCCAATCATCCAGCCCTGTGTGGGCTATACATCCACCACCGTGCATGGACAGTCTGACAGATGCCAGTTTGTGTCGAGCGCCCAGCCTCGAGCTGGGTGAATGCCTGGGTACCTCCCAGTCCACTGGCAAAAGGAAGGCGAGTAGTAATGAGGATCTGGAGACTGGCTTCAAACACACACACACACACACATACCCACTATGATGACAGCTACAAGACAAAGCCACAAGCTGTGATAATGCTGGCCAGGGTATGAAGCAACATTCCTACTTTAAACTGCGAGATTTTGAAACAAAACTGCGGCAAAGTCAGTGCGAATCACGTGACAATGTGGTTGGGTTCATCTCATTCAAAACGCTGGAAATTATTATCACTCCTCTGTGAGGGAAGGAGGTGTGAAATGACTTCCTTGGATGTCACCTCCATGCATTTTGACAGATTTTAATGAAGCATATGTTTTCTTACTAAAGGCCACATTAAAAAAATGTCTGGCATCACCAACCGCTGCAGCTGTTCATTCCCTGTTTTTGTTGCACTTCAACGCGTGTAAAGCGTGACAGACAGGCTAATTAAATTTGTAAAATATTTTAATTAGCATGAGAGGCTTTTTGATCAAAAGTTGATGTGGTTTATATGAGAGATTGGGTTTATGTCACCATGGAAACAAGAAAGTTTCAAAAACGTGCTCAGGAAACTTGATTTGCACACTTGAAAAAGACAGGCAACTCTAGGTGCTTCACTCTCAACAGCATTGAGACAATATTTATAAGCAACACGAGATTAAATCAAAAAGTTTTAAGATAAACTTAAGTGAGTTTTATATCTAAATGAATACAAATATGCATTAATCCAATATATGAAGTCAAATAAAACAACTCAAAAACCAGAATTGTTTGATATTGTTATTATTATTGTGAGTCTTCTCACTGTGTACCAGCAGTTTTGCTTGATAAGTGCAGGCCACTTCATCTTTCATTGCTACTCTTGCCTTCGTCCACTATGTGGTGCTTTGACTCTGCTAATGTCTATGTGAGCTGTGCTGCAGTAGTGATGTCAGTGTAGCAGCTTTGGCAATGACCTGTAACTCACAAACAAAGACAGCCGCTCACACCAACAGACGAGTGCTTTGTGGCTGCTGCTGCTGCTGCAGAGCCGCTCGAACACATGAGCAAACGCAGTGGTTGCCTGGGGCCTCAGACGGGGGGCTTCATATACTTGATATTTATGTTTTTTTCTTGTCGAATTTCTTGAGTATGTAGGGCTGATAAATAAATACTTAATTTCTATTCATATGTTTTTGTTTTATTAATAGATTCATCATTTTGCATCATAAATATGCTTATATTGTGAACTATTTATTCTTCCATATCAAAACAAACACTTTTATTTTGAAATTATGAGAAATGTCATCATACATTTTTTTTATTCTGATGTCTTTTTCACAAAAAGTTGGGACTTTTTTCCCACATGACCGGCCCCCTACTGACCAAACTAGACACTCCCAGATCCCCCAGGTCATGGTTACAGTCTAAGGAAAATATTTATTAGATTTCTAATAAGTCGGACACAGGAGTCGGACACAGGTTTTTTGTTTTTTTTAAAACCTTGTATAATAGCACTGTAAAACTGATTGGCCTTGGTGGACGTCTGTGCTCTTCCAGCACTTTCTCTTTTTTAAATTCCCTTTTGGGCCCCACAGAGGCGCAGGATGGCTATTACCACCTGTACAGTCTTAACAGCCTCTAGCATGGACACAGCTATAGTTTGAAGCAACTTACTCCAGCATCTATTAACATACACAAAAAAAGACCTTACCATGACAAGCATATTGACGGCTACATATTTGCCTCCTGATCCCCAAAGAATAGTTGGTCTCATGGCTCTATGTGCTCTCTAAGCTAAGACTTAAGAGTTAATTAGGTGCACGGGTCCGTAGAAACACAATATTATTAGAAACAAACAGATGTAGCTCAGGGATCAAGGCTTTATTAAAGGACACTTTAGGCTGTAGTAATTAGGATCGGGGCCCAAGACGAGCTCGTTGCTGTTTAAGCTGACTTTTTCTACTATGAACAAATCCCCTGCGGGTATATCACATTATTTTCTATCGGGAACACAAGGGGTCTAAGGGGACGCAGAATAATGCCCCGAGACACAGTTAACATGAAATGAAGAACAATCCTTGTTTGCGGTGCATCAAAGATTCACATCAGTTTAAAGAGTGATTTAGTTTAGCTGCAAAGACACCTTGATACAGTTCTGTCAATTAGCATTTAAACAGCAGGTTTTTTAGTTTATACAAGACTGTTACAATACTTTGTGCTGGCGATGTGTCCAGATTGTGCTCATAAATATGAAATGTATCTGTCAATGTCACTACAGTTCCGAAACCCTATCTCAGATGTCACTGCCGTTCTTTTAGGGCAGTTAACATGTATATGTGTTATTGTTCGTTTGTCTTTTCAACTACTTTGCCAAAGCCAAATTGGCACTTTTGTGGATTATACAGATATTTATTGTTGTTATTAAGATATTTTATGCTAATTGACAAAAAAACACAATGCAACAACATTTCACAGAAGCTACAGATACAGTGAACCTACCTTGTTACCTCCGTCGTGCATTGCCCAGCCTGCACTCTTTACCCCAAGAGCAACGTGCGAGTTGGAAGAATCCAGACAAGTAACAGGATGGCCGTAGACAGAGTGGAGCATCCCTGGTTCATCTTCTCGAGGGTCCAGCAGGAGCACGGCGTCTCCTGCTGCCACAGCCACCAGCGGGCACTGCTGTCCCCTACCTGGCACCAACACCAGGCTCTCTACCTGTCACACAGACAGAATAGACTTGACAGTTCACTTCAAACTGCAGTAATATTAACAGCCCTCTCAACAATTAAATGAAATGTAATTATTTGATCCATATGTGCTGGAGAATACCTTGTATGGATTGAACTCATTTAATTTCTAGTTGCTCATAATTCAAATATTTGCTCATTTGCTACATGTTCATGACCTCCACAAATCCAAACATGACATCTTAAATTTTAAATGTGTCAACATCAGTGCAAAACACATAAATATTGAAGAAAAAAATGATGTACTTTACATCCAACTATAGCAGAAAACACTCATCTTTGACATGAGACCAATGAACTTCTGCTACATACAATAAAGAATGAACTTCGAATCAAATCATCATTATCATCCACACCGTCCGTATGGACAACTTCATACACATTCGTCTGGCCGACTCACAGTCTTGGGTAGCTGAGTCTGGTAAAGTGTCCTCCAGTAGCCACGATCATCGGCACAGTCGAGGCGAATGTCAGGCCCAGTGGCAGCACACAGCACGGGACTGTCGGGGCTCAGGGCAAAGGCCTGGATCCTTCCTGGTATCTGGTAGTGGTGGATGGGCTCCCCACCTGTCTCTGTGCTCCACAGGTCCACACAGCCTGCACCAAGAAGCACAGTGAAATACAGTCTAAGTGCATGCACATCAAAGGCAATATTGACAATAATTTCCACAGTATGTATTAAATCAGATTATTATTGATATGAAATGACCATTTATTTGTTATTCATGCCCTGCTCGACCCACTGTTTTGATAGTCAGCGATTGTATTTAGTTTGTATAGATCTAACGTCCAAGAAGATATGATACGATAAACGATATTAGCCACTACATGACGACACAAACCATCATCATAAGCTGCTGCAGCCACTGTGCTGTTGACTTGGACGTGACAAGCATGTGGTCTGGGGTCCATGTTTGCTGATAGGCCGTTGGGCTTTAGGTACGAAGCTTTTGCGTCCCAGTGCAGTGTATCCCACAGCCTCACATCACCAGAGGTGTACCTAAGAGACAAAAAAATAAACATTACCAAACAAACATATCTTTAGGTTCCTACACAAATCTCCAATGAGTATTAAGAGAATTTTCCACCGCAGACAGATGACGTCATTCTTTCACCAATGAATCATTTCCTTTCTCACACCAACGTCCTTTGCCCACTCTGACTTCTAGTCATTTTCTATTCTAACATGGTTTGTTACACTATGTGTGGAGGATGACAAAACATAGCTGCTAATTTAACCCCACACTATTAAACCGCAGGGATCATAAGGTAGCAGATTTACAATAATATAGAGCAGAAAGGGAATGACCTAAAAATGTTAGGTTTAGTTTTATAAATCAATTTTGAATCTCACATAATGATGGGAGTTTTTCTCAAACTTATTTAAATGTCAGTTAATTGACATTAAAGACATTTTAGGTCCCTCATCAAGGGTTTAGAAAACAGAAATGTGTTTTTAGAAACAAAACAATTCATGGCTAATCTGGCCTCTGACTTTTCTTGCCTTCAATTTAACACTGTGACATTAAACAAGCCCTTTCAGCACCTGAAGTAAAACCAAAAAAACGTCTGCAGGGTCAACGTAAACAGTTAACTTGCTGTGCAATCCATTGACCATAAAATACAGAATGCAGTGACTTTTTTGATCCAGACTGTGACATTCTGCTGTTCTTGAACACTTCATCCAGTGTTAGTGATGAAAACTGTGCCCACACAGAACAACAAAGTTAACCTGTGGCCCTCCATGGGCTTTTGCTCCATCGTGTTCCGTTTCTCCTCCTCTGATTTGTTCTTAACTGGAGTCAATGAGTTCTCACAGTGGGAGACGACAAACTGCCAGCGTTGCCACCTCCACAGATACCATCATGTCTGAGCAAGTATCCGCCTCTCACAGCGTGAGTGTTTGACACACTGACAGAGTGTGTGACAGAGCGTGTGCACCCGTGTGTGTGTGCAGTTGGCGTTTTAGTGTTTGGCAGGAAGTTAACAATAGGAGAACACACTTTCATCTAATTAGTGCGTGACCTCAATGCCAATAATCAACAGGGTGATGATGAAAACTTTAATGTGCAGGAAACTTTGTGCACAGATTACCTTAAACTTCACACATAACTTGTCATCAAGGGTCAACTACAAATGTCTTCTGTTTGAGCCTTGATGATTAAGACAACATTGATTATTGTCTAGTTAAAGCTAGGCTCTAGAAAGTATGAGAAAGCTTGCAATATAGCAGGCTACACTTTGACAAAATGCATCCAATAAATCGCACACAATAGCACATTGTGAAGACAGGGTGCTGGGTGTTGGGTGTTTTACAAATGAAAAAAGTACTTGGACTGATTTAGGAAATGTAGAAAAAGTGTGTATTGCTGTGTTCACAAACTGTTTTGGAACTGCATGTCCTACAGCTGCTAACTCGAAATAAATAATCTCCAGTGAGACAGAGCAGAGGACTGATGGGAATCTAATCACATCACTCCGTGGAGATGCTGCACATCTCCATGTGGGCAGTCAACAAGGCTCCTGTGGGTCCACACAATCTATCATTGTGTCTGCCCGGCTCATTCAGTTGCACATTTAGTTTGAAGAAACAGCTGTTTGAATACTTTTCCAAATATTTGTAATAATGCTGGAATTTACAGAATTTATTTTTTTTTGCAAACTTAATCTTTGTATTGTGCAAGGAAAAATTGCAATTAAGGGGGGGGTGGATGTTATTTTCTTTTCACTTTTCCTTTAATAATATGGGTTTTTCAAAAATCATCATGAAAAGAAAATTTGTCATATGCGTACAACTGGTGCAGAATATGATAATGGCTGTGATTTTGCGGTGTGGTTATTGTCTGTTATGTTCATCAGAAACACATGTTTTTGTGCTGGCACAACATGTAAAAAAAGAACACTTTGATCATCGGTCAGTATTAAACTGTATCACTGAGAAGACATTTAAGGTTGATATAGCTAGATTTTTGAACATACAACCATAAGAGAAAAAGACAGAAAAACAAGGCAGATGAATTAAGAATAACCTGGGTCCTTGTAACTCACCCAGCCAAGACAAAGTGGTCAAAAGAGCTGACATCACACAGCACCTTCCCCAGCTCGTACTGCAGCTGGCTGATGGATCCAACACGATTCTAGACAAAGAATGTTACTTAGCATTAAGATAATATTAATATCATGAGCAGTAAATGTTTTGTCTCTTGTCTGCAGAAGAGGTTGATTTACAAAAATCTCACTTCTACCAAATGAAAACCATGTTTATTGTGTTGCGAATTGTGCTTTAATATTACCACACAAACGTATGGACAGGAATTACTGTGGGTCATAAAGTGACTGATTCAGTGGAGCAGAAAACCTGTTGCCCACCTTCCAGTTGGACCGCACAGTTTTGGCTGAGTTCCTGCAATCTCGCAGCGTGCTCTTCCAGCAGGGGGAGTCGGACACACTGGCATCCTGGAGATAACCCTCCCTTGAGCAAATCTTGAACCACAGAACACAATCTTCTGCTAGGACTCTCCATGCTCTGCTCACCTGGGAAGACATCGGGCAGTGTAACCGTGGATTGAGTCAGCATACATTACATGCTTGCATCACTTAATTTGTTAGTGCTTAATAAGCCCGGCCAGCAGCCAAACGGACTGTGCACAGCATGCTGTGGAACTGCCACACATAATGTAATTTACCAATCTATACTGAATTACGTCACATGAAGTATTTAAGCTGCCCTGAGCAATGCTGCATGTATGGGACAGTGCAAGATTACTGGATATTTACTGTGAAGAGCTCAGTCTGCTCAATCTGTGTCATTTTACTTATGATAAGAAATATGCTGCTTTTTGTGGTCTTATTTCTAATATTATATATAAAAAAAAAATGTTTTGGTCATTGTCTCATAATCATAACCACAAAATAAGCCAGACATAAACTTGACCAATTATTCTAAAATGTGACTTGTTCTAATCAGATTTCTAGAAATGTTTTGTTTTGTCCACAGGGAGGTTTCATGTATTTGATGCTAGATGTTCGATTTTGTTTGTTCATACTACATTTAAGTTTTGTGTTCTATCTTTTTTTGCATAGTCTTGTAGAATACTTGCTTTGTTTGTATTCAATTTGATTCATTTATTTTTATCCTGAGCCTGTTTTAGCCTTATTTTCTTGTTCCTATATTTTTCACGCACAAAAACACCAAAGCAAATTCCTTTCATTTAAAATATACTTGACAAAAAACCAGATAGTGTGTAGTCTGTCTGTCTGTCTGCCTGTCTGCCTGTCAGCCAATTATTCAAAAATGAAGTCCCAAATTATAAACGTATATATTTAAGAGATTGATGAACAGGTACAATTTGGTGCAGATGCAGATAATGATCTGTGTCTCTTGGTAATGACAGTGGTTTGCACTTTCAGTGCACTTTAACTGTCATTATCCCTGAGATTTATTTTGACACTTCATTGGGTGCAGATTGATATGGTCCAAGCCTTTTATATGAATATCGTCACAAAATAATCTAACTACATAGCTGTTCATTCAGTGTGAGGCTCACTCTTTTGTCTGCTACTCCTTCATTATCTTCTTGAGAATAGTTATATCACAGCAGCTCACCTGTGCACATCGGCCCAGCTCAGTGCAGTCCAGATACTGGAAAATCTTTAAGGCTAACTCGTACGGTAGCTCGATATCAAAGAAAGGAATGTCGTTGACTTCATTCTGCAGAGGAAAGAAATGCAAAAAAATTAAACCAACCATGACCATAATGTTTTAATGTTGTGGCTGATCACTGTAAACCTCATGTGGCCATTTTATTTATCGGTCCAAAATTGTTGTTTTTGTGGCAAAGTACATGGTTCATAGTATGATGCTGCAATGCCTCGTTTTTTAATGAAGTAATTACACAGACTGGTCATTTTTGTCCTTTTTGAAGGCTCACATTTGTGCTATTTTAAGGAGGACCTATTAATTTTGGCCCGGCATTTTATCATATTTTCTTACGCCACTAGCTCAACACTAAATAGTCAAAGCACTTTGAAATCAACTTTAAAAACACCTTGTACTGATTATTTTTATTTTATTATTAGCAGGGGCAGCTAAATGTAGCAATTACCTTTAAAGAAATTCTATTGTACACGTTATTTACCACTGTCCCATTCAAAAATATGAAAGGAAAATTATCGATACTATAGAATCCTAATAACCGAACCGAAATAAATCAGAACCACAATATGAACTGAATTGAAAACTATCATGATACAGATGCATCATGACAAAATGTTTAGTTTTTTCTTTGAATGCACATATATGAACTGGATTTTTGACTTACCTGTTATTTTTTTATTTCTACTTAAATACACTGACCAGTCATAACATTAAAACCGATACTGGTGAACCATTATTATTTCATCATCATCATCATACCAGATCCTGAATGAGCTGATCCACCAGCTCTTCTTCTTTCTTGACCTTTCCCTGAGGCTGCTGTTGTAAGGAGGCGTAGCACACATTGGTCCTGGAGTGATACTGTCTCTTCCTTTTTGTTCTCTCCTCCTCAATCCTGTCCAATAAAGGACTGGTCCTCCCGTCCAGCAAACTGCGGGCAATGGACACATACTCAGGCTGATCCTGTGAATCTGCCGCAGCTTCTTCTTCTTCTCCTCTGCCACCAACGCTCCCCCCTTCCTCCTCATTGCAGCCGCTCTCTTCTGGAACCGAAGGACTGCCGGTATTGTTGAGATCTTTAAAATCTTCAAAATACCTATTTTTTAAGTCTTTCTTGTCACACTGACCAGAGGTATCCCCAGAGGGTGCAGCAACAAGTCGTTGCTCCCCCTTACTCGTTAACTCTTGTTTCCAACTCTCCCTGAACGCAGCAAGTTCGTCCCCCGCCATACTTATCAACCATCGTTCACGAAATAAAACGTTACATTAGAAAATTGTGTCCTGTAAATCGCAATTCAAATAAAGTCACAAAACATAAACCGACGCCATGGTCGCAAAACAAGCTAGTGTCCGTCTTTGTAAACAGTCCGAAGAGGGACAGTGCGCCGCGTGACCTCAGTTCCGCTACTTTTTTATTCCGCAGTTTTATTATAGGCTGCGGGACACGTTGACAGTATGTATTGCCACAGCTGGTGACTACTACGAATATAAATGCAAATGTGTAATATTTCATGCAACGGGGCGGTTACATTGACGGACAAAGACAAAAGACAATGTCCCAGCTCGACATATAACAAAGGACTGCTCAGATCAAACCAGACAGGAGAGGTAGCCACTCTCTTTGGGGAAAGGATGATGTAAACCCCACGTCACGTGACAATGTAATGAATAATACAGCAGGGAGAGGTAGAGAAAAAAGGAGAGAAGGGGGGGCACAAACACACTTCATGTTAGCTGGAATAGAAGAAAGGAGGGTCATATCGCCTTTATAAAACATTTATAGAGAGGAGACTGGTTGTTCTGCCGGAGAGGATGTGCTGGCTGCCTATAGACCAGCCTTTGCTAGCGCCCGGAGACTCCACCGGCATCGGCCGCAGACCCTCGCCGTGCTCGCTGGCGCAGCTGCTCGCGTCGCGGCTGCGGAGGATCGGGGACCAGCTGGAGAGGAGCTGGGCGGCGGGGGACGCCGACGGCAGCTGCTGCAGCTGCGGGGACAGATGCACGACGGCGGGGGTGGAGGTGGAGGTGGTAGCCGGGCCGCGCGGACACTTGAGGGGCTTTCTGTTCACCGTTATACGCTTCACCGTGCGCGTGCTGTTCGTCGCGGGACAACACCTGTAGGGCGCGAGGCGGCGACACCAGCAACAGGTGCGTTAAAAGTCACATCACGTCACCTGAAACTGAGACATGTTAAGTAGCAGAAGAGTCCACAAAAAATATAAACTCAACAACTATTAGTGACAAAAAACGCCATAAACACTCATATTTCAATATAAATTTGTAAAATTCTTAACTGGTGTTATTTCAACGACTTCTGTCTGCGAGAAATCTCTTGTGCTGGTGCAACTCAATTGTTAAATAGATTTTAAATGCCTGTTAATGAACTCAGTTGTTTTTTTTGTAATTTATGTTTTGTTTATTTTATTATGTGTTGCCAAAGTCAATTTCCACATTGTAGACAATACAAGTTAACTTATCCCAACCTAGACATACATACATTCTTTTTTATTTCACATATATCCAACCAGCAGGCCAACCATGATTATCTACAAAAAGTCCTTTAAATGATGTGATTGATATATGTTTTGATTACAGACAAGGAATCATAAGTGAGTTGTATTGTTAATGAACATAAACTAACATGCAAATTAAATTGAATTCAACTTTAATGCATGTTCCATGATCAAAGGTATTTGCTATGTCAAGGAACTACACACAGTAAGGCCTAGACCTGAAGAATAGTGAATGTTTTAATTTTCCAATTTAAATCAATGCTTGTAAAGCTAATGTTGTTATCCCTGACCAGATTTCTGTTGAGTTGATGTTGTGTGTTTAGATCATGTTTACAGATGCTTTGTAACACTGAAGTCCATGTATTGTGTATTATATAGATGGTGCCTTTGGGACCATGCAGGACGAATGGGCTCATATCATTTGCACTAAAAGCAAGAGGATGCTGGAGAGTCGGAGGAATGCGGTCGAGGAAAAGTTGCCGTGCATCAGTCGGAGGAAGCAGGGTTTAGTGTGTGTTGCAGCATTGGAACTGTGCTTCTGACAGAACTCCATGTGTCATGAAGACTTTCCTCAGGCCCAGTGCGGATGATGCACTGGGGGTTTGATAATGAGCTGACACGCAGCTCCCATGTGCCCAGTGCTGCAGCCAGTCAGTCAGTGTGTATGTCCCTACCCCTGCGTGACTCTCCAATTCTGTCATCCTGGTTACAAAACAGTGATGTAATCTTCCCCTGGTACAATGGAGGGAAAAGCTTACTAATGTGACTGCTGTGAATGTTCACCTCCCACAGTGAAATGGGAGTTAAATACTGATCAGCCCTTCATGTTGTATCCAAACTGAGTGCAGTAATCGTAAAAAATACACAGAAACAGACCTGTTTTAAGCTTCACCATCTTTACATAAGCTATACTGTAAGTGTAACTGTAAATAATGAGAGGATGAATGTTTTTTTTTTAAAACATATATATATATAGATGTTTTCTACAGTGTCTAGATGATGTTTACACTCTTCTTTAGCGTTATCTGTTGGGGGCAGTGTTAAATGGCTTTTTTAAATTCATAAACATAATACAGGACCTGTGCATTGGATGCTCTGCTGTTAAAGCTGTCTGTGATTCCTGGAAGTAAGCTTTCTTATAGAACATGTCATGTGATCACTTTTACTGAAACTGTCTTTTATAAAGTGTGTGCTATTTATACTTCCTACATATTTCTTAAGGATTTTTAAATGAATAAAAATGTTTCCGAAATACATCCTCTGCTTGTGTTATTGCAATTAGACGAGACGTACCATTGATACATTGAGTGAATTTGCTTTAATCAAAACAATATAATAATACAACAGTATTAATATTCATAGAGAATAACAACGAAATGGGATTTGCAAACAATCCAAGATCAGATCAGACAAACGTGTGCATTGTTCTGTTTATAGTTTAAATAATTAAAAATCACACACCAACTACACACTCAATACTCAATATCCAAATAAAAGAAAATGATATGCTTTAACCAACAAGCAAACAACAAATCCATGATCTACCTTTGAATAAAAATGAACCTTTAAACTAAAATGAGATAAAAAGCAGTAACACAGACGCTATATACAGTACACACTAAATGAAGAGCACCTACACCTGTGTGACAACTATTTACATTTACAACATTAAATCAAAGGAACATTCTGTTATCATGTGCTAATGTGAAATAAATGTCAACATGTACACAAAAAAGGAATATGCCCATTAAAGTATGACAACAGTATTTATGATTTATATTTTTGCTGGTGGCCTCGACCAGAAGCTTTATGCTATTTCTTTTCAGATGTGATTTTTAAATATGTTCTGTTATTAGTCGCAGGTGTTTCTGCAATTATCTTGAGTTAAATATTTACCTCACTCAGCACAGTCGCATGTTAGTGCATGCATATCTTGTGTTGCCGTCGCTTAATATATCTGAAAGTGAGCTGACGTGGTGCCGTCCTTCCAGCATCGCAGGGTCTCAACGACTGTAGAGCGACACAGCGGACACGTTCTCTCCCGGTCGAACCACAAGCACAAGCACTCCTCGCAGAACACGTGCTGCACAGGGAAAAAACAAACAACAACGTAGCACTACAAAACCTCTAAATGACTCTTATTCTTCAAACTCGATTGTTTTTATAGCCTTGAGTGTTATTTAGAGATTATTAGTGACAGTTCCATATCCACTTTACAGGAGTGATTCTCTTGTCTTGTAAGAACTGCTCAGTAGCTGATACTGACCTTAGGGCTCACCTAATTCAATCCGTTTAAGTGTAAGCTATGTTTGCCACTTTACTCAACAGGAAAGTAAAGTCTGTGTCTACAAGTCTTTGTATAACATTTATTCCCCTGCACCAGAGTACATTGACAAAACAGTTATACATTTATTTTATTCCAAACAGAACACAGGAGTTGTTGGTCTGCTCCTTTCCTCCATCATCAAATTCAGTTGTGTTATTCTATGACTTGAAGCTTTTGTTTGGTTTTACAAAACAGACAACTCCCAAATCCTGTGTGCGGATAGTGAAGTTTTCATCAACTCCTCACCTTGTTTCAGTGATACTAAAAGTAATTCCGAGTGTGTCAGTGCACTGGTAAAGTATAGGTACACCCAGCATCACTGATGATGAGTGTGGTTAGAGGTCCAACAAAGTCAAAAGAGTAAAAAAACTACTTTTTGACATTCTTTCTTCTCAGAGTTACATTTGTTACTTCTAACCCATAACCTTCCTGGGAAGAGTGCACTTACTCCTTACCTGACAGAGAAGAGCAACGGGATCTCTGAAATCAGTCTGACAAATAGCACAGAGGTCACCTGCCTCGCCACACTGCTGACTGCTGGCCCTCACTCCGTAGCTCTGGGAGAGAGAAGAGAAAGCCAGTTTTGAGTTTTCTCAGTGTGAAAAATGCAAACTCTGCATATCTGTGTGTGTTTACTTATAATGTGGAAAAAGTCTAACACCCAACCTGGGACCTGCAAAGCACAGAAAAGGCCTTGCAAATGGCCGACACACGTCCACAGATGTCGAAGGACTGCAAAACAACAAAGACGAAGCACAACTTTCTTAAGAATTGAACTTTCGATCAACCGCACTGATTCACATTAGACATGTACTCACTATACTCACTATAATGTTGGCAAACAGCTCATCACACACAGGAAGCTATCCACCCCGTTCAGCTGAATCACTGGACTACAGTTGTCCTCAAGAGTCAAATTTAGTGCAGTTCCACTTAGTTTCGCAAGCAATACTGGAACTGATTCTCCACTTCAGCTGTTTTTTTTTTTATGTCAATAAGTCACTGACTTTGTTGTGACCCGACTGTGATTTCCCAGAGTACTTCAAGCGTCACCTTCCACGCTGTTGGCTCATTTCACCATTTTACTTGTGCCATTGACCTTTATGACACCTGATCACTTGCTGTGTTTGCAATCCAGGACCAAACTTATTTTCTTCAATCCAGGATAAGAAATAACAGTATTGTCCCAGAGTAACTCAAACATTAGACTAGAAACTTAATGATGGTATGGCGATCACTAGTAATTGAATATGCAACCTCTTCAAAGTTTAATGTAATATAAAGTTCTTAACACAAATACATTATTAATGTCTTTTTGCCACGTTTCGCATGTAGGCATTACACCAGGTATAAGCAACAGTAACAGAAAAGTCCTCAGGAAAAGATTGTTTTGCTGCCACGGAGTGATTACCTTGCAGAGGCTGTAGATGATGATGAGTGTAGCCCCTAGGAAGTAACTGTTTGAGGGGTCTTCTCCCATGATGTACTTGTACCACAGCTGGATGGGCACCAGGGCCCTAAACAGCTGGCTCAGGTCCTCAATCAGCAGGTAGAATTTACCCTGCACAAAGTTAGAAATTGAGCCTCTTTAGATGCTTTTTAATCAAACTTTGAGTCCATATGCAGATGGCAGTTCTGTGAATGTGTCCACATATTTTCCCATCGACAATGACACCATTTTTGAAAAAGGAACAAAACAAAACGGAGGCACTTATATTCGGTTTCAATGAAAATAAACAAAATAAAGACAATATGTGCTCTTTTTCCTTGATGTACTCACTAACTGTCCAGAAAGCAAGAGAAAAAAAGGCTGAACAGCTTCGGGGTACTCTTCTATCTAGTCAAGAGCAGTGCAGTATTAAAAGCTTAAAACAGCATGCCTCCAGCCCAAACATGGCTGCCATCCAGAGCTCCACAGTTTCACAGCAGTGCAGGCAATTTCCCCATTCTGCTAGGGAAACTGGCAGCAGCTCTTTCCACCTGCTACCCTGTATCCACATTAAACCCAGCCCTGCAGGGGCTCACTTGCTGCCTATAAGAGACCCTCCCCTCCCATCCCTAATCACAGACAAGAAATGAACTTGTGTCTATGTCCCACACTGCCACAAAGTGTGCTAAGTGATTTGGGATGGTTAAAAACAGAGGTGACCAAAATGAAGGCAAACTTGATTCCCTGTCGGCCTCGTAGCATCCCAGCTTGGATAATGACTTCCCGGATGGTAGCTGACAAAGATTGATGACTGTGGGTAAAGAGCCACGAGCAGCCAGGTTGGTAAGCGATGGAAGACCTCTGCTCGTGGCTAATTCATCTCCCTTATTGTCCCCACAGCCTTGTATCCCACAGTGCCCATCACGCCTACGCACAAACTGTCAAATCTAAAGCTTGGACACAAGCCAAGGAGTTTGACTAAGCTTCACTGCAGGCGATGTTTGAGTACTTTCCTACTTATTTGACTTCATTACTTTGTCTAAATACGTTATCTATTCCACCACTGTACACTCAAACACATGCAGTAGTATCACCACCTTTGCATTTGCATCTGTATATTTATTATTTACTTTGGGGTTGGTTGGGGGACATAACTGTATTTAACATCCTTGGCTATGTTGTCCCTTTGTGTCCCTAATGAAACAGTTACCATTTCAGTTGGTTTCTTTATACGTTTGGCAATGGTGAACACATTTCTTCTTCTATTGTTTCCAAAGCCCAAGTTTAAAGTTTGTACTTTAGGGCTGAAACAGCAACAGTTACAAGTGAATAGAGTTTTGAAAGTGTGTGGCATGAAAAAAAAAACAAATTATCTGAGACGAAACCAGTGAATATGCAATATTAAATAATGTAAACTTAGACTCTTAATGTTTCAAATACACAATATAATAAATATATTGAGGGAAAAAAAATTCATGCAACATTTAAGCGAGCAGAGCCAGAGATCGAACCCTCAACTTTCTGGGTGAAATATGACCCACTCTAGCTCTGATACAGAATATTATATTTTCCTTTTTGAGGCAAACATGACAGACAGTCATCCATCCATTCATGATCATATGAACATACAACAAAACTCAGCATGCTAATTTACTGTGGTATCACCACACCTCCAACTAGGAATTGGTGCACAACAATTTCCTTAAACAACCCAAATTCAACATTTACGTATTAAGACCCCAAATACTGTGATTTGAAGCATGGAGTGATTTCAACTTGCACATTCTGCAAAAAACGAAACCCACTCTTTTTTTTTTTTTTAAATAGATTTTTTTTTGTTTACCCGACTTGTGCTGGGCTGACCGTTTTCTGGTGGCTAGTCACATATGATCTAAGCTGACGCTGAACGAGAGGAAAGTTAGACCTAGAACAGGTTCCCAGCCTATCACAGTAGCCAGCAATTTACACAGTCTCTAATGAACCTACACCAACCTGAATGTCTTTGGACTGTAGGTGGAAGCCAGAGTATTCAGGTAAAACCCACTTAAATACAGAGAGAACATGTAAACTCGACACAGAAAAGAACTGCGAATAAAACAAAAACCAGTGCCAACCATCACACCACGTTGCCTCTTCTCATCTGACATAATGACCAAAAAAATCCATCCTAAATGGAATTCAAGAGGAACAAACTGACAGACTTAGTGAAAATTCAACAGTGACTAGTCTTACACACTTTGGAATCACATAATATGTTATGATTAAAACACAAGCAGTAAATAAAGCCACTAGTCTGTATGCATGTGTATGTGTTTGTGCCGATTCAGGCTGAAAGCAGGGTCATTAGTGAGAACGACATGTTTATATATGATTGAATGGGACATCAGATCATTTAAAAAAGACTGCAACTGTCAACTGTCAGTGTACAGAGTACAGTGATGATAAAATCTGGAATTCCCTTAAAACTCTACTCTACGATGAATGTTATTAAATCATCCATGTGTCTACATTCTATTCTACTCTACAGTATATCTCCGTGTGTGTATGTGTATAGCATGTGTGTGTGGAGGCTACAGGTAATGGTCCAGCTCCAGGGAGGGATGACCTCACCGCTGCAAACCCCTCGAGGTTCAATGAGCTCAGTTGCTGGCTGCCGCGATTCTGATAGGCCTGTCTGTTTATCAGTGGAAAATGTAATCCTAATAGTTTGCAACCCTTCTGCTCCATTCGGCCAACACACAAACACTAACCACAAATATCAGCTGCACCTATACAGAAATCTAAGTCTATCTGTGTGTGTGTGTGTGTGTGTGTTTCCAGACATATTCTGTTGCCTCAGGTCAGCACACAGACACTCACATGCACAGGCTCACCTAAGGAATACCATGTAAAACCTTATGAATAGAAAACAGCTTCACACTGTGACCCTTTAGCACTTTCTTCACTCGGCACAGTATTTCATCACAACCAAGCAAATTACTTTTTTACTTTTTGAAGAAGAAAGTTTCACATCTTTGACAGTGAACTTGCTGTGACATCATTCATTAACGACGACCCTGCCTTATGAAGAAACATATTAATGATAGTTTTTCAAAACATTTATGTGGTGCTCTGAATTTTCACTTATTTATTGTTTTTTTCATTTGTGCTTTTATATTTTGATCATGAAATGTAATGTTGATTCCTTAATACTTCAAATATTCACTATTTCAATTTTTTTAAATCAAAATGTATTTATTAAATTGTGAAAGAATGGCGACCTGTCCAAGATGAACCCTACCTACTTGTCCAATGTCAGCTTTGATTGGACAGATATTTATTCAGTATATATTTAACTAATAGCTTAATATTGTACAAAGCATCGTTTTTATGTCTCATAAAAGGATCACTCTAGTTACAGTGCTTAACAAATGTATGAGCCCACCTGTCATAAAAATGAGAAAACATTAATATTCCAGAAATCTTTCAAAAAATGTTATTGTTATTTATTTGGCAAATAAACAGAATTCACCTTTTTATCCTTCAAATTTGAGACAGGTGTTTATTTAGGACAGCAGTGGCATTGGGTGGTCTAATACATTTTTAAAAAACTGTATGCATTTTCATGAACCTACATTTTTTTTCTGTATTATTTTCCTTGAAGGAAAATATAATTTTGACTTATATCTAGTCATACAGCCATATGTCTGTGATTGGCCAATATCAGCCATTAAACTGCTGATTCACAACTATTTAAAAATGAGAAAAGCAGCAAAGCCTCACATAACAATAGAAAGAACCAGCTCTAACTGCAGGCATTTATGCAGGATGAGCAACTGTATTATTGCTCGTGTATGGTGAAGTTAATCATAATAATAGTTACTACAAAATAAACTGAAGGCAGCAATGTGTGATGAAAAAAAGAAAAAAAAAAACACAAATAATGAAAACCAATCACAATGTTCAAAGAGATGCATGTCGATTTCTTACCCTGGATTTGAAGGCCAGGAGAATCTTGGGTAAAAAGAGGACAAAGCACTTCAGGCCGATGGTCACATACTTAAGGACAAAGTCAGTGATGCCCACTGCCCAAATCAGATCAAAGAAGTCGAAGCTGTTGAGGTTGGGTTTGGCGAATATGAGGCTAGAAAAAAATGAAAATAAAACCAGTCACAGGGAAGTGTGGTGTTCTCACTTGAGTTGGTAGAATGATAAACATCCGCAAAGCAGATGTTAAACATAATGTAAGGAACCGTGGAGACAAAAAATAAACATAAAATACTCACAGGACAAGAACAGGAACACCCTAAAAATGAAAGGACAAAATAAAATATCGTGCTTAACAGAAAATGAATGGAAAAACCAAAATGTATAAATCAAATTTGAAAAAAAAAAAAAGATGGCACATAAAGATATGATAAATGTTCCTATATATATATATATATATATATATATATATATATATGTGTATATATATATATACACACATACAGTATATATATATATATATACATATATATGTATATATATATATACACATATACAAAAATATATACATACATATGTATATGTGTATACATATATAGTAGTATGTGTATAGTATACTATAGTATAGTGTAGTGCTTATACATGTAAATAAATCCTTGCATTTGTGATTGTACTTTACCTGTTTTGCAGCTCCTCATGACTGAATGTGTAGAAGATGTAAACAATATTTCCTGAGAGGAACATTAAGATCCAAAGAGCTACAAATATGGAACGCTCCTCCTAATTAAACAAAAGAGACAATACATTTCTTTATATCTAAAATTGCAATTCAATGCCTTCAAGACAGACTTCCATGTGAACCGCTATATGAAATGTATTATTTTGTTCAGGTTTTTCATATTAATAACTTGTAACTGTAATGTTTGATTGTAGAATTCATATTTTGTGATTTCTCCTTTCTATACAATAAAAATATCATATTAAATAAAAAAAAGCCTGAATTTGTGTATGCGAGTGTGTGAGTTTCAGCACTAGTTTAACTAATATTGCAGAACATCAGATGCTGTTTTTGTCTTTAAAAGCCTGTATCAGTTCAGCTGGAAATACAGTGTAGTGTTTTTCACCCTTAATGACACTTGGTGCCTCAGTGTAGAATTTGCGTAGGCGAATGTGCTCGCCATCCCCACGCAGACAGCAATACCTGTAAAAGAGAGAAAGAACATCATTACTAAATCAAACATTAGGCTGCTACTGATATTATGTTGTAAGTATTGTATTGTTAGAAACACTACTGCTGAACTCCACACACTGGTTTACCTAGCTTATGCTGGAAGCAGACTTTGGCCAGCAGAATCAGGATGAAGGGAAAACCCCTCTGCAGCCAGGTAACGACTGCCTTCAGCTCAGACAGGGCCGGTGCCGGAGTGGATGGGTCTTCCTGGCCCTCCTCTCTGGAGCTGTGCCTTTCTGAGCCAGCTGCCGTGGTGGCCTGCTGAAGCAGAGAGGATGTCCTGTGCTGCAGCTGCTGGTGGTGGAAGTGGTGGTGATGATGGTGGTGGTGCTGCGGCGGTCGAGGGAGGAAAGGTCCAACCTCCGAGCGGTGTGGGCCCCCTTCTTCTCTGGAAGATGCTGTCATTTGGATAAAAACTTCAGGGGGAGATCCCAGGACTAAGCCAGCTGCCTGGAACTGGGCAGAAGAGACAGAGCCTGAGGGGACACCCACAAGGCCAGAGAAGATTTGCTGGGGTGAGGCGGTTGAGTCAGATTTCAGGCAGTCAAAGACACCACCCTCATCAAGGCTGCTCTCTGATCCCAGAGTTTGGCTTCGGCTCCTTAATATTACAAAAAACGGGAGAAAAATCATTAGTTTGGAAGATGCATTTACCTCTCTGGGATGTACTGTATGAACTTCACTTTCCAGCGTATTTTTGTACATCTTCAAACTATTTGGATGGGATGTTACTGTCCCACTGTCAAGAACATTTGTATTTAATGTTTAAGAAAAATACTCCCATGGCAGTTTCTGAATGTGAATATAGGAAGAATGTGAATTTCTGGGTATACAGTATTTGGCTACATAGTGACTTAAGTAAATACACATAGTAGGAGAGTTCTTGTGTCCACCTTTCAGAGGGCATGCCATCCGTGTTGCTGCTATGTCTCCTCTGCATGGCACACTGCTCATCACAACATGGTCCAACCCTGGAAAATACAAAGCAGCATCACCACCAGCTCATTCACCTGTGGGTGCACATGCATGTATATATGTTAGTCAGTGTGCGTGTTTACGCATTATGTTTTTGTAACCTCTTGAGGACCTAGTGTAAACAGTGACCTCACCAGGGCCGCTAATCTTAATAGCGACCAAAACATTGGCCCTAATGAGGCAGAACCATATTTCTTGGAGGATTAGGGGTGGCATGCTTTTTGTGGTTAGCTAAATTTCAGGGTTAGGCATGGACTGGAGTGACAACACCTTATTTCGTCCGAAACTACTTGAATGGAAGTCAAGACAGTCTTAGCAAGGATAGCTGCGCAAATACAAGTGGGTGTGTGTTCAATTATTGAGACGTTAAGCTACATAACAACATACTAATTATTTACCTGAATCGGTTCGGTGAAGTGCTTCCAAGGTTTTGTCATAGTTGGAGTAAGAAAGGATGCTGTCGCTTTGGAGGATGCTATTCTGGATGTACAGCGCCGATACACTTCCTGTATGACGTCACCGAAAGCTCTGTCAACCAATCAGCGTCAAGCTCTTCGCCGACCCTCATCCGCAGTGTTTTGTTGATGGTGGATGTCAGATAGCGCTGGACAAACATCTCAGTCGCTGCTTGTTGGCACAACTGTGGATTCATTTTGCGTCAAAAAACGAAGTGTAACGAACTACACTGCCATAACATTATCTCGTTGTTTTTGGTCATCCACCGTGTTTACCTTGTTAAAGACTGAAAGCTAATGCTAGCTAGTGAAAGCTAGCGCACCAACAAAGCAGGCGTTTGTGATGTTAGCTCCGATCTACATAATACGTATTGTCACATCTATCCGAAATAGATGGCTAACCTCGGCTAACATAGCGACTTTCTGTGTTTGTTAGTCATCGTAACGTTTACCTGACATAAAACGTTACCTGGACATTTGATATTCATTCGGCGAATTTTGATGACTTGGACTGTCACTGTCACCTCCGGCATCGCCACCAAAAAGCCATGCTATGATGGTACTTCGGCGGTTATTGAGAAAGCGCTGGGTGCTTGGAGTAGTCTTCGGGTTGTCTCTCATCTACTTTCTCACCAGCACACTCAAACAGGTACAGAAACTCCCACTACATCCTCTGCTACAGTGCTAGGTTGTGTGGATGAGATCCTTGTTATATTATGGTACTTCCTAAAGGGAGCATTGTATATTTTTCTATAACATTAAAACATCACAGGAGCTGAATTTAAGACACGCGAGAGAAGAAATAATATGTGAACGTTATTAAGTGGCCACTGTGGTCGGCTGCTGTTGTAGTGCTTCATTTTTGGCATGTGTATTCTGAGATAGTGGGAATCACAGGATACCTCACGTGGTCCACGATACCAATAATATCACGATACAACGATTCTGTGATAATCAATATATTGCAGAACAGTCATATAGCGATACATCGATATCTGTCTAACTGAAGAAAACAAAATTGAAAAGTTAAAAATACAGGATTTTTGATTCACAACATAGATTACTAAGTGCATAAGGTCGATTTATTGAACGTAGCTTTCTCCACTGTAAACTCCCTCTTCTTTGGCCAGGTAACTTACGGCCAAGTTTCCCTCATCATTTGAGCAGCGCCGCTGTGAGGAGACACGAGGTAGTGACGCCCAGCAGGTGAAACTGGCAAGCTAAGTTTACTTAGCCTTAATTTGTTGATTAAAATATTGATGATTTGCCCTGGTATCACCAAATTGACATTTTGACCCACCCCTATTTTGCATAATTTGAGGAGTGGTTATTTTAGCTATTGTTGCCCCCCCATTGCTCCCCGGGCGCTACACAGTGTGGCAGCCCACTGCTCCTAATTGTAGGATGGGTCAAATGCAGAGAAACAATTTCCCTAAGGGGATTAATAAAGTATAAATCTTAATCTTAATCAATTTGAACCAATCTGGTCATTCTCCTCTGACATCACCAAGGCTTCTTCACCTAGAAAGCTGGCACTCACTGGATATTTTCTCTTTTTCGGACCATTATGCCGGAGATGGTTGTGCAGGAAAATACTCAAACCAGCACATCTGTCACCCACAAACATGCTATGTTTAAACTCACTTAAAAAACCTTTTTTTACCAGGTTGTTTTGATGGTGTTTACGTGCATAAATGCATTGAGATGCTGCCATGTAATCGGCTGCTTAGATATTTCAGTCAAGGAGCAGTTGAACAGGTGTACCTAAAACGTGGCTGGTGGGTGCATTTTGCAGTAGTGTGCAAGTAATAATTTCTTTTTAATCAGTTTTCATTAAGTATATACAAAATAAAAAGAAGCAGTGTTATGGGAGTATGCGAGTTCACTTCAATTGATTACATAGTTATAGTGGTTACGTAGTTTTATAAAAGAAATAGTTTTAAATAATACACAAACAACAGAAACAGAACCAATACAAATGTCATAAGTGACAGCAGAAATACACCAAAATTAAACAGAACATATCATTTAAGACATAATTAAATCCAAAAATGGAAACTCAACTGCTGTTGACCCAAAACACCTTTTTCATTGTAGGCCATGTTGAACCCCCCTGGGCTAACTGCTAAAGTAACTACTGAAAGACAACGTTTTGGATCGATATCAAAAGTTTTAATCTCTGACGTTACCTTATAAAGTCTAAGTTTCCCCTTAGTGACAACTGACCTTGAGTTAACTGGCTTGCCTATATTATAGCGGAAATTGTTCAGTAACGCTCTGTGCATATAGTGCATTACCAGATGTCTGACAGCATCGTGTTGTTGCTCTTTGACGATGTGACATGACCTCTGCTTGGAATTTTGCAGGAGGAAAGGACCATGCGGGACCGCACACTTTTAGAGGTTAGAGACCCAGATCATCGCATCCCCTGGAAAGTTCGTTTCAACCTGGGCAACAGCAGTCGACAGATTACTCAGTGCAGAAACTCCATCCAGGGCAAGACACTGATCACAGATGAACTTGGTGAGTGCTCAGCAGCATACTGTGATGATAACGCAACAGTTCTGTGGGACTGTTAAATTGCCTTTAATCAGCTTATCATTGTACTTATCAGTGTTAATGTTTTGCAGGCTATGTCTGCGAGAGGAAAGATTTGCTGGTTAACAGCTGCTGTAACGTCAACGCTCCCAGCACAAGACAGTACATTTGTAAAAGCTGCCTGGCCAATGGCTGCTGCAGCATCTACGAGTATTGCGTGTCTTGCTGCCTCCAACCTGATAAGGTATCTGATTTGTCTCAGTGAGGATGTTCAGGGTTTTGGGTTAATACTGCAATCATAAAAGATAAGCTGTCACCACAGCGTATCTCCATACGCAAGAATCCAGATACTATTAGGGCACTGAATCTTGATACTTCAAGTCAGTACATAGAAGTGACAGCAATAACAAGACTAACATTTGTGTGCCCTTGTTTTTTCTTTTCTTCAGCAACCTCTCCTCGAGCACTTCCTTAACCGTGCTGCGGAAGGTTTCCAGAATCTCTTCACTGCTGTGGAGGATCATTTTGAGCTGTGCCTGGCCAAGTGTAGAACGTCATCACAAGTATGTTATGTCACATTGAATTATTGTGTCAGACCAGCTGTCTTAACTCCCTAAAAAGGTATAAACAGTCATGCAGAATGAGTCTGCAAAATAACCACCCCATTATTTTTGAAATGGAGCATGAATAGTGAAAATGTTATCCCACGTTCCACATATCTGTTTATTATGAAAGAGTGATACTGTGCTCCATTAAACAATAAAAAATTGCTACTTTTGTTCCAACTTTATATTGATCAGGGCAAAGATAAACACATACATATACCAGCTTCTGTCTCCTCCCAAATCACTAAACCCTACTACTTTACTTTCTTCAGTGCACATGTTCAAACTCAAACCAAGGTTCAACTCCACCTGTACATCTGTACCTTCGTTATTGACGTTATTGTTAGTTTTTTTTATACAACCCTAAGTTAAATAAGAAGGAAAAGAACAAGCGAAACAAAGAGAAATACACTAATATGCCAAATACACTATTGAACCTATGGCACAGCCATTAACAACCACAATAACCTCACACATCACCAGAAAGCTACTTGCATTATTGGCTGATGAAATATTTTTTGTTTTCGAGACATAACTACCGCTTCCTCTACATGATAGTTGTCGGAGTTGCGTAGGAATCGAATGATAAGATCCAAAATGGCAAACAAAAAGCCTGCCACAGTAAAGACAGACCTAAGACTATAAGAAAGTTACACTTCTTCCAATCATTCCAATTTCAGAGGCCCTCTTACTGTCAAAATCCATCTGCACGATTAAAGTCTAGCACTGTAATGTTGCAAAATATATATAATATAAATGAGGAAGTTTTAGATATCATGGAAAAATCTCTCGTAAATCAAAACATGTCTTCAAAATCACTCGTCACTGACATTGATTGTTCATGCCTGAAATCTTTTTGCATTGTTTCTGAAGTTGATTGGATCTTTTTTTTTCCTGGTTTGGCTTTCAAAAAATCAACTGCCAGTGAATGCACATGCACATTTTACATGTTTGTCATTGAAAGAAAATACTCATAATACTTTTTTTTTTTTTTTTCATACAGAGTGTTCAACATGAGAACACATATCGGAACCCTCAAGCAAAGTACTGCTACGGAGAGAGTCCTCCAGAGCTACTTCCTGTATGAGCATCCTCTTACAGGAAGTATGAGGATGCACAGGAAAAGCAGTAGGACACTAAAATTTCCTGGCTGGACAGAAAATCTGTCCACCTTAAGGGTGCTTGGAGCCGAGACTCTACAAGTGAACTGCTGCGTTGGACAGTTTTACATAACAGTGGCAAAGAAAAGAAGACATCGTAGAACAAGTTGGACAAAAAAAACCATGGACAAATATCATATGTGATTTGATTATTTACACTTCATAAGTGCATATTACGTGTCATACATTCATCCGTGATGATCATCAGGTCTACATCGTAGGCAGCTCATCCATCAGGTTTCACCTCTCACTAAAATAGGCTTCATTATAAAAGGAAAGAATAGCTGTTCAGTTTTTGGTTTTGGTCAGTGAATACTTCAAAAACAGCAAAGAATGTGTCAGTACTCTGTGTATAGTGCATGCATATGAAACAATTATTTAATAAAAGTAACTGTGAAACAAAATCGGTTCCAGTCATTGTTTTCATTACTGGTGATATTTATAATATCTTTGATTCTGCACAGGTTTGAACATTCATTATAATGTTGGTAATAGTAGAACAAAAGGAAAAAAATTCCAAAAACCTTGTATATATAAACCTCTAATAATTCATACAGTGGAACTTGAAATAGGATATTAATTGATCATTTCATTTGAGGAGGACGGGGTCCACATTAATCTCTGTTACAGTGCCGTTGCTCTGATGAGACGGTGACAAAGTTATCTGCCATACTGTGCTCAGTCCATCTGTCCTCGTATTTTGCTGCTGGACACACTGATTGGAGTCCAGACTGGAGGCTCTCTGAAGGTGATTCTTATCATCTTGTTTCTCTACCTCAGGCAGTGGCGCTCGCTCACAGGGGATACGATGGCCAGAGCAAAACAATTAATCATTGTGAAGGCTGAGAAAACAAACCGTCGTAATTAGAAAATCTATACGAGCCCCTTCTCATTTGGCAACATGATTAATTACCGTCACATGGGGATCGTGTCAATTGTTGCAATATATCAAGTTTAAATGAGCAAAGTTGAGGTCCAGTACACCTTCTTGGTAATTTGGGAAATAAGAATATTAACGTCCTTGTCAAAAATGTGATTATAGAAGTTATGCCACTTTTATGCCGGCAAAAATGTTAAAAAAAAAATATGAGTTTACACTTATCAGCAACTAGGTTTAGTTTCCATACTGGAAATAAAGAAATGCCAAAGCGAACATGAATGTGGAAAATGTGGGAAAAATGTTCAGATTAAAGTCAGAAATCTGATTTTTTTCTGTGAGTTATGTGGCCCTAACCCTCTTCCATATGAATCAAACAACAGTAGCTAGTAAAGGTGATTTTATAAGCAACATTAAAGGAACACTGAGCAACTTTTTTTCACCTTAAGTCTTTTATTTGTTCCTGAAACAATTCATTTGTTGAAGTTGTCTCCATGTCCTGGTAGCCATTTAAAAAAAATAAAATAAAAAAATAAAAATAAGCATGACAAATCATTTCATTTGTATGAATCATTTCACAAATCATTTCACACCTTGTAGAATGTCTGTCTGTCACTAATCAACCAGCGCAAGTAGTGAGCTGCGTCACAAACCCTGCCGCTGTAGTCACTGACTGTGTCTGTGCTCCAGTCATGGGGGGAAGTACTGAACCTGTTTGGTGAACTGGAAGAAACTCAGAGTTACACAATTATTATCTCTCAGAATGTAATCAATGTCCTAGTTGGGTGTGAACAGGCTGTATTCTTGACAAATAAAATACAAAAAAAAAAAAAAAAAAAACATGTCAAGGGGAAGAAAAGCTGCAGGTCTGCGTCACAAACTGAGGAACTTTAAAGAAGATGTCCACTCTTTCTCACATATTTCTGAAGCAACACATCATTCAATTTCCATTTTAGGTTATCTTTAACTGTAACCTTCAAAATATAAGCACTTAAGCAATGCTCCAGCCAATTCATGTAGCCCTTGGATGTCTTCATCAAAGTGTGGCTCCACTGCTTCCTCTCAAACATATACGTGGGTATTTTGGGCGGCAGCGGCTTCGAGGAGCAGTCGCCTCCGAGCCTGTACTTCACACACTTATTGAGCATGTGGATGTAGAAGATGGTGTCCTGGAGTGTCTTCAAAAGTGAATCATGCATGGGGTTCAGGTTGCTCCTCTGGTCTTCCAGGACTTCCTTCAGGCCTTGATCCATGAAGAGGAGGCTGCACTGGACGTTTGAAGGGAGGAGAGGAGAGTCCAGATCGACCTGTAGTTCAGGAAAGCCTGGGAGCCACATGCCAAGGTGCTTACCATTGGCTTCATCCTGGGAGAGAAGACTGACAGTGAGTTTTAAGTTCACTTTTGACACAAGGCAAAACAAAATGCTGGCGTGTCAGTCAGTGTTCCAATGTCACCAAGACAAGATCTAATGATTTACACTTGGCATATTAAGACAGAACCATGTCCAAAAAAGACTCATCCAACATACTGACGGTGATATAATGTAATATTCATGTGAAACAGGTAAGTCAAATTCAAAGTTGCATGTCTGCTAAGTGGAAAGGGAACATGGAGGGTTGTTCAGTGGCTGCTCCTATAATTCTACGAAGGTTTCTAGTAGACGATGGATAGATTTTTAGATAATAGATTTTTGTTAATATGTTTACTGAAGTCCTAAAAATCAACAATAACACATAGAAATAAAAGAAAAAGAAATACAGATAATTATATAAATAACAAAGGAAATTCAATTTACAATATGCTACTTTATACTGTATTTGGAAATATAATTCACTTTATAAAATGCATATGTCGTTTTAACACTGAAACAAGCCCTTTTGCAAAATGCATGTACATTTTACAACTACCATTTCTTGTCTTTTTTAATATTATCAACGCTTTCGATCACTTTAGATTTAAACATTAGCGAAGGACGTCACTTCTGCACAGTGACCAAGAAACAGCTTTGAAACACAGCGTTCTCTTTTCTCACACTGCTTCAGCCTGTGAGACTAACCATGGATTTCAGTGTAATTGAAGCTGTGCACTGCAGACACACTACCAGACATACACACTGTAGCCACACAACACGTTGTGTTACTCACAAACTTTTCCAGGCTTTCTTCAAGTTGACCTTTGACGAGGATTGTCAGCTCTCTCAGCTGGCAAGCCAAACCAGCTGCATGTGTTTTTGGTGTTTTCGGTACATGGTTCTGTGCGTCCAAGCTTTGCAACAGAACCGCCACCCAAACACAAACCACTTTCAGAGAACCTGCAAGTTGCAAATGTGAGAACACCTCTATAAACCATCAAATAAATTGAAAGATTTCATGCATTATTGTTTTTTTTTTGTTTTTGTATACAATTGCATGGTATACTGCACCTGCTCCGTTATTCATTCTGACTCAGAATTTCTGCAGTAATGTAATCTCAGTAATATTTATGCATCTCTCAAATAGGGCGGATGAAGACATCGAAGAGCAACTTCCCTTTACTGCTAAAATTCAAAGAAAAACGTACATCAGTAAACCAATCTACCACGAGGAAGTAACTGAGGGGAGGAAATGCTGATTTGTGTTCCACACAACTGACTTTGAGATAAAACCTGATGTTTTTGCACGTAAACATTTCTTTGTAAAAGTTTTATGCAGTTGATTGCTTTGATTAACATTTGCACTCAAAATATTTCGCCATGTCATTTTCACATGATAATTTCAGGTCAAACACTAATTATGCTGACAAAAAAACCCTACCAATTTGAAATCACGTGTAGCCGAAAGTATAACCACAAGGAGAGTTTCATTTCAGCTACGGTTTGTAACAGCAGTGGCTGATCTGATGGATACTACCATTGTTTTTCTTAAACATTTACATTGTAACAAGGAGTGACATATTTATCATTTTCTTACTTTGTAATTCATACAAATGTAAAATACTGCACTGAACAAAAAGCCGAATAATCAGATATGGAGACTGTGCAAAAGATGGATTTATTAACAAATAAATACAATGTGCAAAGTACTCTTTGCTACTGAGGGACCATTTTTACGTTTTACATTTTACGGCAGTAATCAGCTGATCAAAGAGTCTGATGATGCAGACCTGTTTTCACTGAGCAGACAAACTACAGTCACAGGAAGATCAATAAAACAAACAGAAGTAAAAAAAAGAAAAAAAAAGAATGACAGCTTTTATTTAAATAAATAAATACTCCATAAATAAATATGACAGATACAACATATTACAGCTGATATAAATATATGAATTCAAGGACTGTTTACACGGACAGCATTATTCTGACCAGATTATGGCAATAGTTTAAAAACACCTTTTTCTGATGACCTAAACGTGAATCGACTCATATACTCAGATTTAGCCGTGTAGCGATCAGATTTTAGCCACATTATGTAGACACGCATATGTCCTGATCAGATTACAATGTCCTTTCGGAATTTTCACAGCAGTGGATGGAACGTAGACGTGAGTCATTATCATCCGACTGTGTTCTTTCACATTAATACAATATTGCATTTCTCACTCGCATTAAAACATAACCGCAATTATGTCTTATTCAGAATATGTTTGATTGCTGGTGTCCATGGTAACACAGTAAACGATGTGCTGCAGGGCAACATTCATACAGCTCAGTATAACTCATGTGCTAAGAATCCTTGCAACCTATTGGTCACACAAGTTCTTTGCCTCCTCAAGTACCTGCCACACATGTTTTTGCCAGTCCCTCAGTGTGACTATGACATTCAGTCCATATTGCTTTTTAACATAACTATGGTCGTGGTTAAATTGCAGTGTGCCTGGTGTTGTTGGTAAAGGGATTTCTGGGCGGATGCTCCCGAGAATAATTTTTATTTTCGCTAAATGCATTGAGAGTCTTTCCTTGACGACGAACAGGAGCCTGGAAAGAGACTCTGCGTTTCCAGTAATCTCCTTGTAATATTCATTTACTTTTGCAATGTGCAAATTAAAAAGCAGATTCTTGGCGTAGACGTCCTGCAGCTTCTCAGAAATTGTGACGCCGACAATTCTGGGATCAAAAATTTCTTCGGTAACATCATCAGACCTGAATTCATGGACCCTGATCTGTAAAGAGAGAGAAAAAAAAGAAGGTCTGATATGGTTTCATGTTATTGTACTTCTACGTATTGAGTCAAAGATATTATTGCAAAACACATATTTTGCAATATACATATATACTGTATATCAGGTGACACTTACATATTCAACCCGCAGCTCCTCTGCCTCCTCTCCCAGGAGTTTTGTAAGAAACTTGGCATTGTCTATATCTCTGCAGCTGGTGTGCACTGGAGCAGAAAAGACCAGCCTCCACTGGAAGTCCAGGATCATGAGGACGAGTACTGAGACATCAAATTGCAACTCAGATTAAAAGGTGGAAAAAAAACCTCCTCTTCGACAGATTTCTTTTTAAAGATGGCGACTTTGAGCAACTGATCCCTAAACTTTAACTCAAGATAAACAATTTTTTTAAAAAAGGTAAAGAAAATATAACTTGTAGAACTTAAAACATATACAGGAAACAATAATTCATTGATTATTCTGAGTGAAAACAGAAATATTCATAGAGACTATTTCAATCAACGAGGATTAGCCTCCGAGACAATGTCATTTAAAAAAAGCCTGAAACACCTTAACATTAAACATCAAATAACAACATGATTAACGTGTTTTAAATGTATTATTTAGAATAATAAAGGTATTTACCACAGTGCTTCAGAGGTCCATTGAGTGTATATTCCATAGTGATGGGAGACAACGGGTCCCTTAACAAACCAGATAAATAAACAAGGTGCAACTTTTACAAACACTGGCCTATATCTATATATATAGCACGGTCATCAACACCCACGCATTGACACGCAACACACACACACACACACACAAAGTTACATTATTTCCACCCCCAGCATCACTCATTTTATGACAGTGATCTACTTCCAACCTCAGAGGTGTGACTGAAACACCTCATGTTCCATTCACATACCATAAATACACCAGATAAGGCTCACAACTGTTCAAAAATAAAACCAAATTACAACATAAAATCAGCACATTCTACTGAGTCACCTTGTCTACACATAATACTTCACATATCCAGTCCATTCATGAGAGAACTTCCGGCTTAAATTTAAAGCTTTCAAAAGGACTGATTTCCTATATTCATAGAATAATTCCAGGAGTTATGGTATAACGTCATAGTCAAGGTATCAAGCCACAGAATCTATTTCCCCAATATCTAACATTTTAGAAGTCCAAGCTAAGTCTCACAGCTCAAAATCTTTTAACACACTTCCACTGAACCTTTGTCTTCAGCCTGAGCACATCAGCAAAGTGCTGTTTTTAAAATAGTCCCTCTTTATAAGAATCACCTCTTTGTTCCATCCCTTTTGTTAAATATCTGTCATTAGTTGAAATGTTGGTTGGTTAGCACCTTTGCCTTTGCAGCAAGAAGTCCTGGGTTTGTGACCTGAGCCTCTCTGCATGGAGTTTGCATGTTCTCCCCGTGTGTGCGTGGGTTTTCTCCGGGTTCTCCGGCTTCCTGGCAAATTGGGACACTCTAAATTGACTGTAGGTGTGAGAGTGAATGGTTGTTTGGCTCCATGTGGCCCTGTGATGGACTGGTGACCTGGCCAGGGTGTACCCCGCCTTTCGCCCTATGTCAGCTGGGTAGAAGATGAATGGATGACTCCTTTTCTGTTGCTCACTATTAGACGTTCTGCTATGTCCCTGCTTGTATGCCTTGAGAAATAAAAACGCCAAAAATTCAACACGTATACTTTCAATATTCTTTATTGAACGAAGCAGCGCAAAAAGAATGACAAATGTTTACGGAATACTTTTTTTTACTTCAAAGTGTACAAAATGTAATTGTACCAAAGAAAACATCTAAGTGACATTAGCTTTACTAAAATTGACTGTGCAAATAACAAAGAACATAAGACATGTCATTGACCTTGCTTAATGCTTAAGAAATGACCTCTTAAAAAAAAACCACAAAAAAATACTGACCTGTTTGATTGGGTTTGTAGTAGTTTTAATATTTTAGAACTACCTGCACCATCTTCACAAACCTCCGTTAGTGAGAAATAAGAAGGATCACTTTTGACTTGCATGATTGAAGATAACACACAATCACCAGGCATCTGAATCCTGCTTGCGTCACACGGCCTTTGATTTACAAGAAACCAAAAAAGAAAATCTGTTATGAACATCACTGGAAGACTAATTTGTTGACAGCAATGGTGAAATGTATGCGAGTCTATCCGGGCGAGATTTTTTTTAATACCAAATTCAACCTCCGATCCAATTGGGTGAGATCTCACTTCTGCTATTAGATGGAAAATGAGTCTGTTATATATAGATATATATGTTCATAAACCTGACTTTGTGCTTGGGAGTTTGAACGTGCAAGTGTGTGTCTGTGGATTCTGATGTGTGAGCTTGTCGGGCTCCTGCCTTTGAATGGTTAGACAGACGAAGTTCTTCTGGTGTTTGTAAGTTCAAAGAGGTTAATACTGCTGGTGAAGCAGTGCTATAGCCTAGGCACAGAGTTAGCCCTCCCGTCCTGCTGCTCTGCCACCCCGTTTCCAGCGGAACTGGAGTGGGACAGGGTGCGCATTGGGACGGGGTCTCTTGAGTGAGACTTCAGAAATCAGGTGGTGGCTGGTTCTTTCCTTTGATGCTGCAGCATGTCGGTCACACTCACTATATCCTCCTCGGGGACCTAGAGCCAGAAAAGTCAAAGCAGTATTAGTTTAGTTCTTTTTTTTTTAAAATGCAACAGCAGTTGTTTTGTGTCTCATAACCGTTCCACATTTTATAAATGTTAGATCACTGGAACTTGTCACTAGTGCAGGCTCCTAAGGAAGTGATCAACACCACTTGAGGTGTAATGGGGGGAGAAGAGGAAAGAAATGAACGCCAATCTGCAGTGGAGCTGTGGGATCAGTGGCACAGCAAGAATGTTGTGAACCAGGAGTTGCTGAAATCTGAAAATTTAGGAGGAAATAATGACAAAAATATGTGGATAATAATAATAATAATAACAACAACAGGAACACAATAGTAAGAAATGCTGTTGCCCAACACATAGTAATGACACAGGTTGCTGGGGAGTAAATTTAGAATGAAGCAGCAGGGGCCACTGCTACTGTGTGAGCAATGCATTTCCGTTGTACGGTTAATTGAGTCATTGTTTTTCTGCGAAACATGCGTCCTGGAATAACAGAGTGAAAGCAACGCTTATCGGGGATCAATATTAATGTGTTTCATACGTTGGTTTTTTTTACAATTTACGTTATGTATTCAGTTTTAAAAGAATAGTTTGGTATTCTTTTGAAAAGGTGTTGAAAGATCGGATCACATTTCAAAGACCAAAAATAACACAACGCAATTGAACGTACTGATAAAGGCAGACGCCATGTGGTAACTTTGTGTTCCGTGGTCTCCCATGTTTATTAGTTTGAAAATGAAATGCACTTGCATCAGGACTTTCTCTCGAATTTTGTCGAAGATAAAAATGAGCCACACACTGCCGTTCCATCATGCCATACACGCGAAGCGTCATTCTGTTCTGTGACAGGAAATGTCCTCAGCTACTTCTGTAATAGAGATGACACGAAGGACATTTCATAATGTTTTTTTGCTGTGCCGATTTTTCAAACGTTGTCACGCAATCCCATCACACAACAGCTGAAATCAAAACAGCGCTATGTTGGCAGGAAGCCACGCTGTTCAAATCTGTACACAGGTATACCAGACAATTATGTCAGGCAACTCGTCTCTATGCCAGCTCAGTTGAATTCATTAAAAGTGAAGATGGTGGATGGATGTTGTGCTTGACAACAGTTGGGGGAGCATTTTACATGACCACCAACGATCCAGAGACACTAGCTTTAAAATCTTGTTTATTTTACATGCTTTTATTGTGACTTCTCTGGAGTTTGCATGTTCTCCCTGTGTGTGTGTGTGTGTGTGTGTGTGGGTTTTATCCAAGTTCTCCAGTTTCCTCCCACAGTCCAAAAACAAGCAGGTTTTAGGATCAGGCAAATTGGACACAAAATTGACCATAGGAGGAAGTGGTTAGTAAGTCAGTGAGTGAGTAAACGGACTTTTCCATTATCAGACAAGTCCGTGGTTAACAACAGTCCCACTCAGGTTTACTGTAATAATAGATAGTGACGTAGCACTGGAGAAGTGAGTGTAATGACTTTCTACACATTAGACATACTGTGGTTGGGTCAGGCTCAATGACACATAGTGGAATAGAGCAAACAGCAGGAGGCTGTGAACACTTGACTGCATGTGGAACACCCAAAAATTCAACACCATGATGTAATTCATTCATCTTTCTTTTTCATCACGTCAGTGTTTAAAGACTAGGGGGACAGAGAACAGAAAGAACATTAGACCCTGGGCAAGACACTTAGGCCACGTCCAGACGACCTTTGTCTTTGCCGCTTTCAAAAAGTTTTGTTTATTCACGTAAAAATAGTTTTCTCCTCTCCTTATTTTACGATTCAACAATTTTTTTTCATCCCTGTGTGTGAAATCTCTAAAGACAAGACTTTAGTTACCCTTCATTGACAGTAGTTGGTAAAACTGTCAAACAATCTCCAAACAAAAGACAATGAATGACAGCGCAAGAGAGAGCTGGGAATATGGCGTTATCATATTCCTAAAGTAGTGTATTCGCCGTCTACTCGGCGTCTTCAGATTTTTCCACTCTGTGTGGCATTTTCAAAAAACACCGTTTCAGGTCCCCTATAACGCATTCTCCGTGACGGCCCCTTAACCCCGAGTTGCTCCTGGTGGCCATGCTGGCAGCGTGTGTTGAATGTGTGAGTGAATGGCACAACTACCGTAAAGCTGCTTTGAGAGGTCATCAAGGCTAGGGAAGTGCGATACAAGTACATATCTTTAAAAAACATGCAGTAATTCATTGATAACGCATATAAAATTCACCTTTTTAAACCTCCTCAGTGGTAGATAAGGGACACGGCGGTGTGCAAGGCTGCAGCACCCACTGTCTCTCCAGAGTCCAATCATAAACTAAAGACTCCTCCCACTCTGGTCAACTAAAACCCACACCTCCATACAGGTCCATACAGTTTCCTCCCCGGTGTCATACACTACACTCACATGAAGATGTTGCCTTCAGTGTCCATCATGGCCAACTATGGAGCAAAAAACATCAAGAACGTGGATGGCACATTTTGTCCGAGAGTTCCGTTTAAGCCACGTGGTGTTTGAGGTAAATGCACAAATGTTATTTGATCGCTTGCGTTAGTATATTTGCACATTTTGAACTGTTGACGGCTGCGATGCCGCTCAACTTTGTGAGCAAAGTTCAGCAGCATTAGATGCTGTGTATGAGAAGCATTTCAGTAGACGCCTCCAACATGTACACTTAAGTCCACCCTTAAGTGTTAAATGTTTACTCATCTATTTAGTTATTTGTATCTTATTTCAATAGTAGCAACCGCCTCTGTAGGTTATCATTGTTGTCTATGACTGGTTTATATGATATTGTTTTGTTTTATAACATGTTACCCTTAATTATACCATTGTTTTTTTACAATGGCTTCACAGCAACAAATTTGCCGGTTCAATTCTTGATGAGGTCAGACTTTATTAACAATTGTCTGCAATCTCAGAAAAATGGTTTGTCGGTTTGAATCCCAGTTGGACTTCATTTCTATGTGGAGATTGCATGTTGTGTGCATGAGGGTTTTCCTCTGCTTATCCATCGTCCGTCCAAAGACTGAGGTTAGATAGACAAGAGACTCTAGCTAAATATGAACGGCTGTTTGCCTCCTTATGTTGGCCCTGTAATAGACTGACTCGAGCCCAATATCAGTAGGAATTGTTCAATGGGCTATAGCTAGAATGTAGTAATTGTATTACTCACAGCTTGTTTTAATTGATTGCACAAAAATGCAACCACCCCCCCCAAAAAAAACAACATCCGACTGATTTAAGAGGAAGATGTCTGATTCATTCAGTGACAAGTTTTTATGACTCAGATACTATGTTTTTTTAATTGTAACGGAAAACATTGAAAGGCAAATGGAAAAAAACCCACCCAAATCAACGCAGCACAATGATGAATGATAAAACAATACAAGACAATGTGATAACATCGTTAAAAAAAAATGTTTTTGGTTAATACTTTTGCAACATTGCATATCTGCATTACAAGGTTTTTAAAAACACTTTCTTTATTGGATTGTTTTTTTTTAAAAACTCAGTATACCATCATATCACATTCCTGCATAAACCTCAGAGGAATATTTTTATGGTGACATATGTCTGGTTTTTATCTGTGCTCATCTCCCACAGTAGGAAACAGAGCCCAACCTTAGGTCTTAAAATACCTGAGCTAAGTGTAATGGCATTTTTGAGTCATTCATGTATTAAGTTTGAAGTTTTGACCTAAAACCCTCTGTGGCTTCAATAATGACATGACGTTGTGGAACACTTACCAGAGCATGGTCGAAGCTGAAGGTGCTTATGTAATAAGCAGAAATGTCACCGTCAGCGAGGGGCTGCGATATCTGGGCAACTATACCACATTCATCTACAAAACATCAAAATGGCAGAGAAGAAATTATTATTCACAGTTAACACTGAGAAATGAGGCCACATGATAACAACAATCTCCTGCTAAACAGCATGTGTATGGGAATTAATAGTATACTGTAAAAGGTTGCATCAACAGAACTGACACAACGTTCAACTACCCAATCCCTTATATTAGGATCAAATTAAATTGTGAACTATTCATTTCACAATAAATAATAAATGTATTAATACCTGCAATTTCAGGTCGGAAAAGACATTAGTGCTTGGGCTGCAAATATTGATCACTGTGATTAAAAAATCAAAAAATTGTCAAAATTGGTGGCGACTGATTAGATAGTACAGATTTATAATTTTTTTTGTTGAAGCCCTTCTTTTTTGGCTTCTCCCTTTAAGGTTTGCTACATCTGCCTCCATCTTGTCCTATCCCGTGTCCTCTTCTGTTATACCAACTGTCCTCATGTCCTCCTTCACAACATCCACAAATCTTCTCTGTGGTCTTCCTCTTCTCCTAATACTGTCTTGTAGACCTTCCCTTTCACTTTTGCTGCTATCCTTCTGTCACACATCACCCCTGACACTCGTCTCCACCCACTCCACCCTGCCTGCACCCTCTTCTTCACTTCCATTGCTTTGTATGGTTGACCCCAGGTAGTTAAACTCATCCACTTTCACTAACTCCACTCCTCGCGTCCTCACAGCAGCTTTACTTAGTATTACAAGTCAGGATAGTTACGGTAATGGAGACAATCAATTACAATCCTCTAAAGGCACTGAGAGACCATGAGGTGCACTGACATGCTCTTTAGTGAACGTAGAGTAGAGAACTTAACAGGTGTTAAGGAATTTAAAGAAAAGCGGCCTTACCAAAGCCTAGCGGTTGTCCCCCAATACGAACCATCCTCCAAAGTTCCCCAGAGGAGCTGGTGAAGAGGAGGTCAGCGGGAAACCTAGAGCAAAAAGACCAATTTCAACAAAGCAACACAGTACACACAACATGCACATGCTGTTTTATAAAGCTGTACTGTGGCCAAATGGCCAGTGAAAGCAGGCAGTTAAGTGTCATGAGGCGCTGGTTTGAACACAGTTGTCGACCTACATCAGGACTGAGGTTAAGCTGCATCTGACAAGAGGCACAAACTACTACTTTAATGAACTGGTAGCACAAATGAAGACTCCTCACTGTCTCTGAGCCTCAGTGTCCATCACCAGTGAGATGTAGCCATCAATGAGGGAGAAGGAGAAGAACTTAATACAATCCATATCCTGGCTCGGAGATGACTGTGTGTCCTCCTTAGGACTGTGGTGGAGGAGGAAGCACATTCAGCAGGCCATTACTTTATAACACACTCAAGCCATCCACATTACAGTCATACAATACAGTTGTTTACATTATAGAGATAGCATAGATAGAGAAAATACAAGAATATACAGTGCTTCCCTGGTATCTATATATACTGTATATATTTATTATTAAAATCCACAAACTGTATCATGATGCTTTTACAGCATTTTGGATTACATAATGAATATACATTGTATATACAAGCATTTTCTCTTGTAATAATCATTCTGAACATTTTAAACAAGGTTGTGATATGCATGAATGTCATTTGATAGTGTGGATAACGTTTAGTTTTTCTTTTTTGTCTGCTATATGTCAAATAAAAATAATACATTTCATAAGTCAATGTATTATAATCAGTAAAACGTTTTATTACATAAATATCACAGGGATATGCATATTTTACCGGGATAATGTGGTTTATATCTCCTAAAACATGTTCAAAGTGATGTGAAAATATCTGCCATCACTAATCTGTAACATCAAACGAGTGAGGCCAAGTCTACTTTGCATCTTTTGCTGCCACCTTGGGTTCAACACAGGTACTACAGGCAGAGTGAGTAAGCGGCTTATTTATTACCTGCTGGAATAGAAGAGCACGTCAATGAGTGTGGTGGCGATGGACGGCAGCGTGTCCGGGTCCAGGGACATGACACAGAACTGGTTCTGGGGGATTAGCACCGGGTGAACTGTAGGCTGAATGGCTGCAAAAACAAAGACATTACTGGTCGAACAGAAGTAGCAGAGGTCGTTAGTATTGTACATTTTTTCAGAATAAAGTTACTGATTCACAAGAGGAACTTTAGTCCAGCCGCAGAGCCTCATATTCACTGACAAATTCTCATTTTTTTGTATAACATGTATGTACTGTATACTATTGGTTCCCAAACTAGGGTTGTGACCTGCTGGAAAGAGTCTCGAGATGATTACATACATCACTTACATATAAAAATATTAACTGTATAATGATTTATATCCTTTGAGATCATGGGGGTCCTGCATCTCTGGTATTTTGAGTGTCAGGAGCTGAAAACTATGGTAAATTCAGCTGTGCGCTATCATATGAAAGTGGATTTACACCAAAACACATACAGTAGTGTTGCATTTGTTGCTTAAGTTGCTTCCAAGCCAACAAAACTTAAAGTTTGAGTTCTTCTTCTCGACTGTTCTCTTAAACCCTTCAAAAGTTTCCCCACCCTGCCTCTCTCTTTGTGTACTGTATTTTCCGGTTTGGCTGGCTATATTTAGAAGCGGCTTATAAATCAAAAACAACGCTATGTCATCAAAGACAGAAAACACAGATAAAATGCCACCAAAAAGAAAAAGCTATACTGCAGAATTTAAACTCTTCATGACGTATTTTTTGACAGATGCGACTAATACTCTGGTGTGACATATAGTCTGCAAAATACGGTCGTTTCCACACAGTTTCAGTCTACTCCTTCAGTCCTGGAACAGAGATCGTGAGCCACAACTTCTCTTCCAACATCAGTGGCCGACCTCATAAATGCTCTACAGAATGAATGGACACAAATTCCCATACAAACACTCCATAATCTTGAGAAACGTCTTCCAAGAAGTGTGGAAGCTGTTCTGTGTAATGAGCAGGAGTCCGGATATTGTATGTTTTTCTTATAACACTGTGTGTGCATGTGTTCTGCTCACATTGTACAGCATGTACTGTGACACACTGATGAAAACTTCCTGTAGATAATGTGGCGAGATAGTGTATTTCAAAGAGTCCAGCCCTGTTGGCATTGTTTCATTCTAAAATAACATATAGTGTGATGTTGGTTGAAGGCAAACATGGCTTTGTTCAGCACCACAGGTGACCATGAACAGGTTCCAACAGGACATATGGTATTTCATTTGTCTTGTTGCTACGGTATGTTACACACGGTTGCTTGTATGCCAAGTTCTTCATCTGAAAACAAGCTTTTACATTACATTACATGTCATTTAGCAGACGCTTTTATCCAAAGCGACTTACAATAAGTTGTCAAGCTCCGTCAAGCAATACTATCAGACCTGACTGAGGGACTGTTTCTAGCCATCTTGCTTAACCAGTGTTATGTTGCTGTTGCCTCTTTCTGTCTTGACATACAAAACAAATCACTTCCTTTGTGCAGTGCAGGAATGTCGTGGGGAACACAAGATCTGAACACAGCTATACCGAGAAAACACAGAGGGAGTTGTGTGGAGCTGATAGTCTTAACTAGATTCACGTGAACTCGTCTGACAATGTTTGAATGTAACAGACTTTTGTATAGATTTAAAAGTTTTTAATGACATGAATACATTACATTAGTAACAAGTATAATTAAAAATGTTTTATTCTCTTTTCAGTGAGTGGATTAGATTTTGGAGCAGGCTCCAGTTTTGTTTATGTTGAGGATGCACATCCATCCATCTTCTACCGCTTTATCCTGCACATGAGGTTTCGCGGGGGCAACTGTGCCAATTTCAGCTGACATAGGGCGATAAGCGGGGTCCACCCTGGACAGTTTGCCAGTCCATTGCAGGGCCACATGGACACAAACAACCATTCACTCTCACACTCACACCTATGGTCAATTTAGAGTTTCCAATTTATCCAATCTTCATATTGCATGTTTTTGGACTGTGGGAGGAAGACAGAAACCCCCACACACACACGGGGGGGAATGAACTCCATGCAGAAAGGCCCTTGTTCCGACCGGGTCGCGACCCCGGGTCTTCTTGCTGCAAAGGCACCAACCGTGCTGCCCCGAGGATGCAAATGTACGTGGATAGTGCACTGATCAACAGGTGGCTATAGGCCTATTTTCACCACACGTTTTAGCAGGAAAGAGCAAGTGTCATTGATAACACTAACAATGTCTCTGGTAACGTTATGGTCGTCAGGACACTGTGGCAGTGAAACAGCATGGAGCCTGAAACTGAGGAAGGTAAATAGAAATCAGCATTCATTCATTTCATTATTTGCGCCTGTGTTTTTGTGACCTGTCAAACTGCCTGTCGTGACTTACTAAGATCTAATGCAATGTACTAACAAATGCAGGGAAGGAAGGAGGGATCCTCCTCCTATGATTTGCGATATCAGGAAGAGTCATTTTTAAATATTTTAAATGATTACTGTGTGATATTCATGCCGATCTGTGAGAAACAAAGATGTTCTCTTCAGTCTGTAAAATAAGATCAGACAATAATTAATGTACAATGACACTGGATGTAATGTTTGTACGTGTACAATAACTCTCAGTCTTTCCTCTAATGACGCGATACAGAACTGTTTCCACCTCTTGGGACATACTGTATGCAATTTGACATGCAAATGGTCTGCTTGCCCCATTAGCCCTTTCTCACTGTTCCTGAGGGGCTTTTCATCCAGATCATTATTGAACAATGCAGGCTTGAAATAACCCTGCAAGGCACGAAACTGTGCCAAGGAGGAAAATAATAACCATGTGGAGAACTACTGTTCTTAGTAGCCTGGACTGAACTGCAATGGTCCTTTTGAAATTGACTCATTGTTCATGTCCTAAGCTTGATGAGGTGAATGAAAGAATCCTGCTGCTTATTTTACAGTTAGTTTAGTGTTTGATGGGTTTTAATCCAGCGTGCATTTGGCGAGAATTTAAATTAATGAGGCAACTTGGCGCTTTAATGGAATTAATTTGTTCGTGCAGTGGATGTAGAATTGGAGTTTCTGAAGTGAAGACACTATTACTGTCATAATGAGGAACCGTTAAATGCAATGCTACCTCATGATCAAATTAGAATCACAAAAGTTTACTTATTATTCCCACATTTGTCAGTTCCAGTTAAATAAAAATTACTGTCACCATTTCTTGAATACGATTCCAACATCTAAAACTGATATTAGTATTATACACAGAGCACTTTAAAAATACACAAATGCAAATATTTTAGCTTGTAGGGAGGATTCTTGCTTGAGATACTCCTATCACTAAACCTGTATTCAGAGGACTTCCTCTGTGATGAGTAACCCTATTCCCACTTTGCTCAAACAACCTGAGGGTGGCGCTAAAGCATCTTCACTTATAGTACACCGAGTCATACCTTCTTTGCCGTTCTTCTGGAGGGAGCTGGAAACATCCTGGCAGTGCACAGGCAGAGACTCTCCTCCTGACTCCCTGTAGATGTTGAACTCCTCCTCCAGAGTGCTGACGACTATAGACAGGTCTTTCTCTCTCACCTACATGCATTAACATCAACAGGTAGATGTTTTAGAGTCAAAATCAGCCACACCAGGTTAGTACAGGTCAACGTGGCCTCACATTAAAGCTGGGGTAGGCAACATCTTTTGTGGTTATTGATTAGTAACTCCTCCACATTCTGTTTTTGTCTTTAGGAGATTTGGTCCTTAACAGTAGACTTTGACCAGTCAGAGGGCAGTTTGGAGAGACAGGACCCTCCTATTTCTTGTTTAACAAGGCAATCAGAGATGGCAGACTTCACCCCATTCATGCAACAAGCCTCTGTCGGCCTCTGTTGGTCATATTGGCAAGTGCAAGTGCAGAAACACAGACAGACAGACACACACACAGAGCCACTAAGACCATACTTCACTCTTACTCCGTAATAATAACAATAAGCAGCTGCACATAGAGAACGTGCCACTTTGGTGGAAAGGTCAGCAGTGGCATCACCTGCTGACGCTGCAAAGCAATTTAAAAGTCCAACGTGTAAGAACGGGTGACATCTAGTGGTAAAACTGCAGATTGTAACAAACATAGGACTCTGCTCAGATTTTTCAAAGCACAGCACGGAACTATGGTGGCCTTCACAGCACTAAAAATGCACACACTGATTTGTTGGACTGCTGTAGAAACATGAAGGAGCAAAATGGTGGCCTAAAGTAGATATAAAAGGCTTATTCTAAGGCTACAAAAACCAAACATTTTTGATTTTAAAGTAGAGCTGCAACTAACGATTATTTTCATAATCGATTAAGATGTCGATTATTTTCTCGATTAATCGATGAATCGGTTGGTCCATAAAATATCAGAAAACCATAAAAAATGTTGATCGGTGTTCGTCAAACCTGGAAATGATGATGTTCTCAAATGTCTTGTTTTGTCCACAAACCAAAATGATTGACTTTTAATGATTAATTTGTTATCCAGAGCAAAGAAATTAAGAAAATATTCATATTTAAGAAGCTTAAACAATCAGAAATCTTGTTTTAATCATGAAAAAAGCTTCAAACCGATTAATCGTTTATCAAAATAGTTGTCGATTAATTTAGTAATCGATTAATAATCGATTCATCGATTAATCGTTTCAGCTCTATTTTAAAGCAATTATACTTATACTACACACTAATACAAACATACTTATGGGTGGTATACTCAATGTCCAAAAATAAACCCGTCTAAATGTCACAAACTGGACCTTCATTAAAAGTAAAAAGAGACTTTAACCCTGGATTTCCACTGGACGCGGAACGGCCGCGGCGCGGTTCTGCTTCGTCCTCTCCCAAACGTCAATCCCCACCGGGCGCGTTACGGCAGCGGCGCGGAGCCTTGGGAGCCAGCGGTATTCACGGAAGATCGCGCGATAATCTCGAACGGACGCGAGATCCCGCGATAGACTGTGTGAATAAAGGAAACAACAACAACACAGCTTCTTTCATTTCTCCACTTCCATAATCAGTCTCTCATCGTCCATTGTCTCCGAGACCCTCGGATCAAATGACTGTTGACCTGGGAGCACCGGTTATGACGTAACGTTGAGGTGAAGTTGTGACCTGCGTATTGTGTTTTATTTTGAAAGGGGGGCGGAAGTGTTTTACTTTGATACTGTGTCGGACTTCCTGTCTTGTGCGATCTGCTTCGTTGAAATTTACGAGGTTCAGCAGCGGCAACGGAAAAAATAGAACTGATTCCTATCGATAGCGCTGCGGCGCGGCGAGCCGCTTCTGGGCCGCTGCTGATCCGCGCCGCAGCGCGGCCGGTGGGAATGCTCACATTGATTAGAATGGAAGCGATTTGCAACGGCTACCGTTCCGCGGCCGTTCCGCGGCCGTTCCGCGTCCAGTGGAAATCCAGGGTGAGAGAATCAGTAGGATAGTACAAAGATAATTTGGGTATTTAACAACTTGGATATGGATATAATCAACTATTTCTCTTAGTGATCTTGCCTACTGCAGCTGAAAGGGAAAACTGGAGCTCCACCAGCATGTTGTCCATTAACATCCCTGCTGACACAAATGTCTGTTTTTGCCAACTGAACACTTTGACGTGTAACACATCAACCAACATTTTTAGTGACTTCAGCTCAGTTGGGGATTATTTTGTTAACTACAAAACGAGCAGGTGGACAAAATGCAGAGTGGCTCAGTAGGTAAAAGGCTTCTTTGCAAGATGAGTGTTTTTTTTTTTTTTTTATACATTTACAGAGTCCGAGTAAATGTCACTGAATGTCACTTAAATGTGCAACGGCAAAGTGTCATCAGTCCAAAAAACAGGACTCACCAGGATAAAGTCGGTCTGATATGTGGAGAGCATGAAGACCGAGACGTGCTGCTGGGCCAGAGGAGCTATGACCGACTTGGCAATCTTGGTCACACCGACGGCCTGTGAGCTGCTGGAGGCGTTACCGTTGGAGACGACATTGAGTGGCAGCCAGATGGAGCCTTCAACCTGGAGGTGCTCGGAGGACTGAAGCTCTGAGTGGGAATGGATTTGTGCAAATGTTATATAAATGTTAAATAAAAATGGGATACAGTTTATTAAAGTAAATAAATAAATGAATGAATAAAATAATAATTTGCAGAAGGGCTAGTCGAAAAAAACCCATCATTTTTATTATGCTTATATTTGACAGAACATGTGTATTATAAACTAGGAGGTATGGTGTTTTAAATATAAGGACATTTAACTGACATGGAATGGACATTCGGGATCCAGCTTTTATGGAGCGTGAATTGTTCACAAAGTTTAAAATCTATGCCTTTCTGTCTCTTCATATCTCCCTGCTCGCATATTTGTACACTACTGAAACACTACTTAAAATAGTAAAAACTGCCAGACTAATACAAAAAGCACATATTCTCATGGAGGAATATCTCATTCTCCAGGTGCAAAACTGACAATTAAGTTCTATTAACAAAAACAACCAGAGCTTGTGGGCAACATGTATTTAATAAAAGGTGCGTGTGTGAAACTATGTTTCCGGTTGTTTTCTGCTCAGTATAATGATCACACTTCCTCTTCCATCTCCCTTATCTCCTGTGTCTTCCTTTACCACTGAGACCTAAAACGACTCCACTATTTAAACCATCTGGTGGCAGTATATGAGTAACAACTAAGCTCCTCAGACCTACAGTACACCAGATGTTTGTGTATTACGTGTGGTTAATACCAAATCATTAATGTGCTCAGTTGAGTGGCTTTTAAGCAGGTAATAATAATAAGAGTTGAAACGTTGGTTATCCCTCAGATGTGGCTGTAACATTCTGAGCCAAACTAGTTTACTCCTCGCTCTCAGATGAGCACTAAGTTGAAGCGGTCAGGAACTTTGGTGATGTTGTAGAATAGGAGTTTGCAACCTTTAGTATTCCCTCTCCCCCCAAATAAAATAATAATTGATAAAGTTTTTTTTATACAGTTATACTTTATATATTATATAAATTATATACTATTTCTGAAAACCTGCCTGGCATACGTATGTGGATCCAAAGATGGACAGGTACTTCCTCATGTACATGACTTAATTTGTGTCGGGAATGTCTTCCCATATTTCAAACACAAGTATTTTTAATATCACATTTGACATGGACATTGGATGTGACGCACACAATATTAAAACACTTTTGTGACATAGGGTGAAAGGTGGGGTGCAACATTGACAGGGCCAACCATCCACTCTCACTCTAACACCTATGGTCAATTTAGAGTGTCCAATTTGCCTAATTCCCAAATCTGCATGTTTTTTGGACTGTGGGAGGAATCTGAGGAAGCCGGAGAAAACCCACAGGGAGAACATGCAGGTTCCAGTACCATCCAGCTAAAACGCATCACTGAATGATGCCTATTTCCTGCAGTAAATACTCTATTCTCCATTTCTTTACTCCCCTTCAATGGGCCACTGTTTTGGTTGGCGTAATTTGTCACAGATGGCCCCTCGTGGCTTTGCTACACCAGCTTTCACATCCTAAAATAGGTGCTTGGCTACAAGGGGAGTGAAGAGGACAAAGAGAGAAACAGAAACGGAGCCCCCCGGAGAAATATATGCCTTTAACAACTACATCATGAGAGCATGGGATAAAAACATACACAAAGAAAGCTACAGTATATTGAGTGCAGACAGATGGAGAGGGTGCATTCTAGAGGCAAAACAAGAAATTCTTACTAATGGATCTATTATCTTTTTGACTTAGACACTGGCCAAATGACCAAAGTGATGTCTAAAAATAGAGCCAAATGTATATTGTTCTAATTGGCTGGCTGGCATGTATTTGCCAGTTTTTACTTGAAAGAAAAGAGTGCAGAAAAACACTGAATCTTGCAAATGACTGTAGTTCAAAATGTTTGGTATTAACTGTGTCTTCTGTTTTTTTTCTCTGTTTTTATAATTTACAGGTTCTACTAGGAGTGTCTCCTCCAACAACTGCTACACATTTAAAACATGGTCAGAACTCTGTTGTTTTACCACTCCATTGTTACTTCCTTCCTTCCCTTCCGCCCCTCATGCGGCAGGATGGTTGTTGACAATCATAAAATGTAAGTGAGGGAAAAAAAGCTGTACAAGGAAAAAAACAAGTCTGCAGAGGCTTTTTTTTCCCCACGTTTTCATGAATACAGTATTTCAATTTGCTTCATGTCCAACTCAAGGTAAGAATTATTTTCAGTGGTGAGAAACTGCGAAACTCTATAATAACAGTATTGGAAAGTTGCTTCCAAAGAAGGCTGGATTCACTATTGTTACAGCTGCACTGATGAAACTGATGAAACGTGTTTGTTTTTATTTAATCCTATTTTTTCAGGTGAAAAATAAGCATAAATGAAAATATTTTTTGCAATGTAAGCGTCTTCATAAACATTATAAACTTCTGAAAAATATATAAGTTAGAAACAGAGAAACAAATAGCCAAAGCATTTTTAATCCAAACATTTTTGCTACCCAATGCTATACTGCATAGATTAGTATTGCATTCAGTGTACAATGTGGGTCCAAAGAGGTCCCCGCAACCAGGGTGTTTTACCTTTGAATCCCTCCTCATCAAGGACTACTGTGTAGTTCTCTGGCGTCTCTGTCAGACTGAAAAACTTGCATCTGAAACAGGAGAGGGAGCACAGATGGAGAGAGGTGTTCAGTGGCAAACAACAAAAGAAGGGTCAGGTCTTCACCATAAATAGTTACTATTTATTCAAAATGTGCACAGGATTCAGGACTCGCTGCGACTCAATTAGCAAAAAGCTCAAGCTTAGTGGTAGGTGAACATCACAGTTTTGTCAAAGGACAAGCCACATATATCTGTAGGTATGATTACATGTTACATTACATGTCATTTAGCAGACGCTTTTATCCAAAGCGACTTACAATAGGTGCATTTAAACATTTGGGTACAAATAAGAGCTAGAAGTAAGTAAGAGCTTCAAGTAAACGATATGACGATATCGTTTACTTGATATATGACAATATGATAACATGCAAGTTTCTATGTAGCTGTTTGATGATCATGAGTGAGTGCACACATGAACTAAAGCACCAATGAAGTCAGCAGAAGATGAAGTAGTCGAACTGCATGGTAGCAAATGTGATGTGAGATAAAGTGGCCTCTGAGCTGACCTTTTGCCAGGCTTTAGAGCCACAACTTGGACAGAGGAAAGTGCAACTACAGCGATAATGCTACTGCCTGTGGGTCTACTTTATAAATACATAGTATAACAGCAGAACAAAACTTTGAATGTGACAAACTCCTCTGGGTGTAAAACACAATGACTGGTGGAAAGCAAACAAACAACATAAACTGACTAACCGCCATGTTATTAGACTCAGCCTATATAAAAAAAAGTGTTTCTCTTATAATGATTGACCAACAGTTTATTCATTCAACAATCGGTTAACTAAATGTGCAACAATTTGCAACCTTACTGTTTGTGCAAAAACCACTTAAAATTGCTCTACAAAATAAAAAAACCTTTGATTACAATTTACTTTCTCCAACGGGTTTGTTGTGTTCTCATCAGGCTTGGTGCCAAATGCATTTGCTTTCAGTGGGTGTTGCTTGGTCAGGCTACAGTGTTCTGTTCCTTTGTGAAATGTTGAAAAAGAGCAGCAGGGGAGAGGAAGAAAGTACAAAAAAGAAATAACATGATGGGCCCATGAGGTTCAGTTAAGGTGGAGGAATAAACTGGGCAGTGAAATGTTGTTGGATTACATGACTCTTTGAAGCCAATATATTTGGAATATTCTGAATGAGAGAAATTATTCTTGTTCCACACTCAAAAAGGACAGATCAGATGGGAGTAAAAAAAAATGGATACACATATTTGCCCCAAGAAATCGGCATCATCTACACTAGACAATGGCTGTGCTCATTTCGAAAGACTGGCATTGGCCATAGAAAAAACAATATTGGTTGGCCCCATAGCTCAAACCAACTGAAAGGAAGCACTGAGCTACAAGTAATATTTTAATGGATGATCTCTCCATGTTTCTTCTGAATTCTTAAAGAGGAACTGCTGCATATTCCTGTTTTTGTAAAATGCCTCACTGGAGAATGAGCTACACCATTATCAGCTTATCAGTCCGCTGAGGTTATAACAGTAGAGGCCTGAGTTAGACTGCTAAACACACGACTCAGCAAAAACTAATCCCTGCCATGAGATGAGACAATTGCATCTCAGCGAGACAGAAAGACAAAAAGAGAGATACTAATTTCACACTGTAATACCAATGTCCAGTGTGCTGGCAAGCACAGTTGGTCCATTGTGTTAAAATATCACTCCCTCCTCCCCAAATATTTCATGTTCAACCTTCACCTTCCTAGCTCGGTAGTGTAGCATGTATCCCAAAAGTGGAAATGTGGAGCTTTAGGGCATGGTGTGTTTTAGAGGACAGTTCTACAAGGAGCTTCATTTAATCCCTTTTTAAATTGTGAATAAACCAGATGGACCGCTTTTATCAGTGAAGCCAGTTTCAAATTAGCACATTTTCCTTTATATCAGATGATAAACTGTAATCATTTTATGACTTGATCATTTATTCTATATGTTCTTACATACAGCTCCTTTAAGTGGTCATGTGCTGTCAAGCAACAGGGAAATCCAACTGTGAGTTGAAGGATTATTGGAAAGTTATTTAGCATAATATTGCTTTTTCATTGTTATTACCATCATCAAAGAGGTTATCTATCGTCCCATCATGCCACTGACACAAATTGCCAGCCTGCAAAACCAAGTGAAACAAGGATAGCTTTGTTTCTGCAGCCATCAGTGTGATCAACAAAACCCAGCATTTGTCCATCTGAAACTATTTTGATCTTGCTTTCATAAGTGTGGTATGTGTGTGCGGAGGAAGCCAACTCACTTCATTGTTAACCAAATCTACCTTTGTGTATAAATTAAGTTATCTTGAGATTGAATTATGGCTGCATTTGTCCATCTGTCTGGGAGCAGCATAACAAAAAAAAAGGATGAATATTGATGAAATTGTAAGGGATATTATGGCGTTATCCCAAGGAAGAAATCCAGATGTGGATTCAGGATTTTTTTTTTTTTTTTTAAATTGAACTTGCTAGACAGAGGACTGCTAACTGTTAAAACTAAAATAATATATATCTATTTAACGTAAAAAAGTGTTTCTACAAAAAAGATCAGTATGACATGGAAATATGGAATATTACCTCACAATAAGTTAAATGTTACTGTGGGGTTTGGTCAAAACCCGGATGTTGGTCTGTACTGAAACTGTAGGAACCAAATTTCAACAAGTTCAAGTTAAGTTTAATATTTATTTTTAGACCCTTTGTAATGCAATAGATTCTGAATGGCGGAACAGGCGGTTTGTGTATTACAATCAGTGCATTATGTCCTATCAGTTCAACCCACTGGCTTCTTATGAAATGCAAACCAGGGGACAACTTGATATCTGTTGTTGCAGAAATGCAATGTTAGATTTCTTTCCATTTCCATGCTGACATACTGTCGTAATGTATCAGCAGAACAAATGCATTCAGAGGTTGGACAAAATAGTCTTGTTTTCACATTATAATAGAAAAAACAGAGCAGTGGAGGACAAAAGGAGACATGGTATTCAGGGGTCAGGTTAGACTTGATATGTACAATATATTGTTGTATTAAATAATTTGATTGTGCAGTTGGTTCATTTTAGACTGTGGGACAATGCAGACGCATGAACTCAACGATTAACTGCGTAGCCAAGATGTTTGTACAGCACTCTCACAGTGGCATGTAGTCTACATGTGACAAATGGGTGTTGTACCGAGCGCGAGAAACAAGCTCCCTTCTATTGAAGCATGAAAGAACATAAGGAGGAGTATGAAAACAACCAAAGACGAGAGGAGGAAGCAACAGGTAGCCAGGGAGCGGCTGAGTGGGGAAGTGGGGGACTTTGATCCAACTGAACAAAATGATGGGTGGTGGTGGTGAGGGAGTGATGGCTGTCTGTGGTGTTTGCAACTGATGCTCCAGCTGAGAAAATATGATAAGAGATTCTGAAGTGTGTAATAAAGACAGCAATCTCAGCTCCATCGTCACAGGCTGACTGAGCCGTGTGTAACCTTCACATCTTCCTCCAAACCCAATGATTACATTTTCATGGGTTATGCTTTTTTAGAACAATGAGGAAGGTTTTTTTCTTGTTATCAGAGGCTGGGAGAGAGATGGGGAGGAGGGGCAGCTTAGTGTATCTGATGAGACCGGCCTCAAACTTGACAGGTCCCTGAAGCAAACAAGTGGAAAACTGGGTTTCTGGCTCAGCTGAGGCATTGTTTCAACTCAAGCTTGTGTTATTGAAGAAAGGAGGACTGTGTGAAGTCTGCACTATACAGCTGAACTGATTCATTCTGCTGATTCTCTGTTTTAATTATTACAGTGCCTATAAAGTCAACAAACTGCTTTCAATTCCCTGATCCACAGCCTTTATTTGCCCTTTGTGGAAGGATTCATTCACATCTTTTACAATGCTGATGCCTCAGTGTAAACAGCTCTTTCCTACTGCCTATCCCACTACAAAAAAAAACCCATAATATCACGTACGATCTAAATTTATTAGCACATGTTTGAGTTTTCTCTAGAGAGAATACACAGTTCATCCAAGCGCCTTTCTGTGCAGAGTTTGTGAATGTGAGAGTGAATGGTTGTTCGTCTGCGTGTGGGCCCTGTGATGGACTGGTGAACTGTCCTGAATGTATCCCGTCTTTTGCCCTGTGTCAGCTGGGATTGGCTCCAGTGACCCACAGTCTATCTCAGGGCCGACATACAGACAGATAAACCATTCACTTTCACACATACGGCCTGTTTAGAGTGTCCGATTAACCTCTGAATGTTTTTGGACTGCGGGAGGAAACCGGAGAACCCTGGAGTAATCCCACACTCACATGGGGAGAACATGCACACTTCACACAGAAAGGCCCTCAGCCAGACCAGGTCGCAATCCCAGGTCTTCTTGCTATAAGGCAACAGTGCTAATGAGTTGAATATTTGTTCCCCATTACCCCAGCATTATAGACTTATAGACATTAGACTGACAGCGATACCAGTAGGTTGTGATATGGAAAAATTGTCAAGTCACCTCTACTTTTCTCTTCAACAGAGCAGCTCATAGTAGAAACACTGGGCCTCATCAAATACAGTTTCTTATGTCTAATATGTCTTGAACAAAGCCCTGCCTGCCAGAGCAGAAAACCTTCTTAAAACTCTGCTCACGGCTGTTTTCAAAAACAGTTTGGGAGGATAGTAGTTCTCTAATGAATGGCAGGGGCCAGCAAGAGGGAGATGGCAAAAAAATCAGGCTTGTTTTTGAACTTTTTCTTCCCCAGCACCAGTCCACTGTCACATCACCCTTATACATCCTTGCTTCAGAAAAAGAACAGGAAAAACGAGACAAAGCCCCACACACCATAGTGATGACATACTGTGCCTTTGAAGCATGCGCAACAACAAAACAGACAAGCCTGCTGACTTAAGGAAGTACGTATGCTACTGCTTCACTCTGGGGCTCAGTCTACATTTTTCGCCCACTTATTTAAAGACTTTAAGAGCAAGTTCAGCAGACCAATTATTATTAATTGTCATAATCATTTAAAATCTTTTTATCATTTTAATCTTTTTGTTCTTAAAGAAACCTGAAAGGAAAACTTCACCGATTTGCATTTAGCTTTGTATTACTAAAAGGGGTAGTATCTTTTGAAAAATTGTGCTTCCCAACATCAGTTTCCCCTGATATCTTCGTTCACGTGCCCACCAAAATACAAAATACAAAATACAACTTCTATTCTAGTAATACATAGCTAAATGCAAATCGGTGAAGTTTAACTTTTTAACAGCATAATTTCAAGAAATCCGCACAACCCCCCCCCCAAAACCACTCTAAATGTAAAAAAAAAAAAATATATCTTAGTTCAAATTAGTATACATTACAATGTATAAAATCACATAAACAGAGACAGAACAAACCAAGCCAGGAAGATTAAGTCAAGAAAATAAAAATCATCATAAAGCGAACAGACCAAACAGTCTCAAAACACAAGAAGAGAAAGACGACAACAACAAAGAAAGCAACAATGAATTCAAAGGTGGTGGGACTATGACATCATCATTTTCCCAGTGGTGTATTTGTTGTATACACTACCCTCTGACCTGTTTTCCAAAAATGTCGGTGTTTCCCATTTCAGTGCTCCCAAAACGCTACTCATAGGACATTATAATCTGACAAAGTGGCTAAAATCACTACACATGTCCTAATCAGATTTTTGTATAACTTTATTTTGATCATGGCTGTTCAAATGACTCATTACTATTTTAAAAACAATAGTATGAAAAAGACACTGCCAAGTAAACGGTAATCGAATAAGGCTATACTCAAAATAAGTAGTAATCTGATTAATACATGGGATAATATTATCTTAGTCTCCTTATGTTGTATATGTCTTAATCAGATTGTATCCTACTGGTGTATTCACAACATTTCATGTAATGTAGACAAGTACTGAAGTACAGAAGACAGTATATTCCATTAGCAACCAATGCAAAACATCATCATTTCACTGTTTCTGTCAGAATAAGGTCAATAGCCAGATTATTGCTGTCCATGTAAACAAAGTTACTGCAATGTAAACAGCATTTTCTAATAACATTAACATGTATTAACATATTCAAAATCACCAATATCAAGACAGACGGGTACGGTATGTTTTAATCAGATTATAACGTCCTGTTGCTGTTTTCACAGCCATGGACATAATGTAGACGTATCATTATCAGACTCTGCCCTCATAACATTTCATCGTGAATTTCTGTGAGATGTAAACATCATAACGGGAATAATGACGTACTTAGAATGTCAACATCTGATTATTTGGTTTCCATGTAAACATAGCCACCCTGAGATATCTAAGCATGAACAAATTTGATTTCTTTGTCATATGTTTTTTCCCAGGATCATGACCCCGTTCTGGCAGGCATGGGTTAATCCTGTTTACCATAAGCACATCCTTGAGGACAGTGCAATACTGCATCTGGTTGACAGCCTGCTGTTGGGGAGAGCAAAATTCCCCCCCAACATTTGCTCACACCTCCTTTGTGACTCTGACACGACAGAGGTAGCATGCGGCTGCACCACAACAGCCTGCCCTGCTTATATCATGGAAGACAGATGTTAAACTCAACTCCTAACCATGCACATGTGGAGCAGCCAGAGAAGTAAACAATTACATAACAAAGGCAGAATATCCGGGGATTAAGTGAAAACCGGTACTAATGACTGCATGAGATCCAGACAACTTGCAAATTGTCAAGTCAAGTCTGTGCTGCAGAAACAAAACCCCACCAAAATACAGGAGAGGAACATTGCTTTGCTTTTTGATCAGTGCATGCACTTTAAAGTTTAATGAAAAAAATATATACAATCATATCTCCACTGTAAGATCAACTTGTTCCCAATAGGATTGGGGCAATTCATAATTTTATTGCAAATTACTGTGAAAAGCAGTGAATTTCCTTTAATAGGATAATTGTGATCCCAATGATATTTCTTGTGAACTGGAAAATGTTCAGCTTGCTAGCACACAGACCTAGTGATTTATTTTACAGTGCCTCAAGGGGGAGTCTGCATCTTTCCAATTATTCCAGGAGTTTATGACCAATACTTATCTTTTTTAAAGTGATGGTGCAGATTTTTGTGGAGTGTGGTTGTCATGACACATTATAAACGTTGACTTTCCATGAGCCACCAAACTCCATGGAGAAAAATCATTGGTCACAGAAGCTGCTGGACTACTGCTGCCCCAGTTTGAAAAGTTTATGTCACTTCGGCAAATCCGAACAAAGGATTTTAACAAGGCAGCAGTGGATAAACAACTCCTGTCAGGCGTGATGTAAAATCGCTGATTTTCTTTATGGACTTTGGTGCAGGAGGAGAGCGGTTTACAATCCTCAGTTTGCAGACAGAGAAGGCTGGTGAGAAAAAATGGCAAACATTTTCTTCAAATATTGTAGACCTATTACGTGATAGTAGATTTTATTAGGTGGTCCTTTTAAAACCTGTTTCTCCTTCTGTCCCTGCTGGCAGCCATGTTATAAGTGAAAGTGAGTGTCTTCAAAGGAATTATAACCCACTCAAAGGCATGCTCAGTGAAATCGGTGTGAATTATTAGGGATGAACCAATGTAGTTCACAGTATCAATATCAAGCCGTAAATGGCCAAACATGCTAGAGCAATATAAGCAAAACTAAAAATGGGAAATCTGATATGATCTGTAATCCTAAATGTGAGAGAGAGATGTCCGCCATCACTGTTCTGTTAGGTGACCAGGCCGCACATTTCTAATATGCAGTTGGATCATCATAGTTTTGAAATGGCTATAGTCTCATGAACAGTGACCTTGTTTCAAAGACCGACGACCTAAGTGACTTTGATATTCAAGATTGGGATATTAGTATCAAAAAACAAACAATGATACCAAACCTCCCCTATCAATAAGACCACACTTCATAAAAAAACTCAACTGATTCTGACTGTAATCACTTTACCTTACACTAGGTAAAGTGATTACAGTTTCTATAATCACTGTATTTATATAGTTTTGAGGAGATATTTACATATATTGCAAGTAGCTAATGAATTGCAATTGTTATGGTGAGGAAAAATAGTGCTAAAGAAGTATCATTCCTAATAGCAGGTTATGACACTGTGGGTGATTAACAGTAATATAAACTACTGTCACAACAAAAAAGTTGCATACATTGCGTTACAGTGTGCTATTGGCGGAGGCAGAGCAGGGCATGTACGGGCAAACAAGCCCACTGACGATGAATGGGAGCTTCGGGTTATCGCAAATATCCGTACTGGATTACCAAAATGATCCACACCGAAAATACACACACACATTGAAACTCAAACTCTTCTTACCGTGTCCGGTTCCGGAGGAATATGAGCTTGATGAGCGGATGTGTAAAATGCACAAGCCCGCTCTTGGATATGCTGGTGACCCGGAGCCTGTGGTCCAATATGTGCAAGTCCATGTTGTCGGTGGCGAGCGGTGCAGCGTCTCCTGTGTGTGTGTGTGTGTGTTTGTGTGAGAGAGTGAATGAGCATGCAGCGGAGAAAACGGCCTCTTAGCTGACTTGTATCATGAAGGTGTTAGAGGTGAGTCCGGGCGAAAAACATCACCAACTGCTGAGAAGCAGCGCGTCCCGTTTTAATTGCCTCACAAGACGAAAAACACCCGAAACAACCCGAGTACAGCCTCGGCTAACTCCTACTGTATATTCAAATTAAAGGACAGACCCAGTTACGACACGCCCCCTTTTCTTAAAGCTACAGGGCTTTTTTTGTGTCCACTTCCTGTGTTTCAAAATAAATTAGTTTTATTATTTTTCTTTCTTTATTTATTTTTGCACATTAAGGCTAGAGTGCACATTTTTTGTTATTAGTCTGCCTTTGTTTGGCTTTTAAGAAACAGAAAGATCTAATATTATGTGTATGCTTGTCATATTTGTATGCACACTTCATATGAAACTGGCTCTGTCAAGCAACACTATCAGACCTATCAGAATTTAACTACAGAAACTCTTCTGGGTGTTTCTTTGTGTTTTCAGTCATACTTCCAACCTGTGTGCAGTGGTCTGTGGGCTTAATCAGCATTGTGTGAAGTCATTTGACAAGTAATATACATTGTTTAAATTTAAAAGTTATGCACTACAGGCTTTAGTTAAAAAGATAAGTGCATGAAATACATAGGCTGAACAACATGGTGGAGCAAGATGGCAGCCAGGAAAAAGCAAGGACCATGCTTACAGTACATACATAAGGCTTATTCTGAGGCTATGAAAACAAATTGTGCTTTCAATGTTTTTTTTTAATGCTGATGTCAATGTTGATTGAAGTGATACATTGGTTCAAAAAGATGGTCCACTGTATTTCAACCTTGGTTAAGAGAGGTCAGACAATTTGGAAGAGCCAATCGCAGTCCAATCCACTGTAAAGCATTTTTAAAAAAACAAAAAAAAAACACAGTTGGCCGAAGTGCTGTTCAGTCACACGAGGATGAACTTTCTTGTGCTGTGTTTTATCAGTGAAAATCTGCAACAACCGATTATTTTCATAATCGATGAATCTGTTTCTGATTATTTTCTCGACTAATCAAGTACTTGTCACTCCATAAAATACCTTAATGTTTGAAAAAGGTTGATGATCGGTGTTGAAATTATGATGTTTTGAAATGTCTTGTTTTGTCCACAAAACAACATTATTCAGTTTTAATTATGTCTTTGTCATGGAGCAAAGAAACCAGAAAATATTCACGTTTAAGAAAATCAGAAAACTTGTTTTAATTATTAAAAAAACACTCCAAAATAGTAGTAGTAGTTGACAATTAATTTAGTAATTGAACAATCATTGCAGCACTATATGTCACTATCATGTGTAGCACTTATAAACCTTTTACCCAGCAAAACTGTTCTTTCAGCTTACTTCAAGTATTTCAGATAATTTGCCTGACTTCAACTCCTAAGACCAAATTCTATATTCCAAACAATACACATGAAACACATTTCTATGAAATGATCAACTTTTATTTTTAAAAGCCTGATCATTTCATTCTAGAGAGGAAATGTGCTCTTAAAGGCTCTTTACTCATCCCAACGTAAAATTTCTTCAGCACAATGGTCAGATGCTTCATTGATCGAGGTATATTAAAGTGTGATTCACAGTCATAGTGGTGAATCTCAGTGTGATTTCATTCAACGTGATTCCCATCACCGATAGTAAAAAAAAAAAGCAGACCTGATAGGCATGAGAAAATTCCTTCATGCTGAAAAAAACATGGTCTATGACCATCGTTCATAATAAACAACAAAAAGCAGCATCTCGCTCTACATAATCATAATGTAAATTATTACACAATATGGCATTTTGTACTTCTAAACTGGAAATGGAAAAGGAAAAAATATGCACCAGTGCTGTGGAGAATCAGAACATACTACATACTTGGCAGTAACAGAGATCATCCAGCAGATAATATCGGATCACTATGACCAAGCTTTATCCCATTTTGCTCTGGCAGTAGATTGACAAGTTCTGGTCATTCACATCTCCTTATTGCAATGGTGAACCTTTGGTGGGGATCATTAGTCTAGACTCCATGTTCCTGATCAGAGGCACTGAGGATGGAGACAAAGAGAAACCAGTTAGACTTATAATCACTGACATAATTAACATTTCCATTAAAAAAAAAATATCCTCTCTGAAAGTGAAGCAGTGCCCAGGTAAGAACATTTATTAATGAAATAGCAATAGATGACTGAGGTATCCATTTATATCATGTTTATTGTTTTTGTGAAGCATATCATGGTTATCATTATAGTACAGAACTATGAAAAATATGGCACTAATGATAATGCAAAGCCTGCAAGACAATGAAGTAGTTAATTAGTGAAAAAAACACCATAGATAAATTGGACTGTAGTGTCACTATGTTTACTTGTCCATGCTGTGAGCTCTTTTCCAAATAATATGCACCAACCTGCACGCTCATATGTTTCTTAAAGAAATGTCAAAACCTTGGCATTTATGCATTATTTTCACTCATCTTCTACCATTTTATCCTTCACATGAGGGTCTTGGCAATCCCAGCTGACAGGGTGAAAGGCAGGGTGCACCCCGGACAGGTCGCTAGTCCAACACAAGGCCACATAAGTACAACCATTCACTCTCACACTCACAACTACAGTCAATGTAGAGTGTCCAATTTGCCTAATCCCCAAATCAAATATGTTTGGACTGTGGGGAAAAACCCTAAGACCCACACACACGGGAGAACATTCAAATTCTATACTGAAAGGTTCTTGTTCCAGAATTATTATGATAATTGATTACTGGAGGAAATGTGAGGAAATGTGAAACTAAAGCTTTTTACATTACCATTGGAGCAGTAGAAATATCCAACCACCAAATATTTTGGAAGATCTGCTGTCTTAACTTCTAACAATAACCCAACCTCAATGGCAGCAGAAAAGTTACAAATACACAGTAGTAGTACATCATTTAGTAACACAAAAAAATACTATACAGACAGTGGTGGTATATTTTAACTTGGAGGTATTAATGTGGACATCATTCCTACCTGTGTAATAAACACTTGAATCCCATCCCTCCTTTAACCAAGCAGAGTTTCTTGTCTCCTCCCTGGACTGGAGGCTTTCATAAGCTGTGAAAAAAAGAAAAAGTTGCCAAACTACAACAGAGTACAATGCCTTACACATGGATAAATGTATCTCAGTCTCTTTTACACACTGTGCATCACAATTAATGTACAACTAATCTGATAACTTTGATTATTCTTCACAAGCAGAGTCAAATAAGCTGTGTTTCAAACTCTTATTCGTCGGCGATAGGGTTAGGTCACACTATGCAACTTTTGTAACATTAAAATAACAGCTTTAATATAAGTGTGTGATGGGGTATTGTAATATGGAGAATGGAGCCTTTTCATTCCCAGTTTGCCACTAAAACTCCTTCCTTCCACTCTGCAAGTTTGCTGAACAGGCGGATACATTAAGAAAAGTGTGCCAGATATCTCCAACTGCCAGACCCAGTTGAAACATTTAGTCTGTATATGTTAAAACAATAACAAACACCAATAAATGTGATAAATAAATGATTTAAATCCTAATTTCACAAGTGAGGCTTATGCATATGCATAAACATATTGTTTTGCATGGGGGCATATTTAACAGCAGTAAAACCAGTCTTTCTGCCACTCCTGTAACATATTATTTCCCCATTCTTCAATTGTAGGCAGGCCAAATACCTTGTGATATACTCCATATAATAAAAAAAACAGTTGCATTGTTCTAAAGCAGTCATTTCCAGAAACTAGGCCGGGATCCAGAGTATTTTTTTCAAGCCCTTCAAGCAGTACAGTTTTGAGCCACATGAGAGCGCTACTTCCCACTCCCCACTACAGTCATAGTTTTGGTCACGTTCCATGACTCTGCACCCACACACAAGAAATGAAGGCTTGGCTGAGATTTATTTATTTTATTTATTTTTTAAAAAGGGCCCAGTAATAAACCCTTGCTTTGTAAAATAAAACACAAAGGCCCACTTAAAACAGGCTGCAGCTAAAGTTAGCCAAACAACTGCTTGTGATGCAACATACTAATAAGGGCAAATCAAAAACAGAACTAGAACTCTTCAGATGCAAATCTGGTGTTGTTATATTCTACTCTGGCTTACTGGTCTATGTCTCTAAATAATGGTGTCTTGTAAGCCTCTTTGGGTTGGGCATAACTTTTATGTGTGGCCCATTAATAAAACTTAAAATCAAGCAGGCCTATCTAAATTTCTATTACCAAAATGTATGTATTGTATGTTTAATGTATCTGTGTTATCTATGTTTTCAATAATACATGTATTAAACATAGTTGTGGTTCATTTACCAAACATATTATATATCTCCTAGTAATTGCCTCCTTAAACTGGAGTATTACAATGTCCTAATTGACCCTTTAAAACAGTGTTTACCACTTTTTATGTTGGGTAACACTGTTCTAAATGGTCAATTAGGACCTTAGAACAATATGGACAGTATATGCACTTATAAACTCACCCCACAAGTGATGAACGACATACAGGTCACCAATCTGTGAGAAGAACCCGCCCACTGCCTCGTTGTTCTCCTGTCTGTACTTGATTGCCCTCGCCCTGTGGCAAAAATATGATAAACAATGGTATATGGTAAGTAAAGTACATCATATTTATTTGATGTTTTATATTAAACTTATTAAGGCTTACCAGTGGTTTCCCCATTCAATCATGGTTCCTGGCTGAAACAGACAACAAGGGGCAAAATATTAACATGTTTTTACTGGAATGTGAAAAAAGTGTGGAGAACACACACTCAAGTGCTATGATATGATCCGACATAAACCAGTCGACCCAGTACAACAGCAAAACAGAGCAGCTCGTCTTATGTCCCGCGAGAGCCCACATTCAAAACTGGAGCACAAAGATTTTTATCATGTTTGAACCCATTCTTCTATTTCTGAAGAGCTAATAATGGGATGTAGATTAATGAGTACGTATAAGAAACACAGACAGCCTTGGAAGGACAAAACAGTCAAATGATTTAATATTTTAATACCACACATTAGCTCACCTAATAGACATTGAAATGCAGTGCAAAGTCTTGAAAATAATGCAGTGAAAACACATCCTGTCAGAAGCTGATCTAAGAGCTGATATAAAAGCAGTCACTTCATTCACATCATTAGCTAACAATATACATAAACAGGCTGTTATGTAATGAAATAAAAGTATGTTGTTGTTCAATCAAACGATATAATGACCATATAGTATAATCATTTCTCTATCACTTTATTAGAATACATCCAGAAAATGTGGGAAACATGTATGCAGTTTTAAAATATTTCTTTCTCAGGGCAATCAAAAACTGCTTTATAGGTCAAAGTGTATATTTAGCGTGACCTACCCTTACACTTAAACAATAGCATGACTCGGGCTTTCTTAAATCTGGAGTGGAACCCTAAATAATGTTATTGGTAAAACCTGTTTCATGTTCAAACATATCTGCTCTGAAAAAAAGGTCTATTGGACCAGGTTTATTTATGAGATACGCATGTTGACAGCTTGCAAATATAAGACCAACTTTCAGTCACATCATTCTAAACCAAATGATAACAATAAATAAGCAATAAAGCTGATGGGGCCCTTAACATGATGCGACTGATTAAAAAAAAAACATTAGACTTGAATTAAGTCCTCAATAGCCACATTGTAAAGGCTGGAAATAACTCCACAGAGAAGAAGTTCACATATATATGGACTCATTTTTAAATAAATACATATAAGTCTTACATAAATATATTTAAGAATATATGAATACCTTGAGGTAATACGTGCGCATTTCATAGATGTTTGGTCCTTGCCTGGGCAGAGGTTCATTCCAGAAACTGAACTCCAGAAGAAGCTGGTTTCTTCTGGAAATCAACATTTTTGCTCTCTCTTTCCGAAACTCTAAATATTCCTGTCAAGGAACAAACAAACAAGATTTCAATTAGGGGACAAACAAGTTATGTCATGCAGTGCCCTCTCCTACAATTTTGTTAAAATAAAACTCATATTTGTGAAGGTTGCATTTAAAAACATTAGCCTCTTTAGACAATTCCCCCATTTTGGGAAAAAGAAGAAACAGTTTGCAACAAACCTTGTTATTGTTCAACTTCTTCAGGCATTCAGTCAAGGCTGGGTACCCACCTTTGTATCTCCATAAATGCACTGCAGAAAAAGGACAGCAGGTGTCACTGCAGCACTGTGTCTGCACTTACACCACCCACACACCCTCATCATCACTTTTTACTGTCACTGACAGAACTTCAGTGTATATAATACAGTGTAAACTTTCATAAGCAGCAGGAGAGATGCTGGTGGTGAGTCATCTCATAGTGCCTGAGTGACTACGTACATCAATCTGCGATGCTCTGTCAAACAGTTTACTTGTAGATTGCGGCCACTTGAAGTTAAGTATTCATGAGGTCTTGACAGTGATACACGGAGAGCACATATGACAACCGGTTACAGTGATGAATTAAATTAATACATTTTGTGTTCACTGTTCTACTGCAGCATACCAGCTTGATCCTGTTCTCCGTACCAGGTATTCCAGCTCCCAACCACCTCACATGGGTAGTCCTTGTCCTGATGGAGCCTCGTTTGCACCTCTGCCCTATAGCCAGCATCACACATACAAATGCATATAAATGGGCACAATAATGACATTCACCATGATGGCCAACTAGAAGCCATCTTACACATGATATTATTCCTGTTTTCTTAATGTTTTGCCAAATTAATCTTGTGATTCAGCCAGCAAGAATCCCATTATGATGTCATTATGATTGTTAATGTGGGAAACCCTACACTTTGCCAGACCTTGACTCAAAAACAGACAACCTTATTCATTTTGGAATATGGTATGTATAAAATGCCCTGCCTACCATGCTCAGGTCTAGCAGGAGGAAGGGGGCTGAGGTCTAAATGAGTGTCAAAGCGCCTACCCAGGATAAAACAACTAACATCCAAGAATACATCAGGAAGATGGCCCCCTGTGATGACCTCAGGTATCTGAATCTCAGCAGACAGGAAGAGCCAGAGAGGCAAACATCGAAGGACAAAACCCTACATGGAATGTTACGCCAAAAAATTGACAAAGTGAAAACGAAAGCCCAATCACAGTAAAATTGTGGAGACTCATTTCTCCCCAACTTCCAAGAAACCACCAGCAATACATTAAACAAATGATTTTAAACATTAATTAAAAACAAGCACAAAATGTCTGCTGGTAGTCTGGCTGTGAGTGGTTTAAGGAAAATCCACACCAGCTGCGATGATTAGGCCTCTCATACTGGCTCCCAGGATCCACCAAGACTCTCACATGCAAGGCAGTCAATCAAGCTTGCACACCTGCAACCCCATCACACACTCAGATGCAGACACATACACACAGTGAAAAGGAAGGCATGAACCTGGAGTGATGAGGCTTAAGAGGACTGGATCATAACCAAGTGGCAAGAGATCAGGAGGAACAGCATCTAAGATCTCTGTCCAGAAGAGCATAGTCCGAGGAACAACAAGATCCTGCGCAGAACCCTCAGGCTCCATAGCCTCTGGTAGCTGACCTGAGCTCATATATTACATAATTATATCCTCCTGATGTATTCATGCATGTTTCATCCTGGATAGTGGCTTTTACACTCATGGATGGCTTCACCAGAGCTAACATCTTTTGTGGTGTGTCATTAGAGTCATTATCAGATCTTCCAGATACAAATCAATATGAATCCGAAAATGTAAGAGCTATTTGAGAACTACTTAATTTTGTGGCATCTGCAGCTAGCATTGGCACGGGCACCTGTATTTCGGCTCCTGCCAATGAGCTGCCACCGATATTTCGGTAAACCACTAGTGAGCTGCCAAGGCAACTACTAGTATTTTGGCACCTGCCAGTGAGCTGCCATAGCAACTGCCGCTGTTTTAGCCATATTAGTGCTATGTCCTTTTAGTATTTCAATTTCCACTTCTTCCTCAGACCCTGATTAGCGCAACACTGGCGGGCCACAACCTGCTGCACCATCAACAGGTAGGCTAGCTGCAGAATGACAGGGTGTGAGAGGCTTGCACTGACTTGCAAATTAACTTTTTTATATGCCATGGCTTTTATGGCTTGATGACATGATAATGATCGTTATGCATGGCATGTGAAATTTCAATTTCAAAGACTATCTATCTGTGTAGCTGTAATGAAGAGTCACCTATTCACAGTTGTGAATTTACAGCAGATTAAATAGATTGGTTACATCAGTGCCTGCAGCCACTCTCCAATAGCATGCATAGGTTAAATATAGCCTATTATTGCCAAAAGGTTTCCTTGTGACAGGATTTCATTGGCATTTCCTCAGGACTCTTGCATCAGCAGTATTCAACAAAAATGAAGGGAAATGATTGAATGACCAAAATGACAAAAAACCAATAAATTAATTGGTTAAGTTTTTAGCAGCAGTATCAATCTCCATGCACATGGCACCACAGCCTACTTGACCTGCAGAGACACCTTGTGGTGGAAGCTGTACAACAAACAGTCACATTCACAAACATAACAACTTCAACATTAATACTAAATTTTGAATTCTGTTGATAATATTCTTGTCATTTACAATTAAGATAAACCAATTGATATACTGGCTCTCAATGGAACCCACTGATCAATCACATAACCATAGTTTCTTTTTGTAATGGCATTTGTATACCACTTAAATGACTTACTGTCGATTATAAGCAAGTTTGAATTATTAATTGGAACACACTATGACGTTGTTTTCTCTAGCAACCATGGTGTTAAATTTGAAATGCCTGTAATTTCCACTGACAAAGATTAGAAGGATTTCTGCATAGAAATAACCAGTCAGTCCATCACAGGGCCACATAGAGACAAACAAACATTCACTGTCACCCTCACACACACCCACTGGCTATTTGACCAAAATGGAGAGTGAGTGAAGTGCTGTGTCTGACAACCTGGCCTCCACAATCAACTGACCCAAACTCAACTGTAATGGTTTGGATTAAGCTGAACAGCAGAGTGAAGGCAAAGCAGCCAATAAGTGCTCAGCACCTCTGGGAACTACTTCAAGACTGTCGGAAAATCATTCCAGGGGATTACCTCCTAAAGCGAAATGAGAGAATGCGCAGAAATATAATATAATATAAAATATAAAACACATTCTGGTTTGTTTAACACATACGTGTTCTTTCACAGTTTTCATAGTCTTCACAAATAATATAAAATAACCACCAAATGAGAGTGCGTCCAAATTTTTGACCAGTACTGTGTGGTGTTGCCCTCTGTTGCTGCAGGAAACAACAGCGCCCTCTGCAGGCAAAAGTCATCACTACAACTGTTCAATTCATACTAACCCATGACCAGAGTTCTAACTGTACAGTTCCATCCACCAAACTGAAACACAGCTAAAAAAAAGCATTTATTTCTCAGTATCCCATCACCGACTTCCTGAACTGGTTTGCTGTAACAAACTATGTTTACATGTCCTGCTCAGCATGACTTTTGAACCTGGTGTGCTTGAGTATCATGGAGTTACACACCAATCACAGTGTTCCCTCCCGCTCAACAAAGCTGCATAACGCAAGAACAAGTAATTGTGTTGCTGAACAATAATGAAAGAGATACCATTCTCCCTATTGCAAGTCAGTGCAACATCAAAATTATCTTCAAGCTCATTTTAAGGTAAAAAATAAAATAAAAAATTGCATAGTGTTGCGTTAAAAGCAGTGAACATACTCACTCCAGACTGTTGTAGGCTTCCAGGCACTCTGGTTTGACATTGTGAACTACAAAAGAAAGAGAGTCAGACTTGTCAGAAATGGAAAATACAAGAAACAATCAAATCCTTCAACAAGGTAATTTCACACTTGAATTCAGCAAAGTCTAAAAAAAAAGAAAAAAGAAAAAAGATTTGCTTTCAATACGTTACGGTGTTCAAATTGAAATCCCTGCATATTGTGATGTACGCCACAAGGAAGATCATAGCTCAGAGAGAATGATAAATCTCTCCACATGAGATGGATACAGTTGTCAGTCACCATAGACTTCGGTTACAGACTTGATACATGAAGCAAGCATATAGTATATGTTGTGGCTGCCTGTACAAGCTGAAGATGTTACAGTGCAGTACTGTTTTGCTTGCTTAGGTCAAATAGGTCAGCCTGGATTCAATTTAATTCATGTCATTTATTTCGATGCTTTCTGCGGGGAGAAATGACTGATAGATTGTTGATATTTCATTACAAAATGATGCAAGTGCATCAAGTCACTTTGGGGGCGACCTCATCTTCTAAAAGAAAATAAAGCATCCCTTTGTATGCAAGTAAAAGGTCTTGTGCCTACATTGAATTTTATACAGGTTGCTGGTCTCCTTCTTTGACAGCAGGTTGGAGTGGGCATCTTTCCTGGCATCGACGTTGTGCACAAATAAGGAACGGAACCAGCTTTTGTCGCTGCTCTCTGAAAACCTCCTACACAAAACAACATGAAAGAAAAGTTCATAAAGGCTCACAGCTACGACACAGAACACAGAAGTTGTCAACAGGGGGACAAAAAAAAGCTCGAAACTTAAAAAGGAGCATGAAGATGTGCATGGCGTGTCGGCTACAAGACAGTCATGCTAATATGCTTTATATATTTTAAAAACATGCATACTGTATGACTGAGTGGGCAGGATGCTGTAGCTTGTGTCTTTGGCATAAAACTACTTTCACCCACTCCAGAGAATACAAGTGCAATATCATCCACTTTGTGAAATACTGTAACAATCCACGAGGCTGCTTTCACAAAATACACATGACTGACTTTTTCTAAAAGTAAAAAAAACAAAAAACAAAGAAAAACTGTATGTGTTATGTTGTACTTAGTGGAGCTCTTCCAAGCACAGCAATGTGAAGACTACAAAAGTGGTATTATAGCAAAAATGCTCCATTCTGAGCTCTGATATGCTGATTTATGGCTTAAACGTCCCACTAACATGCAATATCATGGCAATTTAGATTTACAGTAGTAATTATGCATTGTTTAACTTTTTAAGAGGGGGTTAAACACTGTCCTTTGCAAGATAATTCACCTGGCACATTTTTATACAGCAAAGCAATTCAAATTGCTTACAAAAAATACAAAAAGGCTCCACTGATTTAAAGTAAAAGTGGGTATTTAGTAAGGATTGAAAAAAAAAGTTAAATGGAGAAATTGGAATCAATTAGAAAATCAGCAATAAAGATTACAGTGTTAAACATAGTATGTTACTTAAATGGCCATGGCAGCTGCTCCACTGCATGGTTACACAGAATATGTCCGCTGTTATGCAGCGATAAACAGAGCTCACAGACTCAGCTGGACATCAAATACAAGGACATTTTATCGACTTATTACTTAGATGTCAACACTGACCCAAATTTAAGTGTTGCACAAACAAAAGCCCAAGGAGAGCAGTTGGTATAAGCTTGCTTACGGATTAGGGGGGCAACCATGTCTTGTACGTCACGTTTTGTTTACTCTTACATATGACTTTCAAGGTCTGTTAATCCACAAACGCTTTCTAAACCTTTAGTTTTAATTTTGAGATTTGCAAACTTTCAAGGTCAGTGGGATGTATATTTCAATAATCTCACGGGCCAACAGCTTTAATCAGGAACTATAATTAGATATGAAATTCCCATGGCACCCTTAGGAAAAATGACAACAACCCTGCAATGTTGTATAGTGTTAAAAACATCTTGTTGCATGTTAGGGAGGCTCAGATTGTCACAGAACAAAGTTCAGACAGAGGAGCTGTAAATGATTAATGGTGGCTTTGAAAAATGCCTCGTAAAAGTACAACACAATGTAACACAGATACATCTATCAGATTAAAATCAGTAATCTGACAGAATTAGGAGGAGCATCTTGGTGATGTAAGTAACTTGCATTCAATGCGTCCATGACTTTCTATCCCAGAAAAGGGGGTACATTTGTTGTCATTTGCAGAGATTAAATTAGATAAATACCAAATACCAAATCTGTCTTGCATTTTCAGAGGTGTAATCTACACACATCAGAGATAATATCCACATACAGAGATACAGATTATTACGTATTTATGTAAATTGATACAGAAAGCAAAACACAAAATGGATTTTTCATCCAAAGGTTTGTTTGACAAAGTTCATTTTTTTTGTATACCTGTTTAATAAACGTGATACTTTCTTTATAGATTTTAAAATATAAAATGTATTATTGCACTGCAGTGCAGACACAGAGCATATTGGAGAGACATACCATGTTTATATGAGTTAAGCGATGTGTGTATGATTTATTGTCAATCAACTGTTCAATGCATCCTGTCAGCCACTCAAAATGGTATCTTCCATAGACATTTTTGATCTAAAATAGCTGTCTACAGAGCTGGAGATACTAGTGATCTCTATGTGCAGTCATCAATGAGGCTACAAATACATTATATATATAAAATAATAACTACACCATGATACAGCCTACTGCAATTTAAGTCACTTCACACCTCAATGGTGTCCTGTAGATTATACTACACCATTCAGTTGTGAAAAAAAAGTAGTAGTACTGAGGATATTTATTATAAAAATATATCAATACTTGATTCACTATAATACAGTTTAGTGGAACCAGACTCTCACTGGTGTCCTGTAGATTGCAGGTCACGACTCAACTTGAATAATTTGTTTTTGAAATAAATGTTGATAACTTCTCCATATTACAATTGAACATTCTCCACATCTCACTAGTGTCCTCTAGGTTATACTACTTTGTTTTGCTTTTTAAATTAATATAATTAATTCCTGGGAATTTCATTAATGTCAATACATTCACTATAATGGCACGAGACTCTATTTACACTTCATTGCCTGTACTACACAATCCAGTTTTCAAACAAGGCGCCTTTACATAATTTCTGTGAATATTTATTAAAAGAGTTCCTTGTTTATGCTTATATAGTTGGAAAGTAGATTGATTGATTAACAGGGGTTTTGAAGAAATGGTGGGGTTTTATAGGAAAACAGTACCACATGCACTATTCAAGTTGCCAAAAAGTATTTTGTGGGTTAATTTTGCTTGAAAAACACATTATTGAGGGGGAAAAGTAAAGCCCACTCAGCCCCACAGATACAGGTATTTAAACAGGTGAAACGGGCTGACAGGTGTCCGTAAACTAACACATATAACTGCGGCTAAACTCACCTGCTCGCCCGGTGCACGTTCACTGAAAACCTGAGCATCGTCTTATGTCCTTTAAACCACACACAGGGAGCCGCCGCCATGTTTCATAGTCGAGTAGAAAACGTCTTCTGACACGTAAACAATCCAGAAGGGTTAATGTTTACCCCACTGCTGTCTGTCACTGATCAAATTAAAACCATCAGCACTGTTTCAAAACACACACGTGACCGAGTGACGCAGCACGCAGTGATCGAAACGCACGATCGATCGATCAGACCCGAGTAGTTGAGCGTGAAAGACAAGATGACAACGTAAACTTTACTTCGAAAACTTTACTGCGTGTACAATTATTGCATCATTATTTTATCACTTTTTATTTAAGTGGTATGTGGTTTATGCATAATATCTTAGATATTATTTGTATTATCAGAAGAAGAAACATATATTTAAACAATTTGAAAAAATATAAATTGTATACGTATATATATATATACATATATAGTGTATAGAGCTAAAATGAATGTGCAATTTATAAATGCATGACTTCACATACTAAAATCTAAATCAAATCAAATCTAAACTACTGATTTTTTGAGTTGCTCTAATACTTTTCAACTATAGGTACTTCAGTATTTGTTTGTTTTGACATATTTTCACTTCAACCAACATCGTATAAATGTTACAGGGCAAAAATATTATATATCATTTCTATTGAGCCATATAGTTTTTGCAGAATATAACATTTCTGTGACGTACAACAATTACAAGTTGCACAACGCATAAAATAACAACGCAACAAACAAAAGCATTGTTCATAAATAGGTCTGAAATGTTGTTATCAGATATTTTTGGTGTTTTATTATGATTATTCTTAATGTTATTATTATTATTATTGTTATTATTATATGAAATGTTATACAGGAGGCATACATCACTAAATTACTGCTCTGTTTTGTCTTGTTTGGCCTCTTATCTAACCGTGTCTCTCACAGCTGGTTTCTCTATCAGACTAGTCATGCGGTACTTAAATCCTTTTTGTTCAACCCACTTTCCGTTCTTTTCATACACAATGTGGTGCTCTCTGATCCTCTCTATCATTCTACCCACTGACATTATATAACATCACATCAGATCATACCTAAAAAGAATCAGACTCAATACCTGTATTGTACACCCGTGTTCAATGACTTCGGCAACACCACATTTCAAATGCTGAAGTGACACAAAAGCTGTGAATGTAACGTTCCTTTTTATAAAATAAACAAACTCCCCCTTGAAATAACCTTATTTCCATTTGATTGGATATTTTACAACTTTAATTTATGCCTGATACATTTTATTAATTTATGCTGTTGTGGGTCTTTTTGGTTATTTTTTATAAATGACAGCTTTTTGGAAAACAACAAAATACAAAAGAACATCCTCCCAGCGATCCATGCCTCTGATTTGCGTGTTGCGTGTTGAGTCTTTGACAAGACTCCTTCCATCATTTATATCATAAAAGTGCAGCAATTACAGTAACACTTCTCAAGCATTTGCTTTTGTGAATGTGCCACTTCTGCCCCCATGATTTATTGTAAGCGCCGGGGATATTTCTTTAGCTGTTGCATACAAGTCTTGAAAATCCTGGTTCACTGCGATGCCCTAGAACAAGTTACACACAGAAAGACCCAAGTGATTAGGTTTTTTTTCTGCTGCATGTGAATAAATGAACATTCATAAAGATGAAATGAGGAAACGTCTGACTCACAGTGAAGTCTAATGTTTCCATGGCGGAATCTGGGTTGTCCCGTATAGACTTGAGGATAGCATAGCATCCAGCAGGCTGGATGGGGTTCCTGCCCATCTGGCCAGATGTAAACATAACATAAAAAAAATTATATTTTCATTTCCACAGAGGTGTATTTATAGTAATGCAGTAATAATATATTTTAACTCAAAATACTTCCTCTTGGTGTAGCCATATTCTATTCTATTCTATTCTATTCTATTCTATTATATTATATTATATTATATTATATTATATTATATTATATTATATTATATTATATGCTATGCTATGCTATGCTATGCTATGCTATGCTATGCTATTCTATTCTATTCTATTCTATTCTATTCTATTCTATTCTATTCTATGCTACAAAACTTCATCAAAATTCTGGTTTCTCTGTGAGGTTGGACTGTTTGTTGAAATTTCCAGCTAACCAAAATACATTCATGATGTGAATTAGGAATTATGTGTAGTTGATAAGTAGATAGTAGATAAAAAACAACATCAATGACAGCAGATTTAGCTTAACTCAACGTAAAGATAGGAAACATCCTATGTGCTGTCAGTAGTGACCAAATCCAACAAACAGCTCCTCAAAAACAACTTCATATCAGATTTTGTTTTGATATTTTGAGTCTTTTGTGCAATTAAACATCCAAACACCATTTTAATTCAAATGCTAAGACTGTAACTGTAAGTTCTGTGTCTTCTGCTTCGGTTACTTTTTGTTTTTCCTGTCTGTTCAGATGAGCTCGGGTGTCGACATTTAAACAAAGCACAGTGATCCATTTATTTATCCCATTTTATCCACAGATGCATCTCCTTGTGCTTCGGAAGCTAGAACCAATCTCTTTTCAACAGCTTACATTCAGCGATTTGATTGTCTTGTTTACTTTGAGGCCCACGGCGAGGCGGATGGCTCCTTCAGGGGGTATTCTGTTGTTACTGTGGCGACAACAAAGGCAAGAAAACAAAGGATTTGATAAAAAAAAAGTGAGCAGGACGGAGAGGGAATGTGAAGTTTTCTTTTTTAATGGAATTGTTTATGCGTGTGTAAAATTTGTAAAGCAAGCTTTATTGACTTCAAGGGGGTAAATGAGAGAAAGAGGGAATCAAATGACTTCATCTTTATGGCCAAAGGTTAAGATTTTCCTGACCTCACCAGAGGACATATGGTCTTAGTTTTGTCTCTTACCAAACAAGGTCAACTATGTCATTTGCACTAATTTAGGATTTAAGACAGAACTCTCTTAAGTGAAGTTACAGCCTCTGGTCTCTTTTTTACTGGAGGCTAATCTGATTATCAGTTACCAAGATTGGAAAAAAAGGAAACATACCTCACATTTAACTCCTCCAAAATGTCATTCTCTTTCAGAGCTTGCCCTAAAGCAATGGCTCCCTCTGTCCCGAAGCCATTAAAAGACAGATCCACTTTTTTCAGGGAAATGTTCCCCTGAAAAAAACAATCAAAAAACAAAAAGAAAAGAGAAGTGCATGGGTTTGGGTATGACCATTGCAAAATGCAGTTAACATTTGAGCAAGTTCCCTAATGAGATTAACTGAAGACCAAAAGCACACCTTGATTTAAAGTGAGTGAGTAGTATAAATCTTTTCAGGACTTGAATCAATGAAATTGTCAGAGCAGGTGAGTGATTAGAGTTGCTCAAACCATCTCGGTCATCAAGATATGGAAAGGGAAAGAAGGATTACTGCCTTTCTAGTGGCGAGAAGTTTGATGAACACAAGACTAGCAGGCATGTCACATTATGACATGCATACGGGATCTTTTACAGAATAAGATATTATAGTTGGATTATGGACACTACTGGAGTTTTAACACTTAAATGTTTAGCTGTCCAAATAAATCCATATAATATGAGGAATGTGTCAACATTTGTTATTGAATATTGAACACTGACAAGCTCAAAATCAAATCTTTCAATGATGTACCCATAGATCCGCCTCCAATCTTGCATGCATTGATAAACTAATATAGTGTTCAAACACTGATTTCATGGTGCATTACCCCAAGGCCATTGGCCAACATCGCAGCTCCTCTCCCTCGAATGCAGTTCCAGGCCAGACTTAGCGATTTCAACCCTGTGTTCTCTGACAGAGAGTTGCCGAGGATTGCCCCTTAAGATTTAGGAAAAAAAACAAGACATCTTACATATAAAAAATGATTTAAAATAGATATCAAATTGAATAAATATCAATCACACCAATACCAACTGATGTTCCCCCCTTTGAAAACCATTCATCAAATCTACAGTAGATTCCAACGAAATTGTGTGATAGTGTGTTTCCTGGAATAAAAGCACCAGTGAGTGAGGACTGTAGAGGCAGTGATTGCAAAGAGAAAGATTCCCATCATCACCTCTCTCACTTCATTATGGAATAAAGACGTACACACTCTCAGTGGTTAGTAATCACAGGAAAAGACTCTCATACTGTGCTTGGCTGAAGAAGCAGTTACACCAAACGTTCCAGTGTGCCAGTGGCATACATTTTCCCAAGGTCTAACTATGTGTATATGGAAGATTGCGCTCAAAACACATGAGGATGTACTTTGATATTTCCGCATGCTGATGAATCAGAAGGCTAGCATATGGCAATTAGATGTGGTGGCGTCCACTTCCTCGCAGACAGATTTATTTTCAGCTACCTACATTAAATGCTGAGTGCATTCTGGTCCGTCATTCTTTCAGAAGGTGCCTGTCACAAAAGCTCATCCACATGATAATTAAAAGCATTTTTAATGAGGGCGGAATGCTCTTGACCTTTGAATGCCACAATCTGCTGCCGTCTGTTGTCCTACGCCTGCTTAGAGATAATGGCTGTGCAATCGTGGCAAAGTATTACTGCTTTGAGGGGAACATCTCCCCAATAAACGTTGTAATCACAGATACCGGTAATTATAAAGAGTAGCTATGTAAAATGAAACTGCTCTCTTCACAGCAATTGTGCCGGTGTGAAGGGATTTCCATAATCTGTAATATTTAATCATCATTTAATAAGATAGATGCGATAGAGGATTTGTATTCGCTACATTAGTTGTACATTATATTAAGCACACAGTTTTGCTTATAAATAGTAATGTTAATTACATTAAAAAAAACGCTGAATTATATTATACTTTATCTTATGTTTATATCAAGTGACATTTTTTTTGGAGTTTAATGGAAAGGACCTTCCAATGTTTTAGTACATGTCAATGTATATTTTCTCAATGTAAATGACATTTAAATGGTTTTAACAGCTCACTTGCTGCACATTAATGGTGATTTTTGTTTTACTCATTTCTTATTGGATGACCTATGTCCGGTGTCTTAAAGCAAAATGTGGTTAATGGTCCGTATTATATGGCGCTTTTGTAGCCTTGACGACCACTCAAAGCTGCTTTACACTACAATTTTTGCCTAGTCACCTACAGCGCATCTACTGTATGTGCACAGCTTTTTCTATCACACATCTTTCAAACCCATTCACACGCGGCCGGCACAGCCGTCAGGAGCAACATGGGGTTAAGTGTCTTGCCCAAGGACACGTCAGCATGTAGACTACCAGAGCTAGGAATCAAACTCACAACCTTTGAGTTGAAAGACAGTTCGCCTCTACTGCTGAGCTCCCATCAGCGGTAATATAGTAAAAAAATAGTGAGTTCATTTTTAGGCATGATATCAATGAAAACACCATTAAAAATCTGACAAATGTTGGACCCCTGACACTTTTGCGTTGACCTGAAATGCAGACTGTGAGTCAGAACTTATTATAACATACAAGAGTAATGCAAATCCCTGCAGCCAAGTTTCACAATGTTGTGCGAAACCTGAAAATAGAACTGTAGATGTTGTTCAAACAGCTTCTTAATCCCTTTGGTTTTGGAGTAAGCTGTTCAACAATCACATCCTGATGTAACGTTTGAATGTCCACAAGCTTTGTCCTGCTCTTCAAATCAAAAACCCTGAATGCATCCTGTTTAAAGAAGCTAGGACCAATTTGCACCTCATTACTCACATTGTGTGTATTGCCCTGTGTAACTAATTGAAGTTACACAGGGTGGTGATGTAATCTTTCTTTACCCTGAAATTCACTTATCGGGTGCTGCTTATGGAAAATAAGCTAAAATAATTATCTCAATTGCAAATCTTTGAACTCAACACGAATGTGACCTGTGAAGCTGAAGAATATGACCATGTAAAAACGTATTGCGGTGCTGTACCTGCCCGTTCTCCCAGAGCATTGTGGCTGATGTCGAGATGCTGCAGCTTGGCGTCGGCGATGAGAGCTGGGCCCAGGTGTTCGGCTGACTGCTCTGTGAAAAGGTTTCCTGACAGATTAAGGCTCACCAGGGTGCTGTTCTCCTTCAACATACCAGCTATGGCTCTGGCCCCGTAATCCCCAAGATTGTTGTTGGATAGGTCAACCTCTGGGATTGACAGAACACATATACAGGTTACGGGTCAAAGACAATTTCATGGACATCATGAATGCTTGAGACCATAAACTCATCTTGACTGATAGTTATGAGTCAAGTTGATTTGGTTTTAGTTCGTGTTTTTGTTTTGCTTGGTTTTTCCTACCTACTGTTCCTTGTATAGCGACCTTAGGTTTTGTGAAAGGCACAATAGACATTGAAGTTATTATTATTATTACTATTATTAAGTGAGAAGTCAGGTCATTTTCTCATACAAACCTTTTATCAGCTAGTAGATTCACAGCCTTCAAAAAGATTTCTTTCAAGTAATCTCACATTGGCTTTACTTTCTAGACCCAAAAACTTGATCAGAAATTATTAATATACAGTATATACAAGAAACATCCAATTCCATTTTTGTTACTTAAAGTTAAGTCTTCAAACTTTTTTGACATCATTTTCATCCATTAGCTCCACATTTTGAGGAAATGCCGTCGGGGAGGGAACATGGACAACATTGTTTTTAAGATAAAGTACTTCAAAAGAAATGTGTTTCACAATTTAATGGAAAACCTTTATAATTTTTACATCATAAGCTAAGCTGACAGCTTGGCTGTTTCAGACTGAAATAGCTCAAATACACTACTGTATATTGGATGTATTACCATGAAAAACTTGATAAATCCTACTGATTTCTCACCCTCTAATTCAATGCCTCCAGCAGACTGATATTTTTGACTTTTACTGATATAATTTGTGACTACAAGGCAGTGGTGGTGCTGGTTAACAGCAAAAAAAATAAAAATCCTATGTGTGCGTGGGTTCTCTTCTGGTATCCCGTCTTCCTCTCATAGTCCAATGACATGCAGATTGGGGCTATAATTTGAGACTCTAAATTGACAGCAAGTGTAAAATGTGAATTTTCTGCCTCTGCGTGTGATAAAGCGGTCACCTGCAGGTTGTAAGAGCTGTGTTGCTCTTGGAAACAATTGAAGTAGACTGATGATTGATGATTCTAATTCAAATTTTCCTATAGTTTTCCTATAGACACTAAACCGAGGGGAATGTTAAATGAAATGTTGATATTTCAATAAGGACACATGTGGACACGCATGTATTCATGTCTGCCGAACCACAGAGGACAATCTCCATGAATCTGCTTATAAATTCTCCAAATGCACAACTGCCAACTAGAAATAAAAAAAAAAAAATAAAAAAAAGGAGCTCTCAATGTTAAATCAAGTGCTGTGGTATGTAATTGAGGAGAGGGGGGCATACAAGTGGGCGTGCAGGTGGCACTTTTGTCGAAGAAAGACACGACACAATACAGGGAGAAGGAAAAGAGAATGTATGCGTGCATGAGTGCCCAGTAAAACCACCTGTAATGTAAAAATTTTCTTTTAACATCTCAGCTATAGCAGCTCCGCCCATTCCTTCCATCCAATTATCTCGCAGGTTCAGTCTCAGTATTGAAGTGTTGGTTACCAGGGGAACCGCCAGTGCTTTGGTGCCCTGCAAACACACAAGCAACCTGCTGTCAAAGTGAAATTCTTCAGTTTCTCAGCAGTGTACTTTCATTTCTGCATGACGTTTAAAAGAGGCATTGTGTTGTATATGCAGAGAAAAGAGAAAGAGAGAGAGAGAGAGAGAAAGAGAGAGAGAGAGAGAATATAAATACAGCATGAGACAACAAATGAAGCATTAGTGAGTGTGTGGAGGCGTGGGTCAAAATTGAAGCTCGCTGAACACAGAAATTATAATATCCAGAATGGCTAATGAGAACGTTAAGTGGATCAACCCTTATGTTAACTTTTAAACATTTTTTTTTTAAACCTGATCCGGTGATAACATGTTCAAATGCAAATCCAATTTAATCCATCGAAATGATGTTATTTTGTCAGTAATTGAGGGAGAAGGCTTGTTAAGACCTGTCACAGCTTTAACGTACAGCAATATTGAGCACTGGTAGCCAGTGTAGTCAACCTGTGTTGGTGGCAGAGATGTACAGAGCAATTTTTCATCAATTGAAAATGAAAAATGAATTAACTGACTGAGAGAAGTGTTTAAAATTACAATATGTATTATGTTTTCTAAGGCAACACAATAAAATCAATATTGTATTTGGGTATAAGAGATAAATCACACACATATCAATGGTGTTGTCATTTATAATCTAAAACTCATTGCTCATTTTGGGGGTGAAGTATTCTACTTGAACGTGCTGGTGAGATCTATGTAACAGGATGTACCTACACAATATTATATGTCAAGTGTAAAACAAAGATATGTACATGCATAAATCTATTTCCTACGAAAAGGCCGAAAACCCCTTGAAGCAGCACTTGAAGCTTAGCTGCCCACTCTTTTCTTCATGTGCTCAGTGCTGTCCCCTGGAGGAGAATGTGACTTTGAATTAATGAGATAATGAGAGTTCGATTAGAACGTGTTTGCAGAGGTGACGCTTTTCTGATGAGGGCAAGATTAAGCTTTCTCACTTGACACATTATGTAAGCAATGTATAAAAACTTTATGGCTTAGGACAGGGAATAAACCTCCCCTATGCTATTAACAATTTATTTTTCTATTCCTGTTGAGAAACTGAAAACTAGAATTTTTTTGGCAACTTGTGGGAAGGTGAAATAAAAGTCCATAAACTCCTCAGAAAGGTGTTCAGGTTGTTGTAACATAACAACAGAAAATTCACATATCTGTACTTTACATTCTTATTTATATTTCTAGCAACTTTTACCTTTACTCCACTGCATGTCCTCTAACTATCTTTGTTACTCGTTACTACCAAATAAATAAATAAAAATCAGAAGAGGAAGAGTTGGTAATGTATTTATATATAGAGATATTAAAGTCTTGATGAGCTGCTTTACACTCTAGTTTTGCCATTCACCCATCTTTCATACCCATTCACACGCTTCAACATGGGGTTAAGTGTCTTGCTCAAGGACACATTATAGACTATCAGAGCCAGAAATTGAACCCACAACCTTCCAGTTGAAAGACTTTTTTTAATACTTTTACTTCTAAAACTTAAGCACATTTTATATCAAAAAATAATTTTTGAGTATAGTACAATTATAAAAAGTGACTTCAACTTCTATCAAAGTCCTTTTCTGGTTAGATTCTTGTACTTTTACTCTAGTATCCCTTGAAGGTACTACTATACAAGACTGATTGATGCTATTATATCAAGTGGGGAGTAGACGAGGAGAACAGCCCTAAACCGCCTGATGGCCATTCAGGAGAACACAAGCAATGGCTTAACTTTCCAGAACCGCACACTAACCTCATTTTTTATACAAGATATTCACTCCTTTCCAGTCATTTTTCTGCACATCTCTAACTTATGACAAAAGTACCTGAGGCCCAAGTCCACGATGCATCATGGTCAGCTCACTGTCTTTCATGTGTCGCATGAAGTAAGAAGCAGGTACCACATGTAACATTTCACACAACGCCGCGTAAGACGTGAGCCCCGTGGGGTCGTATGCCTCCTCCTTACCTGCAACATAAATGAAGACAGTCTGACTGAACTGTTCGCCATCAATATCTTTTTGGAAAAGAAGAGATGTGAGATGTCTTCTGTGTCAGATATTGAAAACTCGCTTGAGGCTGGTATCACCCTGACAGAAGTTCTTATTCACATGGTTTCACCGCTATGAAAAAGAAGCCTGACACCAAGAGTGAGAGTTAATCATTTATATGCAGAATAGGAGTTTCTGTTTTGTTTTTTGTTTTTTTTTGTAAAGCAAACAAAGTAGATTAAAGATTATCAAACGGGACTGTTCATCTTTAAACGTATTGACTACAAAAATCACTACTTTTTTGATCTGGGTATAAAAAAAAAAAGCATGATTTTGAACACCAAACCTTGCTTTGCATTTTAAATGAGGGGATATCACACCTGTTTCTAATACAATGATTAAACCACCAGATTTATCTCATTTTCTCTATCATAAAACCAACTTTTTTTTACCTCCAAGCTCCAAATCTGTGTCGTAGTCTTCATCAGAGATCGCATGCTCTACTTCTCCAGGCTCCACCTCTCCATTCTGTTTCCCCTCCTCACCATCCTCTTCACCCTCTATTTCACCTCTGTCTGAAACATTCCCATCAAGACTCGAGGGCTGGTCTTGTGGCCCACGCGTTTTGACCTCTGTCCGGCTCGCTCTTTGCTGGATGGATGAGGAAAGTAAGCTGGGTCAAAAGCTGCATGCTGCTTCCACAGCCTGAGTGAAGCAATTTGATGGATTTGATGGATTTGCATGATCTGCCAGGATAGAACTGATGCCCACTCTTTGAATGACTGAACTCTGTAACTCCTCCCCGTCTCTACTCTAGATCCATTTAACTTTCTTCCCATCTCTCTTTAACCTCCTGATACAGAAACTGTGTTTCAGAAGTCAAAGTCTGGCGAGCTCAAACGTTTGAAGGGTGCTCAACCGGCAAAAATAACACGACCAGAGACTTATTGAACACGTCATATTGTTTCTGCATTGGTGTAAACTGACCTGCTGCAACTGATGCTGTCAGCTGGTAACATTTTACATTACAGTACAGTAACAATACCATCGATTTTTTTATGATGCAATTTGTAGCCTGGTAAAATTGATAATAGTTTGTTAAAAAGGAGACAATATTACATTAATTACATAATATTTCCTAAGTAATATCCAAGTTTTACTCTTGGTAATGAGGTTCACATGAAAATGTTTGTGAAAAAAAATCGACAGTTTCCGTATTATAAAGATGAAATTCATCATCCCTCATATCCCACACAACTTTCCCAAAGATACGATGGTTTTACCATGATATTGCTTGCCTTTCATTGACTGTAACTGTTGTGTAATGTAAAATTTTAACTGTCAATCAATCTGTCGTTAACTTTAGGAGAAAGAAAATCAATAGGCATGAATGAATGAATGAATACAAACAGTAGATGTAAAAATACATTAGATACAAAGGGCAGCAGTGATTTGTTGCTTGCCAAATAGTGAGCCCACATACATCGGTACTATAAAGCCTGAGATCTCTTTGATTACTCAGCGTACAATAACCTCTCTGGGGATTTCTCAACATTTAAAGCCTTTTTTTTTTGCCATTTCGTAACTCATTAGATTAATGTAGTATTGCAGTAGCAGTAACACGATTTTGCCAAAGTGTTAGATCATATCAGTATATTTTGCCTCTGAATAGTGCTGTATCCTTGCTTCACCTGCTTTTCCTAGACATTCACACTTCCCTTGTTCAAGAGTTTGGCTGGTTGGCCGGTGCGTCCTACCTCCCCCAGCTGCAGCTTCTCACTTTCTGTTTCTGCGTCATCATCTTCCAGCACAGAAGGCATCAGCATCTCCTCTGCCAACTTCTTCCCATAAACCATGACTTTGAGTCAGAGTAATGGTGAACACCAATGTAAAGATAATAAAATGCAAATTCTGCCGCATTTACATACACATCACATTTCTCATCTACATCAAACCTGCTGGTAAAACATTTATGCTGCGAGTGAAATCACTGACTGCACCGTATTTGACCAAGACAATGTGTTCATGCAACCGATCTTGCTCAATATAGGAGGGTCAAACTCATTGTGTTCATCAGGCAGGCCACTGCTGCCGCGCTCGCCACCAATCAGAATCTCCACGTAAAGTTTGAGTGGCTTGTTTTGTTGACAGGTTGCTATGGCACTGAAAGGAATTTCAGCACTCCAAGTGCCAACTCGCTGAGCCATGACAACCAGAAGGACAAGAAGAGGAGAGGAAGCATGTGACCTGTTTACTGCAAAAGCACTTTATTTACAATAAATCTGACCTTCAAACTAAAGCGCTCCACTGTGGGGACACACTTCTCCAGTCTGCCTTATTCCACTTATAAACAAGACACACAAACCAAGCGACTGTGTTGACATATTCTGTAAATGTTTCTTTTTATTTGTGAGTAAATGCAAAGTCCTTGCAGATGACGCATTAAAATGGAATATCCTTATTTAAATACACAACAAAGGTCATTATAGCAGAGGCTGTTTGGATCAGAGTTGGTCATAGCAGCAATATGCAAACACAGAAAAAGAAACTCCCTCCAAAAAGTTTTTCTTTTTTTTCTTTTTTTAAGCATCCAAAGCCTCCTGTGGAACAGGCCAGACCTCACAATACAGTCTCACTGACTGGCACAGTGCTGGTAAATAGACAGAGCTTCTCTTTTCTTTTTCTTTTTTTAGGACAGAGATCACCATGCATTTATTTAATGCTGCTGTTTTATCCCCATACCTAAAAGATATGTGAGACACCTTATAGAATAGGCTTTTTTGTTCTTTTTTTCAGAATTTTAAAGCAGAATCATAGTGCTCATTTACATAATCAAAATACATTCTTAAAAAAGATCAAAGTGTTACTCTTTATATGCTATGCTTTGAATATATATATAATATGTATATTTATGTATAGAAGCGATGATCTTGTATCAACTGTTTTGCTGTTTTACACCACAGAGATGTTCTCATTCAAATGAAACAAAGTCTGTTTAAAGAAATGATACAGAGGAGACATTCATCCCGAACAAACAGCAGAGGGGACAATGGGAATTGTCCGTTAATTCAGAGGAAAACAAACAAACAAACAAACAAACAAAAAAGCTAACATATTCTTTGCAGCCGTGAGGGACAACTGGACCTCACACTGAAATCTTTAGTATCACAATGACAGCTATCTTTACAGTCAATAAGAGACCAGGTTATCGACAAGACTGTGAAAAGGAGAAAAACCTGCAGGTTTCTTCAGATTTGATCAATAAACAATGTGGCTGCAGCACAAATGTATTGAAATGACAACCCTGACAAACTGGAAAGCAGCAAGTGAACACAGCTGCAGCACCGCTGCCTCTCCGCTTTGGATAAGATAAATCTTCCCTGGAATTTATAATAGTATACTGAGCTGCTGAGTTTCCTGACACCTAAATACCATCTGTAAGATCGGGATCGTGTGAATACGGGAGCACCAAATTTGATTTTAAATCTCACCACTTAGGTAATGTAAAAACGTGCATGTTTACACCCACTTATATAGAGAAGCACGCACTTATGACACACACGCACACATTCACTCACACAAGCTGATGCTACCAAGCAGGTGTCAGGTCACAGTGAAAGAGTGGCATTAGACAAAAGAGAGAGAGAGATGTAGGCAGAAGCTGAGAGTTAATGTAAGGCAAGAGGCATCGGAGTCGTGATGCTGAAAAAAAGAAATAAAATAAAGGTCAACAGGTGATTGCTGTGCACATTTGACAGCTGCCAGATATGATGTGTGGTAGCACAGTGTGCTCAAACAAATATGTTCCGCTTCCCTTAACAACGAAGGTTGTGTCGCACACAGGCTTTTTAAAGGGTTGAGTTTAACATCTTATGGAGGAAAAACATCTCTCTTAGTGAGAGTGCAGTGGTCGATACCACTACCATGCTTTTGTGGGGTAAACACAACACTCCAGGCTCAGATGAGTGAAGACTGGACGCCGAGCAGCTGAAGGTAACAACACCTTCTTACCAGCATACCCTTTTGTAATTGGTATTTTAATTTCAAATTGCATTCTGTGTGTACAAAGAGGTTTTTGGAGGGGGGGGGGGTTAATACCTCTGCTTCCAACCAGGAACAAGCCACACAGTTAACCGACTATAAAATGTATGGAACTTTGGTTTGTGTACAACGTTTGGTGTGAACGCCTGCTAACTGAATACTGGCTGTAACAATCATATTCCCTGTGGTTTTCAAAGCGTCATTATAGTATATGTCATGATCTTTCATAATTGGATACAACCTGAAAGCCGTCAAATAAAATGTCCTCTTTAGCGTGCGCCCTCCAACGGGCCAGAACGTGCTGGGACATGTGATGATGTGATGATGTTATGAGAGGATGGACAGGCCAGAGCGCTAACACACAGGCTCACCAATCAGACGCTGTAAATGAAGACTGGGGAAATGGCAGTTCCTCATTAAAATAACTCCAACCCTCTTGTTCACCCCCTGGTGGCTGGCAGTAGAATACGTCTTAAACTCTTTCACACTTCAGAAGATTTAAACATCGAGCTAATCATGACCGAGACGACTCATTTGCAGTAAGTCAGGTGGTACCTCAACGTCGCAGCTGTACTCCATGATCCATCACCAGCACAGGATATCAATATCAGCACTCGTATTCAGAATAATTTGGTTTAATTTTTGTACAGTGGAGGTGTAAATGCATCGTCCATCCTTAAAAACTACCTGCTGTCAAGAGCTGGATCATATGTTTGTAACATAAGTCAGGGTGACCAATGAATCCATGAATGGCTGTACATCGTTCACATTTCAAACCTTTTCTGAATCTACAGCCTTTGATATAAAAAAAAAGAGGAAAACAAACACATTTGATCAGCCCTGATTCTGAGTCAACTTAAGTCATAAATCAGACACTTTCAAACAGATGCCCTTGCAAATATAAAACCCCCAAAAAACAAAACAAAAGAAAACAAACAAACATTCTTTTTTTTTTTTTACTGTAACAATAATACAGAGTATATTATATTCATTGAGTATATTCTTTCCTTGGTCATGCATCCACAATGAGGCAGGTCATCACAACAGGTTTACACATAATAAATTATAATTTATCAATTGTATAATTTTTGGAAGTATCATCAACAAGCAAAACAGATTCTCAGACAACAGAACATTTCCAACTTGCTACGGACAAAATTGCAAGTCCAACAGAAACATTAAAGTGGTTTATAAAAAATGAAGGAAGGAAGGAAGAAAGGAAGAAAGGAAGAAAGAAAGAAAGAAAGGAAGAAAGAAAGAAAGAAAGAAAGAAAGAAAGACATTTTTACAGTAAAAAAATTGGCACAGTATTCTCTAAACCAGTGCTGCTGAATCCTCCAGACTGGTTGTTCTCAGAGAGCCCCCATTCATCAACTTACATGCAGAAAACCCTGAGAAATAAAAGACAGAAGGAGACAGAGGGATAGACAGACAGACAGACAGAGCACAGAGCACAGAGACATAGAAATAGAGCGGTTACAGTCATTACTCATCCAGCAAGCATGGGCTTTGATGGCCAAATGTGAAATTCAAGTGACAATCCACACAGGAACCATCGTCTGTGAGGCATTATGTTGGTACTTAATGAGCCATAGTGGCTATGTAGGGCCCTTGTTTTGCACTCACGGCAAGGGTATATGGAGTGTTTAATCTTAAATGTGCACAAATAACGACGGAAACAAAACAAAAACAGAAATGGAGCCGAGCCACTCGCTTTCCCTCTAATCCTGTTAGTTTAAAGGCCATTCTCCATGAGTTTCTATGGTTACCCGTTCTGTTTTCATCGCAAACTAGGGGTGATAACTCACTTGCATCGCCAACAACTACAGGTTGCAGATTGGATTGGGACCAGCGCTCCATAAATTTCAAGCCCTGTGCCAATTTTTATTTTCAGATTTTCTTTTTTTAATCGGAGTGGCAAATTAGCACCACAGGTGAAAAGCTGAATGGCGATGAACACGGACGAATGGTGTACAGTTTAGAGGCGTTTTGTGTAGACAACAGATATTACTATGCTTCCTAAAATTCACTGAAGGACAGATACATTGACAACCAGAGAAATGACTCAGAGAGAGCAAACTTCTGCCAAGGTCGCAGAGTTTCACATCTCCCCTATCTTTTAAAGATAACAAAACATCTGAGCCAGTAAATAAAGGAGGGAAATACGAATGAATGGAAAAAAAGGAAGGAATGAATGTAAGGTCTTGTATGGTTTACTAGGTGCACAAGATGATTAGATTTAAAAAAAAAAACGAGTCAGTAAATTGACTGACACATTAGCAATGGCTCATATAAAGACTTACATAAAGTGGCAAATAGACAATGATGCCCAAAAAAAAAATGATGCTGTAACAAATGAGCCAGAGAATAAGGCAGTATAATGTGGTATCATTACATAGAGCTTAACTAAATGTGAGGCACACCTCTGTCTACACAGAGTGGCAGGGAGGCAGTTTTGGGAGGCACCGTGTGAGAGAGAAAAAACCTCAAACTGCAATTTCATGCACGTATTGGAAATATCAATGCTGCTCAATTCCTTTTAAATGAAGGGAGGTCATCGGTTCCTGAATTGCAAGGTGGTTCCTTTGCTTAATTTTCATCTGCTAGACGTTAATATAAGCTCAGGTATCAGCCAATCATATCGTTTTCCACTGCTGCTGCAAGCAAATCAAAACAACTGTTTATCTTTTATGCAAATATGGGTCCTGTCTGACATGACGCGTTAAAAAGAGAGGATTGTTGGACCCAACTGGAGAAACTGTTGCGTGTTCATTTGATTGTGGAGTATTTCCTGAATACTTTACTTTGCATTGCAGGGGTCATCATCGCCTCTGCAAATCATGAAAAAAACAGCAACTCTAGATTCGAAGTTAGTCATGACAGACACTAATGCTCCGTCCCGAGTGGAAAACCATGAGTCATTGTTGTCATTACGACATTCGTCAAGCAATGAGGCGACACATAGATGTGAGTGTTCGGTTTCCCAGACAAAAAAAGTTTGCATGGGAGGCAAATTATCGGTTAAACAGACAGGGTGAGCCAATATGGAAACAGATAAAGGACCGATACTTGATGCAAACACAACACAGCCATTACAGCAATATGCTAATTGGTGTTTCGTGACCCGACTGGACTTTTTGTTGTGGTGTTTGGAGAACTTTCTATTGTTCCTTGATCCTGGTTCTACTGACTTTGTTTTCCTTGTGTCTTGATCATTTTCTCTCCAGTGTGATTGTTGTTATTTGTACAGGAACGTCTATGAAAAGGAGGTTTTGGACTTTGTGTTCCTGATCTGCCGTTAGGAAAACACTAGTGATATCAGCCACTACGGAAAATGCTGGAAATAAAAGATTAAAGAAACACTTACTCATCCGAATCCTTTTTGTTCTCCTCGATGTAGGCGATGGACTCTGAGCGCAGTCGGTTTGTGACCTCATAAGTGCGCAGGGTGACACCAAAGATGTCCTCATGGTAGCGATTCTCATCCTGGAAACAGATGTTGTTATTTTTCTTTGTAAGTGACAAAGAAAAAATAATAAAATAGCAATAATAATCATTTTTCACAGAAGAGCTTATACAGTAGGAAACGACGTGTGAGTACCAGAGAATACCAGAAAATACACCCTATGTCGTCCTGAAACCAATAGTCCGGATGGAAGAAAATATGAAGCTATCAAACACTAAACCATAACACACACATTAAGTCAGAATGAATGAACGTTTTGCTTATTAAATATAAATTCAAAGTTAAATATCATTGCGTTTGTATCACGTATCAAGACTATGAACGTTTCAGTCTGCGGGGTAGATTTGTGGATCGAGTTAGGTGAGGAGTTAAAGGAAAGCACTATTATACAGCACTTTAAAATAATCTTAATTATTTAAGCAATGCCATAATGACCATACAGTATAATTATTTCTCAATCACGTTATTGTTACACATCAAAAGCGACTTATTGTAAGTCGCTTTGGATTAACCTTTTATCCAAAGTAAGTCGCTTTGGATAAAAGCATCTGCTAAATGACATGTAATGTAATGTAATGTAATCCAGAAAGTATGGGAAACATGTATGGAGCTTTAAAAAATTACAATTATTTCAAGAAATATTCTAGAGATCTGTCCGACTATTTCATGTGGACAAATATCCTATTATTTATATTCATACTGTAAATATTTTTGAGATGGGGAGACTTGAACAGGGGGTAGGAATTAATAATTATTAAAAAGGAATTAGTAAAAAAGTATACAATTCTTCCTGCTCCTTTTCCAAAATTTTTCTTTGTTTGTTCTTTTTTTTTTAATGTTTTTCTTATCTATATTCATTCCTTCATTTGGTTATACACAATACATAGTAGTTGAATGCTAATCTTCCTCTTGCAGTGTTACTCAAAGGCAAGATATTTTAATTTATGGACAGATGTTGTCTTCAATGTCAATAGTCACTGATCATTTTTATACGACGTGTACAGTTGTTAACGAGCTTGGTCTTTATCTCTTTAGCCTCTTCATCCTTGAATTTATAGATGACAAGAAGACATTGGGAAAAAAAGGAACAGGACACTGATAACAAGTGATTTTTCCTTCTCTCTGTCGCCCTCTCCTCCCAGGGGAAGTTGGTGAAGTTTTTTAACCTCAGGAAAGAGTGACTCAACATTTTTTCAGCATACAAGTGAAGAAGCTGCATTGTATCCACTCATTTCAGCTGGAGTTGACTGCAGTGCTCAGTGGCACCTTTTTTCATTAACTTTTTTCACAACTCATCCAGGATCCAAACTAGCAAGCTCTTTTTTCCCCAGCACTCTGTCCTGTCACTCCTTTTTAGTGGACCAGTGATAAATGTTTTACCCGAAGCTTGCTGATAAAGAAGCCAGCGTCCTCCAGGCTCATGTTGCCCTGCTGCTTGACGATTTGCTGCACCGTCTTGAGAACATCTCCAGCCATCGTTACATCCCCGCACACGTAGATGTGTCCTCCCTCCTCCCGCAGGCACTGGTACACCATCTCTGACAGCTGCTCACGCAGTATATCCTGTACATATTTCTGACAGGGAGAAGAGGAGGAATGATGGAGTGTTCATTAAAAAAGTCGGAGTAAAAGTAGAGACAGAAACAACGTGTAAAAGTGATCGGAGATTATATGCACATCACCCATTTCTTGATGGTGCAATGTCAGCAGAAAACTAACGCTACTCTACTATTATATCCCGGGGTTTTAAAGTCACTTCTTGAACATATCTGCTTAAAAGGGCATAGCAAATGTAATCATTATTCAAAAGAGCAAAAAGCCGCAGACAAGGAACACAAGATGAAAACCTGAGCAACTACCAAAAACCTTCAAATGGACAAACTGTACATGATGTGAAATGCAATGACTGTACTCCAGCTGTTTTTATTCAACCCTTTCTCTACTGTGATTTCATTTCAAACCCACACAACAGTTCAAATAGAGCTGTGACGAGCTGACTCATCACACTAATGGATAGTTCACTGCTTGTACCTTTGGTTTGCCAGGCTCTCTAGAATATGCCGTGTAGAGCTCCTTGAACACCCCTTTGTTCTTGGCCTGGATTGTCTCCTCCTTGTAGATGTGGTCCATCTCAGACTGCCGACAACCAAATACCAGGACCATGGGACTCGATTCAATCCCTTTAAGATGACACGTAGGGTTAAATTGTTGATGTTGAGTATTAAACGAAACTAGCTTGAAATTCACTTAATCAGACACGTGCTTGACGAGTCTGTGAAGGTTCTCTGTGACAGGTTCTTGTGAAGCAGTGGAATAATTCAACTGCAAACGCTCTCGATGACGCAATAATGGAGAGTAATGAAGCAGAAACCAACCTTTGTGTTCAAGGTCATAGAGTCTTTTTTGCCAGAAGCTTCTGAATGGGGCGATACCAGTCCCTGGACCCACCAAGATACAAGGTGCCTGGTTGTCTTTGGGAAGCTGGAACGATGGTGCACTAAAACAACAATAAAAAATAATAGACAACAAAAGAGAGAAAATGGTCAAATAACCGGGGCCATGCTTGAGGGCAATTCACTTAAATTAACTTGGAGTGTAAAATTTAAGGAGCACGCTCCATTAGTAATCTTGCAAAGAATTATCATAAACCTGCTATCTGCAGTCAGCTTATCATAAACAGTGAAAAAGAGGATAAACAGGTAGTTTGGCTCAGCACAAATGTAAATTATCTGACAATCATCACCTCTACAGCGCTTTGATTGACATGCATCTTCTTTCTTTAGTGTAAAAGAATAAATCAGACTATTTCATGGTAGGGACCAGTTGCTTAGCAACCTGTAATAGCCAGACTACAACACGAGAATTTGTGAGCTTCATCGAGGTGCTAGTACAGTAGTCTGGACCTGTACAGAGCATACTACTTCTCCAAGTCTCATCTTGATGGTAAACTAGGTTAGCCAGCTAGTGGTGGTAAATCATACTATATGAACCTGTGTCCATGTTCTCATGTAACTCTCAGCAAGATGTGAATTTGGTTATTTTCATCTGAGAAACTCATGAAATTCCTCGGGCAAAACAAAACAAAACAAACAGAACACTGTGATGCATACCTTCGGACAAAACATGGCACCATGTCCCCCTTCTCTATCCTGTTGAGCCATGATGAGCACACTCCATGGTGAATGGGTCCTTCTCCATCTGAATGGGACAATTAAAAAACAAACACTTCACCTCTTTCTCCCCCTTCAGCCTTCCCGCTCTCTTGAACATGCATGTGTGTTTATGTGTGTGACCGAACCTGTTTTATAAGAGTAGAGCTGTTTCTCATTCCTAAGCTCTAAATTGGAAATTACAGTAATTGAGCTGCTCCTTTTACAATACTCATAACATGTCTGTTACAAGTATGCATTACTCGCCACAGAGGAAAATAACAGTGAGCAGCAACGGTCTGCTAGCTGAGAGAGAGTGGATGTTGTCACCTATTGACTTTTGTGCACTTACACTGGTAAATTACATTGAATAGATAATACATTTATATACTGTCATACAGCCCGGTACAGCTGTACTGTTTTTTCTCATTCTATGCACATGTCCATATCTTTGAAATAATACTGAATCCTCCAAATCTACAAACCCTGTAATTGCACAGGTGGTCTAGTTGCTCTATGTCAAGGGTTAAATATCCATCTACAGCTTTATCCTCCACAGGAGCGTCGCAGGGGTGCTGTGCCAATCTCAGCTGACATAGGGCGATAGGCGGGGTACACCCTGGACAGTTCGCCAGTCCATTGCAAACAACCAGTCACTCTCACACTCATTCACACCTACGGTCAATTTAGAGTGACCAATTCACTTATTCCCCATATTGCATGTTTTTGGACTGTGGGAGGAAGCCGGAGAACCCAGGGGGAAAACCCACGCACACACGGGGAGAACAACTCGGGTCTTCTTGCTGCAAAGGCAAGCGCGCTAACCACTACCCTTCCAAGATATCTTTCAGTTTATTGAGTCATTGAGTCATTGTCGCAACCTTGAAACAAACTTTGTATATATGTGCACTGTTTTTGAGTTGCTGAATATTGTTTAGTAGGAACCACAGGATTTAACTTAAGATTTAAATTTTGGTGAAATGACTAGTTTGTAAGTTCCTGGTCTCCTGTTTCCTGTAGGTAATATTATTACCTACAGCTAAACCTAGACCGTTTTAAAACACTGTGGCACCAGGTCCTTACTTTTGGCACGGTAAGAGACCACAGCAACTGTGAGGTGGATCTCTTCTTGGTGCAGATCAGGTGAAGAGCTGATTGAGTAATAGCGAGGTTGCAGCAGGGGCAGCTGGGTGAGCAGCAGAGTGGAGGGCATCTGAATAGAGGGGAACTCCTCTAGCACCTCCACCAGTGTCGGATTGTTGTACCACTTCCACTCCTCATACTCCTGCAAGCCCTGGAGTGACAAAGAAAAAGGAAAAGTGCATGTGGGTGTTTATTGGACAAAAACTTCTGTCTTCAATTTTTGAATGTCCTCCAATGTGGTGTTGCAAAAGGCTTGTTCGGTGAAAGTTATTACAATACAGAGCTATTTAACAGTCGTGACAAAAGTGTTCCACTGACAGCATTTTAATAAGGAAGTGCCTCAACAACAGGAAAGTAATGGAGGAGGGCTTCTCCTTTTAGATCTGTAAACATTTCTGACTCAAGAGCAGAAGGCAACCACAGGCAGAGCCATTTACCATTCACCGTCCAACTGTTCTTGTTTTTCATCAATGACATTTAGATAGGATGAATTTAGAGATCAGGCTTGAAAAAACTTCAATACTTTCCCACTTTTTGCTTCATTCTTTGGCTGATAATTAGCAGTGGAGTGCAAATCGGGGAGCCCGGCGCGTGAAGCACCGTTTGAAGCACCTTACAATAAGAACGAGTTTAGGAGCAGAAGTAATTTGACCTTGATAAACAAACAGGGTTATGCCAAAGTTCTAGACTTCAGAGAATGGCATAATAAGTTTTTTTCTTGAATCAGTTCTTTAAACAGTACAATATTAAAGCAGACTCGACAGCTGACCGCTTGTTGATGCTCACTGTGCTTATGAATCTGCTCACATAAGAAGAGGATTAGAAAAGTCAGAGGGCTTTAGTCCGGAAAGAAGCTCAAGGTTTAGCACATACACAAATAATACTGAACTGCAGTGCTGTTTCTTAGGTACTCCTTCTTTTTCTGAGAAGTCAGTCTTTCATTATTTGCCTACTTCTGCTACTGCCTACATAATTGCCAGCTTCCTCCTACTGTATGTATTTCCATTGGTGCAAGATGCATCATATTCACTCAAAGTCACAGGAAACATTCTCCCATATTTTGATAGCAAACATGATGCATATGCTAGTTACTCTTGTGCCTTAAACACATGGTAATTCTTTTTTAAGAACCGTGCATCATAATAAGGAGTGAAAACATTATCTGCATGCAATTAGCTGTCAACTGGCAAGAGGAGAGTGTATGTTTGAATGTAGCCTACGCACAGATACTGTAAATCACCAGTGTTTGATAGGTCTATATCTGTTCACAAACCAAGCTGTAGTGAGCCATTTGCGATTTACCAAAGGCGACAACAGATGCTGTTGGGTTTTATTCTGACCTGTGTAAAAATGATTACCCAATATTTTCAAATAAAGATGATTTATTCTCTTGCATAACCCAAATCTTCACTGCATGGTCAAATCCTGTCTGCCTCACTCCTCATTCAGCGTCAACAAAATGTTCATCAACACCTGAGCGACTGTATAATCACATGCACAACGTGAGAGTGTGTCCTCCCGCTTGAAATGGTGGGAGGTTCCCAACAGCAAAATAACAACAAAATGATTCTTACAAAAGCTATGATGCTTACTGCAGCTGCAGCAGCAGCAGCTCAGTCATCCTAAAGATCAGTGTTTACAATATTACCAAAGATTGTAAGTGAATTTACCTTACTGAGGAGCTCTAGTTTCTTTTTCTCTTTGTCACTGGTTGCAAGAGCAGCAAACTGCTGCAGCAGCACAGGGGTCGGTGGGGTGGTGATGTCCAGGAAATACTGGAAGGCGTGATAGATGGTGCATGGAGGGATACGAGTCTCATTTGTCCAATTACTGATTACCCCTGGAGGAAATGGTGAAAGACGCATTGATTGATATTTTCACACAAATTCCAATGAATTTTAGAATATATTATGATATCTGCACTTGCCAGCGATTATGTCCATATTTGTATTCAATATTTGGTTATGAGCAAAAAAAAATAAAAACTGCATTCTCCATCCCAATGTTGTAACATTATAGTGGCAATATATAAGTGAAGCGGACACAATATGACTACTGATAATAATGCTAAACTGCCATATTAGCTCAGAGCAATTTGTATGAAACACTGAGACACTTTCACAAATCACAAAGTGAATCACAAAGATGGGTGTTCAGAGCCCGAAACACACTTCCTCTCACACACACACACACACACACACTTCAGTGTCACCACAACTGTTTGACAATATGCAGCTTCACTGAAATATTTTTGAGCTTGATCATGCTAAGATGTGACTTCATGGTGTCTGCTGAGGCAAGAGAGACAGTTTATTTCTCTTGCTTTCAAAGTGCAGACCTCCCAACTGCTACGGCAATTATATTTGTAAAGTGGTGTGATGTTGGTAATAGCATCGCTTACCAAGGGCAGTGTTTCGCTCGTCCAGGAACTCCACTTTAATAATTTGATTGACAGGTGGAGCATCTTCCAATTTATCGATGAGCGCTGTAACCAGGTCCTCGTGGTTGCCAGGGAAGATGCCCAGATGGTCGCCGGGCTTGTAGCGCAGGCTGTCGTGGTTGTTTGTGTGGAGCCGCACAAATATGGTGGAGCGACTGCAAAAGAGATCAGAGACATAGGGAACAATGTTGCACCATTTTCAGTCTGTTCCGTTTAGTGCACACACTGCATCTAACAGAATCATTATAACACAATGGGGAAAAATATGTGGCTGGATACTTACTTGGATTTGTGACATTGTAGGTTTTGTGATTCTAACATCTTTGCTCCATAAACCCTCTTCTTGTGAATACTGTATAATGCTATTGATGAGCAGAAACAAAGTAAATATACATTCATGACATTGTGCAAGGTTTATGATGCATAGTTTCTCCTTAAAATAGCAGAAAACAAACAATATGTGGCTTGTGTGTTTGTGAGGAGTGATTGTGTAGATGATGATCTACAAACCAAATTGTTTGTTACACCACAAAATTGTAAACATAATCTTAAATTTTTACACTGTGTAAGATGCACTAAAATTGCTACTATGGAAGAACAACTGGTCTGCAATATAACTTTATTAATGTTAATTTTTTTTACAATAAAACATAGATTTAACTATGTGTTCTGTGACCATGTGATAATAAATCCCAAAGTTTTAGGTGATGTAATGGCTTAGCCCTTAGTCATGATCAACTACGTGATGCATCCCTCGTTACTGCTCCTTTATTCATATATGTATATATATATATATATATATATAGATGGTTAGTCAATCATTTCCCACAGAATTATAATTCACCTTCAGTGAGCACTGGGGCTTCAGCTGTGTACGTCAAGCGGAACTTGCTTTTCTTCCAGCTACGGTCATTACTGATCAAGGAGTCGTTGGCCTTCTCGATGTTTACATCATCGCCGACACAGAACACATCACAAGCAGCCTTGACATTTTACAACAAAACCACAGGAAGGAAGAGGACCATTACTCAAAGCATCAGTTCACAGGTAAAGCAGTATCATTAATCCAGACAGAAAGTGAGGACACTTCGAGATCAAGTTTAGTGAAAAAAAAAAAAAAACCTTAAAAAAAAACACCTTGACCATTGCAGATATTTTAAAATACAAATATTGTTTTCTGATGTTCATGATGTTCTTATGCTTACAAGGAAAGCAAACAGAAAATGTCAAAATGCCAAACTACAGCATTATCAGCCAATCTGTGACACTGGTGGTGTCTGCAGTGTTATATGCCATGGTCTGCTTGGGGAGTGGGTGCAATGACAGGAAAAGAATGAACAAGTTGGTTAGGAGAGCTTGCTCCTGGACTGCCCTCCCTGGATTTCACAAAGGAAGTGGGTGAGAGAAGGATTTTGGCAAACCTGAGATTCATGTGCAACACCTCTCACAACACAGTGGGAGCTTTAATAGCCCCTTCAGCATTAGGCTCTTTCTACACCCACAGTGTCGAAAGAGTGTTTCCACAGGCTCTTTTTCCTCACTCCCATCAGACTTCGTAACACCAGCTCAGTGTAGAACAGTGTAGAAGTCTAACGCATTGTAATACTGTAACATTGTCAAACCACTAAACCACGCACCTCTATTGTTTTGCATTGTTTTTCAAAAATACCACTCTTTTTATGGCTTATTCCATTCCTGTGGTGTGTGGGCACTAATGTAATGTAATGTAATGTAATGTAATAAATGTAATCTAATCTAATCTGAACAAAATTGACCAAACCAAGCCCAAAGGGTCTTAGCCCAAGAAACCAACCTTAAAAACCTTCTTGGCCCAGGTTCTGAAAGACTCCTCCTGACCGCACAGCTCATCTCCTTCTCCCATGCGTAGGATGCGTTCTCCCCCCAGCTCCTCAAACAGCGTGTCCACAGCGTGGGCAAAGGCGCAGAAGTGTGGGTAGGCCCTGGAGCCAAGGCCAAACACTGAGAACCTAAACAGAGACACACACGAAGAAATAGAGAGTCAGACAGAGAGTTGGTGTTTAAAAGAAAAAAACACACATTTGCAAACTGTCACCACAGAGCCTGTGTTAGAAACTTGCTTTTTCTTCTTTCTACCCTGTCGAAAAAGGTCCAAACTCTTGGAAACTGCTGACGGTTAATGAATTATGTTCCTGTCTAGTTTTATTTATACAAATATATAATAAAACACATCTTACTGCTACTTTGCCGTGAAGCAGTCGGCCCAAATCAGACTCAAGTCTGGAGTCTTCTCTGATTTAACAGCAAATGTCCAGTGCAATTACGCATCACAGCACAAATCCACTCTCTCAGAGTTTATATAATAAGTGAGAAATACAGAGAATAAAATTCTGTAGTTCAGCCTGATGTCAGCATCTTACAAAAACTTATTTAACGTATTTCATATCAATGTGTTACTATGGAGAGAAAAAAGGATGAGGAAAAAGCTGAGGTGACCAAAATAGAAAGGAGACTCCGTGTATCTTGTACTCATCAGTAATTGTACTAAACTTAAAAGTTGATACTGAGCACAGAAAAATGTAAGTAAAGTGCAGAAAGAGGGTAAATATACTCTAAATATGTTCTGTTAATGTGTATTCTTTGTGACCGGTCCCATAAGTTTTGGTTAGGCTACACATTTTGTCGTTAGAAGAATCAATTTTTTGTTAGGCCACACATGTTGTCGATAGAAGAATTAATTTTTTGTTAGGCCACACATTTTGGTGTTAGAAGAATCATTTTTTGTTAGGCCACACATGTTGTCGATAGAAGAATCAATTTTTTGTTAGGCCACACATTTTGGTGTTAGTATAACTGAGATTTTTAGTATAATTTTTGAGGTCAGAGTCTGTTAGGGGAAGTTAGTCAAGAGTTGATTAGCGAGACAACAATAGTGGCAATGAGGGGTCTAGTCTTGGTACCGCAGCGGACGTCGGCAGTTGGCTTGATTTCCAGAGATGTTTGGAGGTGTCTGCATCTTTGCTGTGACTACCTGGTCACTTCTCTTTTTGGGACTGTGGAACAGAGAAATACTGCAGGTTTTGGTGACTGTGTTATTTGGCTACTATAATAACTACTATATACACTTCAAGAGACACCTGAAGATATTGTTAGAGGATGAGAGGGAACTTTCTCCCCGGGGCAGGAACCAGCCATGATGAAAATAAACCAGCTGTTCCTTTGCCCTAATGTGAATCTCCCATTCCATCATATCCCAAAGGTGCTCTATTGGATTGAAATCTGGTGGGTTTGGTGAGCTCATTGTCATATTCAAGAAACCAGTTTGAGATTATTTTAACTTGTGTTGTCCTGCAGGAGGTAGCCATCAGAGGATGGCTACACTGTGGTTATAGAGGGATGGACATGGTCAGCAACATTACTCAAATCCCAGTTCATCAGTAGCTTCTGAAAAACCCAGACCAGCCCATCTGGCACCAACAACATGGAGTCACTTAAATCACTTTCCTTCCCCTATTTTTGTGCTGGATTTGAACTTATTTAGGTCATCATGACCATGACTACATGACTAGATGCACTGAGTTGCTGTGTGATGTGAGGTCCTCTGACGGCCATACCTTCTGCATGTACCTGTGGTTCCCTGACAATCAAAGCTATTGACGACAAAATCATCTGATTCTGATCTGTGAACCACACCATTGAAATAAAAGTTGTGGAGGCAATTAGTGCTCTCAGAGTTCAACACAATATTAAAAGGATAATGGGATTCTCTCTGGAGTCAGACCTGCCAGTGAGTACAAGGGGTGGAGGTCATGGGAAAGTTTGCAGCAGTATTTGTATATGCATCACCAGTTGCCACAGTCTAGGCAAAGGGGCATATTAGGCAGGCTGACGGACACTCGAATATGCTAATTGAGTTTGGGAATACTCCATTTTCAGGTAGATTGATGGTTGTTCCCACTGTGATATATTCTGTTATATATTCCACATCCAGGTGCTTAATCTCGCACAGAATGATTTCTTGTTGCCTCCAAAGACTCAGTTAAGTATTCTTAACCAGTGTGTTGAGGGTGACCCCATTGAATTGCTGTTCCAACATTTGTATGCAAACCATGAGGAAGTGACAGTTAACTGCAAAGAGGGTCAGGGATCTGACAGTGACAAACAGAGACTGATTACACCTGGGAGGTACACCGAAACAACAAGCAGAGCTCAGTGCACTTTTATAGAAGTATGTCAATGTGTGTGCAGTTTGCGCCAAAGACCTAGGATACACTGAGCAGGTGAAGCACAAAATCCCTGTGGTGGATGAACCTACCAGCACATACCATGAAATCAATACCAAGAGGCGAGACAGCATATAATGTATCTGAACTGCTGTAATATGGGATAGTTCAAACTGCTTTGTGTCTCCAGTCTTTCTTGTGCACAAGTCAGATGGGGCTCTCAGGCTACGTGTGGAGTACAGGAGAGTTAAGACCAGGAATGATGCACTGCCCGCAATGAAAATCTGGATGCTTTGAGTGGATCAGAGTTCTTTTCAACAAAAAAACCCCATTCGCTGATAGTTTTAGATTGCAATCCATGAGAAGGATAGACACAAAATGGCATTTAGAGTTGAAGAACTGCAGAGTGGAAGAACTTTTCATGACTTCTTAAGTGCACTTCCCCTCTTAAGCCATGTAACGGTTCAGTTTTGTACAGTACGGTACGCATTTCTTTGCATGTCCATTAGGAAAGGTACCAACATAACCAGCCCGAACATTCTATTCTTTGGCACCCATCCTTTGGGCTACTAAAGGACAATGGTACGGTATGGTCAGGGTGGCGCTAGACTGCCTCCATGACGTCAGCTGACTGGACGACATAAAAACATCACTCACTTGTTATCGGTGTAAATGTCCTATGGAAGTTGAGGCAAATGCCACAGGCTATTCCTATACAAAGGCTGATGTCTTGTGGAGACAAACAGCCACAAACCGAGCAAGAAAAGCTGTTGCGATGTTGCGTCATGTTTGATGTCGTCTTTTGTTGTCGTCGCACCCGTACAACGTCACACTGTGCGCACCCCGTCTACCAAGTAAAGGTTGTGTTCTTAGTCAAAATGCAAACCTGACCAAGGGCTTTACCATCCCAAACTGTACTGTACTACACCAAGCCAAACTGTACCATCATGGAAACACAGCATTAGAGGAAGCAGTGCTAGCCTGATCACTGTGACCATAGGGTCTTCCCCCGACTTCTTACTTTTTGTAATGAAACGTTTGGTTGACAGCAACAGAAGGGTGACTAGCCTGACTCCCCGATGGACATGCAAGATCAGAGAGTGTGCTGAGCAGAAGGCTGTGGAGAAAGTGGCCCTCCAACAGGATAGGATACACTACTAACATGAGGATGTGGGGCAGTTGGTGTATCTTTGCCAATGGCAACCAGGAAAGAAAAAGATACAAGATGCTTAATGTAGGGCCCATACTGAAGGCAGAGGCCGAGGCAGCACCTCAGGCTGCTGAACCTTTTCTTTAGAGCAGGTGTTTCTTCCATGAAAAACATGATAGATCAAAAGCCACTGAATGCTATTCTCTTCAACATTTTGCATAAGAAATAAATGTTCCTTTGTGCAGTAAATCAATTTGTCATTTTTCTACAACCCCCCGTTACCAGTGGCAAAGTGTTATATATTGTGAAAGCATAGTAGGCCTGTAATGAATGTATCATGATCAATTTAAGCAAAACATGTTTTACATATTTTAGCTGTGAGACTGCTTTCACTGCAGTTTGAATTAGTTCCACTTTGTTTACCTGACATTAGCTAGTGGTCCAGTGCTCTCAAAGTTTGTTCTGGCATCCGGTTCATCACTGGAGGACTTGCGAGTGTCAGAGTAGGAGGACACGCTGTTGAAACGAATCTTGTAGCTCCTGGATGAAAGGCAAAAGGCGACAGATAATACAAGGATAGTGGACAATAAAAAGACAGAGACAAATACAAACACAGACAAGCTGAACTTACTTTCTGTCTTCTGTGTTGGATGTTGGGTGTCGCATCTCCATTAAGGCGGCTCCAAATTTCTAAAGCAATAAATGAACAAATGTGGAACCATCCATCCATCCATCTTGAGTTTAATTAAGTAGATATATTAAAAGGACCAGTGTGTACAGTTTTGGAGGGTTTAGTGGCAGGTATGTTTGCAGAAGTGTATAATCACTTTATAATAAACCTCTGTTTTCATAGCTTGAGAATAACTCTTTTATTTGAGCTTCAGGCAAGGGCCTTGCTTTAGAGAGTTTTTTTTTTTTACATCCATTCTGGTTTGGGAGGGCCACCATTGTTCTCTGACAGTTATAGGGAAGGGGGGGTTGAGAGGAGGACTCCTTTGTGTGTTGCAATATGCAGGCTCACCATTAGATGTCACTAATTCAGACACACTGGACCTTTATATTCAACTTATAAATGTACATTCATTTACCTCTCCGTTTTCAGGCGGATCTCCATTGCCGAAAGTGCTGGTCACTGCTAACACAAGTGTCTCATGCTCCAAGTCGACCACATCATACTCATCCATCGACATGACCTGCAGGAAAAAAAGAGCATCGTGCTGAGTGAATCTCAGGCTTCACTTACATGGCGTAATCTTTATCTCACTCATGTTTCCAAGATTCACATTCCAAGCTACAGATGACATGAGCATGTAAATTAGAGCTGAACACACAGCCGCTGGCAGGAGGAGGAGGAGGTTGTAATGACCACTCTGTCCTCGCCTCTAACAAGATGATAATATGCTGCTGCCACACAGTGAGCATCTATGATGCATACCACTCAACAAGATGGTGTTTGTCTGCCACAGACCACACTTCCATTTCACACACACACACACACACACACACACACACACACACAGGACTTCCAATGATTTCAAATTATTTGGACAGCGTGTTATCCCTAACCTTACCTTACTTAAGATTCTGCCTCATTAGGACCAGGTTTTGGTCTCCAAGAGGACTACTGGACGACAAGGCCAGTGTTTATTCCAGAAAAGGTCCTAAAGTGGTAACAGATGCCAGCAAACACACACACATGTGCGCGCAAATGCACTCACACACACACACACAGGAACACACAACCAAAGGCATGAAGAAAAAAACAGGCTTTAGCCCGACAACAACAAAGATTGGCCCCAGGCGATCCACACACCCACTCCTAGTGACACACATCCACACGCTTGCATGCATGAATCTCTTCTCTGAAGGGACAATAAGATATGACCTGGAGGAAAAGCATACAGCGAATGATCGAAAACAGCATGTTTTGTTTCTTTTTTTATAAACAGATTTGCACACCCAGTCGTGCTGCAGGATCTCATCTTAAACTACTGCACAGCTCAATGCTTCGGTGGCTAAGTCTTTCCTCTGAACCGCAGCGCTTCACTTCATGAGAGAAGAAGAAAATGTGACAAAAGACATACTTTCTTCTTCTTCTTCTACCCTCTCACTGCTTGTACTCAGCTGGTATCTGCTTGACTCTGTCAGAAGAGGAAGTATAGGATGGATATATCATTGATTTCTTTGAATTCCTCCTTTTTTCCAATTGCATGCTTGCGCAGTGACACATCAACTGCTGGTAAACTTTTAGAGTGGATGATGCAAGGCAGTTGCAAGTGTACCTTTGCGTCAAACGCGTGTTTGAAGATTTCACAGAGAGTTTTGGCATAATCTTGCGATTTGCCTGTCTCCGTGGCAAACAGTATTGTGGCTTTTACCCTCTTGGCCATTGCCTGGCCCATAAGTTTGGCCGAAAACTTCACAGCCCTGTAGAGATGAAGAAACAAAGACAGGAAACAATGTGTCATTCAAGAACACGGATTTTAAAAACACTGCAGTCTTTAATAATCGGCCAAGACCAGAGGAATAACTCATGCTGATCAAACCAAACAGTTGATGAGTGAACCACTGAAACCACCAATAGATGACAATGTGGTACACGCCAGCAGGCAGCTAATATTACAATATGTCAAGGTAGCAGATGGGTGACAATTGTGATTACCTAGATTGTCAAATCCTTGAGGCAATTATATTAATAGCAGAATACACATGCACAAGTGCACACATACAGAGACAAAACACTGACAAAGCTCTGATTACTCCCCGAGGGGTTGATTGGATGAATTTTACTGCTGAGTATACCAGCTTCCTTTCCATGTCTCTAACTTTTGTCAGGGAAGTGATTACTTGTTTGGCCTTAAATTATCATCCACACATCCAGCAGTGTATTGTCACTGACATTTAGGACTGAAATGCATTCTTATTTCTATAAATAAAGTAGACAATGTGAGTGCACACTCACTTGGCAAGCTTCTTAAATCCAATGGCTCTTTTCTTTGTGGGTGTCCCATTGACTCCCTTCCACACATGTGTATGCCATGGATCAGGCTGGAATGAAAATGGGGTTCATAGATTAGAATCAAGACATGTCAAGACATGTCAAGACATTGAGATGATTAGTAACATTGTGTGTTTCTTAGTATTTTTTTTTTTTTTTTTTTTTCTGGAGCTTAAATTCACTATTTGCGTTTCACACTTCCTGGCAGCAAAACTCTTCTTTCAGTCCAGGTAATGATCTCCAAAATGTGTTTCCCCTAATGACTTAATAAAACTTGGTAGCCAACCAATTTGTAAACATGAGTCTGTCTATAATTGTAATTATGCCCTCTGTCATAAACCCCCATAAACTGCATTATGGTCCACTGAAGCTAATTTCAGCACCGATAGAAGTATCTATATCTGTTTTATGGTGACTTAATCCTGTGGGAAAAGCTGACGCTATAAAATACTATAGTCAGCACTTAGGATTTTTATTATATGGCCAATACGTAGGTTGGTCCTTATTTTTTAGTACTATACACAGAAAAAAGCATTCTGTTTGACTGTTTGAAACTGTAAAAGAAGAAGAACCTTAAGCAAGTCCTGTTGCCTTCGTGTCACATGGGTGAGTGAAAATCTTAACAGACGTAATCGCATGAACACTTTTCTCACCTGGTACTCAAAGGAGGGGGTGAGCCGGTAGTTGAGCATTTCTTGGTGGAAAACAGGCGTGATACTTCCTGACATGGGAGGAACAATCCACACCCAATCTCCAGGACAGCCACCTCGCACCCGATACTCGTTCTCCATGTGCTTCATGAAAGATTCTGTAGCTGAGTGATGGTCAACTATGGTCACTTTGCATGTCTAAAATAAAAAAATAGTCAGATGAGAGAATCAAGTTTATTTTATAAACTGATTAATATTTATGAAAAGACATGATCCATATTCAACAATGTAATCACAACCACATGTCCTTTCCAGACATCCACCACAAACCCACAAGCACATTTTGTGCACACACTGTGACGCCTAACACAGTGTGCAAGTGCATGTGCATCAACTTGTCAGTTCACACAAGAGAAGAGACAAACATGATAAAGTAGACCGTCTCCTCTAATGGCTTGACTTAAATCAATTTCACGGGCAGAAGGAATAAAACAGAGGTACCAAAACTGTGTTAAACAACATTAACAATTATGACTGTCTTCAAGAGCCACGCTAAATGCTCAAGCTATAAACTACATGGGAATGATTAATTCCGTTAGACTAGGCATTAATACTGTTGCACGGCCTATTCCATGCACACCTGACCTTATGTATTTTATTTGGCTATAATTTACCTAAATAGACAACAATGTGGCATATACTGTACTGGTACTTTAATACAAAATACTGCAGAAGGCGTGTATCAATACAACTGGAACTTCTTTATATCTAATATGATTTTGGCTACAGTGAACTAGTGGTTGATATTCATAACTTTTCTTTTTCTTTGGTATTACTTTCAAACAGATCATTTAAACTCAGTGATGCACCTACCTGGAAGCTGTAGAGAACAGCAATGTTGATCTCCACCAGTGCCTGGTCTTTCCAAAGAGATGAAGTTTTTCTTGTGTCTAAGTTCATCTTGTCAGCAACCTCCTGTTGAGTATAGATGTGAAGATGAATGAATATGACAGCTCTGTGGACCACACTGGCAGAGTAGTGGCTAGCACTGTTGCCTTGCAGCAAAAAGACCCGGGTTTACAAAAGAGGGCCTTTCTGCATGGAGTCTGCATGTTTTGTCTGGGTTCTCCAGTTTCCTCCCACAGTCCAAATACATGCACATTTTTAATTGGACAATCTACATTGACTGTAGGTGTGAATGTGCGAGGGAGTGACTCCAGCAGCTCCGCAAACCTCATGTGGAGGATAACGTGGGAGACAATGAATGGATGACAGCTCTGATATGAAAGTGACTGTGCATAATTGTGGTGATGATGTGCCACACGTAAACATTGAAATGATACCAGAGGAAAGAAGACAGACTCATTCATCTGTCAATAACTGTCACATCGTTTCATTATAGAAGTTTCTTTACTGGCTCAGAGCAGCACTTCTTTGTTGAAAGTAGAAGCACATTTAAAAACATCATATTTTTCAACATCTGTGATGACAATGGGCCGTCAAAGTGAAGATGCCTTCAATCTTTTTTTTTGGCGTCATCCGAAACTTAAAGAATGAGGAAACTTCTTAGTCACCAAATAATTTAAGTCAATGATTTATGTTACGGAATAGAACTCAAAGCATAAAGCTTGCATCACCACATGTAAGCACAGTTTCTACCTTTGTGATGGAGGACAAATTGACCAAAGTCTTTGTCTCTTTGTACTGAAGAGCTCTTCATAATCAAACCACTTTATCCTACAGTACATATTTTGGGATGGAAATCCTTCTCTACACTTGCAAAAAATAACTAATTATCTGATCGATCTAGTTGTTAAATTATAATCATAGGCTGCAAAAGAATATGGACATTCGTCTTTCACGAAGTTAATAAACATTGTAATTACTGTTAAGAGATTCTGCAACAAAACAGGGCTGTTATCAGCCTTCCTCAGTGTGCACAGTAAGAAACAGAATGGTATCCTGATTAGGTCATTTGGTAACACAGCACATGCTCTGCTTTTGCACAAAGGCTCAATCTGTGCCTCATTTCTTTCCTTTCCCCTCTTTCCAGTGGAGCATGACTGTATTTTGGCACAACACACTACCTCCAGAATGTTGTAGCGTGAACTGTCACAGAAATCCCTCACGCCAATCTCTGTGCCCATGTACCACCCACTGAAGGGGCAGCCAGTGAACTCCACGCCGCCAATCTCCAGCAACATGCTGGAAACCGCTGGGAGCCCATACCACTTCAAGTTCAGGTCTTTGAACCAGTCGTACCTGAGAAGACAAAACAAAGAATTATGGTTGATTTCTTTCACATCAGGCATTTTTCCCCTGAGGTCTTTTAAATGTCCAACATTTGCCATTTGCATTAATATATCTAGGGGTACAGAGACTTGAGGCCAAATCAAAAATGCAAAAAATAAAGATTTTCAATTCTGGATAGAGCAGGCAGGACCTCACTCTACCTCCCTCTCACCACTCACACTCTGCACCCTCTTGGGAAAGGTACGTCATTGCTTTTGGTGTGTTATTTGCAAAGCTGGATGTAATCTTGTGTAATAATGAGATGCTAGTAGTGATCACAGCCTGTGCCAAGCTGCTGCCAGAGCTTAGGGCCAGTTGATGCAGGATATGGTTGCAAGAGATGCCAATTTTGTGGGAGTCTGGTGGGGAGATCAGTGTGTAGAGGGATTCTGAAATGCTTTCTGTAGCATGTAGGGATGTAGTGAGTGCTCTGTGTGCGTCTGTGTCTGTTTGTGTGAAAACTAGTGTAGCTGTAATACGCAATTCTTTATTGTGATTATGGGTATTAGATACAGAGGCTTAATGCTTTAGATCTCAAGGGTATTATGGCTTTTATGCAAGTAATATTGGAGGAAAAGTTTCCTCAAACATAAACACACTAGAATAAATATGGAAGCTTGAAACCATGCTAACAAGTCCCATGGTTACAACAAAAGTGGCATAGCAACAGCTAAGGCATTGCTAGATGTCCTTTCTGGTATTAATAAGCACAGAAGGAATGTGATGATAATCCAATCAGATGCCTGGCTTAAGTATCTCATTGTTTCAGAAGTGTTGTGAGGAGAAGTATGAGTGGATTGCATCTCTTTGCCTTTCCTTTCTTATCCAATGACTATTCTCCCTATGTTCTTTGTTTTTCTACAGCCTAAGACATCACTCACTTTGGGTGAGTGATCGGCACCTCCAGGATGAGGTCTTCGGGAATCTCAAACAACTCGGGGTCATTTCCATGGGCTTGCAGCAGGAGGGGCAGGACATCAAAACGACCCTTTGGAGCTTTCCATCCCAGCTGGATGCAGATCTATGGTCACCAAAAGCAACATCTGACCTTAGTGCACAAACAGTATCTCCTCCACAGGGACATTGTGCAGCTTTACCTCATTAACTTAAAAAGTACAAACCCCGCTTTGTTACCTCTGTAAATTCCACATTAGCCGGGTCTCCAAGGATCTTTCCATCAGGCTGTTTGTAGCCTGCATAACGAATCAGCTGAGTGTTCCACACTCGAAAGTCATGTTTGCCATCTGTCCTCTGAGGAAATATGGTGATGGCTGACCTGCAGAAAAAATGTATAAAATGCAATGAAATCAATTAAATACATAAAAAAAGAGAATCTAATAAAGACACACAACATTTACATTTTGAAATTATTTTTATATCTTTTCAAATTCTGAGAAATATTTCATAGCACGTTCATCTCTGTGCATCCTGTAGGAAGCTGTGCAACAAAGCATGACATTGTCTATATGAAAGTGTGATAATCAACAAGACTGCAGACAGATGGCTGGCATTATGCATGTAATCTGCCCAGTGGCATTTCAACCACATGTCAAACAATGCATAGAAGGCCCAGAGCCCAGATACCTTTGGCCAACTCCTTATTCCTGTGGTGTTTTAATGCCACAACTGGGTAAAAGTGTAAATGCTGTTAAGCTGGTTGTGTGTTACTGCTGGGGGTTACTGGAGCTGGTGTGAATCTGGGCCAGTTGTGCTTATAGTCAACATCTGTAGGAATCTATCACAGCCTGTCTCTGCAGAATGGTGTCGATAGTGACACCAGCTGCCATATCGTACATTCAGACTGTGAGATTACAACTTTCATTTAAATGTATTATTACTTGAAAATGTGAAAGATTCACATTGGCAACATGCTTGGTATATATTGGGACCCCTTTCTAATATGGCACCATTTAATTTTATATATTGTTAATTAAATCCCAGTGATGGACTGGTGACCCGTCCAGGGTGTACGCAGCAATGTCAGCCGGGAGTGGCACCAGCGCACCCACGCGACCCTCATGTGGAGGATAAAGTGGTAGAATCTGAGTGAGAAGATGACTTAACCCTTAGTGCTCACGCGGAACAGATCTGTGCCACAGGTGCACCCATGGTAATTTTCCGTGGGAATAATACACAACTCCTTATATGGACATCCTGGGGGGATGTCCATATAATCACATTTTTAGTAGTGATATAGCGTAGCAATAATTGTGCAGAAGTCACAAAATAGGCTTTTCTTTTCTTTTTGTTAATAAAATGAATCAGATTTCATCAGAAAAAAACTGCTCTGTGTTCTAAGGGTTAATATATAACGTGGGAACGTCATAACTGAACACATTTGTGGCCCCCAGTTTTCTTGCTTTATATTGTGAACAAAAAATGTTTATTGATGTGTATATGTTTATTTCTGTTAAAGTGAGACAGACTGAGAGCCTCAGCCAGGATGTTGTGCTGACTCTTAACAACATCTGTATATGAGCTGTCCTTCCGAAGGCCAACCCAAGTGTAGCAATTAGTGAGGAGCTATCCATCATTCAAGAAGTAAATATGAGATGTCACATGTGATTTGGACTTGGCAGAAAGTAAGGGAGAGCTGTGCAGGTCTGACAAATGACTTGCTTGTTAGCAAGGTCTGCCGCCACGCCAACAGGGCAATGATTGAAGCCGAGACACTGACAGATAGACAGGCAGCAGATAGTGTCAGATACAGTGTTAAGAGACAGAGTGCGTGCTGACAGATGGGACGGTGGGTCAAGTCAGGGTAGTCAGAGATGGAGAGGGCTGATGAGATAGATGAAGGAACAGATGGGAAGGGGACTGAGTGGAGTAGGAGGAGGAAGACAGGCAGAGTTGAACCAAAACATAGACAAGACAACAGAGGGGAAACAAGTGCTGTGGAGCTGAGAAGAGTGTTTTCATTTACCTCAGGTTGCCTTTGTTAGTGGCATACTTGATATGGTTGCAGATGTAGTTGTACATTCCATGAGCTGTTGTGCAGTCTCTAGCATCAAAGACCTAAGAAGTAAACGTGAAAACACACACTAAGTCTTTTTTTGCAATATAAAATCCTTTCACTAGTGTGGAAAAAGTAGCAAGACATGAGCTAAGTTTTAAGTAATACTGTACCTGTAGCTTGGACCACTGGATCCTCCCAACACATCGGGCAGCATTCCTCCAGGCATGTTTAGCTCCGTAAATGAGTTCAGTGTCCTTCAGCTGGTATGTCGCCGAAGCCTCGATGTCCTTGGTGACCTCCTCCAGCCTGTCCACATGGGCCTTAGAGCCATTCCTTTACACAGGACAGCAACATGTCTCTTCAATTTGTTTTGTTGTGGGAGAAAAGCATCACATTGACAAAGAAGCTGTACAGCTGTTTATGGCTAGGAGTTATTTTTTATCTGTCTTGTCAGTAAATAATACATACTGTTAGGATGTGGAGCCATATCAGTGTTATCAGTTACCTGTGTTTGTAAAGTTAGTTCGTCAATTTGTACATAATGTAAGACCAAACATAAATAAGGTTTAGTTTAAAAAAAAAAGAAGAAGAAAGAAGTCAACTAACTGTCTAGCCTGAGTCAGTATTATATTTAATTCTAACGACTTCTTTCCTTTTTTTTAAGTTGATCTTACTTAAGCAAATCTAAGAAATTGATTTCCTTGGAAAAGGCAAAGTTGTTGAAGCTGTTCATTCATCAAAATGAACTTGTTGTTGAAACTGAAGATCAACATATGTGATAACTGCACAGAGAGAACTAACTTGCTAAGATAAAGTAATTAATAGACTTTTTACTTGAAATACACACAGCTTAATTATATCACGGCAATAACCTTCGCTCCATGTTCTTACTGGGTTTGATAATCCATGTTGTATTGTGGACTGAGCCTCATGTATGACCGACGGTACTTGCCTTTTGATGGAGGTGTAGTATTGATCTATGAAGTCTGTGGCCAGTGAAAGCAGCTCCTCTTTGGATCTGACTTCGTCTGGTTTGCGATAGTTCGGCGTCATCATGGAGCCCAAGCACACATTTTCAGAGCAGACTGGATTCTGAAAAAGACAGGGAAAAACAGATGAGGGAGCGTCATTTTTTTAATGGATTCTGTTTGTTAGTTTTTCTGCAGTACCAAGACATATATGCTAGCGGAGCCAGCTGATGTTGGCATACAGTACACTTCCGTGATAATATATCTGCAAACATTCAGATATTTTAAACATTAGTTATTGTAAAAAGAGCCTGCTTTTGATTGTGCATGTAACAAACATTGCCGACTGACCTCTAGGATGTGTTTCATTCACTAGGGAGTTTATCCATGTCTGTGTTATGACTTAAAACAAACTGAGAAGGATGGCATCTTCTTAATTTACAAAAGGCAGAGCTATCACATTGCCTCCGTTCTCTATTCATTTTAGATTAACTGGCTAGGTCTTGGTTCTGCTTTATATGAAGCAGACACAAATCATTCAATTATACTTAATGGAAAGTGAAAAAGAAACAAAAGCCAATTTGTCCAATACACTTTTCTTCAATCTATTTGAGCTGTCATCAGAATAGCTCTTTACCCCAAAACAAACCAGAGCATGAAACATGAGCTGAGCTTTTTAAAAAAAAACAATGGATTCTAAAAAAACACGAACACGGTAATATAGGGCACAGGTTGTGTTTGAATAATAAAAGTGCAATCCCATTAATGCTTTAAACCCTAAGCGAACCGAAGGCATTCTAAAAACATCATACTTTGATGCCTCATTCCATTTAGATCAGCACGTTTCAGGGTTTGGTATTGTATGGGCCAATTTAAAGGAATTTAAAGGACTGAAAAGTCTTTATTTTAGTATTCAAGGTGCCAAGCCCATGGTGTATGACACATGATACATTTTTTAAAGTTACACACTCTGAATGCATACACAGGCATAGTCATAGTCAGGATCATTTTTTCATTGTATCAATCACACATGGCTGGCACAAATATTAATGAATGACTAAGTCTGTGAGTCATGCATCGGTATCCTACAGGAAATGCAAAAAAAAGAGCAAGGCGAGAGACAGAACACAAGAAAATAGATAGATGCAAAGAGAAAATGTTTCATGGCTGAGAGCAACCTTGTGTGGTCATTCTTATATGATTAGAGTTGAAGTCAGCTGTCACTTTGGCTTGCTATAAATGCTTCACTCACTTAGATTGAATGAGTGAGCAAGAACAGATGACAAAAACGATAGCGGAGGCATGTCGTCGAAGAGGAAATTTGACAGTGACCCCAGTGCTGCTAAAATTGGCTTGTTACACTGAACCACCCACTTGTACCGTTTAATCACACTACATGAGTCGACACTCCATCCAAAATAAACTCCCCTCCATTTTATTTCCGACAAATCCACCCAATGAAAACAGAAAACTGAGAAAAACAGCTGATGAGCAAGAATAGTAATAACACCACAGCCAGTCAAAACAAGTGACTGAGTGAGAAACGGATAATTCACAAGGAGACGAATGTATAATAATGACAGTTCAAAGACGAAGACAAACAACGAGGGACAAGGAAAACAAGAAGAGTCAGGGGGGCGACCGAGTAAAATGGGGGAAATGGTTGGGAAGAGCAGGGAGTGTTAAAAATAAAACAAAAGAATCACTCGTGCTCCAGCACATCCGCTCATCATACTGCTCTGGGCATTCATGCCATCCAGCTGTCCTTTTCGAAAGACAGATCATCCTCGGATATAGCAGCGTCTGTGATATATAATACATCTGAAGATGCTATTACAGGCCATTCATTGGGATGCACACAACTGCCTGTCCGATAAGTCACTGAAGTAATTAGGCTCCTGTGTGCGGTTACTGGCCTCTGTTTGGGGGTGAATGCATAAACAGTGGGGCTCACCTTCCTTGGTAGACTGGCTTACTAACTAGAGGAAGAAACTTTGGCGGCATAATAAAATAGGTAAGACGGATTGATAAAGCACTTGATAGATCATTGAAGAAGGGAAATGTATAACACAAGTACTTGTTTTTCACCAAAGTCTTTGCTTGTAGCTGAGGCTTTATTAGAGTTATATCCTCAGACACATTTACAATTATGGAAATAATGTTATCTTTTAGTAAGTGTGAGAAGGTCAACCACTTTTTTAATACCTAAGAATATACATATATCAGTTTCTGCCTAAAGACAACATGTTTATGTTCAACTAACAAAATCCATATAGTAATTATGACCTTTACAACATGTGCGAAAAAGGAGGTGGAAATGTAGGAAGATAATGTCAAAAGCCATTACAATTTAAACAACAATCAACTGTTTCTAACTGTCTTTCTATTGACTACACCCCCAAACTCCGCCTATATATATGATATAAATAATGTGGTTATGGATGGATGGATGGATAGATGGATAGATGGATAGATGGACAGATAGATAGATAGATAGATAGATAGATAGATAGATAGATAGATAGATAGATGATTGATACTGCCACCTCTTCGTGCTTCCTGGCTAAACAGTAATGAACTGGATCCCTAACAGTTCAGGCAAGAGCACTCAAATGGATGAACAGAGCACAGAAAAGACATGCCATGTTGTCCTACTATTTTTCAATCTACTTGACTTGCAAATGACGTGTTGGTAAGTCTGGAGGCTAAGTAATTATTCAGTCAACTGTGTCTGTTGTTCATCAGTGCCTGTATGATAAGATGCTGTTAAAGCCATAGATATCTTGACACAAGTCTTGTAAGTACAGTATGGGACATCGTTTTGCTGTTGCACTACAGCTGCACGGGGTTCTTCGGTTGTTGCTGGTCACTTGGAGTCAAAACTTTTAACCTCTATCAACATATTAAAAGCTGGTTGATATAAAAATAGGTTGTTGGGTTTCATCCGCAGGGTATTTCAATCCTCATGTTTGCGGAGGCCACTCTCTGTCCTGAGCTTCTCTAATCAGATGAGCATGGACAGATGCACGATATGCAATAGATGACCAGAGGCAACCTCTGAAACTCTCTGGCCATATTTATTTTCCGACTGACTTTAAGACTTTTTCATGATTCTTTGCAGCATAAAGGATGTTGCTGATAGCAATCCACCGGAGGGGACTATGCATAGGAGATGTAGTGCATAAGTCAACAGGAGCACTAAGTCAACCTCCCTCTCTCTATCACTGAACATGACTGGTCAAAGTCATGTGCAACTCTCTTGATTATACAGGTTTAGTTATAAGGCTTTAGACAGAGCCCACAAAGGGTGCAGAAGTGCCACTCTCTTTCGCTCACTTAATTTACATTATGCTGAAAGGTTAATCATTATCATTAATGCCATTAAACCCTGCTTACTGTATCATTAATGGTGTTAAGGCATGAGCAAACAATAAACCCTAACTACCAGAACAGAAACACTGGATATTACAAAATCCAAAATCCAAGCATTTCTCGTCTTCGCACATTGTATATGTTAGAAAATAGTGGCTGAGAACAAATGACATGTGTAGAGTGAAGAACGCAGGAGCCATAGTTCCTGAAATTCCTAAAGATGAGGAAATGAAGTAGAGAAGAAGAACAGAAAGAGGAGCAGACTCCTGCTGTGAGGCTGCAGGTGCTGCTGCTAAACTACCTCTGTTTATGAGCAATATGTTGTTTAACTACCACCAAAATGGTGAAAATGTCGCTTCTCTACATGTTACCATGGTTATGTTAATATTCTGTACAAACACGTATGGTTCCCACTTGAGTTAGTAGACCAGCAGAGTAGTGTGTGTGTGTGTTTGCGACAACTGCAGTGACCACGCCCCCACAGTCTCAGAGCAGAGAATGAAGCTGAATATTACATGTTTTAAAACCAAATATCACTTTACAGGGACTTTAAATGATGACCAATCATCACATCAAAATCCCTCTCATTCTTGCCGATGTGATAAATGTGAATACCGCAGACGACAGACGGCTTTATGTGTGCTTGAATTTGACTAATTTCCACATGACTTACTTTGCTGGAGCTGTAGTGGAGTGTATCATTGAAGATGATGCCATTCTCCCAGTTCTTGATCTTCATGAAGCGGGGACATTTGGAGGGACTGCCGTTCTGCTGTGTCTTAGTGGGAGAAGTCATGTCGCGCTCGAGGGGCTGGAAAGAGCACACAGACATTTAATGCATGAGATGTTTCTTCGTTCCATCGTTCATTCATTATATCTGGCTATTCTGACCTCCAGTGCACCTTTGGTGCAATCTGGGTAGGTAGAAAGGGATTAAGTGCAGGAGTATGTCATTGACTGGCAAGTTTAAGGGGGAAATAACTTCAACAGCAGCTGAAAACAGTTTTGTACAGCACTCAGCACTGTTCGTTTTGCCATTGCGCATAAGTCCAATACACATTTTATTTTCTATTGCTCCACCATTTCGGTTTTATTTCCCTGTCCAGGATAAAGGCAATCAGCATTTAACAGCAGGTTGGCTTACTTTGGCTCTCTGGGTATTCCAATATTGTAGCTATTGACTGATAAATGCCTGCAATTTAACCCCAAAGTAAACTTTATGCGTTTGCACAGAATGACACCGAGTGATTGCCCAGGATCAAGAGAAATCAATCCAAGCCCTTGGAAGCCCTTTCATCATCCACGCTGCATTGTTAGTTGTACAGTGAAGCAGCTTCTGAACAACACTGACACAATCAGCATGCTCGCCCGGTAGATGGGAACAAACAATTGAGTTGAGTTTCGTTGTCATTATGTGTCCTCTGCAACAGCCGAAAGAAACGAGGAGGTTTGAATTGAACTTGACTTTGCGCACACTGAGAGCTCAGTTCCCGTGGGTTCATGCTCAAACAGCTGGAAAACCCACTGTGTTGCTCAGAAATTATACGTATCAGAAGACAGGAGATGACAGGGAATCATTGGACCGTAAAGTGACTTTCAGTCAAAGAGACAAAGAAAGCCAGATGCAAGGGATTATAGCCTGATGGCATAAAAAAATCTGAGCTTTGTATTTTTTTTTAATATTAGGCTTGTTGTTCATTGTCTGGAAGCTACAGCTTTGACATTTAAATTGAAGAAAGTTATTTCCATAATTAAAGCTAAATGGAGAGTTCACAGTAATTATTTTAATAAGAACAACTGGTGTATGCAAATGTACCTCAAAACTGTGACCTTTGAACCGTGGCCCTCTGACCCACTTCCTTTGATGGGGAAAATAAAAAAGCAACCAGCCTAGTGTACTGTGTGCGCGCTACTATCGTTATATTGACAATACAACAGACAACAGTCATTATCAACCTTTGTATGACAGAGACCAAACAGCTCATATGTCCTGAAGTAAATGTTAAATGTGATGTCAGGATGGAAATACTCTTTTTGACCTGTAATGACACATGATAATAAAAATTGAATGATCATTATAAAACTGATTTTAGGTATAGATTACAGGCAAGAAAGTCATTGAAATAAAGGGCAGGAATTACAGGCCTACGTCCACAAATGGATCAATTGACCTTTACATGAATGTAATTTTGCCTTGTACGTTGGCAGTGCGGCGCCATACTATAGCTATAACATTTATTATTTATTTATTTCGGTCATGACATTTAGATCACTCATCACATAACATTGCAGTTCACACAATATACATAACCGAAAGGGAAAGCGGGAGAAGCAAAGCTTAACTAGTCCCGCCCCCATTATCATCATACATTTCATTTCCTCTTTTTTTTTATTTTTTTTTATGACATTTTGACAAAGAAAACATGTTTCAGCATCCGGTAGCACTCAGAGATATAGTCTAGCTCTAGACAGTCAACTCAGACTCCATGTGTGTCTGTACATGTGTCCATGATGTTCCATCGCGCCGTCATGACTTAACCTTGAGCTTTAATAAATACTGGGACCAGGATTAAATAAAAAAAAATATAACAAAGTAACTATTGACTATAGATAAGATGTCCCCCATATAACCTACAGATGACAATGTAGCTATATAGTCTTCCAAAACACAATTTGTATTAAGCTTTGTCCAATTGATGGACAAATTTGACACTCTAACTTAACACTAAGGTAACAAGCGTACTACATGCAGTACTAAAAAGCCAGAACATTTCAAAGACAAACTTCCGCAGTGAAAACTATTTATACAATTTATACATCAGGAAAATGTATTCTACAAATTTTAGCCTGCTTTTTCATCAAATACAATGTACCAAAAGAGTACCATGGCTCTACAGAAAAACGGGCAGCAACACTAGCAACAACGTCAGTGTGTAGATGAGAACACACTATAAGACCACCATCTCTTATGCTGTAGTACCTGTACATAGTAAGTTACTTTTATACACCTATTACTGAGGGAATCCACTCGTGGATCATTTCACAATTGGGCATTTTGTCTGTTAATGTTCTCAGTCACCCAGGTCTGACCCAGGTCAGTTAAGTTGAAAAACCATCACTTTTTATCCAAGAGAATAATCTTCAGATTTGAAAACGACGGGTATTTCGTTTATTTTGATTAGTTAACCTGTCTAGAGAGTCTTAATGTTAAACAGTTAAAGGTGATTCACCCCCAGACTCAGTTTCAGGTGAAACCTACAGAATGACACTGAAAGTAAGACAGTCCATTTGCCTATATCTGTACTCTTGAAGATATAATGGGGCATTATCACCACATCAGTCTTTCTGGTAAAAGCAGTGATGCTGTCAATGATTCCAATTAATACACACATTCAAACTTGTCCAGGGAAATGGAGATGGACAGGTGTGTGCAGGACAAAGATTCAAAATCAGCTTTAAGTGGAATTTGACAGAACATTCTGCCACCTATCTTTTTACAATGGGCTTATTATATATTATTTTTTGCAGGAGCAGAAGCTTGCAGGGACAAGGAAAGTCATTTGTGAGAAAAGTGAGAAAACCAATTTTGATGTGGCAAGTTAAATCCTTGTATTTGATGGCAAATGGATGGGGACAAAAATATCTGATTGAATTTTCCACAAGTAATTTTATCCATGCTTTTTGATTTGGACTTGAGTCTGTTATGTTAACCACTTAACACAATAAGCCATCAGCTTAATCAATGTCTAGCAAAAATGTCTGCAGGGTATCTTCCTGCTGCATTAGTAATTGCATATGAATATGCATACACTGATGATTTTACTTCTCAGGCACACCCTCTAACACACATTCTCCAGGCTAAACACTCACTACTAGGAAAGCCATATGGCTTCTTACCACATCATACAAAGGCTACGGTATATCCTCTTTTAACTGTCCGTGCTCTGTCTTTCCCAACACACTTCCACACATACTCTCACGAGCAGGATCATTTCAAGAGGGACCACGTTTGAAGGCGAGAGCTAGATTAGCAGCCACATGCATTCACTGGGCCTCCTGGGAATCATTTTGCCCTATCTGGTCCCATTGATGGGAACTAGGGCAAAGTCACAAACGGGCATCATGTGGAGATTACAACACTATCCCTTTCACAAATACCCAGATCTGTGATCAGACCCTGCTGTATAGAAGCCAGAAGCCGGATTTAATGCTGCACCAGGTTGCCACCGGAAGGATCTAATGGCGAGGTAATGGGATCTTAAGCAAAGTCCGTATTACTATGCACAAAGAAGCACCATGGATGTGTGTGCTTAGATTTTGAAACTATGGAGTGGGCCATTAGTGTGGATTAATGTACAAGGCAGACAGAGAAAAGCAGCCATGGATGCACATGCATTATACAACTACACAAAGATTTACTTAGCACCCCTACTCATGAACCCTTTCAAAAACCTGCATGCAGAAAAAATGGCAAATGATTCTTCATGTTACTGATTAAGCATAAACAAGATAAACCTTCAAAGTGTTTCTGGGGTTGAGTATTTGTTTCATTTTACCTTGTCAGTGTTCTTGCACACCAGTGGCATGTTTTCCGGCAGTCTTTCTTTATCTGACGCCAGCTGGAGAGACATGCCGTTTCCCACGCCAAGGTCCCTGGAAGTCAGAAATAGTTATCCGTCAAGTGTGTTAGCTCACACCTGGTGCAAAGCTCATCTTTCATTTCACGGACTCTAGCCATTAATCCATGCACCCACATGCAAACAGACAGACGGTAAACATCATGTCTTGGTCTTTTGCACATTAACAAAACTTGACTTGTTTGAAACTTGTGCCCACAAAGGTCAAAGGTGACTCAGCATCTGGGAAAACCTTCTCAAAATCATGGTTTTGCTTTAGTGATTTCCAACCACAGGTCTGCTACCACTTTTTGAAAAGAACGGGGGGTTACAAGTTACATGAGCTTATACTGTATATTACATTTTTTTTACATTGAGCTTATTGTTTGTTATTCCTAATGTTATCATATTTGTTGTCAAACACAAAGCATTTGCAAGTCCCTGAATCAAGCATACACAACTGTCAGTGTCTGTGTGTCTTTTAGACTTTAGACTCAGACTGTAAGATTATTATTGGCAGATGTTTTGCCTGAATGACCAAGAATGTGACGACTCATATTGTAAACCCCAAGCTTTTAAGTGCCATCTTAGTTCCATCATAACTCACAAAAACTCCAATAAGAGAGAAAACCTTTTGTAACAATTGTAAAAGTGAAATTGTGCGGCAACAGTTTATAGCACAACAGTGTGTGGCTCATCAAACACTATACCAAACACTTTTGCCCAATGATATTAGATAGAAAGTCAAATAAAAGAGGCAAGTAGATGTAGAAATACATGTCAAGTGATGTGAGAAGATGCAAAATTCCCATCCTTTGTTTCAATTGTTCAAGATGAAATACTTAAACTCATCTGTGTGACGCAATGTTTCAAAGACAATCAGTGCTGAGACTGGGACAGAGAAGGTGACAAGAAATAGCCTGTTTCCTTCCATGATTGGAAAACTCACGGGATGATAAACACAAATTGTCAAATCCACAAACTAGAGAAAGCACTCAGAGACCGCAGGCATTCACCACATCTATTTCTTCTTCTTCTTCTATAGCCCCAGACGAATTAATTTAAATCTGTCATTTGCTTTTACATAGCCTCCATGGGGAAAATATGTGATTTTATATAATTACATTTTTTCATACTATTTTTTTTTTTATCCTTCATAGCTTACAGGGTTCTTGCAGGTTTGTCTCTATATTCAGTCTGGTCAGAACATAAAGCCAAATAATGATTTACTAAGTAAATCATTATCATCGTTATTATTATCATTATTAATAATGATTTACTAAGTATTCATCATCATTAGCTCTTATTTTGTCTTTTAAACTGATATTTCACGATTTCTTTGAAATGTGGTGACCTTAAACCTCGTCTTCCTCCTGTGAGACTGCAGCGAGGAGGGGAGGTCACTGCGCTGCCACTGAGGCAAACCTCACAAGACATGAATTCACTCATCAGTGTGTGATTTGAAGTTTCCTCAAATTGCGTACGTACGCCCACACACATATCTTCCACTGTCTTTCACACTACACATTCATTCATTATGTTAATTGTACAACCTTACATCCCTTCTTCTTTTCACACTCCCTGTCACACTGAATCTCTTTATTGCCGCAACGTGCAAAAGCCTTTTCATCCCCACAAATCAGAGGTGGAGTTAAAACGTGCAGAAACAATGACGGAAACTGCGTCTGTTATTTGTCACTTGTCTCTGCTCTGAAAACCTTCATCTGTTATGTGCTTAATGTGTGTGCTAATGTGTGTTCAATTCTATTACAGGTGATTATTCCCTTCATAATAACCTCCCACTGACTTCTGTTTTAGAACACACAAAGTCTTGCGCCAAACCTAGAACAGAAAATAAACTGAAGTTACTGGTGCTGAGAACACTTCAGCATGTTTTTAAGCCCCATCTCTAGGCATTAAGACTTGCTTTGAGTTTTTGTCTCTTGGAGAAACATGTGTCCTTAGAAAGCGGTGAATCACTCGCAGTGTATTTATCAAGGAGGGGGAGGATGTGCTGGATTGGTCAAAAATTAGATATTGATTCAAAGAGACTCTAGCAGCAATTAGATTTCAAAGGGCCGTGGGAGTACAACAGCAGATAACTGAGATGTCAATATCCGTGTGCTGCCCGCTTAGACAGAGATGGAGACGGAATATTGGCTATGTACATAAAAACAAAGTAAAACGAGTCTTACCTATTGAAAATTAAGTTGTGTTAAATGATCTCTGTACCTTTGCTGCGCTTATTTTCATAACCCAGACAAGCTCTTTGGAAGATGTTTTTCTCTCTTGCAGGCTCATAAAAATGTCTATTGACAGGTTTGGCATTGAAATGTATGTTTATTTGGATCTACTATCTTAATTTAACCATACAAATAAAGTAAAAGCATCCAGGGCTGCAGATTATATATAATCTGTATTTTCTTTCCTTTTTTGATTGTTTGGTCCATAAAATGCCAGAAAATGGGAAAAGGTGTTTATCAGTTTTTCTAAACTTCAAAATGACCAACATTCTCAAATGTCTGTGTCTAGTGTGACACAGACATGTGTGAGTTTACAGACACAGAGGAGCAACGAAACCAGAGCATACTCATTTTTAAGGAGCAGAAATCAGAGTACTTGTTTCAGAACACTCAAATTAATAGACTGATTATCAAAGTAAATGGCACAAAATAATTAATTAATGGTACAGCCCTTAATGCATGTGTCTGTCAGTACATATCTAGTGAATGTTTTTGTTCATTCACATTATTTTCTTTAAATACTGAAATCTTCTGTGGTTTGAAATGTTTTAACTTCAACAAAAACACAGTAGTTTGCTTTATATATATATTTTTTTTTTTTAACATACCCTATTTGGGATCTAAACGGCATCGTTCTGAGACCTAGTCATGAAGAATTTCTGCCACACATTTGGGTCTTGTGGGGACTACAAGAAGACTTTCTTTCAATCAGAGCAAATTGACACTTTTTTTGAAAACATCCTTGACTGACATTAAATCCTGAGGTTATTCTGCCTGAGCTCAAGCGAGTTAAGAAACAAGCACAAAGACACACACAGCTAAGTGATCAATACAGTAGTATCACATCATAAATTACCAGGCCACTTGAATCTCGGCATCCCTTCTTCCTGCATTCCTCTGGCCTTCCCCATTGATCTCCTTTTTGGTGTTTTTGATGAGGCGCAGCACCGGTTCGATCTCCTTCAGCAGATCGTTGTTTTCCTCCAGACCATTACACAAAAGAGTTCCACGGCCTCCATCCTTCATCAGCAGGGGGTCCTGGGCCTGTATGCCCCCCCTCTGCAGGAGGGACTGGGTAATGGATGGAGAGGACAGGTTCTCTATGGCTCGAAGCTGAGGCTCCTTGTTGATCTGCTGCTGTTGCCCAGGGCTGAAAGGACTGAGTGGAGAGCAGTGCTCAAAGGACTTGGAGGGTGGGAAAGCAGGGCGTGTAACCCTCACTGTACGCTGGCGGCCATCTCCACAGAGGGTGGTCTCCAGATGGGTGGTGAAGCCCTCAGGTCCACGAAGTATGAGCACGGCATGGCTTTCAGGTGACACATTCTTCAGTGTCTCCAGGGCCCGTTCATAGGACAGCTCCACCAGAGGCTTGTTGTTGACAGCCAGGACGATGTCGCCCACCTGCACCAGGCCACACTCTTCTGCGGCGCCACCACGGATGAGGTCTGACACGATGACAGGCGGCTTGGAAACCCTCTGCTTTACCAGAAAGCCCAGACCACCAACCTTCCTCTTGAACAGACGCACAGAGATGATGTTGGGCTGCAGCTGGCACACTGTAGGCTCGGACTCCTGCATGTTGACTGTATGTGGCTGTGTGTTTGTGTGTGTGTGTGTGTGTGTGTGCGTGTGTGCTTTCTGGTAATTATATGTGTGTTCTCTGGGATTATTCTGAAAAGTTACAGACAAAGAAAGAGACAAGAGGGGAGCAAAAGTTGTGTTAGTCAGTTAGTCAGATTTAATATTAGTCAAAGAGGGGGGATCAATGAAAACAGAGAGTTTAGACTAAGAGAAAAGCAGAGAGAATTAGAAGAACATTGCAAATAGGTGTTTAGGGTTTGTAAAAGTCTTTCACACTGAGCCACTGTGAGTTGGTTACTCTGAGAGTTAAATACCAAAGTGCAGAAAACTGTTTTGCGGTGCTGGCTTATATATTGTGATGCATCTGTTTGACGAAATTGAAAGTTGAAAACAGTTTGCACATCAAAAGATTGAACATAGCCCTGAGTAAATTAGGTGCAAAGAAACAAAGAAGGTAACCTCGTAAGTAAAACAGGAAACAGACCCAACAAAGCCTAAGCTGTTCTGAATAATAATAGTAATAATAATAATTGTATATGTAGAAATTAATAGTGCTGAATGCAGTTTTGTCAACTATATTTATTGGCTTCTTTTTTTAAACACATGTTAACATTATACAGAACATACAAATTCAACACACCACATATTCACAGACAAAGGACAATAACAGCAATTCCAAACAAAGTAAACAAATATACATACAAGTACAAACACAAATGGGAAATGATGAAAAGACACAAACAACTGGACAAACTAATGAAATTTATAAAAGGAAGGAAAAGGGTGGTGGGGTTGGCAGAGCTTTGGGTCACTGCTCCTTAAAATATTCCTAATCTTTTTTGTTAAATCTAAGAAGGCATAACATCTTCACTGAAGAGGTTTGGTTTTATTAACGTAATCTGTAAATGGATCCCAGATTTTGTCGAGTACATAACCTTTAACACAGTGAAGCCTTTTCTTCACATATCCTCCACCACTAAAAGAAGGATGTGTAATTTTGGTTACAAGAAACCACTTCGAGTATCGAGAAACATCTGGAATCACAAACTTTTTATATGTTTGCTAAAAAGACAGGAAGTTCTTTCCAATTGGGGCAATAATGGGCAATAATTCATTAATATTTATTATATCATATGAATAGAATTTCATTTACTATCAATATAACAAAGTTTCAGTATTGCACAAACACTCCTTGAGTGGGCAAGTGAATTTGGGAAAAATATGTAATTGTGATTTTCCTGTCAGATATCGAGAACGCAATTTGAATTGCAATAAAACTTTGAAGTCAAACATCAAAGTCACTTCCTTATCAGTTTAAAACGTGGTGGAGCATTACCACAAGAAATACTATTACATTATTAACTCCATACTGCAACAATAAGTTTCAAACACACTATGTATTCCATAAGAACATTTCAGGATATTTACTTGACAAACCCTGTCTCGGATGTACTAATATTCCAAATAGAAATTTCCATTTGAAATCAATCAATTGATCAGCCCCGAATTTAACATAACTTGAAATGTTTTACCTCTGTTTAACAAGGGTGTGTTGTTTTCTGCTCAAGTCATTTAAGCTCACAATGAACAGGTTTCTTCAATTTTCCTTAAGGAGCAAAACAGTCATTAAATATTTATATTGACTTATTTGAAAAATTGATCATGTTTTTGTGTCTGTATCTCTGAGCCCTGCACTTCCAGCTGACAAATTGATTAAAGATATGAGAAGGTTATCTCCTTATAAGAGGTTATACTTTCTCAATGAATTCATACAAACTATATAGGCTTGCACTTTTGCATCACAACAACAAAACAGCAACGAAAGCCGATTCCTTCCGCTGCTGGATCATCATGATTGTAACCATTCGCACTTAAAAATGGAACCAAAGGATAAACTGTTCCGTTTCTCAGACGCAGCACTTTCAGATCTTTTCAATGGAAGGCATCGACGCGCGTGTTAGTTGTTATTTGGAGCCGCAGCATCTGGTCGTGTGGGTGGCCTCGCCTGGATAAGTAACACCGCACACACTGAAGGAGCTCAGTGCGCGTGCTACGCAGTATGGAGCGACAACGACACGCGCTCTGCAGACTAAAGATTTCAGCACCAAGGTCAGCGCATCCGCTCGTACCAGCCTCTGTTTTTACACTTTCCGGACATTGTTTTTAAAAGGGTTTAGAAATCACGACAAGACGATATTAATTAAACCAACTCATTCCGGCGCTCAATAAGCGACACTGTGTCCAACAGTACAAACGAGAATTCACTGATAATTTGCAGGGAAAACATCTTAATCGCAGTGTTTACAAAAAAGCAGGTTTGGATCAGATGATACCGTACATTTTATTGTTATGTATTAATCTCACGCGTACACACACCACGCCATGTCTCACCTGCTTCAGATTCAGCATCTGGTCGCGTGGGTGGCCTCGCATTTCTAAATGAACGAATCATTTGTGATGACATAATTACCTTTGGTCGAAATGACACCTTTAGTTTTCTACAGTTTAACCAACTTTGGTTTCCCCGTTTGTTCACATAACTAAGCACGATTGATCGAAGCAATTAGGGAACTTACTTAAATTAGTTGTCTCAATTCTACCCGTGCACAATCGCATTTGGCTTGAGTGACACGGTCTAGTGGGTGTTTCGTTGTAAATGTTGAATTCTGATTAACATGACTTATAGATTTTTCCAGGGTTCAGTGAACATGTTGATGCCCGACAGTCAGTTCAGCAAAGACAGTAAAGTTTGTTATATTTATATATTATATATTATATTTGACCGTCATTATCGCACAGTCTGTGCAATAAGGCAGCAAGTGGGGGGGTGACAATAGGGGACAAAAAAAAAAAGCTTTTGTTTTGACTTATGACTGATATGATCATCACTTATCTTGAAACAGTAATGGCCACATTTGGACTTCAGGTTGCCAACACCACCACATCAACAACAACAACACAACAAGGATAAAGCGCAGTCCATGCAAGTGATAACACATGAACACTAACTTCAGACTGCAAGGACGAGATTCAACCAAGTTCAACCAAGGAACTAAATATTGCGGTTGTTGTAATCAGAGAAATATATATATATTTTTTCTCTTCAGAAAACAAGATGAATGGGATGAACATTCATGACCTAAAACATATAGGAAAATTGAAATGTGTAGTTTGGTTCTATTTGTCAATGTCTTGAATAAGCATCAGTGCACACAGTGTTCCAATCATGGCTAAATGTAATGTGTATTTCTCAGAGCAACAAGTTCAGGAGACACTTTTCGTTGGTAAAAACCCCCAACAACATGTACGTTTTTTAAAAACCCTGTAATATCAGACCATTGGTTTTGTACACGTTTCCACGTCAATTCTCACACTATGTTCTCCATCCTGATCGGAGGAATGCGCAGCATCATTTTCCAAAGAGACAAAAAAAGGAGCAATACAATGAAAAACTACTCACCCCTGAGAACAAAGTCGCCTTCTCAGCGACCTGCTTTGGAGAACTTGGGGTAAAACTCCCGCGACTCTTCCTCAGCAGCAGCAGCAGCAGCAGCTACACAGCTCTGTCAAAAAGAATCGTCTCTAGTGGCTGCGACGCGATGTGCCCCTCTAGAGAAGAGGCATGCTTGTGCCTTTGCGCTCACCACGGCGCCTTATAAATACAGAGCAACGGGAAACACTGTGACGAGCTGAGGGAGAGCCGTGCGCGGGCATTTAAATGAACCGTAGGTGGGTTTAGTTATGTCGACTGTCGTCATCACTCAGCATGCAACACTCCCAACTCTCCTCACGTACACAATTCTCCGTCGCCTGGCCCCTCGGGTGAGGGAGGAGAGACAATAGTGTGTGTCGACCGCTACAGCGAACAGTGGTCTTTTAAAACTTGCGGCAAAATCGTACTAATCTTTGTGATTACGGTCAGAGCCATGGCCTGACACTGAAACGATCAAATAAAAAAATATACTTTTTAAATCATTAGTTTTGCAGCTTTGTTTTTAAACCACCCTTAATGTTGTGATAAAAATAAGAATCAATATTTGTAGAAAATGAGCAACAATACAATAAAACAATAAAACTGGTTCTGCTATTTACTTTACCCATAGAACATGGAGCATTTAGGATGTTATAATCAATTTTTCAGCACAACCTAGGCAATCTGATGGAATCTTTTTCATTTATTCTCATTTACACCTACAAACACACCTGAGCAAAATATATTGAATTTGTTTGATTTAGCCGATTATCACATTAGAAAAAAACAGTTTTCAAAGCTTGAAATTGTAGAAACATTCATTCTGACACTGTAAACTTAAAGGAATGTGTTATAACAGTTTCTAAAAACCATAAAAAAACAAAAAACATAAGCAATGTTTATGTCAAGGTATGCAATTCCGCAAAAGTCTTTCAAAAACCAGTCTACGCATAGATAATAGATGTATATATCTAGATAAAGGGACAATTTACCAAGGGTTTGCTTGCAGCACTCCATCTAATTTAATAAATGCAGGATTAAAAACTCTACAGATACTAAACACATATACAAACTGTTTATGAATAAAAGCAATAGGCAAATGTCTGATCCCCTAAAATAAAAATAAGAAGAAATAAGGAAACCGTTATAAAAAACAGGAAGGGACATAAGCAACAAGTCATGTATTCAGCCAAGTATTTTTGGAAAATTACTTGCAGTTGAAGACAAATGGGCTTCCAATTAGATAAAGCGATGGCTTCCGTTAAGGCAAGATGCATATCTGATTATGATCTGTAGAATTTCAAAACCGAGTATGTGCCTCTGATCAAACAGGAACCACAGGTTACTGTGCAATTCAGGTAACACACCCATTCTGATCTAATAGATACAATGACAAGACGCTTACATTTACATCTCGTCACATGTTTGAAAAGGAGTATGCAGAAGTGTAAACTTATATGTATCTACCCCATTCCTATTACACACAACTCAATTTATAGACTATAAATTCATCACCAACTATTTACATATTACAGTATTTTATACAATGTTCTTAATGTTCTCAGTACAACACAAGAAAATGCCTGGCTTTGCATATTCTTTTAAACTGACGTTTTCACTCTGCCTTCATTCATCTTTAAGACTGTTCCATAATTTAACCCCCGATATTGAAACACACATACTTTTTAAAGTTGTCCTGGCATGTTTAAATTTAGTTTCTCTCTTAAATGATATCCCTCTTGTCTCTTTGAAAACAATGTCTTTATTTTATTTGGAAGTAAATTATGTCTTGCTTTGAATAGTATTTGCACTGTCTGACAAATCTATTGTATTTTTAAGATTAATTAATTTGTGTGGTCCCTATATCCTGTGCAATTGCCCTTTGCCGCTTTATATACAATATACTGATTAAATATTGCTTCTGTGTGTTTCCCCACACCAACAATATAATGTATAAAGTGCTTACTGATTGAGAATACTGATTGAGAATAACTGCAATTATTGAGTTATTGAGTATTGTAATTTTTATACTTATTTTCCAACACCAAGCTGTATCAACTTGAATGCAAAATGGATTGAAAGATTGTACTGAATTTGTATATTGAGGGACAAAATGGGCCAAAAAAGAGATTTAACAGGCTCTGAAAAGTCCATCCATCCAGCCATCTTCTACCGCTTTATCCTCCACATGAGGGTCGTGGGGGGTTCTGTGCCAATCTCAGCTGACATCGGGTGATAGGCGGGTACATCCTGGATGGTTTGTCAGTCCATCAAAGGGCCACATAGAGACAAACAACCATTCAATCTCCCATTCACACCTACGGTCAATTTAGAGTGTCCAATTTAGCTAATCGCCATATTGCATGTTTTTGGACTGTGAGAGGTAACTGGAGAACCCGGAGAAAACCCACACACACACGGGGAGAACATGCAAACTCCTTGCAGAAAAAGACCCTTGTTAAGAGCGGGTTTGCGAAGCCCTGAAAAGTCAAAAATTGTACAATGCCTTTCAGCAGGATGCAGCACTCATGAAGTAGCTACTGATTACCGGTGTAATCACCACACAGTCAAATGTTTTGTGTCAAATAGTCAACAGGGTCACAAGAAACATGGTAAAAAAACTCACAAATTGCCTGCTAAAGACTTAACCCTTTCACACCTAAGCCTCAAAATGTCCAAAATGTCCTTGTGACTAACTAACTGTGCTTTTGATAATTTTTCCAGAATAACTTTCAATATCTGACAGTTAATTACAATTTACTGCAAGATAAAATAGTGTATTAACAATTTAAAATGAAGAAAAACCAAAAAAGTTTTGTTTAGTAAAGAAACACTATAGTTGTACATGACCAGATTTTGCAAGTCAAATTTGAAATTTGAACAGTATAATGTACTCAAAATAACATTTGGTTGAGTCCTTGTCTCAATGTCCAAAAACTATGTACATGCGGTTTTCCAACTCTCTCCTCTCTGGTGACAAAGACGCTGATTTGCCGTCTTCTTGCAACAGCGGCAGTGAAATTAGTGTAATAACCACATGTTGGCTTTGACGTGCAACTTCTCAGTGTTCAGAAACACACAGAGGTCCGATAGCAACAAAATAAAGATAGTCCTTTATTAGTCCCACAGTGGGGGAACTTTGAGAATAATTAAACATGGAGCCAGGAAAACATTAACCTCCAGTGCCATTATACTGTATTCCAGCAATACAACCTACCCGAAGTGTACAGAAATACCAGGTACAGTGCTTGGAGACATGGCCAAGGTGAGGAAGACTGAAACAAGACCACCACTGAACAAGACTCATACGTTGACATGTCAAGGCTGGGCCAAGAAATATCTGAAGACAGATTTTTAGTTTTTATGGACAGATTAAATGAAAGTCACTCTTGACGGACCAGATTGATGAGCCTATGACTGGATTACAAATGGACACAGAGCTTTGAGTCAGGTAGTGGTGGGGTACTGGTATGAGCTGCTATGATTAAGGATGAACTAGTTGGACCTTTTCGGGTTGAAGATGTACTTAAATTCAACTCCCAAACCTATATTGGGAGTTTCCAGTTTTTAGAAGATGCTTTCTTCAAGCAGTGGCACAGTAAAATGTCTACATCATTCAAGAAGGCCATGATTTTTATGCCGGACAATGCTTCATCACACGCAGTACCTGGAGCAAATGTCTTAAATATTACATAATAAAGACATGGCCCCCTGCCTTACTTGGCTTAAACCCTATTGAGAACTTTACAGTGAGGGAAGACAATACGGCTCTTTGAACAGCATTTAGGAGGCTGTAGTTGAAAAAAAAAGCTGATCATCAACAGACCAAGAAACTAACAGACACCATGGACGGAAGGCTCATGACACTTATATTGGGCACTGTTTCCAAGTACCACTCAAATATAGATGTCCTGTTTCTTTTAAATCAACTTCAGAATTTCATATGAAGTTCCTTGAAGACTGTTGAACTTCTCCAAATGAGCTATTGAGTTGACATACACTGACCTTTGTTAACCTTATGGCCCATGGCTTACAAAGTTTATAATTCTATTCCTGTTTCGCTGACATATGATTTATCCTCTTTCTCTATACAATAATGTATGTATGTGTGAGGAAGGTACTGTTGATGTAATTATCATGTGAAACAGGATAGTACCGAATTATGTAAACATCGCAGAGAGTGGGGTCAAACTGTAACACTTTAAGCACTTCTTTGTAGCATACTGTGTTGCACTGTAACTGCTCCATCTTGCGAGATTAAACATTTGTCTTGACTTGAGATCCTGGGGACTTGAGACCTTGCACCTTCCACCATTCGACTGAAAAAGCATATTTTGGGTTTTGAGAGGCCAGGTCCAGTAGGAGTCGCTGACAGTGACGGGGCCACGGACACAGGACTGGAGAAGGTTTTCATAATGAGAACAAGTCAGTGACTTGAGAAGAGGTCTGGGACTACCTTTGGAACGTCCTCCCGCTCCACATCAGACAAGCCCCCTCACTGTCCATTTTTAAAACTCATCTTAAAACCCATTTTTATTCCTTGGCTTTCAACTCTGCATGAGACTCTGCTCTTGTTTTTAGTGTCTTATTGTTTTTATTCTCTTAATATCTTTATTGTTTTCAGTCAGTCAGTCATCATCTACCGCTTTATCCTCTGCCAGAGGGTCGCGGGGGGAGCTGTGCCAATCTCAGCTACATCGGGCGATAGGCGGGGTACACCCTGGACAGTTCGCCAGTCCATCGCAGGGCCACACACAGATAGAGACAAACAACCATTCACTCTCACACTCACTCCTATGGTCAATTTGGAGTGTCCAATTTACCTATCCCCACATTGCATGTTTTTGGACTGTGGGAGGAAGCCGGAGTACCCGGAGAGAACCCACGCACACACGGGGAGAACATGCAAACTCCATGCAGAAAGGCCCTTGTTCCAACCGGGGCTCGAACCCGGGTCTTCTCGCTGCAAGGCGAGAGTGCTAACCACTACACCATCGTGTGGCCCACTTTATTGTTTTATTGTTTTTATTGTTTTAACATTTTTATTGTTTTACTTTTTGTTTTATTTATTTTCATGTACAGCACTTTGTCTCAGCTACGACTGCTTAAAGCGCTTTATAAATAAAGTTGAGTTGAGTTGAGTTAAAATAGTCTTTGGAACAACTATAAATTAAATCCCTCAGCATTGAGATAACACATAGTTAACAGATGTCAGGGACATCAGAAGGAAAGGTTTAAAAGAAATAAAAGTTTAATTAATTAACAAACAAAACAAAAAAAAGAACAAACAAAACAAAAAAAAGAACAAACAAAACCATGGGACAAAATCATACCAAACCAGACACTAAATACCAAGGAGATGCAAAACCTTAGGAGCGAGAGAAGAACTCAGTGTTGAGTAATGTGAAAGGTTGGTTAAAACACAGAAATAAGGACAGGCAATAAGAAAGATCAACTGACTGTTGAACTTCTCCAAATGAGCTATTGAGTTGACATACACATAAGTTCCCTATGGGCTATGACAGAAAAACCAATAGTCAGCTTACTGGTAAACAGAGTTCGGACTAAATTCCTCTGTGACACTGGAGCATGTAAATTAGTGATCAGACAAGATGAAGGGTGAAGAGATATTCCATTACAGGAAGGAGTGGGTTTAAGGGGTAGATCAGCTTCAGGTCATGTTGTCATCGAACCACTAACTAAACAAATCCTTATCATAGATCTACAAACCACATGAGCTTCTTTAGCCATATCCTCATTGTGCCCAGTAATTTTACTATGGTGAGATTTAAAAATATTATAAATGAGCTAGGAATCAGTGTAATACCCATATCTAGAGGCATTAGAGCATTCAGAATCTCAAAACTAAATGCACCAAAGAATAAATTAAGTTAAGTTTAAAGCTGTACTAGAATGAGATGGTAAACCACACTATAAGTGCAGACTTAACAACAGCAGGCCCAGGATCAGTGACAGAAAAACTAATTGAACGAATTCAGGTTAAGGTAACCACCTTGGAACCAGTGGATCTCCATTGTATGATGTATTATAATCAGTATGGGGACAGAGATCAAAATATGACAAATAGTTATTTAAGGAACCACAAACTTAGGCTGAGATTAACAGAACTCTAGTGGGACACAAATGGTAAGGTAAGTGCGACAGTAGAGCTATGTGAACGATCTGAAACCTTGTACAGGAGTACTATGGTCCCTCATGTATCTTGCACAAAACCAAGAGAGCTAATCTGGGAAGATGTCAGCATATTTGTTACTAGAGCAAAATAATCGAGGGCTCCTTGGGAAACTCTCAGTTCAAGTGTCCAGTACTCCTCAACATTGAAAACGTATCGCGTGAAATTAAACTGAAGCAAAAAAAGGTATAAAACAAGTACATCTTAGTGAGAAGAACAACTTGGATATGAATGAATGATACGTATTGACACCAGCAGGTACCAGCAAAATTATGGTCAAAAGAAAAAAAAAAATGAATTGAATGAATTTCTGTGATTAAATTACGCAGAAATAGCTCAATCCCTATTGAGTCTGATTTCCTCAGGGTTCCTCAGCTAGTTTCAGTTCTCCAAAATAATAATAATTATCTGAGCTGCATTAATGTATTATTATCACAACCCCATCTTACTATTGAAAGATGTAACCCTTTAACATTAATGCCACACGAAGGCGACGGTCAAAAACATGATTCCATTGCAACTACAGAACATAGAGTACTACCAAGATCAGACCTACAGGATGAACCACTTACCCACTCAAACATTGTGATGTTTGTAGATGGTGTATGCAGGAAAAGGCCAGATGGTACAATTGCTAGTGGGTATGATGTAGTTACTCTAACAAAAGTTCTAAAAGCAGAAGCATTACTGGGACATTTCTCTGCACAAGCAGCGGAACTTGTCGCCCTAACAGAGGCATGTAAAATGGTAAGAAACAAAGCAGTTACAACCTATACTGACAGTCAATATGTGTTTTCAACATTACATATTTTTGCCCAACAATGGAAAAACAGGGAAATGGTCACTTCCACAGGAATACACACAAAGATTTGATATAACAGCAATTTGATATAATACGGCATCTAGCCTTGAGAGATGCTCTGGGCTCTGTATGCCCCTTTGTGGCTGGTGTAGACCAGATACAGTGTGTTATTTCCCCTTGTTGGAAAATCCATGTGTTGGTGGATTTTTGGGATCACACACTTAAGGTCTGCATGGTTAAAGTCTCTAGCCACGGCCAGGAATCTATCTGGGTGTGCTATTTGTTGCTCATCGATAGTGTGGTAAACTTCACCCAGTGCATTGTTTCTGAGGTTGTTGTTCTTGTTGGGTGGGATGTAAACAGCGACCTGTACACAATCGCAGCACACAGCCCGCCACCACGGGTTTTACCTCCCTTAACGAGGGCTCTGTCTGAGTACGGGATGTTGTCGTTCAGCCATGTTTCAGAAGGTCCATCTTGTTGTCCAGGGAGCCGACGTTGGCCAGTAGAATGGTTGGGATGGCCGTTTTTTATGGGCAAGCCTGGCTCAGACACCTCTGAGCTTACTCCTCTTCTGCTTCTTCTCACGCCGGGTCAATGGACCACACTTTAGGAACCAGGTGATAACCCATTTAACAACTGTGTTGGGTATACAAATAAAATACCACTGCAGTTACCACCCACAGTCAGCAGGGCTTGTAGAAAGAACAATCCAAATTAGAAAAACAATGGCAAACTAAAAACTTGGGTTCAATGTCTACCTGCAGTAACTTTGAATATACATATACTGTATTACCAAACTCAACAGCCCTTTGAACCCTTTGAAATTCTCTATGGAAGAACGTTCAAAATACCACAAATTAGCTCTAGCATTAAATGATGAAGAATACTATGTAGGTTTGTCAGACACAAACAGAGTTGATGGGGATTATGTGGCTGTGATTGATGAGTACGATGATGCCAGCAATCATGCTGTGTTGAGTCTTGCAGATGTTTTTATTTTATATACTGGATGATGACTATATGGATTGTCTCTTATCTTTGAGAACATTTTCACTTTAACAGTCACTGAATATTTTTTGAAACTATGTGAGATTAAGTCAGATGGGAAGGTTTTAGTTTTTCATTTGGTTACATAATAATTCTGGTTTATTAACATTTTGGATTGACTGCGAGAACTGTATTTGTTTAATAATAAAATAAATCCTCCAGAATACAACTTGCCTAATCACTGTGCATGCAGTGAACATAACATTTAAATAAACTCACAATGTAAGTGAAAAGCTAATTAGCCAAACTAATGTTCTAGTGTCTCCAGTTGAATTTCATTAAACTTTAAGATGACATATTGAAAAGAGAACTTTAAAAGATAAGTGGAAAACATTAGTCACCGCAGACGTGATGGTTTAGGTTTTTTTGTCTCAGTGGAAATCTGTAATATTTATAATCATTAAAAGCAGGCCTGACTGACAAAATGCACCTATTTCCATTAACACTTTTGTTAAATAAATACAGTAAAAACATGTAGGCAAGTCGACTTGCCTACATGTGTTTCTTCAAGACATTTCACTTCTTGACCAAAATGTTTCTTCACTTTGAGGAACTAGTGAGAGACTACCAGGTTAACCTGTCAAGAGAGTTGTTATGTAAACAGTGCAGACTCACCCTTAGCCTGGAGTCAATGTGTAAATGAGAGTAGACACACAATCTGCTATTGTGTTATTGTTTGAGTTTAACTTGTGCTGTTCTTGCGATGAGTGCTACGTTTCACATAGTTTCTTTCACTCCTCCTTCAAACATGAATTTTTTGACCAGGGAGTCCTTTGTTAATGAGATAATTGGATAGCTGAGTTGTGGCCACAGGAGATGGCTTTTCTCCAGAGAACAGGTCAGGACAGTCCTCTCTGCCTGGTTAACCAATTTGCTTTGTTTTGCATGTGTCTGTTTTGTTCTTTCGTCGATGGGTGCAAAACAACTTGTGCATGTAATTAGGACTGTCCTGTAAGTCAAGCAAGTCCAGTTTCCCATATCTACACTTCTGATGATAGATTTACCAGGATGGCTGAGAACCTTCATTATTCTTCTCCTGAAACTATGGCCCTCTTTCTCAAAACTCCACACATACAAACCAAATCCATAGGCCCATGTGGCCTATAATATTTAGAAATTCCATGCATATTTAATGCCGGACATACAGTATTCCTAAATAGACACACATGAAACACGCACGCGCACACACACAGACACACAATCTAAGATTGAACAAGTTTTCATTGAATTCTGGAAAACAAATATTCCACAAACTGTAAACTGAGCAGGCAAAAATCAAACTATTATAAACTAAATGAGAAATAAACAATGAATACCCTACCAGAAATAAATTATGGTTAGTCCGACTCCTTTAAATTAAGACAACTTTACACACTTATCTATTGCGTGAACTTTGAAATAAATGATGAAAATGATGAAAAATAAATGTCACGATTCTCCGTTCATGTCAGTTTGCGTCCACGGTTCATTGAAGACGACTTCTTTGGGCTGTTTTGTTTTGGTTTTGGAGCAAGAACCCACATTCGGCAAGCACGCCGGACACTGGAATTATGGTGGCGATCTTCCCCAGTTTTGCCCCAGTCAGGCTAGATTTCCCCCCAATCCCTTATGATTGTTTCACCATCAGTTTGGGAATTCAACCCTCCATACCCGCAGAGCTGTCATCAGTGGCACTGCATCTCACTGCACGTCTGAACTACAACTTTGTCAGTCTACATCAGTCACATGATGACACGGAAACTCTCGCTGAGATGAAATAAAAAATACCCTTTAGAGTTAGGTTCTCTTGTTAACATATCTCATAGGTATCTGAAGATCTAATATGTCATTGATTGATTTGGCATTTTTTCCACCGGATATTTTGGCCTTTGACGATTTTTTTTTTGCCAGCCAAATTCAAGTCGAAAAGCCAGCATATACCTGCTAACGTAAACCCTGCACCAAAGTTATGATTTAGTTTGTATCACAATTTTCGACCCACTGAGGATGCTCACAGGTAGATTATTTACTATGCAGAAGATGCAATCTGACAGAAATAGGAGACTGCAAGGTGGTGCCAGGGGAGAGTGTGGCTAGGCAGCATCAGATGGGACTCTGTAGGATGACTTTGGAAACCAAGAAGAGGAAGCAAGTGAAGGTGGTGATTAAGGACAGAGATAGAGTATGTTAAGAAGATGGAAAGAGCACTTTGAGGAGCTGATGAATGTGGAAAATGAGAGAGAAAGGAGGACAGATAGAGGGGTGCCTTAGGAGGTGCAGATGATTAGTAAGGAGGAAGTGAAGGCAGCTCTGAAGAGGATGAAGAGTGGAAAGGCAGCTGGTCCAGATGGCATATCTGTGGAGGTCTGGAGATGTCTAGGAGAGATAGCAGTGGATGTTTTGGAGAAATATAGAGAAGGTCACGAGTCAAAAGGTCACTGTGTCTTTGTGGATCTAGAAGAAAGTTTATGATTGGGTACCAAGAGAGGAACTCAGGTATTGTATGAGGAATTTGGCAGTGGCAGAGAAATGTGTGAGGGTGGTGCAGGACATACTATATATACCTGGATGACTGTGAAACAGGTGCTACAGTGAAGATGCAAGGAGAAGAAGTAGTCAAAGTGGGGAAGTAGTCAAATACCTGGGGTCAACCTTTCAAAGCAATGGACAGTGCGCAAGAAAGGTGAAGACAAAAGTATAGACAGGGTGGAGTGGATGGAGACGAATGTCAGGGGTGATGTTTGACACAAGGATAGCAGCAAAAGTGAAAGAGAATTTCTAAAAGACGGTAGTGAGACCTGCTATGATGTGTGGCTTGGAGACAGTAACACTTTCTACAAGACAGGATGGGGAGCTGGAGGTGGCAGAGCTGAAGATGCTGAGATTTTTTTGGGAGTGACCAGGATGACAGGTTTAGAAATGGGAATATTCGAGAGACAGCTCAGATTGAGGGATACTGATTATATTGCATACAATGTTGAAGATGGAGATGCCAGGCAGGAGGAACAGCGGAAGACCACAGAGAAGGTTGGATGTTGTGAAGAAGGATATGAGGACAGTTGGTGTGACAGAAGAGGACACAAGACAGAGGACAAGATGGAGGCAGATGACCCGCTGTGGCAACCCTGAAAAGGAGATGCCAAAAGATGAAATGGTGCAAATAATCTTCCTCCATGAATGTCAAGGTTAAAACTGTGCATCATTTCTAACTGTAGTGTGTAAGTAATCATACAAAACACACAAAAAAAAAAAAAAAACATTTCCACCTCAGACAGGCAGAGAAATTAGCTTCTGTAGTTTCCATGTTTCATGTATGAACGTCATTCCTAAGGACACCGACATGACACATAATGCTGCTCATGCCCATCGCCCATTTCAGGACGCAAACATAACCTATCGTTGCAAACCAAGTCTCCCTCTTGACATAATCGTGCACTGGAAAATTGTTTGAACTCTCCACCACTGAGTCAACCTCACTGAGGTACCTATGTATGCAATGAGAAATAACATCAATCCAGACATTACAGCCCAGCTACATGAGCAGCTCTTATGGTTTGCCTCAAAATAGAAGGAATTTCCTCCATTTATAATAACAGGTTAAGACAGATGTTCTTGAAACTTCCTCTGTGTATGTCCCCTGTTATTATTTTGAAGAAACACATACCGTGCATTTAGGTAGATAGATATGGAGCCAGCCAACAAAATTGAGTTGATATGTTCAAAGTGGGGGCCACACGGTGGTGTAGTGGTTAGCACTCTCGCCTTGCAGCGAGAAGACCCGGGTTCGAGCCCCGGTTGGAACAAGGGCCTTTCTGCATGGAGTTTGCATGTTCTCCCCGTGTGTGCGTGGGTTCTCTCCGGGTACTCCGGCTTCCTCCCACAGTCCAAAAACATGCAATGTGGGGATAGGTAAATTGGACACTCCAAATTGACCATAGGAGTGAGTGTGAGAGTGAATGGTTGTTTGTCTCTATCTGTGTGTGGCCCTGCGATGGACTGGCGAACTGTCCAGGGTGTACCCCGCCTATCGCCCGATGTAGCTGAGATTGGCACAGCACCCCCCGCGACCCTCTGGTTGAGGATGAAGCGGTAGATGATGACTGACTGACTGACTGTTCAAAGTGTTGACTTATATAGGGTGAGTATCTCTGTAAGAGTTCAAAGATAAGTAAGATGAGAGCGGCCTTTGCTATAGACCAGCTATTTATTAGTCAGTATGTCCACTTGCAGACATAACAGAGTACAATTCTTGGATATCATCCTCATGCACACAGAAATGTACCAGGGCTTATTGAAAAAAAAAAAAAAAAAAAAAAAAACACTCTGAATCCATTTTAAAGTAGTATCTTTGTACATGCACACACTCATTCAGGACACACATACACCCACAATCCACATGTCATTATGTCAATCACTTCCTGCTTGAGTGGTACCATCTGCCCTCTCATAAAGCCACACACCATGTGGATCACTGTGCAAAGCCCCTGCTTAGCCCCGTTACGTTGCACATTGCTCAGAGTTAAGACGTGCAGTTAAAATTACATCACTTTCTTTTTATACATCTTCCCCCTTTTCCCTCATGTGTCCTCAGACCCTTACTTATTTTTGCATATTAGAGAAAAGAAACAGACTTGCATGCATGTGAATGGACATTTGTGTAGCTAGAGGAAATACATTTTGTTATGCCTGTATGACTACGATACATGTGCCAATGATTTGCTTGTCACATTTTATCCATGACTTACTGCTCTTACATTTCTACACAGTGTTTTTACTGTGATGGTCTCCGGCAGCCTCTTGAACCAACAACCACTCTTTTACCAGAGTGACAATCCATCATTGCATTCATTCTGAGCACATTTACTATACATTTAGATGAAGGAAGTATTATCACTGCACTAGTGCGGGCATACATGTGAATTTAAAGTGAATGAAGACTATAAAATGTGCATCGACATATACAGGTTTGTCTTTTCTCATCTTGCTATACACTGCTTACCTTTTACTAACATTTCCAAGACATTTAGTTAGTGAATGTTTTCAACAAATGCTCTTTGTTTCTATGGCAACTTTTAATTAAACATTCTGCTATTACATTCTGTGGGGATCCATTGTGGAGACTAAAAGCTTTATTAACATTTAATTTGCTATCAATCGGAAATAATTGTTTACAGCCAATATATACACAATTTGATTGTATGCAATAATTTCACAGTGTCACTTGTGAAATCAACTGAACAACGGATGGGTTGATGGAATGATTAAACATTGCACTCAACTAAAGTACTTGTGTGAAGGGATTCAGTGCAGGTCTGGGTGATTTGGTACTGATTACATATGTATTTGTGCACTTCGGTCAGTTTCACTGTTGTAAGAAAAGTCAATAAATGTTTTTTTTATCTCATGCAAATCTGAACTTTATTTGTTTTGCTCCAAAAACACCAAATCAAATACCTTGAATGTTAATAACTTTTAATAAAACTGATTCTCATTCAGGTGTACTTTATTTCTATAGTCTTCTAAGCATACACACACCATTTCAAAAGGTGTCAGAACCTTTGCACACTGGTTTCTTTTCCTGTGAAGTAGATTTTGATTAAAGGATTGAAGGAAATGTCTGCTACTTCAGTTTTTACTCCAGGTTTTACATCTGTTATTTTGTGATATGTGACTATTTCCCAGCTTGTAAATGCAATAGAAATCTTGAGTTTATTGAATTTTTTGCAGACTTGCCAGGTTTATTGGTTAAGTCTAATGTACCTTACTGTCTCTGTACTTTAGTTTTATAGGTTTATGAGACATAAATTGCATTACAAACTGAAGAGACTGAAAGGGCAGATGGGCTCTTTAATGTAGAGTACATCTGCAATCTAACCGGTTCCATGATATATTTTTCAAATGTTTAGTCCACAAAATAGGCTCCAGGATAGCCAAAGGACTTTGATGAATTTGATGAATGGACCGTTTCTGGTGTTGTGTATCAGTCTGGAAACTCCCTGAAACTCTGTTGTCTAATCTGGAATTTGGTTGATGAAATCATACAAGCCTTACTCAGTTTCCAGATGTAAAAAGGCTGTCTAACAATTAGCTGAAGTTTTTTTGATGATTTCATTTCAACATCAGCCTCACGATGTTCTATAGAGCAGATACAACTGAATCATACAGATCATAAATGCACTGCTACACAAAGAAGAGACATCATAGATCAAATCTAGGAGAATTTTTCCCCTTACAAGTAACATCTCCCTCTCTGACGTGTTATTTATGGAGCACTTTTCATATGCAAAAGCAGATTCAAGGTGGTAAAGGGAACATTCAAAAACAGCTAAATCTATAACTTAAAGTCATTTAATTCAGACCTCATTGACAGATCAACTAGTATAGCCTACCTGATGGTCACTAACTGACTGCCCATGCTCTTGCAGTGCAAGGTCAAAAACCTTAGCAGCGAAGCAAAGATGATAACCGGAAACAAACAGGCGATTGTAAAATTGTAAAATTCACAATTTCACTACAGAACACAGTAAGACCTGGGCTCATGAGACCACTAACGGGAGGCAGTGGGTTGTGTCCATTTAGATTTGTCAGAGTGTAACCTGCTGTTGCTTGCTTTTCCACACTTACAGCTATATTTACATTGAAATGTTTTGAAAATTCTAACACATTTGTATCTGTGAGTTAGTTCACCATGATAAGCGATAGTTGGCACAAAAGTCCATCTCACAATCGATAACAAGGTGCAAATGGTGGATGTAAATAAAGGGGCAAGTAACTGTTGATATAAGGTGGTGATGTGTTGCTGCCTTGAATCATATTATTGTCATAATATTTGGATAATATTATAGTATTATTTATTTCATCACTCGTTTCTGCCTTTTATCATTTTTTCTCAGTGAAAAGTGTTAGTGGGAGTGTATTTCAGTCAATTCATTTTCTTAAAAGTCCTCTTATTCTCCAATATATGTGACATTTTAAAACATTTCTAATTATCTGTGTTTTAAGTGTATAAATGAACAAGTTGAAAATGTGCATAGAAACAGGCTGATGGAATCCCATAAAAGCGGATACCTGTTGTTCTAACTGTTTTGTAAAACACACAGAACAAACCCTCCAGTGCGAGGAGAATATGTAAATGTGTTTGTACTTGCTGTTGCAAATTACAAAATACATGTGCATGTTTGAACCAAGATTTACTTCCCAAAAGACCTACATATCTTTTGAGCTGGAAAAAATTGGCAGTGGGAACGGAGGAGGAGGAGGAGGAGGAGGAGAGATTCCAGAGGATCTGAAATATAGTGTATTTTCCTCTCAGCATGAGTGTGAGAGGCTCAGATATGGCGAAGCTGTGCTGGAGAATTCAAAGCGAAGTGGGCAATGCAGGCAAAAATATGGTTAAATTGAAAAAGATTAAATACTGTATGTAAATGCACAGCTATACCAGCAGTTTCCCCGTCAGCTTTGAAGTGGAGAGTGCATAGCTTTTGATGTGATCCAAAACAGAACATCAATGTTGCTGACTGTTACGCCCGGTCGCGGGGATGCCAGAGCGTAATATAAAAACACTGACTCCCCCCCTGTAGCTCTCGAGCGAGACTGAGAATCTGTAAAGATCAGTGGCCCAGCGAGGCAAGAACACAGCCAGGGCATTTCACACAAATTATCTCACTTGAAAAGAAAACACCCACTCTTTGTTGGCACTGAAAATGTCTTTTAACCATATTGAGCACAGCTAAAAAAGGGTCAAAGCTACAGGACCGAAAAGAGCCAAGGGCAGCGCTGCACATGCCAATGTGCCGTTCGCACTCTGTCAAAGTCACAGGCAAAATAATTATCGAAATAGATGAGCTCCACTTTGTGACCGCATGTCAGCCTCACAACAGACTTGATGATGATAACTGCAGCCTGGGTGGTGTCAGCCCTGAAATGCTTGTGGGTGGTTTCCAAGAGTTTGCAGCATATAAGATGTGGGAAGTATTATATCCGAACCATATCATATTTTACATTAATACTACTGTCATCTTGTGGAGAAAATTATTGACAATGCAGATGTGAAGTATTTACAGCTTAAGCAAGGCAATGCTTTATTTACATGTTACACAACAGTTAAATAGCCTCTCTCAAGGCAATAACATCATTTAACACTTAGAAAGTGTTTTCCTGCCTCCAGTCACACTTTGTATGTATAATTTTCCTACCACAGTCATTTCTGAATGTTTTGTTATATGCAGTAAGAGACTTAAAGTAACACAACCAGCTTTCTTTTCTTTACGGCCATTTATCTAGATCCCACATGCCTTGCCCTCCAGAAATCTTCCGTTTTATGACAAAGAACATAGTTCAGAGGCAGGTTAAATGATGATACTTGGCTGGAGGGCTGGAGAACAGGTACAGAACAGCATAGCTAAATTGGGGAATAGAGACTTTATGTCAACATGACTGCAGCCCTGCTTTCCACCAAGTACATATAGTTTATATGTAAAACTCTAGAGCCCTTCACTTCTCCTGGAGCATAGGCCATTGACGATTGTCCTTCAGCAAGAAAGTTCTGTGCCCAGCTATCCCCATCCCAGTCCTGTCAGCTTGACGTCTGCGTCCAGGTCCCAGCACCAGTGTGTGGCCAAGGCAGACCCACTTTCTTCTCAGGATCTTTTGCTCCATGGGTTACTGATCTAAATTAATGATGACCTCTGGCCAGCAAATTGAAAGGATCAGACACAGACACTGATCGATGAAGGTCTGGATTTTAATCATGGTTTTGTAGTCCTCTATATTTCTGCTCCGCACAACAGTACAGACATGCTGTTGGAGTTGAACAGACACGTGCGGGGGCTGATCTGGATTCTGGACTTCCCACTTGCACCTGTCCCTCCTTGCTTATCCATCACACTGTCGCGGTATGCAAAGGACTCCACCTCCTCTAGGGCTTCACCTGGCCTCTATGGATGTTTAGTCCCACCTGTGCTGAAGCATTGAGCAGATGTGATGACTTGTCCTGCATCTACTGGTAGCTGTGTGACAGGGGCACATCAGCAAAATTGAGGTCATCCAGTTGACTCCACAGTGCCATTGGATCCCATTTTTCTTTCCGCTGGTTACATTCTTCAAAATCCAGTCAATGGACAGAACGGAGAGAGCAGGAAATCATGCCTCACTCCTGTCTTGACCAGGAAACTTTCCGTCAGCTGCCCATTGTGCACCATTCTGCATGACTGACTTTTGATTTATCCTATTATTGTAAACACCCCCTTACCATGAATGTGTGCTGTGGATGTAAACCATTAATTGTTTGTTTGCTGTGACTGAGCACAACAAACATGGGAGGGGTTGAGAATTTACCCGAACTGCAACTCAAATACCTGGCAATACCAAAGGTTTAACAAGATAGATCACTTTAACTAACCTTATATTGTATTATTATCGTAGAATTTAAAAAAAGATGACAAAAGGAAAATGGTGCACAAAAAATAAATGTATTTATTTATATAACCAGCTTTGATTATTTACTAAAGCCTTTGACTTTTTCCCTTGGTTTTTACAGACCTTTACCATTTGTGATTTGTTGCCCAATTGAAAATATTACAAATGTACAGCATGTATTAAAGGTTCAGTAGTCTGGACTTGTGGGGCATTATTATAATGTTCTGTTGTGTTAGAACTCTGACTAAACACCAAGATAAACCTTGACCTCACCCAATGAAGACAGAGTTGAAGTAAGTTTGACCATTTACTTAATAGTTCTGTTATACTCCCAACATGCACCATACACATGGCGCGAGTTGCGTCATCAACACGCAACATGCATGCGCAGCCTGAATTTCCAACTCCACCAGTAGATGTAGTATTAATCCCCACGCAACAAGCAGAAAAAAACATTTCAACAAAAGAAGAAGTAGTCACCAAAGATAGTCATCCGAGCCTTGAACTGTCGACCCTTGAAACCGGCTAACACCCCGACTCCCCTGCCCGACGGGCCTTTCTGCTGTGAACAGCTGGAACCAGATGAGTCCAAAGGAGCTGTAGCATCGTTCCCTTCCACTTTGGTAGGAATGCGTCCTATCCCCTGCCTCCAGACTTGTACCGCCACCCTATGGTGAGGTGGGATACTACAGGACCCTGACCCACGAGTATACCTTGGAACGGAGACATGGGCCATTAGACTTCATCATTTAGGTTGAAGCATGAGGTGAAAACTGAACAAGCAAATAAACAAATAAAACCATTGTCAGATTTCTTAATCACAACTTCCTGAAATAACAATCAACTAAATAATAATCAATGTAAATTGCTTAAATTACCTCTTGGTATAACTGCTACCATTGCATTTAAACTAAATACACATTAAACATGAATTGTAATGGAATCATTTTAAAATAAGTTATTAACAATATTTCAAATAAAGAGTAATTCATATTTCACTTTTAACATAGCAAACATTGACATCATCAACTTACGGCAGTGCTTCTATGATGTTTTACCAGAACAAACATTTCTGGACAGCATGTCCCATGGCTGCTTTGTTTGCAGCCAAACAGGAAGAAACCAAACAGGAAGTGGCAGCACCATAACTAGGCTTTAACAGGAAGTGATGTCACAGTTCAGAACAGTAAAAATGCTTAGTTCATACAGATAATAATTAACCATTAACCATTTGGAAACATGAATTAATATTAACAAATTATTTTCCAAAAGAAAAGTACAGAAAGTGAAATAAATTATTTAAGGGTAGAACTCCAGCACCAGCAACAACTTCTTACAAGAAATGTAATGTTTTAATGTTTTAGCATTCTACCAGTGAACTATAGTTATAATTATCTGTCATCGTCAAAATTCAAAAAGTAAGATTTCTGTATTTTCCATGTGTCACACAACAGACAGACTTGTGGTAAAAATCCACTTACTGTACTTACTGTGCACCTAACTCTGACAATATCATAATATCTTTTTGGCTTGCTTTGACAATGATTCCTCAGATCAATTAATTGACATTATGAATTCCTTAGTTTTAAAGCAGGCAATGTAATTCATTTATTCAAATTGAGCAAGTGTAATATTTGTCAATCCACTGACACTGACACAGGTAGAATTCTGGATTTACAAGTCCTTCACACAGCAGCCGCCTTTCACTCGTCATACCATGAAAGCACATTAACTTTGGCTCTTTTCTACTCAAGTGTGCTACCAGTCAATGACAGCATGACACTGAGCCAGGGTGCAGAATACCAGGACCCTGACATTGAAGCCAGTCACAGCCATCATAATCCCTGCTTTAGATACGTTGACATGTCAAAATGTGTGATTCAGTTAGGAATGAAAACAGAACAGGAGTAATGTGTACACACCTACTGTATGGCTCATTCTAGCTTTGTTCACAAACTAGAAGGAGCCAATACTTCAAGCAAGATGACAAAAAAATCATTTCAACATTTTTTTTAGCTCTGCACGTTGGTAAAAGAAATGCAACATTTTTTTTTTTTTTTACATAATCCCAACCGCCTTCACCATCACCATGTATATTGCTATTAGATATTCTCGATTATCTTAGCAAGTATGCCACCTGAATGGATGTACTTATGGTAATATGATGGTGTAAGAGAAAAACTTATGATATGGTCTTCTCTAAAATTAGCAGCTTTCCTAGCTTTCCACATTCCTTAGCACAAACCTAAACAACTCAGGACGGTGACAGCTGCAACTCGCTAATCACAAAGGCCTCGGTGTGACACCCATCACCCATAACTCAACTACGCAGTCCTCCCGAAGGTCAGCATTCCAAAACCTTTAAATACCATAACTTTAGGACTCAGTAGACTGACTCCAGATTTCTGACTCCAGAAACTCCATCCTTGGTTGGCTCTCTTGATAACTAAATATCCACAACAGTTGGTAGTTGGTTACATTGTTTAAGAACAGCTGTGTTTCCTCCACATTGCCTCACCTGTGCTTTCTCTTCAAGTAAGAACAAATGAGCCTTGAGGCTTGAGTTATTTAATCCACATCATGGATGCTTCATGTATCATGTGTCCCATTAGTGCATCCGTCGTGTGCACCCTTGGAAATAAAGGATTTGCACATATTAATCATGCGCATGTGGTGGAAAGTGGTGGCATGTAGTTTTGCTGTATTTACTTTACAGTACATACATAAAAATATGCAAATTTCCATTTAAAATTTTAATTGTGAATCAATGCTATGTTATGCTGGAAAAGGTGAAGAAGTCATGTGCTTCTCAAACCTTTTAAACCTTTTATTTCCCCAACCATTTAGAAGCAATGGTCTGAGCACAGACTGTGAAATCATGTTGCATTTGAAATTCTCTGATGACTGGTGGGATCAATGTGCTCACTTGGTCTTAAACCTTATCATCCTCCAGAGGCTATGACCATGAACAACTGTATATAGTTCACACGGGGCTGCTTTTACCTATTAGAGATTTCAAACTTGACTGCATCAGGTGAAATGACCATACCTTGTTTGGGTGAAGCACAAAAATGGCTTCCATGGGAGTGGCAAACCATCTGAATTTCATGATCTATCAGTCAGAGGATGAGCCCACTGGTGCTACTGATCTCTGGAATTTAAATTAGTTTTGATGAAACTTCTTCCAAACAAGAGCAGTTATGAATTCTGTTGGGATGTCTTCTTTAGAGTCAACAGGAGAGTACCTGAGAGAGAAGTGGACCTACTGCAAATACATGCTACACTTTCAGTGCCTTGAGAAGCAGCGGATATCATTTCCAAATAATGACCTTACTGACTGGCATTCAGCCATAGAGCTGCTGCTAATCTGCCTTGCTTTACTCATGCTGTGTGCTTCCTCCGTCTCATCTGCTCAGGCTCAGTTAAAAAAGGCATCACTCTGTGTGCAGCATGGGAATGTCGCCACAGACACGAAAAAACATTTAAACTTAAACATTTATATTTAAACATTAAATAACAGTTTTAAGATAAGCAATATCTTTTTTGTGTTATTTTTCCTGATTTGTGTTGTACCGTGAAATCTGAAATTCCACTGACAGTACAAAGAAAGATGATAAGACAAGAAGCATGCAGCTGATATTCCCCTAATTGTGAGGAGACGTTCTTCTCGTGTTACTCCAGTTTCTCACTGGCGTGACATCACACCATTCAAGCTGCGATTCAGCTGAAACCTGCAGTTTTTATTTGCACCAGAGCTCTGGGGATAGTAATGCTTATGTATTAATTTACTAAACCTACTGTGTAAGTCAGACTGTGGAATTAATAAAGACACAGATTATGACTAGAAGTTTTTATTGACGTTTTTTTTTTTTCCTCTTCTGGACAGCAGAACAAACCCAGATGTTGCACAAAAAAACACACATTTTATTACAAGGCCTAAAAATTGTAATTCATGGACATTCATTTAAACAGCAGAAACTAAATCCTTTCTGGACGGGTAAAAAAACTTTTTATAAACTTTTTTACTGTACAAAATTTACAAATGAAGATCCCTTTCAAGCCTTAATGTTCTTTTGAGTAAGGACATTGTTCTGTGAATGGTGGAGCTAATGGTCATAAAGGAGTTTTTTGTCATGACGATGTTGATGGTAAGGTTGATGCATGATTTGCTGGGAACAGGCATGGAGAGATTGGGCAGCAAAAAAGCATTTTTAGATACAATATGTCAACAACAACAAATAAGGCAAACAATATGAAATGGTTTTCAGAGAGCGAAGCCCTGGACAATAACAGCCCTCGAATAGAGCTCACAGTATCCACTCAAAGGATGACAGTAGAATCAAAAGCAGATGTCAGGAAATCAGAGCTTGGTTGGTGGCATCCATGATCCTGATTTTTTTTTTGCTCATCGGCATCGGCATCATCTGCTCGTGGCGGAAGGCAGAGGCTGCTTGACATCATTCCGTACATTCTCAAGTTTTGACAAATATGATTAAAAGTGACACAATTTCAAACCTTTCGCAAACAAAAGTGTTGGACAAATAAATACAGTGAGAAGCCCTTTCACTGTGCTCTGTTGTACAACAAGATTTCTCACAGACTCCCATGTTTCACATTGTTATTAAAGAACACAGACCTGCACTCTGTCATGTTTGTTATCATCAGTGTTGGCAACAAACCATGCACAGTTCAATTTAAGTTGGAAAACAAAAAAAATCTGCTCATCTGCAAGCAATCATTTGCATTTTTACCACGGATGAGAGTGCAACACCATAATTGCATCACCTGCAATTTTTTTAATTTTTTTTTAAATTGGAGGAAATTAAGTGAACAAGGAAAATAGAAGGAGTTATTTGTAATAATACCAATAATAATAATTATTATTATTGATGTCCTGCCTCTGTGTTTGATCTCAACAGCATCCTGATTACCCAGTGCACGGAGGAAAGTCAGAGTGAATTGCAGAGAAATAATTCTAACAGGGTCTGAGGCTGTGGCCACCGACTAATAAAGAATGACAAGCTCTATTGTCTGAATAGAAGTGAATTAAACGAACAGGAGCCAGGAAACAACTTTCAAATATTCAACTAGGGTCGGTGCCAAGATTAATTCCTATTTGTGTTGTTTTTTTTTGTTTATTTCTTTTCACCACAACATACATTTTAGAAATAAAAAATATAGAATTTCCAGTTTATTACATAGATGCACCATTAGCTCAGTCTAATGCAGTCTATTTCATAAAGTTTTAGCATTAAAAAAAATACTTGATGGTCTAATTAACCAAATAAACTGAGCAGTTCATGTAAGTACAACCTATTATCTTAGATAACATTATGTATGTAATCATTGGCTTAATCAAACCTTTGTCCTTTGTGTGAATTGTGTGCCCTGCCTGATGTTTTCAATTATAAGAGCCTGTTCAAAACCAATTGGCTGTTATTATTTGATAACTGGATACTGTTTAGGAATGGCTCAATATCCCTTTTCCTTGCCCGATACCAATATTACATCCTCAAGTATCTACCGATGCTGGTATCAGTAATTGTATGCATATTAATCTAAGAAGCTGTTAGCAACACATTTGTGCCATTTTAAGCAATTTCAAAGTCATACATTCTCCAACCGTGTCACAAATAATCTTCTTCCACAAAAAAAGACATAAGCAGCCCACAGTACGACTCGACCAAAATGTTGTTGCTGATTTTTATTTACATTTTTGCAGTCTGTGCATAGTGAAGCATGCGATATATAGGATTTTTGGATTGTATCGCACTGACATATTTCAAGTGTATTTGGAGATATTTTTTTTCCATAAAAGGGGAAGCTGAAGGGATTATGGTTGTTGTCTTTTTTACTACAGACTTGTCCCAAATAGGTAAAAGTGATTTCCAGGCTGCCTGTGTAGCCCATTGCAAAATTTACCCGAGCATAGCTTCTAGTGCTCTCATAAGGGAGTCTGCTGGCGGGTTGAGCTCACATGCATTCCACTATATGCAAATAACAAGAGATATTATGACATAGATATTGTTTTTTCCTCAGAAGGGATTTATTGTTCAGTCTGGACAAATCTGTAGATTCCCTTGTTAAAAGAAATTAGGTTACACTGAGATTTTCTGTTTTAAATCTCTGATTTACTTTTACTTACGTGTGTTGCGTTGCAATATTTTATCCAAAAGTGACTACTTCTTCAAGCTTACAAATTAAAATTTAGGATTTTAACGAAGCGTTTAGGGAAATGTATGGAGTCACTTGGTAGCTGTAGGCAGTTTTTTTAACTTTGTTTCAGGTTTACAATGTCTTTTTAAACAGTACAAAACTGACTGATTAGTAGTAGTAGTAGTGTTTTTTGGAAATGCTGGGATTATCAGGGAAATCTGGGCAACAAAACTGAATATTTTTTAACTACTGCTGCTGCTGGTGAGATGCCATCGAGCCACTCACCCTACAGACTACACTGGACGTATGTGCACATTCACATTATTGCACGTTCAGACTATCTTAAATTTGGTTAAAATTGGAATTTGGTGTGGATTTGTTTGTTGTACGGGTAAGATTCATTTTATTACAAATGCACATATGAAAAATTAAGAAGGGGGAGGGGAATAAATAACTTTCAAAACAAACAAATACTGTACAACAACAACAAGCTGTCTTGCAAATTCTAAAATTGTATGTTCACAAATTGGACATGTTCAATGTTAAAGTTAAACTCTTCTGCAAGTCATGGGAAATTTTACATTTGTACAATCCCCACATTGCAGATGTCCACTGAGTCAAAAGAAAAAATGGTAAAATAAAGTGTTTTGGAGAATTGTCTAATATGTAAAAAGAAAATATAAAATATTTGTATATTGTATATTTGAGGAGGTTCCAATGTGTTTTTATGGAGAGGAAATTAGAACGCAAACATAAAGGTTTTACAAAATATTGTTTGAATACAACATATTCAATCATTGCAGAAATGGAAAATACTAATGACAATCACGTCAAAATTTTACTTGAGTTGACACTGCCATTCAAATGAGTTTGCCATTTAAATCAGCAACCATGCTAATCTCATAATGTATCCCAATGAGTCATTGAAACCAACATGTCTATGGTGTGAGCTGTGGTGACAGAGCTGAACATGAGATGTTGTATTAAAAGAGACATATTTGCAGCTGAAGATGATTTGCAGCCTGATGTGAATGCTCATGTTTTGTACACACATTACAATTCCTCAACAGAGAGACATGGGTGTTTTTGGGGAAGGGCTTCAGGCATAGAGCGGAGAAAGGCCTCTTTGTATGAAAGTCTGCGGCATGTGTTGTAGCCCACTCTGGCAATAGTGGGCCACTACTGACCGCTAAAGGGTCCAATCAGGCATTAGGGGGAAACATGTATGTGTCAGCGCTGGAGCAAGAAGGAGGAGCAGGAAAGGTGGGAGCTGTGGTAGCAGAGTGGGGCAATAAGAGGAGGGTGGGTGGTTGGGAGGCAGGGCAGCCAGGCAGTGGAGCAGATATTGGAGAGCTGAGGACGAGCTTCATGCAAAGACACGGTCCCATCGATGCCTTGGTTACAGCCTGGAGCAGGAAGGGGGAGGGAAGGAAAATGGAAACAAAATTAAAGTGGAACACGGTCTTACAGGAAGAAGCCGAACTGTCAACAAACTAACGTTGATGCAAAAATGCAGAGCCCATGACCTTTAAAATACCCAAATAGGTTTTTATGTTAAGGGTGCTGATGACAACAGTGAGCATTGAGGCGAAAACCAATGGCTTAAGTTACAAACTTTGCACCTTTGCACTTTGATATTTCAGTCACAGATCATTTTTGCAATTGACCAACAAAATGCTCCTGATACACTGCCATGTGTGAAGAGTTCAAAGACACACAGACACTTGTCACAAATCCCTGTCAGCTGAATTAAACCTGCTCTTCCTGTCACTTCCCCCAATGACCAGTCAATCGTTCAGCTGTTCAGCTGTAGAGAAAATAATTGAACTGACCAACTACATGAACGCTTTTAAAGCCCCTTCAAAATAAATACTGTACTGCTGAAATATTTAGTGATTAAGGGAACAACCTTAATGAGCCATCCTTAAACTTTATATTTTTAAGAAAATAACAACCCCTTGAAGGCTGAGTTCAAAATCACCAAAAAAAATCTAATGCTGTGATTATTAAGTGTTCCCTTAATTTTCTGACTGTATTACTCAATCAACTTTTTTCTATAAAAAAACAGTGGATTGCTTCAATAACACCAGACCAGATTCTCTGACAAAAGTCGATTCAGTGAACATAACCTTGTTGACACTAAAGTTTGAAGTTGACGCATCGACTTTAACAGCTATGCATGTGTCATTTTTACTCAGCAAACTATTTCATGGGTGCCTCATTAAGCATGAGATACAATCTTAGGACAGCAATTTGTTTTTCCAATGTTCTTCAGGATGGACCCCTCTGGATATTGTTATGTTAGATGAAGGGAAATGTGTCATCACCCAAAAGCAATCATGCTGACTGTCACCAAATGAAAACCAACTAACGAAAAGACGAATAAACTGCCCAACAATGCTGCAGTGTAAGTTATTCTTAGGCTTTACATTCAGTTTTCATTCATCCCTTTCTCTCCTCTTTTGTATGAATGCATTGATTAAATTATTAGAGGCACAGGCATAACTGCTTACATTTTAATACACAGATATGGGGGAGTTACGAAATCTTCTCATCATATTCTTGGTATGAAAAAATAATGATTTTCCTTTCTAAACTTCTGCATTGACTGGTTAGTATACAATAAAATCAAGGGCTCATCTGAACATAACCACACAAAAACACATAGAGTCAATTACACTCACATATCTTTAAAAAAAAATCAAGGTACTGACAAGCTATAAAATATACATTGTTGATCACTGCATGTTGTGCAGATCAGAAATAGCGAATTGTACATTAAAGAATGGGTCTCAGTGAGTCTGAGCGGCAGTGTCTTTGCACATTATCTGCCAGATGGGCCAGGAAAGGGCCTGCTAGAGGGGAAGACAGGGTCACATCCTCCATCTTCATCCATTATATAAGATTTATTTTTGGGATGTACATTTCAAACCAGCATGGGTTTTCTAAGTGGTTGTCAGACAGTCAGCCACACTCTCTTGTGCATGATGTGGAATGACCACATAAATGTCTTCCACAGATAGATCAGAGCGACTGGTTGCATCAGACAGTAAGACATTTCCACCTCATGTTTTAGCTGCAGTATTTTCCAGCATTGTGTTAAATCTATTTGCTCTTTGATTCAGGACAACAGCTGCGTGGGATTTGTTGTGATGCACCTCCAGGTGTTGCCAGCATGTTTCTTTGCCGCAAGGCCCAACAAGCATTTCCTTTCTGGCACAACTTTCAGCTCAGTGAAGCTGAACCTTTAGGATGCCCCTTTATACTTCATATGATATGGCAAATGCTCCTGCGTCCACCCTCCTATCTTTCAGTCTGTCCTCCAAAAACCTGCTTTAATGAGATACGTCTACAGCATAATGAGCCATTTGGGTGTTTTTAAATGAATAAAGACAACCCCCCCCCCCCCCCCCCCCCCCCAGTCCTTAGAGACACTATGTGGCAGAGCTAATTCTGCTGCTCTAAATTGGCTATTTTCAAAGACATGTATCATGCGCTTCTTGTTTGTGAAGGAAAACAGTGAACCAGTGTATTTAACCTCATGAATCAGATCAAGGGCCTAACACTTAGTGGAATCCATTATAGCCTATGTCTTGAGTATGTGGCGTGTCATGCAAACATGACCGAAATGTTGCAGTTAAGAGAATATATAAGGAATCATGGTGGCAAAAAAAACAACCAGAAAAAAACTGCCTACAGCTCCATACATTTCCCTAAACGCCTCGTTAAAAATCCTTCAGATTGTTGCGGTAATGTACATGTGAGCAGAGAGAGCAACAAAAGAATAAGAGGGAGACAATACACAAATCATAGCATTGGACGTCTGTGAACTTCTGGTTGCAAAACCTCAACAAGGAGCTCATCAAAATGTGATTCTCGGGGGCCTCAGATGTGGTGTTTAGATTCCTATTTGTGACGTTACCACCACTTTCTACTTGCCATTACAATAATGGCTTGACCTAACAAGAGCAACAAGAAAAACAGTCTGCTTCCATCCAGCTATAATGTGTGCAAGAGTTCACACTGCTGTCATCAGTCAGTCAGTTCCTCATACTCACATTCCATCCCAGTAGCTGGTGTTAGTGGACAATTACGGTTGTTTGCCTTTTGAGTCAAGAAGAAAAGGCAGAGGTGTGTGCAGACACATTACACAGTACAGTACACATAAGCATCCATCATCGCTGTTTTCTTCTTCTTGAAAATAATAGCAAAATATATTGTGCCACATGGAGCATGCACAGAAGGAGCGGATCCTGTCTGCACAAACTGTAAGCAGACAGACCATTGCAAAATGAAATAACCCAGTCAGGGCTTGTTAAGAGACGTTTTTTGACTAAAGGTCACATAACACGCTCACTGAAAAGTGACAAAGAGAAACGTTGGCAAAAGGATAACATCAGGAGACATTCCTTGGAGCATATGGCTATCGTCACATCTGGTTCTTGCTGGCTCCTGCTGGTATTACCCTCATCCTCCTTCTACGACTCTCCTTCATCATTCCCACATACAGCTTTGCCACTGACTGCGTGACAGTCATAAGTAACTGACACGCGCGGTATATACTCATCTATTGTGGATTTAGGGAAAGGGTCACAGAATTTGAGACCCCACCACCCACAAGCTTCACCATTCAGGCCTCGTACTATTTTTTTATTATTATTATTATTATTTTTTAGAGGACACCGACATCAGTTAGTTTGCAGAGTGTGTGTGAGTGAGTGAGAGTGCACATATTAACACTTTTTTTTTATTTCATTTCACCAGGAATTATTATACAACCATAGATGTAACTATATATGTTGTGCTTAAATAACCATATTGCAGTATAAGTACCAGAGTATGTGTGTGTGTGACATTGTAAAGACACCAAATCTATCAACTCCATGGAACTGGACCATTTATACACTGTTGCTTTTGATATCAATGATAAAGTTAGCCTGTATGTGTATTACCTCATTTAATAATCTCTGTAAGATCAATTGTTTTCATTCTTCATTCTAAATGAACTGTAACAAGAAATGCACTGAACCTTGTCAGGATTCGACACTCTCAAGGATCTTGACAGAAGTCAAACATTCATGCTCCGATGGGATTCCACCTCCGTGAAATTGGGAGATGCCGATTTTTTACACTTCAGTGGCTGAGCCTGAACTTCTGGCCGTGTGGACAGGTAAAGTTCTTATCTATTGACTTTTCATTTCATTTTCCTGCTCTGTGGCCTGACTCACTCCCTCGCTCTCTTTCTTTGTGTCTGGTGCCACACACGGACACAATCAAACACATACGTTCTTTGTTGCAACTATTACATTTTGTGTCTTCTGTATTCAAAGGGAAGCAGTGGAGGATTTTTGTCATAAATTACACATGTCGCTGCTTTTACTGTTGATGATCTGATGATATGACGTTTTGTCAGAGTATCCATGACAACACCAGCATACACACACTCATCAGTCTACAGGTGTTAAGACAGTTGATTGAGATCACAGAATTTGAACTGTTTGAGGAACTTTTCTGGTAGTTGTTTCTCCTTCCCTTCCTTTGATAATGAAAAATAAAGCTGGGATAGGCAACGTATTAATGGTCAATAATTTCATAATAACCTCGACAATAACATTAATAAGCATGATGCAATAGATCTGATGGAAAAATGCCGAAGCAGTCGGGGACAGGCTGATTGGAAAGCGATTTACTGGATAACCAGATATCCTGAGGACGGGAGAGATGGAACACTGCTAGAAAACACACTCATGTCAGGTACTGTCATTGATCACGACGCTGAAGTTTGCGTCCAGAGTCCTGGTTGGCAGTTCAATGTGTAAACTTAAAGGAAACAGAACTTACAATGATCAAGATCATTTTTACACTTCTTGCTGATGTTAAAGTGCGTGTATGTAAAGCCTTACTCTATTTTGAGACACACTATGACGTCAGTGAAACCTTAATTTTATTTGACAGTTTGGGGTGTGATCATTGTAAGTTAACTTTTACTTAAGTTTCCCTTTAACTGTAGACCAGGAACCTGCAAATCTGGATGCCAAATTCAGCATCGTAACAGACTCCAATGCTAACTTAAATAGCTTGCTTTTGTTTGTTCTTTCTTACACGCATTTATTATGTTTTTTGTTTCTTAAGTCTTTCAAGAATAAAGTCATAAAATGAGAATAAAGTCGTAATCTTTCGAGAATAATGTTTTAATCTTTTGAGAATAAAGTTATGAGAATAAAGTCAGAATCTTGTGGACTGGGGAAGAAATGGCTGGTAGTAGTCGACTGCAGGCTATATCTGGTAACATCTGCCTTCTGTTGCTGTTTAATAATAATAAATTAGATAATGATAAAAAAGAATCTCATATTATTACGACTTTATTCTAATAAAATTACAACCTCATATTTGTAATATTATGAGTTTTTAATATTACGACTTTATTCTCATAATATTATGACTTTATTCTCGAAAGATTACGACTTTATTCTCGAAAGATTACATTTGTTTTCTCTTCAGTTTGCCCCTAATACTGCGTCGTATGTCAGCATTCTTCCAAGAATTGAATAAGGGTGTAAGTTTATCAGAAAGTTGAAGATGTAATGCTGAAAGAATAATAATGAATAATATCCATTTTAACTGTTTCTATACTTGTAAAAAGCAGGTATTAACAGATATATTCAGTCTGTCAGTTTATGTGATTTTTTTTTTTACTCGATCTCCATGTGCACAATACGTCTTGCATGAGCATGTGATGTTCCTCATCCAGAAAACATAAACTATAATCACAAAAATGGGACCTGAGAGACTCCCAACAATTATTTGTTTTTTATTATTCTCCTCTCTCAAGCAATATGTAATTGTTCTGCTTGAATGTGTCTGGAAAACTACTCTGCAAATGAATCCGTCTTACTTTCATGTTTTGTATCATTTATAAAAGGTGTCAATCATGAGAGCCACAGGGTGAAGGATTGCATCATCAGTGTATATTCATCATACATAACAAAGGTTCAACCGTTTACAAAATGTAACAATTAAGTTTCAAAGGAATTTTATACTTTTAAACGGTGACTGGACACTGAAAGGAAAATCAGTAAAGCTCATTTCTAAATGTCTTGACCTGAAAATAACAGACTCATTAGCCAAGTAGGTTGTGTCAGCATCGCCATTCATGGAAGTTAATACATGGATTTCTCACAGTGTGAAACAATTGGTGTGATATGCGAACAGATACTCAATTTATCTTTCTAGTTTAAGGTTACGCTTTCACTGAGAGCTGCAGAAATGCATGTGTTAACAAATTAAAGAAACATCATCTAGCTCTGGGTCAATCACACCAATGCTGAAGCCAAAAACTGTCTAATATACTCTGTGTAGAAAATAAATGATGGTAGAGAATCTATTTTCAGAGACATAGTGTGGAGTATCCATCCATTTTCTACCACTTCATCCTCAAAATAAGGGTCAGGGGGAGCGCTGTGCCAATCTCAGCTGACATAGGGTGAAAGGTGACAGTTCGCCAGTCCATCACAGGGCCACATAGAAACAAACCTCCATTCACTCTCACACTCAGTGTCCAATTTAAATAATCCCCATATTGCATGTTTTCAGACTGTGGGAGGAAACTGTAGAACCCGAAGAAAACCCGTGCACACATGGGGAAAACATGCTCACTCCATGCACAAATTGTTCCGACCAGGTCTTCTTAGTGTGGATTTTAATGACTGAAAATTTTAACCCACCTAAACTTTGAAAAATACTCTAGATGTTAGGAGATTTTAGGATTTAGCAACCGAAAAGGGGTACATTTGATGTTAATGACTTCAAAATGATAAACACTATACTTAATTTAAGTGCCATCTATACCATAAGTGATGATAAATGTAAATAATAGTAAATAACTACCTTAAATGTGGTGTTAATTCTAAATTTCTCTCCATGTCCCTGTTTACTGGGTCGCAAGAGTGACATTCATTTTTGAAATTTTTATTTTTTTGTTGTGTGTTGTTATATTTATTTTATTGTCTTTGTAAAACATAGTGAGGGACGCTGTATAATACTGCGATACCGACAACTGAAGCCAAGTGTTTGTGATGGAAATGTTTTTGAGGTCTGTCCTGTTAGTCGACATTTTTTTTTTACAATATTTTAAGCTCTACATACTGTTTGCTGAACGGTGGGATGTATTTACCCTGCTTGTGTTGTAATGCCAGTGAAGAAATGTTTGACTAGGGGGGACAATTAAGTTTATCTATCAGTGTGTAGAACAAGGATCATACAGCCAAAAGAAAAACAAATGAGTAATTATAAATGAAAACAATTATTGAGGTGGTACAAGCACTGGTACAAGCACTCTCCACCAAATGTGTTAAAAATCTCAACCAAAGTAAAATATGGAGAAGGGCTGACTCGGGGGGGGGTTGATGACATAAAAGAAACAGAAAACATCCAAAATGAAAACATATTTTTATTGTCATACATGATGAGTGCAAATAAAAGACCTTGTGATTAAAATCTACTCACCACTAAGGCATCATTAAATACAAGTTTGTTGAAGCTATCGTCTAGAATATAAGGACGACATCAAGAGGGGGCAAAAAACAACACAGTAATATGCAACTAAAACAGAGGGAAAGAAACTGAAATCAACAAAAACTAAAACAACCAAAATAAAACACAACACAATTTTACATTCAAAAGAAATAAGTCAAAAGAAACCCATAAGAAATATCTGTATTATGGTAATTGATGATAAAACATTTTCAACAATCTGTTATGTACACTTGGCACTAATGTTAGATCTTTGATTGTTGTCCAGTTAGGTTTTCAACTCTAGCATGTGCACAGGTCTTTTTATTCAAATGCAAGTTTAATGGTGTATATAATCTACAGTATATAAATATACTGAGGCAATCTCAAACAAAGATATTGAAAAGTTTTGCAAAGCCTGACGTATAACTTCTTTAGATATAGAGATCAGACTGCTCAATGGACAACAGTTCATCAGAAAAATGCTCACATACTTTTATATATAGTGTTCAAGGATTTTTTTTTTTCATAACAATAATTTATCTTTGATAGTCCATCTCATGCACTTGGAAACTGTAAACAGTACAAATATAAATGATCCACTTACAATATTTGAATCCCAGCAATTCCAAAATAGACAGACAGACTCCAAAAAACAGCAGCAGATTGTTTGTATGCATTTTCCAACACTGGCATATGTGTAAATAATGAGGTGGAAAATGGCTATTTACCATGATTGGATTGTCTCCACTTTTTTGACGTGGCAAGTGAGAATCAAAAGCAGTTTACAGCTCAAATGATGCCATGACTTCCAGCTCAAGATATGACTCCGATGTGTTATATCTCCAAAACATAAATTTTTAAATACATAAAAATTTACAGTATGAAGTAGAAAAATGGCCTGGGGTGGTTGTCAGCATCCTGATATGTCTTTTCTGATATGTTAAAGGGAAAGTTCAGCCATTTTTATGTTACATACTTGTTAATCAAATTCAACCTTTAGGTTTATGCAAATAATAATAATAAAAAAAGAAATATGACAAATTCAAAAAGCTTGAGATAAACGATTAACTTTTGGGCTGAGTTGCAGTCAAGAGAAGCAGAGTCTAGCCCGTGATTTAAAAAAAACAGTGTGTACGATTTAGTGGCATCTAGGGGTGGAGTTGCATATTGCAACCAACTGAAAAACCTTTACTTCACACGACACGTCCAAGTGTGTATGAGAAACTGTCCAGCCCTCCCAAGAATTTAATTTGTCCATTCTGGGCTACTGTACAAACATAGTGGTGCATCATGGCAGACTCTGTGAAATAGAACTCACTCTGAGCGTAATGTTATGAAAACAAGCGTTCAGTATTTTCAGGTGATCATGAATTAATGAATCATAGTTATAAATCATATATTAAAATCCTGTTAATAAATCCTCCCCACTAATCCCACACTCAAGTTTGTTTTCGTCAAATGAATTAGACAGAATGGAAAGGCTTAAATCCAAATTTAAACCAATCAATAATAAATAATAATAAAAAATAAATACATCACCACTTGTAAATGTAGCCTATTTCTTGTGAGTCATTGGACCTAACTGAGAAACATTAAAACAACTGCAATCTCTTTAACTCATAATTTAAAATAAACTAATAAATGCACGTGCACTATCATTATTATTATTATTATTATTATTATCATTATTATTATTAGATCATGAATCTTTGAGTTGACTCACAATGGTGGACATATCCAAAATACACAGCTTAAATACACAGAAGACTAAATTAAGATTGCTGTTGTTGGGGGCTAGAAGTTGAGTTGTAATTTAAAGTGACTACAACATTGTTTTGAAGCCACACCTGAACACATTTAAAAGACGCTGAAAAACAAACTCAAGGTGTTATTTGACATTTCTGATTTTGTTTTAAAGGTTGTGCGCTCCTCCCTTTCATGTGCCTAACAGTCGCATCATTACTCAACTAGTAACTTTCGAAAACTTTGAGATCCAATAAATGGATCCAAATAAACGATTTAGTAAAACAGTCTCTTTTGCAGAAAAGTAATGTCATATTTTCAGTATACACTGATTAGAGTCTACAAGATCCATATATCAATTTAATTCACTTAAAATGACTGTACTGACTTTACCAGGGGTCTCAAACTCATCTGACCTGGGGGCCACTGAGTGCCAGTAAAGTAAAAAAGTCAGATTGTTTTGAGAAAAAGATACAGAAATAACAATATTTATGATGATATTTCACGTCATTTCAAAAATAAAAGTGTTTCTTTTGATATGGAACAATAAATAGTTCATAAAATAAACATATTTATGATACAAAATCAATCTATTCATTAAAAAAACCAATACAGAAATAACTTGATATTAATGATATTATATGAAATTAATTGGGGGACCTCATGGGCCACAAGTTTGAGACCTCTGGGCTATACAGTTGCAAGCATTGAGTTTTGACCAGTATCTAATATATTCTGCAGCTATCAGTAGCTATTTTAAGAAAATGATACACATTTGGGGGATGGGGGCTCAGTGGTAGCATTTCTGAAGGGTAATTAGTTCTGCAACAACTGACGAGATACATTTCAAGTGTCAGCAATTTGACAGAGCAGCGTCAAGCTAGGGAGTCGTGGTCTGACCAGCGGCTACTGTGGGATTTATTTTCCCCAAGGCTGTTATTGTTCAAATGTCTCGTTTATGTTCACAGGCAATATTCAAAGCACAGGCTGATCATAGAACAGTCTCCTATTAATAAGTCATGCCAACACATCCCCACACGAGCAGTGACGCTGGATCCTTCACATTCAAATGGTTTTCGGTGTAAATAAGAGGACACTGTAAGTCAAATAAAGCTTCTGAGACAAACATGTAACTCTGTACAAACATCAACACATGACACCATGAGGTAACGCTGAGATAGAATGGTCTACACAGTTGACACACATAAGAAATGGCAGAATAGTGCTATGACAATATACAATGTGTGATGTGCAACAGTTACATTCATTCAAAGCACAAAAAAAAAGAAGAGAAAAATGAGGGAGAAAAAAAAATCTACATTTGTTGTTTTTTTGTTGTTTTTTTTCAAGATGATGGGATCAGTCAAAAATTACAAGCAAGATACATCCAGGAAATAAATCAAATACTATGAAGGGAACACGTCAATAATAATAAAAGAGCAACAAAGATAAAGGAAAGATATTCAGTATGGTTTAAATCAAACCAAAGGAAATTTGGGAAGCTGGACAGTCAACTTATCTGTACACACATGCCAACATTCCATGAAAATACACACAGCACGGGCAGTTTTTATCACTGGGCTGGCTTTTGGATTCAGTGCATTCTTTAAAGAGGTGGGCTATTTATGGAGAGTTATGGTGGCTGACTTTTAATTGTTGCTGATTGTTTGCTGTTTTGTGTCCCTAAAAGCTCATTTGACATACTCAGCTGACTTCCAGAAGTGCCCAGGGTGGGAAAGGCGGCGGTTCCGTTTTGGCAACTTTTCCAGTAAATCTACTAGCTTGGAGAAGCTGGGTCGCTCTTCCTGCTTGTAGGCCCAGCAGAGTAGCAGAATGTCCTGGAGAAAATACAGAGATACGTGGAAAAAACATGTGTTAAACATCACATTTCATCACAGTTAGGGTATATTTTAAATTTCTAATTTACGTTTCACTTCATATGCTAAATTCAATTTAATGAATGGGTAAATAACAGTCCCTGGATTGACTTTATTATTTATTATTTTATAAATAAGCACAGATACAGTGTACAATGACAAAATGAACACTGCTGTTATGATTAATGCTGCTAATTGGCAACACCAATCCCTAAAATAACTTAAAAAAACAAATAAAACAAAACAACATGCATATATATATATATATATATATATATATATATATATATATATATATACATATATATAACAAAAAAGACCACTAAACTGGTGGCTAAACAGGTGTCTTGTATGGGTATCCTTGTGAGGATCAAACACGTGTAAACCTAAGGAAGTGAGGCAATTTTGGGAAAGTCAGGACATTTTGGCTGGTCTTCACATTCTGTCACTGCTTAAAAGGTTTTTTTGGCAGAATGACATCAACTGCAGGGCCAAAAGACCCACTCCAAGGCAAAAGCACTTGTCCAGAGTGGGATGACAGAGCTGAAGAACAAATGGTTGCCAACTGGGGAGACACCAGGGGTTTCTTCAGTGCCCCCAAAGCTCTGTATGGGCCTAGCTATCAACGTCTAAATCCACCGAAACACTGTAGTTGAAATGGAAACCGCCAACCACATTCCCCAGCAACCTATCAACCAATCAAGGAGCACTTGACTGACGCCCTCCAAAAATGAGGACCTGAATACCATCAGGAAGCTGAGCAACAACAAGGCCTCTGGACATGGACACTCATTTGTCACGTCCATTGCCTCCTTGATAAGATTGGGAGGAAATCCCAGCAGAACTGAAGGATGCCCTGATTGTCAGCATCTTCAAGAAGGGAGATAAGGCGGACTGCCAGCGATCTAGCATTAATGGGAGCTACACGAAGAGCCGTAATCTCTCTGGCTGCTGAAGAGACCTGGCTCAGTGAACAAAAACTGAAATCCACACTGCACTGTCGGAGCCGGAAGAGAAACCTCCACGGGCAGCTGTAACAAGTCCAAAGCCAGCTGAGTGGGAACGACAGGCTGAGTCCATCGAGGGCATAGTGCCCGCCAAGATGCAGAAAAGACACCCAGAGAGAGGCAGGGATTAATCAAGCCAGCAGATTTCCAGTAATTTGATTTTCACCAAAAAGCCGCCTCTCTTCCCTCATTCTTCCAGGTGTCTGCAGCACAGGTGGGCCATCATCATGGATTAAAACAAAAATAAATCTTTTGACTGAAAGTTTTTTCTCCTCATTTTTTTATACCATTGACGAAAATCTGTCATCACGACAGAGGACTTTAATCGCTGGCCCGTATGGATGCCAAGATTGGAGGGAGACTTGAGATTTGATCTCCTTAATCTAATTTAAAACTCGATTCTTGAGCAATTCTGATGTCAAGAAGTGCTCGATGATCATACACTAGCAGAGAAGAGACATCTGTGAAGCAGTCACTAAACAGTACAACAGCAAAGACAAATCCAAACAATCCTAGCAGGCAGCTGGCCGTACACAGTGGTGCCATCTTGCAAAGATGTAACCCAGTTGCAGTTTTAAACTTGGGGGCTTTTTTTTTGCACAAACTGCTGATACTCCTCTCATTCAGACAGACACAGTTCATATTCTTTAAGTCGCCGTGCTTTGGTTGTCACATTGTGTGAAACTAGACGCATTTTTCTATGTTCTGGTAGATAATCAAGTATGAAAAGTGGAGAGCTAGTTGAAGAGAATATTTTTAAAGAATTGAACACACTCTAGGGTGTGATGTCATCCGCTGTAGCTGTGACCCTTCCACACAATACACAACAATGTCAAATTCTGGAATAGGCTGAAAATCCCATGAATTTCTAACTGTAAGTGCAAAAATGAGTGAAGGTCATGAAAGAGCCGAGTGCTGAAAGTCCCACTTTGTGTGAACGTTTTGAAGTTTGAATAAAGTTTTAACCCTAAAGTATGTCAAACCAGTAAGTGGTAGAAAAAGAGTGTATCGTGAAATCAGGGTGTGATTGGTCAATGCTTGCACAAATATTTTCAGCCATGGAGGGACTGGGGACACTGAACCTCACCGAAACTCATCGTCAGTGGAGGCAGGAGGTGTTTCAAGGACAAAGGAGAGAGAGGGGACAACTGGAGTACCATGTTGAATAGTGCACTTCAAAGACAGTAAAGGCCAAAAGCTCCAGGGGAGAGAGGACTTGTCAGACTCTGAAAAACCCCATTAATTAGACTAGCTCAGCACTGACACTCTTCCTAAATATAAGCGTAGAATATCAAGCCAAGGTTTTTATATCTAATAATATATTTTAATTACTTAATTATAAAGCTGGCTAGCAAATTATGTCATATTATAACCAACAGGGTAATTGACATTAATTTATTAATAATGATGTATAAAAAGTGTAATTTTATTCTTTAGAAATGTTTTTTTTTTTTTATTTAAAATGTATTATTTATTATTCTGTGTAACTGCCTATTGTCCACAAGACCCACTTGTGGAGGACTTCTTGAATCCAGCGCCAGATTAATTATTGCTTTCATCATGCAGAGCACGTTTTTCAGAAAGAGAACGTGTTGGAGCAAAATGAGAAGAAAACAATGACTCATGAATTGTGACAAAAGCAAAGAAAGATTAAGACCCTTACCGATATTTCCTTTCCCATGCCAGTTTGAGCAAGGTTGGGCTTCACCCCGCTGCCAATCTGCCAAATGATCACCTCCGCTGGTTGACTCTTGTAAGGCCATTCACGTGCGTGTAACTCATACCAGATGGTGCTGGGAGGACAGAAATATGGATCAGGTCACTATTTTGGATCATCTCTTCAACAAAACAATACCTCTGTCTTCAAATTTACATTGTGCATCAAGTTTGAAAGAAACTTCATCCAGAAGTTTAAAAATTCCTAATTACCACTAATGCAAAATAGCCACACACGACACTCCCTGTGCAAACAAGAGGTTGTTTTCATTCTCCTTCTGCATGTCAACTAGCATAAAAATAGCTCTTTGCCAGAAGTACGGGATAGAATAAAATGCTGGCTGATTGTTGATGAATATGTAAAACAGCCATGGGAGTCACCTCTAGGTAAAGCAGAGGCTAACAGAGCAGCTGGACATAGTGCATCAGCACTGCACCAAGTCCCTTTATAGCGACAAAAACCTCCATTTGGGGGAAATCTGAAGATGCAATTGTGTTAGGGGTTAACAGAATAATTGCCATTATTCTGACAGGAATTGCGATGTGATTTGCGATATCAGAGGGAATGGTAATTGTCGAAAAACATATTTAAAATGATAACTGTGTGATATTTGTGCAGATCTGTGAGAAACAAAGATGTTCTCTTCAGTCCGTAGAACAGGGTGTGTATAGATCAAGACAATAATTCATCTAAAATAAGACATTTTACAAAAATGGTGCCACCCTCAAATTTAACAACGTGGCTGGTAAAAAAATTCTATTCCAAAAGCATTACTTCTCTAGGCTTCTCGAACACATTTTTGTTAACTTGAATGCGCTTGTGTCGACATTGCCTAAATTAAACCTGAAAATGTAACATGCCACAAAATGGCAACCTTAGTACGTAGTGTCTACATTTCAGCTCAAGGTTACAGACACCAGTTGTTACTTCCATAAATATAAACCCACAGCATCTCTTGACGAGCGGAGACTGCACTTGGTAGGCAAACACACACCAGACTCCAGGTGCTTAAGGAGCCCAATTTTAAGAACCATCCATATCTCACAAGTGTAATCAGAAAATCACTTCATTTATTTTCTGTCTCCTCTACTTTTTCATTGCCTTCTCTGACTTAATCAGTTTGTTGGCTCCTCACTGTTCACACGTTCCCGCTTCCTGCAATTTTCTAATCAGTTTCAAATTTAAGAGGGTAACTCCCCTTTTCTGTTTTCTGTTATTCGTTTAACTGAGCTTCCAGATATTTACTTGCACCCAGATGAACCAGTCATGTGTCTTTACTCCTTTGCTTAACTCCTCCAGCTGTTGATGCTTATATTTGCTCACCATTTCCTCCTGCCGGGGCCATCATAACCAAGACCTAATTCATAAAGGAGTGTGTGCTAAGTGGAGGCTCAAGAATATAGACTCTCCCCAGCAATCAGTTGCATGGGTTAAAATCTGATATTTTTGAAGCAATTGACATTTAACATTGTTAATAGTCACAGCTTTAAACATCTAAAGAAGCAAAATCCTTCCTTATTATATTATTGCTGTGTACAGAGTGTTAGCAATACAAATCTGTATCAATAATGACATCTCAAAGCCAGTTAATGAGAAGTCCATTATTGTCGTGTTGTGGTGTTTTAGGATACATCTCTGTTGAGAATTTAATCTGTTCCCACACAAACAGTATATATATTATTTGTTTTTGTCAAAGACTCACCCAAAAGCAAAAACGTCTGACTGTTTGGAGAAGGGAAGCTTGTCCTCCTCCGTGTCTGGAGAGAGCTGTTGGATGATTTCTGGGGCCAAGTGACAAAGCCAACCATTGGGGATCCTCAGTTTATCCTCTCTCCGACTGCAATATGAAAAGTTGCAGAGAGACAACCTGTCAAAAAAAGCTGGTGTGCTGTTGCAATACCTCAGCAAAATTCTTAAAAAAAAAAGCTGCATAAATGTTCGATCCATTTTATGTTGACTGCCAATGAGGTTGTGTTGGCGGTTTGTCTGTGAGCAGGTTTACCCAAAAACAAATGAACACATTATTTTTGGGTCAATAAAACACCTATTTATTTTGGAATAGATCTGAGAAAGGTGGTGGACATAATTGGGAAATATTTCATGTTCATCTTAATCTATTGTATATCTGTGGGTAATACTGTGCTTTAATAATCGTGTTCAACCTTTGTTATCTCATTTCTGAAGGAGCAAATGCAGTGCATTCAATTTCCCCTCGGCGATTAAAAAAACATTGTGATTGGGATTCTAATTTTGATAATGCAGAGATCATTATGAAACTCAACGAGCACAAACCTTTATGTGGTATAGTGAATATTATTATATAATAATACTTTATTTATTTACGCATCTACCTGCAACGTGCAATATTTCTCTAGCCTTCATTCATTGTATATAATGTACATATATTTTTCTGTACAAAATGCACATAATTCTACACACATAATAATCTCTTGGTTGTTTTGTGTTGTCTAATTTTGAATGACTGTTTTTTGCTGCTGTAACAAGTGAATTTCCCCTTTGAGGGATGAATAAAGTTTATCTTAAACCTCTGGTCAGGCTACTTATTTTGCCATATAGTGTAAATATACCTCCCCTATCTTGCAAGGTTAAAAATTGTTTTAAAACTAATCCTGAGTCTGGATTAAGTGGATTAGGATTGCCACCAAATTTCCTCCTTGGGCTAAAACCCATGTCCCCTGAAAATGCAATCAAAATCTCTTTTACTTTCTGAGTTATAATCTTTTCTACCATTTTATTGTGTTAACTAACACGCTTGAAATTGAGTTCTGTTTAATACTACAAACATATCTCTTGAACCTGGCGGGTTTCCCTGTTCAAAGTAATATTAGGTATTACACAAATGACATAAAAAAATAATCTGAAACATTCTATTGCCTGCAAATTTGCTCTTTTGTCATGATTCATATTGTGCATTGGTCGCTGTACTTTTCTCATCATAAAAAAGTGGGTCCCTGCATGGTTTAGGAAACACTAAATCACCTCCATCACCCACCAGAGCTTTAAAGAAAACGTATGATGAAATAATGAAAATAATAAAGCCATGACCTCAAAAATACTATTTAGAAATAAGAAGCTTCCACCAGTACCGCGTTAGCTTAGCTTAACACATAGGACAGGATCCAGCTAACCATGCCTCTGTCCACTCTAAAACACAAACAACACATTTTATAAATAGATACAGAAATGCAAACATGACTTGTTGGTTTTTCTGGGAATTAAATGCTGTTATTTATGTGGTAAACAGTGAGTGGGGTCCTGCTGTCGTAGTAACGTTGCCAAGCAACCAGCAAAGACAATAAACAGTGCTAATTACTCGGCTTCAGTGACGCTGGTATGCAGATGTTTGGACGTTTAAAGCAACATAATGTAGGATTTCAAGATCATTTTTACGATATATCAAGATACAACAGGGTGAATGGAAAACCCTGTCAAGGTCTCCATCGCCTGCATTGGCACTATGGAAAGTTTGTGTCCAACATTATACTTTATGGCATTTGTCACAGACCGTCACTTTTTCTCATACTGAACAAAAAAGCAACAACAAACACCAATAAAGTGCAAGATTTGTAGGAAGAGTTTTAAAACAATATTCAAATATGTAAGTTGACAATTAAATTGTCTGTGTAATCTATACATTAGTGCAATATTTTAGATTAATTAAACTAAATCATTTATGGAACATGAGGGGGATTTCACTGTTAATGTGTATAATCTTGCACCAGTAATACCATTTTTCATTTCCACTACAAAACAGAAAATGTTTTTTTTGTAGACACTAAAAACAAAACCTCCTACAATAAACACCAGGATTAAGACTTAACTGGCAGGTGTGAGCATTACAGCTGCAGAAGGTCTGTAAAAGTGGACCTAGTGCAGGGTCTGACTACATCAAGTGCTGGTGTGTGTGGTTTTGACAATATTGCACATACCAACTATTAGTTCCATTATTGTCATAGTATAATACTGTTCTGACTTTAAGACAAAACCCTGTGTTGCAGGACAACATGCTCCTGCCTCTGACGTTACAGTGATTACCTTCCAGCCTGCAGAACCCCAGATATGGTGAAGAGTCCAAAGTCAGTGATGACGATTTTGCCATTGTCATAAAACACATTCTTTGACTTCATGTCTTTGTGTAAGATCCCCTTAGCGTGGAGGTAGCCCATCCCCTGTGGACAGAGTGGCATGTGACTGGTTTGCAAGACGAAGGTCATTGCCAAAGTCTTCAGAGGAATCCGTGGTGAGTTGTTCTTACCTTGACCATCTCTTGTGCAATCTGTCGAGTCTTGTTAACGTCCAGCACTACTTTGCCATCACGTACCACGGAATAAAGTGTCCTGCCTTTACACAAGCTGAGAAATGAGAGAGGAGTTAAGAATAATGACAATGACAAAAGCCAGCTGATTAGAACATGGTGTTTTCCTATGATTTATATATTATTTGCTGTTATTGCATAAGTGTATAATAGTTTTCCTCGCGCCACATAAATGCAGGTCCTAGAAAATAAAACATTGAACTTGAATGTGCAACAGAAGCTCCTCGTGCTCGGGGCACTGATCGCTCCTCTCCCCTCAGCAGCAGAGCTCAGTTACCAGGTGCAGATTAGGCATCTGTGACAGGTCGTGTCACGGCAGAATGAGCAGCAGTGCATTTCAAAAATGATACACGTCACTGTAACAACGCTGCAACGCGGCTTTTGTTTCATTTTCAAAAACTGCTTTCTTAAAAAAACTGGTGACACGACATACATATTGTTGTATGTATAACATATTTTTTGTATAATATTTTTTTATATTTTTTCTTTTTATACATATGTTTCAGTTTATATTTAGACTGTACATAGACTTGCATGCCTCTTATGTTTCTATCTTGTAACATATTCTGGAGCTGCTGAACTGTGAATTTCTTTGTGAGATGAATAAAGTATCTATTGATCTATCTACATTTATCTACTCAGACCACACAACGTTTCAATCACTTCTTGTATGTACTTGTATTTTTAATGTTCAATGTATCTTTGTCTTTTGGCTTTGAAGTGAAACACTCGTACGCTTAAGATAACATGTGTGAGACATCTATAAGATCATGCTCAAGGATAAACTGTCTAGACTGAAACATGGACCCACTCTGTGCCAGGGCGAGGCTGTTACCGCTGAGGTTTGTGGAGGTGGTATCATATTTCTGGAGGGGTGTCATCACTGTGGTGTATTAATAGACTCTCCCTGACTCTCACCTGAAGCCCTCATGCCTGACTCTGCCATGCAGGTGACCAACAAAGGACCTGAAGCATACAGCTCATGCATATTCATTACTTAGGCACCACCTGACAGCGGACGCATTTTCAGGTGCTCTCTGTCCTCTGGGTCTTTCAACCATAGCAGCTAGTGTCACTTTGCATGTATGAAAACGTTTGAGAAATTAAAAAAAAAAGTCATACTATGACAAAAATGATCGTGTAGCTGAGAAAAACTACTTTGGATGAAACAGTGTACAGGATTTCAGGCCAGCATGAGTCCACATTGTTGGTGTAGTTGCTGGGAGCTTATATTTCTAGTCATATAGTTGCCACCAACCGCTTAAATATTTTGCAGACTAGCTTAATCTGCTCCTCATTTCTTTTGCAAAATCAGAACTATTTTTGCACAACTGATGTGGGCGTAACTTGCTGGCCAGCTGCAAACAGCAGACAGTGATTCACACAGTTGTATTTCTGCAATATGTTATTCAGTAAATAGGTCCAAATCTTATCATCATTACTGACCTGAATTTTCACCATTTTTTCACCTTTTCAAAAAATTTTATTCCATTAAACTGTGCAATTTGTTTTTGACAAATAACAAAATAAACCAGTCCACATATCTAAGGCTTAATAACAATGTTTTGTCACGTTGCACTTTGGGCTGTATGACAATGACGATGGCTGCATGTTTAGCATCCATGTTTTACGCCTTCACTTCTATTCTGTGTAATGCAAGATGCAGAATTCTGATGGATAACAGAGCCATTTGTTGCACTGACATTTGCATTATTTGCAGCAATCATCATTGAGGGTTTTCTGAGAGAAAACAAGCTCCCCCCCATACTCACCACAGTTTCATCTGGCATTAACTGCCATCAAACAGCCCCAACAAAAAATCACTACCACCACTGTGAATGTGATGGGAAAAAAGAATACATTTCCCATTTAGCTATGTTTCCTGAAGCATTTTCTTAGGCCATGAAATCAGCATGAAAAAACATTCCCTTCATTCTTTAGTTCTTTCTTGACAGAGAATGAAAATGAAAAAACAAAAGGGTTTAATTCAATTATTATTTTACTTCCACCTTTGTCTGCAGCAAGGAGCAGGAAAATATCCGAACCATTTTCTTTTGAAGATGATTTGCTCCTCTAATTAATTAAACAAAAGCGTATTCATTTAACAAGAACACGGCTCCGTCTTCCTTGCCACAGAAAATCAAAACACTAATCTGTAAAATTATTAATGTTGTTCAGTATGCGACAGAATCAAGCTGAGTTCACTCCGACCCTTTACACTTTGATTATCTGCTGCTGCAGCCTGCACTCAGGGTAGTTATGCCACTGACTGTGCGGTGTGCATGGTTCCTGCATTCAGCCACAGTAGCAGACATTTCTAACGATAACCTCCGCATGCTTCAGTTTCAGCCACTCTAAACCCACAGAGCAGATCTGCAGCTAATTACAATGACCCCGTTGGGACAAGGGCTGGCTGTGGAGGCTGTGCAGCTGTCAAACAACAAAGTGACCACTCCAGATTTCAGTGAAAAAAAACTCTCACTCTCCTCCATAAACTCCAAGAAGTCCCGAATAATCACTGAAATTCCGTGAATAGATCACATCACCCTGGTCCCTCGACATCTGCACTGGCCCCCTATTAGATTTTGCATAAACTATAAACTATAATATTATATAAATTATAATCTCCTTCCGTATGTTGGGCGCCTTGGGCCTTTATGTAACCCTGTCATCGTTGTTGTGGCCTGCATGTAAACCCCCAAGGCAGCCCACGCGGAACAAAGTGAGTCCCTTTCTCGGGACAAAAGAGCCTTTTAGGGACTGCCTGTACGAGTCTCTATTTCGACCATCTTTTGGATCCATTTCTGAAAACCAAAACATTATACTCCGCAACTCCACGGACCACGGAGTCGAACTACGGAGTCAGACAGGACACAATCATCTCACCGTCTTATAGTGACCCAAGTAAGAGGCGTATAGTGTGACTTAAATAACTGTATGATTTTTTTCTTATACTCGTTCTTTCTTTCTGTTTCTTTGAACTTTGGCACCTTTGTTCTCTCTCCACCTACAAACTCTCTGCAAAACGTGGTGTGGTCATTGCCATTACACACACTTCCAATTTAAAAGTCGCAGCCATTTTGTTGCCGGAAGCAGGCGCGGCGCATTGTTTGCATTACACCCTATCTTTCCTGTTTTCCTCTCTCACTCTCTCTCTCACAGACACCCACTTGATGTATGATGATAACAGACGTGTCTTTTTGTTGTACATAGTTTGTTGTGTGCCAATAGCTATAATTGTTGAAGTTTATTGTGCTATTTTGACTTAATAAATTGTTGCAATTGTGTTTGCAAGAGGGAGTTTCAGGGGCGTTTCCCTGTGTCTTTTGTGCATGTACATGGTGACAAGCATTGGTTGAGAAAGCCAGTGCACAAATTTACTCCTTCAACGTTGTTATTTGAGGTATCTGCTAGAATATTACATACATATATACATACCAATTTTTAGACTGATTTTAATGGATAAATGAATACATTTCCCCTGGCTTCAGGGTGGTGCCCTGATTTGGCTGGTTAAATGTTAATGACATTCCCTTACTTTTTCTAAGTTGATAAATAAAGGATTATTCTTCATAATTATTTAATTATTATAAATAATCATATAATTGTCAAAAAAAAAATTCTCCCCCAACACCTACAAGGTTCTCCATAACCTTGCACCTCCTATACATCTCCAACACCCTCCATACCTACTGTACCACTCAGCATTCCTCCTCATCCATCCTCCTCAATACCACACCTGCTTGATTATCTTCCATGGGCTCCAGAGCCTTCAGCTGAGTAGCTCCTTGGCGAGAGAACTCACTTCCACAGTCCATTCATAACACTCAAAAATCCCACTTCAAAACCCACCTCTTTCAGATTTCTTACGCTCTCTATCTGTTCTAACAATGCTGATATTTTTAAATTGTTATTTTTGTATTTCTTTATGGTATTAGTTATACTTATTATTATTTGGAAAAAAATGCACAATTCCTATGAATCTCCTGACATGTGGAAATAAAGTATTTGAACTCCAGCAAATGGATGTGCATGATGCAATGTGACAGCCAATCAATGGACGGATTAAGCCCCTCCTCCTCCTCCACCTCCTTTCTTTTCCAGAAGAACTCCTTATTCATATGCTGAAAGATCTTGCAGCCAAGTTAGCGCAAATGACGCGAATCAACAATCTGCTTTGTGGTGGGTCCGAACACAATAAATGTTGTTTTTCACGTTGTAAAGAAATTTGCATTTTTCACATATCATAAAGCTATAAATTGCGATCTTTTATACTTGCACAGAAAACTTGCAGGCTTTATAAACATGTTCAAATAATTTTAAGTGAACTCAAGCAACAAATTTCTTTTTGCTACAACTTGTGACTAGATGAGCTAAGACATCCCAGCAAGTTCTGGCTACAGTGCCAGTAGAGTTACATCTTTATCCTTACCTAGTGATGATGGCCAGATGTGGTGGACTCATGCAGGCTCCCATAAACAGGACCACATTCTCGTGGCGAGTGTTGCGGTAGGCCATCACCTCACGCTTGAACGCCTTGAGCTGGTCCTCATTGTCACGCTCGATGTCAATCAAGCGAATTGCCACCTCGCCATGCCAGCGTCCATGGAAAACCTTGCCAAAGCGTCCCTTGCCAATCATCTCCCCAATCTCCAGCTGCTCAAATGGGATGTCCCACTCCTGCAAAAAGATGCTTGTCTGGCTGGCTTTGCGCGGGAAGTTGCGAGCCGACAGAAGCGAAAGGTTCATCTCCTCAAACTCGTCACCGGAGTCCTCGTCGTTGCCTTCCTCGTTCTGCATTAAGAAAAATGTAGGTGTTCCACTGTAGCTGCTACATGTTCACATTTAAACAGATTTAAAATGTGTCATGACTAAAAAAGCCCTTAAAAAACACAAAGAGGGGGTGAAAAATATTCAACTGAGAAGGGAAATATATGTTCTGGCAAATGGAATTGAGCAGCTTGAGGATTAGAATGAGCTAAATCCTCCTGCGTTTACAGGGGGAGTTTAAGAGAAAAAGAAAACACTGTGGTGCCTTGTGTCTTTATACATACGTACTCTTTCATGAATGAAATGTACTAAACCTCCAGAACTGCAAGAAAAGCCCTTCATTTACAGGATATGAATATATACACCATACATTAATGTATCATTAATAAAGACTGTTTGATATCATACATCATCGCTGACATGTTAAGAGAAAATGTGAAAAACAACATACTTATGTGTTGCCTCAGATATAATTTTGTCAAGATGTGTGCATTAGAAATACTGACTGCTATTTAGGCAATTATGAACATAAATAGAGTTCTACAAAGAGAAAGCAGCCAGAAGGAAAAACTGGCAGATTTATTCTGATTTGATTTTAAATATGAATTGAATTGAAAATGACCTATTCAAAAATGCCCGCAGGATTATTATTCAAGGCAATATGCATCACATTTTCTCAAATATATCATTGCGAGATTCTTTTCCTTTTTTCCTGCTTCTGATGCATAACTTAGCTTGAGGCATCTCGAAGAGATCAGACAAACTGTGTTAAACGAGATAACAATGCAAATCACTGGGACACATGATGATGTAAAGCGGTATTTTGTCTTCATTCAGATTCACAAGCAATTTAAATTTAAAAATGTTGTAAATGAAAAAACTTTCAGGCACACGCGAGTCTATCACAAAGGTCACACTCAGTTTAAAATAAAGACTTACATCTGATGTAGGCTCAACTTCGATTTGAAGTAAAGGGTTACCCTCATTCCTGAAAGCAAGAAAAACAAGTATGTAGAAACACATTTTTTTTCCCACACAAAAAACTGGTGAGCTCGATGTGGTTTCAAATTGTGTTTGTGTCTTTATTACCTAATAAAATCTGAATGATACACTTGGTATCCTGACAGTGTTTTAATCATTATTTAATCAGCATTTATTTTAACATTTGGGACATTATTTGAACATGTCTATTGTATAATTGCCTATTTTTCTTATTAGGGCATAATTTAATTTGAGGATGACAATTTTTGGAATTTTGTTGTGTTTGCAGAATGACTACAAAATCCTACTTTCCTTCCAAGATCGTTGAATCTTGAAAGTTTTAAAAACAGACAAAAACGTTATTACACTTATGTACTGTGTATACTACCACACTTGCACAGCATGTATACTAAATATTTTCCTGCACATGACCATAGTTATTTCTATAAGGTCTCCACCTTATTAAAGTACCTTGAGAAAATGTATGTGTATGAGAATAAGATAGCATGTACCTTTATTGCCTGTTATTAAGGGAAATTCAAATGAACACAACGGTACTCGGGGGGGAAATGTCATGAAATATACAGTAAGAATAAAAGCAGACTGTATGATAAATATGATACCATAAAGTACGATCAATTCCGACATCACTTTCAGTAACTGTTGAATTTGTGATTGCAATGTGAGATATGGTTTCCAAGTGATCAAGTAACCAACTTTTAATTAACTGATATTCTGATGCTTATTTTTGTTAGGAATAGTTACAATTTTCTTTGGGACTTTTCTGCTCAATCAGTCTGTGGTTGTTTTAAAACACACTGAAAATACTTAGTGCCACATGCTTTTATTCTGTAGATCACCTGCAGTGGAAAAATCCATATTATACAAAGACTATTTGACATATAAATGAAAGTGTGAACAGAATGAAATGCAAGAACGGCCGCTCCTAATTAGTGGTGGCATGTTCTGACCCTAATTTCTATTTTCACAGTCATTTTATGAAGTTTCAAGTGCATTTGTGCCCTGGTTCCCTATTAATTTCTGACCCCGGTATGTACGCGGTCACATACTCCATGGGTGCCACTGACATGACACAAAGGAACCTGCTTTCCCTCTTCAGCCCATCCTCCACTGTCCCCATAACTGCCTGTGTAACATCAGCATGTAACATCTCTCAACCTTTCTGTGGTATATTAGCACTGCCTCACAAAGCAATCCTGGACTCTGGGCAAAGACCACAGGTGAAGCGGCATATAAAATAATGTGTGATTCCTGTGGCGCCAAGAGTCTACCACCAGTTCGATCGCTGCTCTAATGAGGCGATCCTGCCGGGTGTAGAGGTCTAAGACAGGCCCTAATTAACCCTGGGATGAGGCCATTAAGACCACAGAAATCTAGCAGCTGCCACTGCAAGAACATACAAAGATGTAGGAGAAGAGGGACAATAGCATTAATTTAATCAGGAGACTGCGAGCATTGGCTTCGGCTCTCCCTGTCACCCTCAAAGGAAGCTGTACAGATAGATGGACTATGGGTTTCATCATTGTGTTACTTACTACTGCTGTATTGCATTATTGTTGAATTGTTGAAAAAAAATGTAAAATAGTAAGTAGATGATAAGGTTTCTCTTTTCATGCTTTTTGATTATTTACCAGCATTCATGTGACTACTTGAATCAAGAATGAACTGAGGTAAAGGTTATATCTCCTCAGTACTTGAGAAGCCAGTGTAAATTGCAAATTGTCCCATTGGTAAAGGGGGGGGTGATCCGAGTGACTTAATTAATTACCACCCAATCTCTAAATTGTGCTGCCTGGCTAAGGTTCCTGAGGCGTTAGTTAAAAAACAATTACGGGTCTTCTTGGATGCGTTTGATGTTCTTTAACCACCGTAAACAGGGTTCAGGCCGTGACACAGCTAGTATCAATGGGTATCTCTCCCACTAATTTACTGAGAACACTTTAATATGATATATTAAAATGTTCTATGAGACTTTATCATAACTATTATGCAAACAAGCAACAACATTATATCCAAGGTCTATCAGTGCCACATGGGAGTTGTAATTGTTGAATACTTGACACACAATAATTGTTGTCTCTTTATAAACCATATGGCTAAGAGGAGCTGGCAAAGTGCAGCTACAACAGTCACAATCGGTTCCAATGATTCTATAAAGACACTTGACATACATTTGTGTGTCATCAGAAATATTGTGCTAATTAATGTAACAGTGACCATCAAACAACCCCATTCTATTCACACACAAATGGAGCTTGCCGTGACATACTGTATGTATACCATTATTTGCTGTCATATTTTGTTCTGATTCTTATTATTTCCAGTCATTGCTTCCCATTAGTTATCTCAAAGCTGGCAGATGCCACAGGGAAGTGGTGTGAAAACATTAAATACACATTTTCATCATCATTTGCTGTTGACTATTCCCTTACAATCAATGGGTACAGTCCATATTTCATTAAAATTGACCGTGTGCTTGTAAAGTGACTTCCGCTTCTTGTGATAGATTGAGATCCTGATCTAATTAACATCTGGGTCGTAACGCATTTCATCAATCCTCCTGCTCTTTGGGTTGTTTTATCATGACCACTGGCTTCCTCAAAGAGCCAGTGGAAATCTGGCTGGCATCCCTAGTGTAGCATGAACTAAAGGCCATGCTAACATTAGTCTGGGATTCTTCCTCACGTCAGCACTGAAATTGTCAGCCAAATATCTGCGCTCCAATAAATCGGACTTGGCCTCTGATCATCTGCCACACGGAGGAAGTGAGATGGAGGAGAACAAAGAGAGAGAACAGAGGTGAACACAGGAGAACAAAGGAAAAAACATAACTTAAAGAAGAGATGTAGCTGAGGACGACTGGACTGGCTGGACTTTCTAAATGTATTTCTGTTTTGTTGAATAAACTCTCTATTATGACTCACCCTGGCTCAGACACTACAGGATGGAGGATGACCTGCGGTGCTCTGCTGGGCGGAGCCTCTGGAGCAACATCTGCAAAGAGTCAAAAAATAGAAAACCAGTAAATTAGAACAAAGGAAAACCAAGATTAGAATCCTAAACATTGTTTAGAATGCTTCCGGTGATATCTAATATCTAATAAATAATAGACCTCTGCATTAGTGATTCATGAAGACACATTCATGTGATCTGATCCAAAAGCCAATGAGTTTTTTGGGCCATAATTATTATATAATTATATATAAAATATAGAAATATTTTTTTGGAAAAAACAATACAAATTCTGTAATGCACAATGACGTCTATGGACCTTGTTTGCATGTGTGTGTGTGTGTGTGTGTGTGTGTCATTGTGATTATCAATGGACCTGCAGCATTTACTGCATGTCATATTATGATAAAACTCTGTACTCTTCTGTTGAACATGTAAAATGCAGCGGGGTCAGCTGTTGGCGCTTTGAAATTACCTTTGAAATACATCGGAAGATTTGTTGCCACACTAGCCATCTGTGTTGGAACATTCTGACAATTTGTGACATAAAGTGGCAGCAGAAAACGTTCCCTTTGTGGCATGGTGTATTACAAGCCTGGCAGGAGGACCTGTTTTTGTGTTTCTGTGTTGCGTGTGAATGGATATTTGCAAGGATTTACTCCTAAGACCAGCAAGCCAGGAGGTTTTCTAGGCTATAATTATCCAGTGGTGTGAAGCGATCACCTTTGTAGAGACAAAACAAGACCCACGATTTACAGTGAATTTAATTTGAATTAAATGAAATGAATGCAGCACATTTTCCACTCAGGTTTCGGCTCCATCCATACAACTCCATATTCGTTTTAAGATGCATAAATTCCGCCCCGGTGTCCACATGACCCCAACATTTCAGAGCTCAACAATTTGAGAAGTTTACGTAAATGAAAAGCTACATTAACACTAACTTTCACGGTCATTGGCTCGTGGTAGAAATACTGTCACAGAGGAAAGATTCAACTTCCTGTTTACACCAACATGTTTATGCCCAGTTTACATGGAAGGATATACAGTATGTGATATATGTTTTAGGCATATTACTATGGACTCAGGTTACTTCTGAAATGCAGCTAAAATGCTCGTCTGGAAATGCAGTTTTTAAAAGAAAATGTAGTCGTATGGATGTAGCCTTGGATTGATGGTATTAGCAGTGTTTCACCACGGTACTATGCAGCATGCACCGTAGAAGGTAGATGATTATATCTACGTGGGAAGGAGTCAGACACAGTATGTGTGGTTACAATTATTTCCAAAAATCTGTCTCTTCCCCACATCTCAATCTTACTTTTCTTTTCTTTTTCTCACACCACTTCAGGTTGTGTGCGGTGTAATAACCTGCAAAATGAGCAAAGGCTCTGTGGTGCCAGTGTGGACAAAGGCAAAGAGTCCGGGCATTGACAATTCATTACGAGGACCGACTGAGAAAAGCAATGAGTGGGTGTCAGGGCAGAGAGTCTTAAAGCAGGCCAAGATGAGGAGAGGAAAATCATGGCGACATCAAAAGAGCCCTCCTCCTCACTTATCCCGGGCAAGTTGCAGTGCATTGTGGGTAGGGGTAATGATCAATTATGAGAGGCTTACCTGGGAAGATAAATTGTTGCTTGTATTTGAAATAACTGGAGGCTGCAGAAAGAGACAGAGGGGAGAGTTGGAGTGTGAAGCGTTGCCAAAGCTAATCCGTCTGTTTGTTTACACTCAAATTAGTAAATGAAAGAATGATGAGACCGAGTTCTGCTTCACAAAACAAATACAAAGTTCACACAAAGATACTCCTGGTTATTAATTTACTCATATCAACTACTGATAGATGCTAGTCTATGATAGATATAAGAATAGGCTGACAGTTTTAAGCCTTGTAAGAAGTTTGGCATAGGCTGTTTGTCAGTCAGTCCACAACACCTCGACGACTGGGTTGACATTAAATCCCACAGTCATTCACAGTCTCCTCAATAATGTGTCCTACTGACATTTCCTCCATTGCCATCATTAGGCTGACATTTGTGTTTCTGAGTCACCGACTCAAAGAATAAAGTTTTATTCATGCCCACCCTCAGGACTCATTTTGATCATTTCGGTGCTTCTCACGACGTCAGAACTGACATTGGCTTTACACTCAGGTTTAGCCTCATCAATAATCCGGCTTTATTTTTTTGGTACAATTGATCCAAGGACTTAAGTTGGACTTGAGCTGAAAATATCATGTTGTCAAGGCTTCAGATACTCAGTCATTTCTCATCTGGGAATCTTATTGAATTACAGTCCTCTCGACACTACAACACTGGAAACTGACAATTATTGGGATACTGAAAAAAACCCTGTATATTGTGTAGATTATGAGGCAAATGTTTTTTTTTTTTTTTCTCTAAGCTTATTTTTGAAACGTTATTCAAGATCAAAACCGGTTAGGTTGATAGGCTCATACACGATTTGTGATAATCTTGTCTACAAGGCAATACCTGTCAAGTTGAACTGTTTCTGTTGCCGTGCAGACTGTGGGGAGGGGTGTAGTGGCGAGGGGGGCGTGGCACTGCTGGGCAGAGGAGGCGCTGGAGAGGACGGAGTGGAGGAAGTGGTGGAAGAGGGGTTACTGCTTGAGTCCGGTTGGTACGGGGCTGGGATGTGATCCTAAGAAGAGAAAGAAAGAAGACGGTCAACAGATTTAATATGACAGATTTTGAGTCTCTTTTACACAATGGTTGAACTTTATTTTTAGCCTCTCTGTGTCACAATACTAAACTTCTAGATGGATTTTCCACCTTCCAGGCACTTGGTTTTCATTAATTTTAACTTGCGTAGATTTGAAACATTTCTGACAGAGGTAATCAATCTCAATGTGCAAAATGCTGTGGTTTTCCTTTCTGGCAAAGATAGATTTTTATTGTGTAGGGCTGCAGATGTTCACACACTGGAAGCGCTCTTACAATTATAATGAGAGGTGCATTTAATGATGCTCCAACATGTGGAAAAATAAGATTAGCTAAAAAGGAATCAAGACAACTACTTTATCATATTCACGTCACATTTGTGCATATTGGACTCAATCAGCTGTTTAATTAAATGAAATCATTAGGTGAATCGAGATTTTGTTGGGAAAATTCAAAGCTCTTTTTTTTTATAGGCCGTTCATAACATCTTCAACTCGTGAAAGCGAAGCTCAGGGGGCATCAGTGGTGGGCCTTCACGAGTGGAATTAGACTGACCTCCTCATTATGTTTGTTAATCGGTTTTAATCTGTTAAATCTGTTTGAGTGAGTCTTATGTTTCGTGCTCTGTTCATGTTTTGTTTTGTGCATTATTACTGCCCAGCACTCTGGTCAACCGTGTTGCTTTAAAGGTTCTTTAGAAATAAATTGTATTGTATTGGATTGAAATGTTGATGTTGAAAATAATAAACAAGGGTCTGTTAACACAAACAAGCTGTGCATCTATAATGATCTCATATTTGCAAGATCATTTGGTTTTCACAATTTCTACCATACTTTTGCTCTCTGTGAGTTACTGTGTAATCAATTGTTGAATGCGCTGGCTGCAAAACATTCAGTGTATGAGGAGAACTCATCTGTGTAAACATTTATACCGCAGAAGATACTTTTTTATGGTGTCATGATCCCCTGGGAAAGACGGGATGACTCATAACCATTCCCCCACAAAATGGAAAATGTGTGGTATGCAGGACAGGTAACAAACAAACTGTAATGCCCACTTTAGTTTTTCACACTTGCCTTGTTGATTTTGTTGGTTTTGGGGAGCGTCTGACTGATGTGCAGGTCTGTGTACCTGAGCGGGTTGTTGATGTCACATGGCACTGATTCAGTCCGTACCAGACGAGCTACTACAGAAAACAAGCCCAGAGGAACAATGCAACACTGAGAGAGACACAAATCAACACAATACTCATCAGATAGTTTAAGTAAAATGAGGCAAAACTCATTAACAGCACCTGCCTATAATGGAAAATTAGAAAAATGCCCTTTCTTGAACGCCATCATTTGTTATCTCATACAGACAAAAAAAATCAAACTGTCTTCCGTCGAATAAAAGAAGTCTAATTAGTGGCCTTACCTTGAGTCGTTCCTTGTTGATCTGGAGGGGGGAGAGAGGACAAAAGAATCTCAGTATTGATAGCAGATGATGTACATTCTTCTTCTCTCTCTCTCAGTACAAATATCACATGACGCAATCACATCTGTCACACGTAAGTGGCTTTATTAAACAGTGGATAACTTATTTTTATCTGCTTAAACAAGCAGAGGACCTTTGACTTTTTTTGAATAGGAACTTTACTGGAAAGACGTGTTGGCAGTGGTTTCAAGGGACTGAAACATTGAAACATACAATGTGAGGACAGAAAACTGTGGCATGGTAACATGGATTCACAATCTAAACATCTAGTTTTAATCCAATCAGCCACATATACACAACTCAATTTAAAGCTCTTGTCTTCAGTGACCTTCGGGTTCTGAAATTATAAGTTTTGAGCAAGTTGACATAAAAGTTCTTATCAATTACCAATTTTAATTAAAATGGTAATTACGTTATATTCCTGATTAAGAGCAAACATTTGCATGTATCCTCTAAATCCTGCACAACCATACTTTACATAGAAATATATGTTTAAAGCTGCTGTCAGTGATGTAAAATCAGAAGTGTAAAAAGAGGCAGTTCTCTCCACTTATCAGCTAAAATGCAAATAATAAGGGGTGAGGGGAATGCTAACGGGAGCAACAGCTTTAACAAGTTTAAAAGCAAACATTGTACTGTAATGACTATTTGCAGGTGGGCGGAAATGCAGGAACTCTTGCAGTTAACTGGAAAGACAATCTGGTTGAGTGCTGAATTTGAACTGAGATCAGATATAACTGAGGAGCGGTGTTAACATGAAACAGGTGTTAGACGTTTTGGGCATATCTATCAATCACTGGGGGCCGGAGCAAGAACCAGAGTTCTGCAATGAGAGTGGTAAATATTTCATAATTAATACTATACTATAATACAGCACGAACAATAAGGACAAAATGGCCTGAAGTGACACATACTAATTTTGAGGTAATTAAAGACAACCATATCATTACTAGCTCCAGCAGGTGACATCTCACACCAAACATTGGGGAGCAAGCAGCAAGCACAATATATAAATGAGTAAATCTTGACTGGGAAGTTTCTTCTTTTGTTGGGAATGAAAACCACCTCCCGACAAATCCAGCCTCTGCACCAGATTAACACATAAATCAACGGAAACATACAACACAAAATACCTTTGAGAGATTCTCGTCCACCTCTCTGTATGATTAGTAAATGGCAAGGTGGGGCTTCTTTGGTGCATTTGTTGTGGCACTTCAGCCTGGTTGAATACCAAAGGACATGGAATTTGATTAGTGTTTGCTTGTTGTTGCTGCTTCTTTTGCCAAAGAGTGTTTTCACCCATATCTGGTGTTTGTTTATGGGTCACCAGAACTGATTTGCAACAATATGAGCAGTGGGGGAGGGACACATGACATGTTTTTGTACAAAAAGATATTTACATTGCATTTCTTAAAATGTCATAATAGAATTTATTACAAGATTACGGGTAAAAATTAAGTAAACAAGAAAAGAAAGCAGCTGAAAAGTTGTTGTTTTTTTCCTCTTACATGAAGGCAGAAGTGAATGACTGTGGCCTGATGAGGCCCAATTGAGATTAAACCCATCTAATGTGAGTGACTATAGAACATACGTTAAATCACAGGTGACAGGTTGGGCCATAGGACATGGGTTAATGTGGTCGACCCTGGCTTAGAGATAATTGTGGGTAATGTGTTGCAATAATGGACCTGTGTAGGCAACCTATGAAAAGTGGGAACATTAACATGTAGAGAAAAAAACTAAGAGATGGAATTTGCTGATTTATTATTGTATAAATGTGTCACCTAGAAAATGTATTTAAAATTCCTATAGCTATAATCAGTAAATAAGTGTCAGCAAACACAAATCCCAACCAATTGTGCAAATAATTATCAAGAAAAACCTACTTGCAGTTTTTACATTTCAGTCCAAACAACATTCCCTTTCCACACACTATGCATGTCTGGGACATCCAATATTTTGTGGAAAACCTGCAAGCAAAAGAAGAGAGAGAGAGGAGGAGGAGGGAGAGAGAACATAAAAACACATGACAACACTTTCAGCTTGTTGCACATTCAAATGACATACAGCTGTGGATTAGCATGAGGAGATCACAGCTTCTGACCTTTTGCTTTCTTCAGGCTCACTCATTATGACAGGCGGCTTTTACAAAAGACGGCCTCACATTCCCTGTGTTGCCTTTCTGTGAGCATAATAGATGCCTGAAGAGGGTACTTCAGTGAGCGAGCTCACCTTCCCACTCTCCAGCATTTGCACATTTGGTTTGCGTCCACTTCGTTTTCATTTCTTCGGTAACCTTGTGCAAATGCACACCTTGTTTCACCTTAGACATCTTAGTCGCTCTGCAGTGCAAGACTGAGGCCATGAAGTTGATCATCAATAAGATGATTTGTCCCAGTTATGGGAGCTTGAAGGTCTCAATCATTATTTAGAAGTCCAACACAATCACTGGTCAAACAAACAAATCAACAGTGTGATCTGTTATAACCACCGATTTCCCCACACTGGCAGAACAAGCAGTTAAAGCAGGTCACCGTTGTTGCCTTCAGTACGGCTGGCGTGCTAATGGCAAGTGACTAATGCTGTTTGACAGAATCGAAATGTGTTTAGTAGGCCCCTCCTTCACCTCAATTGAAGAGACATCTCCACCACCTGATGTAATTTATAGTGGACGCTGCTGTCAAATATGAATGATGATGTGACGGCTGAAGATTCGGCAAAAAGAAATCTTTCAGCAGAGACGAGGCAATAAAGCTGCAGTGATCTATTGTGACCAGCAACACAAATGCACTTATTCGAAGAGGCCAATTATGTTCAAGGGCACACATTGAGATTATGCAAAACTGACACCTCACGATGTTGGTGGGAAAAAATGATATTTCTCTTCAAATAATACAGAATCTTCAAATAAAGGCACAATAAATTACATTTGCGCTCAGGCTGGCTGCATGTGACTTTCAGCAGGCATAAAAACTCATATTGTGTAGCGTTACCGAGGTCACACATGATCATAATATGATATTGTGCCATACACAGGGGCAACACAATGTGCTTTACATAAAAACAAAACAGCAGTTGAAAGTTGGAAACATTAAAGTACACAATTTGAACAAAACCCACCCAATTACAACATAAATAGAGCACATAATATAACAGATATGATAATATAAAGTAAGATAAGCAAGAGGCCATTTGAATTTGACCTGCATTCCATATCTAATGTGTTAGTGTTTCACAAACACACACACACACACACTCTTGCAAACACGCGAGAAAGGCCTACCTGTGTTTTATTGAGTTTCCCAGATCTCTTCGGGGAATCTGTGGGGACCAGCGAGGCACTGAGAGAGTGTCTGGGGAAGAAGAAACAACATAATTATTTTCTCTTTTTGGTAAATGCTCACACAATTAACCTCTTACAAAAGAAAAGCTATCTGTAGCATTTTTCAGGTTTTGAATTTTCTTTCAGGCATAAATACTGTCTGTATGTGTCGGTACAGAAGCTATTTAAAAAATAATCCATAAATGACTCTATTAATCCGTTCCACTTTTCAGTTTTGCAATTCATAATCATGCATCTGCTAAATGGCTGTGGGGAGCACATGCTATGCAAAACATTGGCTACTTTCTGTAGGTGACTGAGGTGATGCTTCAGCTCTCTGGCTCATGACATATAGGATAAGAGCACCATTTGAGTCCCTTTAATTGATATAGCTGCTTTAAATGACTGCCAGAGCAAAAATGTTTCATCCACATTAGTGACAGGGACTTATCTTCACTCTTCCTCTTTTTGCAGACATCAATTACCCTAAGGAGGTGAGATTTTTTCCTTATAAACCGTTTTTATATAAAACCATTTCTTCTTTATCTTAGTGACAGTATGAGCTGCAGGTGACACAGTATTAACAGCTCTACTTTGGACCGCTAACTACCACTGGTGATGTTGCTAAAAAGAATAACTGACATTTTGTTTGTGGGTCTGTGAAAACCAAAATGTATTCTCTGAACTCGTTAAGTTTTTCTAATTTTACTCGTTGATGAACACAACCATATGGGTGAGAGAGGTAGTCTGAGGTATTATTGGGGCATATGCTAATTCACTATACGTATGCATGTCAAATATACACACTACCATGCTGAATTTGTGTCATAAAAGTAAAGTAAAAAGCACAATATAGTGTCTGGCAATAACTCAGTGACAGGAGAGATGTGCTGAAAAATGCAAATGCTGTTTCTCATTTAGTTTTTTGTTTGTTTTTTGCATTTTGTGGCATTCTCAGTTTTAAAGTGAAGGTAAAACCCCAAAAAACAAGTTGGTACCATCATCATTACCATTTAACACCAGCCTGGTGGGACCACCATCAGGGCCAGCAAGGCCTTCTCTGCTAGCCTAAACACCTGCAGAATCTTGCAGACTTATGTATGTGTATATAGATAAATGGCAATGAAATTGTTGTTTTAACCAATCAAATTTTAAGTTGGTGACGGCAGAGCCATCTAGCAGGCGTACAGTAGTGTCAGCGTTTTCACGTCCTCTGATTGGATGGTCAAAGGAGTGTATACCAGTCACAGCTACCAAACGGTATCTGTAGCTGTACTTGGATGAGAGAAAGTTGTATTTCGCATGTTTGCTGCGAGTTAACAGCCGTTTTCTCAACCCACGATGGCTGAAGGAGGGGAAGAAATTCATATGGTCGCAGAATTACTGACAAAGTCATTTTAAACACGGAGGAAAAGCTGGGTATTTTTAAGAACGGGCAGGCAACCTTGCGTTGGAACTGAAACTCACAGACATTTGTGAGATTGAAGAGGATGGATTTTGTCTACAAATAAGCAGGATTTTTGGTGAGTAAAATTGTCTTTTTTTAGTAATATCCTCATTAGGTTATTGATGTTTTTTTTATTTGTGTCGCAGTTGTGGCTGCAGTGAGACGTTTAATTGTGCTACATGGGTTTGTCGCTTTAATAATGGCATTTACTCTGGCTACATGAGTTAACTGTGATGCAACGACTCGTTATACTGCATTTCTGCATTATATTGATGGTTTCTATAGCCATAATGATGTTATTAGGAGGTGAATTAATCCAGGAAGGATGCCACTGAAGGCCTAGGTGCTAAATGCACGGCCCGCCACTGATACCAGATAAGTTTCCAAAGAGAAGCATTTTTAGTCATGGCATTACAAAGACTATAAAGCCCTCAAAAGATTTTTATAACATGCAATGACCTTTAACAGAAAAAAGGTCCCTCACCCCTGTTGTATGATAAGGCGACCATTGTGCTAACTGTATTCCATTTATGAGAAACTCTTGCTTCAAAAGATTTTCACAACAAAAGCCTTCCGCTTGGTCCATTAGTGTTTCCAATGACTCAGTAGCCAATACATTTATTTGCCACCTCTTAAGTCTAGGTGAGAACAGCAGCCGACACAAAATATGTGAAGCACAGAGATAAAAGTGCATTCTTGTAACGCCGTGTCTGGCAATAACTCAGTGACAGGAGAGCTGTGCTGAAAAATACAAATGCTGTTTCTCATTTAGTTTATTTTTTTGCATTTCTGTGGCATCCTCAGACGGTAAAACAGCTCAGTCAACAAATGAGCTTTAAAAGTGGCAGCTTTCAAGTGACAAAATAAAACCCAAGAGGACACACATGAGATCATTTGTGCTGAAGAGCCTCAGAGGGGTCATTTCCGTGACAATAACTACTTCTCTGAGAACTTGCATCCAAAGTTATTCAGAAATGACAAAATATTTTACTCCTAAACAACTTGTGGATTACAGATGAAAGCAATTTTAAGAAAGTGGTGGCAGACATTCCCTCACTGGATGAATTAAACCTGGTTGGAGCCAATGTTAACAGTCAACCATGGTTTCTTTTAATAAGGTTAATGGCATACACATTCTGACACAGTCTTACATAGGCTTCTTTTCTTCTGACTGTCTTAAAGCATATGGATCCATTAGCTGGTGATGCCCTAAGTCAGTGCTTGTTTAAAAACGTGTTATACGTTTCATTCAACGGTCTGTTCTGCATTAAGATAAGATCTCACACACACGCCTGTCTGCTTCTAATTACTTAAAATATAAAATAATCATTGTGGATATAAACAATTATTTTAGATATTTGACTATACCATGTAATAGCACATCATGTGCTGTTGTTTGTAGTAAATTAGTGCATGTGAAAAGAGGACCATACATTGGCAAAGGCTGCTTTTATAAGACAAATGGGTGTTGTAATGCACTTTATCTCTCTCTCTCTCTCTCTCTCTCTCCCTCTCTCTCTCTCTCTCTCTCCCTCTCTCTCCCTCTTGCGATGATCATTAATAAATAATAATGTTTTTGCATGTAATTTGTATCGTTTTATCAGATTTTGGGCCGGAAATCATCAGCTCTATCTGGCAACACTGGTAGGCAGAGGCAGTAGACGTCAGCATCTGCCTGCACGTGTGTGTGTGTGTGTGTGTAAAATCTGTTATTGCACAGTCCAACCCAATCATCTACCTCATTTGTCTAACATTTTCTGCACTGTTGTTTATTGTAACCCTTCTGTACAATCATTTATTTACTGTTTAACTTATTTGTTGAGTTTCCTAATTTTAGGTCGTGTCTTTACGTACGCAGAAAAAAGAAAAAAAACTGTCAATTTCCTTGTATGTTCGCTCATATGTGGCCAATATAGTTGATTCTGAGTCACACTTCAGTCATGTCTCCACATTTTAATAATAATGGCTGTTGGACTGAAGTAGATGCTCTCAGTTTAAAAAAAAACGACATCTTTTCATCTGGTGAGGGGCTCACTCAGCCTTATTTGATGATTACATGGCAGCTACTAATCCTCAGTCATCGTCAGCTCTAATCTCGTGGTCCTGGTTCCTAAAACACTCCTCTTCCCATCATCCTCTGGTCTCTCTGGAGGCCTAGTGCCTTCTCGCTGCACTCCGATGCATTGCCCAATTACACTCAATCAATCTGATAACTCAATAAAGGGGGGAACTGACATCATCTGCTTCTTGTCGGCCTTGTTGGCGACTGGCAGATGATTGGACCTGTCATCAGCTTGGTTAGGGCCGTTTGTCATAGTGTGTGCACTGTTGACATCGCTGTTTGTCTTCGGCAACAAAAGCTGATTATTCTGTTGTCTCTCTTTGACGCCAGTCTTTGACGATCCCCTTGGTCCTCAAAGAACAGGGGTGTGCAGCTTGACATTGCTAAGCACTTTGTAGAACAAGCTCACTTGTGTACTCACACATGCCAGTCATAAAAAAAAATGGATTGAAAACTCAGATCATGCAATAGACCTAGATGAATAGATGAAATGCAAGAAAACGTATTTGCAAGAAAACATGGAGCACTGCGCCGTGCTGCAGAAGGGCAGCGGGCTGTGTCTGTGAGAAGTGTGGCGAACCCTGCTGTAAACACCTGCAGAGTATGAATGTGTATGACATCATTTTGGTTTAAGATTCTGACATTTAAGCCCATGTCTGATCTATCTGAGCCCTATCTGAGAGCCATAGTCTACATGCCAATGTAAATCCAAAAGGACTAAAATGTAGTTGGTCTTGGAGACCAAAACCTGGTCCTAATGAGGCAGAACCTCATTTCTGAGGAAAGTTTAGAGCTAAGATTTGAATTATGGTTAGGTTAAGGTTAGACTTAGGCATTAACTGATTAAGGGTCAAGATTAGAGATCATGTTTTGTTTAGGCTGTCCAAATGAATGGAAGTCAATGAATTATACTTAGAAGAATATTGCGGCAAAACCTGTGTGTGTGTGTTTGTGTGTTGCGTGCGTGTGTGCGAGTATTAGTGTGACAGATGAGCACACAGGAACCCCAAGGCGCCAGACAACAGTGTCCTCCTCCATCTTCTCTGATAGGCTTCAGCTTAATTAAGCCTATGCTTTCCCCCTCCTCCACTGACTGGTCACATGATGACAAACATTGGGCCAAGGAGGTTATGTGTGTCTTGTGTGTTTTAACAGAAATACTTTCTGATATACAACACGATTCTGTGTGTCTGTGTGAGTATAACATGTAAAGGAGGGATTGGTGTGTGTGTGTGTGTGTGTGTGTGTGTGTGTGTGCGTGTGTGTACGTGCATTAACAAAAAAAGGAACTGCTCAAATCTAGGTGCCTATTTAGATTCAAATATAGTATATGTCATGTTATACAACGAGGCCTTTCCAAGTGATTGACGGAGAGCTAAACATGGCTCATCCCCATGGAGGTGAAATATAGATACAATGCGCCGCATTAAGCATAATAAAATTGTTATTATTCTCATTTTTGGCAGCGTCAATAATATATCATCTCACCCACACCTTCACTCCTCATTTAGAGAATCAAGGTTTGACAGCTCTGTGAGCAGAGAGTGGCAGTCCGGTCGTTTGGATAACCTTGAATGCAATCAAAAGCAAGGGACATATGTATGATATAATCTGTGGCTCGAAATACCAAACCCCACAATATACAGTTTCAACAAGAAAGCGCAGCCTTAATTAAAAAAAAGAGTCAAACATTATGTGTTGCATGTACGTTCTGGACTATTTGGAGCAAAGGAAAAAAGTGAATAGGACAGTAAAATAATGTGTGGGTGTTTTCAGCACAGTGTGCTGCATTAGTGTTAAAGGTTGCTGTGCACATACTCTTGTCTTTCCTGATCTAGTTGTTTTACTGTGACTTTTCAGAAGGTCAACATTCACTGACTGATCAAATATTTGCTTGGAATTGCATTAAGAACTAAGAGAAGGATGGAACTAATATGGCGTTTCTCTCCCTCTCTATCTCTCTCCAACTAAATATCTCTATGTGGGGGGGAGGGGGGGGATACTGTGATGAACAAGACACAAAGCCAGGTTTCACAGTTTCTATGACAACAGCTACACGTCGATCAGCCTTTTTGCAGAATATCATGCTGTCATCTTTGACTTTACAAATAACACACAAACACACACGCACACTCACTAATTCCTTGTGATCAACTGACAGCAGCAGCAATCACAGCAGAAGAAAAATAGCAATTATCTTGGATGAAACAAGTATCTCTGCAAGGCCTTGCAGATACTTGGTGTTTCCACAGAATGTGAGTTTAACTGTGTGACATAACAAGCATTATATGATGAATTAATCATTCATTCAGTCTCCTTTCAACTTGCTGTCTCTCTCTCTCTCATTTGTACAAGAACAGACTTTTACATGCTACCCAGCTAATTAGCTATTACTGTAGATTGTTATTTATGACTTGCAGGATTGACAAGTCAAGGTGAGCAAATCACAGAAACTAAGGGGTATCTTGTTTAATGTGTGTTAAGACAACCTCTCAATAAAGATACAGTAGGATTCAGACAGACTCCTGACTTGTGATGGTGTTTAACACCTGCCCTGTCTGTGTTAAACTAACTATGGGAACAAATGTAGAACTATTGACCAGTTCTCTTGTGTATTGAGTGGATTTGTGACCCCCTTCTCTTCAGGGTTTCATTAGTTGGAAAGAGAAAAGAGCTTCAACCCTTGGTGCTCAGATTACTTGGGTAATCTGCCGTGGGAATAATACCCAACTCCTTATATGGACATCCTGGGGGTCACATATTCAGGCTCTGTAATGTAATGTAACATATATGTATATTATGTATATGTATATATATATAAAATTGGAGCAGGTGAAACAGCTGGTTAGTTAACCCAACTGTCGATCAACAGTCAAAAATACAAGCAATGTTGGCCACAACTAAAGTTCTGCATGAGATAAGCAAATTGTTTATGAAGTCCTTGAAAGTTCAACAATAAAATTCTGAATAATATCAGACACTTTAATTCACTGGTAGTTTGTTGTTGTTTTTTTCCACACAAAGTTTAATTCTATGACAATTGTTAGAGAAGTCAAAAATGGAGCAGGTTCTTCTCAAGTTCTTGGACATTGTAAATAAAAAGTAATGCTAAACTGAGCTAAACCCAAAAACAAGTTAACGCTTGTATTCAAACTGCAGATCGTTGCCACCAATCCGATTACATTGTTTATTTTTGAATTGTTTATTTATGATACTTTACTTTATGAACTGTCCAGGGTGTACCCTGCCTATCGCCTGATGTAGCTGAGATTGGCACAGCACCCCCCGCAACCCTCTGGTGGAGGATAAAGCGGTAGATGATGACTGACTGACTGACTTTACTTTATGATACATTTCTCTATCGCCACTCAGTACTTATTTAATCATGCCACGGGAAAGCATGTCATCATTAAAAAGTCAATCATTTTCTTCAAGCATTACACCTGGAAATGTGTTCCTTTGACTGAATTACGTTTGACGCAAATTGTCTGTAACTTACTGCCTAGCCTTGTCTTTTTTTTAGCCCTAACCCTATCCTCATTAACACTTATGCCTAATTGAGTTAGGCATAAGTTAAAAATACTGCGCTACAAACGTAACTATGGGTCATATTCAGGGTTTGGTCAAAATGACCCATAGTTGGAGGACAGGTTGACACAGGGGTATGTGCTGGTTGAGTGTCAGCACTGGTACTCGACATCCCAGTGAACAAAGGCATCACTCAACTGTGAGAGCTCACTCTGTCAGAAGCTCAAAAATTGTGCCTCTGTGTGCCAGAAAATGCATTATTGTTTATGGTCCAAATGTAAATAGTCTAGACAACCATTGAAAGCACTTCACAGAACAGGCCTTTTCACTCATTATCACACATTCAGCACGTCTACTGTAAATACCTTTCTATTACACTGATGGCACAGCTGCGAAGTGCAATTTGGATTTCAGTGTCTTACCCAAAATCTAGAGAAGTCAGAAAACAAACCACAGACCCTATGGATACACTCTTGGTGTAAAACTTTGAAGTCCTTTGAGGCACATTTTGTTTGTGGTGTTGGGCTATAATATAGCTGACTTGACTCCTGACCCACAGCTGCCCTCTTGAACAAACAATAACTTCATCATAATACTTGGAACAAGACCAAAAACGCCTAGTATTTAAGTCGACCATGAAGACAAAGAACAACAAATGTAGCCTTTTAAGTCTGCACTGCACAGTAAAAGAAGAAAGAAAAGAAAAGAAAAGAAAAGAAAAGAAAAGAAAAGAAAAGAAAAGAAAGCAGTTGGAGTCTGAACATTGACACTGACTGATCCTAAACAGACAGGTCTGGTAACCTCAATCAGGATTGTGAGTCCTTAATCTTAAACATAGACCTAGCACTGGCTGACCTGGCTCACACACACACAGCTGTCTACTTTATCACACATCACCACTCCTTTGCCGCTCCAAAAATAATAACTAGAAATCCAAAGGGTTTGGGAAGTGATTGTTTTTGTGTTATTACTGTAAGTAATATCAATGCTTACTTTAAGCAAATATATAATTCAAATATCTACAAGAAAATGAGTAGGTGAAAATCTTAATGAAAGAAATGAGTGTGAAAAACAAACAGTCTTTTGCAGATTTAAGGGCTCAAAAGATTACAAGTGATATGGTTCGGCAAATGTTGAAAATATAAAATGACCTTAAAAAACACAGAAAAGACAGAGATAGACCTTGTTTTCCTTCTGGGACCAATTACTTTCATACTCATATCAGACATATCAGTTACACTGCACAAGTAACTGCTCTCAGCATTTAAAACTGTGATAAAAACAGAGTTTTTCAGCAGTCAAACCTGTGAAGGGGAAAAGAGGGGATTAGGTCACATTGTTGTGAAAAGTCTGCGATATTTATGAGTGAGTTTTGCCCGCCAACCTGGAACCTGGAACCTGGAAACTCTGGATGGAAACACGAGTGACTCCTTGCCACAGCAGACTTATCTTGGGTTTTAAGGTTTATAGGCATCATTCAAAACAATAACATCGAACTTGCTACTTCGAATGTTGCAGTCCAATCCAGAACAGCAAGATTTTAATAAAAAGGCCTTAAAATCTGTGTCTGTAGCACTATCTCGCCATGTAGCCTGGAGCAGATGTGGGGTTAGGGTTAGTGTGGACACAATACCTCAATGGATTATCAGTATGCAAACACCTATATGACCATCAGGTGTTAAGGAAGAGAGTGCAAGCAGGGTGGTGTGGGTGGAGACGAGTGTCAGGCGTGATGTGTGACAGAAGGTTAAGCAGCAAAAGTAAAAAGGAAGGTCTATAAGATGGTAGTGAAACCTGCTATGATTATGGTTTGGAGACACTTCAGGCGGGAGGAAAAGAGTAAGACCACAGAAGGTTCATGGGAGGACAAAAGACAGAGGGCAAGATGGAGGAAGATGATCCACTATGGTGACCCCTTAAGGGAAAAGCCAAAAGAAGAAGACGGTCTTGCTTGCAAACCCTGCAGACACCATCCCCTTCAAGTAATTCATCCATTTGGTCACCCCACAACTGTCCTGCTCTGCCCTCATAGTCAAACCCATCAGATTCCAACTCTTTGGCTTATTCAGCAGTTTCAAACAGCATGGGGTCCCCGCGAAAAGTATCTTTAGAAAAGTCATGCGTTTCTCCAGGGTTGTCTTCCAGAGGGGACAACGTGCACAAGAGTCAGGGTTTGGATGTGCGGTGTTAGCATGCAACATGCTAAGACACACCAGGTGGGCATTGTGGGCATCCTCTCCACCCCTTTTGCCCATTTATCCACAGTGGGACTGAGATGTTTTAGCTGCTCTGCTCCTCGGCTCTGGAACACCTTCAAGTAACATCTCAAAACACACCTGGCTTAGCCCTCATAATATATCTCATTCTATTGTTGCTGTTTTGTCTTATCTTATCATTTGGTATTTACATTTTTTTTTTTTTTTAATTTGTATTCTAATTGTTTTTTAATTGTTTTTATTGGTGTTCTGTAATAATTTTTGTAAGTTGACTTTGAGAGTCCTGAAAGGTGCCTATAAATAAAATACATTATTATTATTATTATTATTATTATTATTATTATTATTATCATTGTGTCTGTCTTGTACAGGGAAAAACCATAGGTGCTCAGGCACGGACGTACTTAGATGTCCTATGAGCTAAGCTTTCAAGACCCAGTGGAAGCATCTTCTTTTCTAGAACCAGAATGTGAAGCAGGATTCCCCTACTCATTCATTGGACCTTGTAAAAAGCCAAAAGAGTGTCAATAGTTTTGCCTAAAAACTATGCAGCTGAGACACAACTCTCATAGAGTGTCAAGTACTCAGTGGTCAGGTGTGATGTTGCAACAGAACAACTCTTGTGCGACACAAAAAGTACTGACAAAATACGGATAGTCAGCAATCTCATATGCCTGAAATAAGCCATGTGTTTCAGTGTGAAATGAATTATTTAATTAAAAGAATAGTCTGATCAACAGTGAAAAATACGATTATATCATCACAGGGAAAAATAACTTTGACTCACTTATGTTCAAATCTGCTGTTTGGCCTGGAGGGGGTGATGATTTAGATACCATTGAGAACAGTAAAACATAAGAATATGCAGACTATGACTCATAAATGGTGGAATCCCAATGCAAAAGGGTGCATCAAACAAAAAAACAAATACAGAGTAAGTTAGAGGTTTTGGGGCTAGTTTGGAGGTTTCAAACTAGACTGTTCTATCTCTATCTCCTGTTCAAAGCCAATCATATAATTTAAAGGTTGTTCTCACACAATCACTGTGTATCACCACTGAAAAACAAAGAGTGGAATGTGGAATGTTGTGGTGTTTTGTTTTCGTGCAAGTGTAACCGTCAAGAGAGAGAGAAGTGATGAAATAATGCTAAGCTACATGAGTATGTTTGAACAAGGATGTTTATGAAGTTAAACTCTCATTCAAAAGAGGAATTTATGGAAGAGAAGTTGCTGTCACAGAGCACGAACCAGCAAATTTAAACTGTGCAGCCTTTACCTGACTTATCAGATGCTCCTACTGTGCAGTTTTTACAATTCCTTCTGGCATTTGGAGAGAGGTTTTATTTAGCACATGGAAGGTAAACTGAAGGAACTGATTATATTGTTGAGGCTGTTTAGTGCGATGAGCCTGACTACCCGCAACACAAACTCATTGAGCTGGAAAGCAACAACAAGCTGAAAGCTACAGCAACAACCCCCCCTTGTTTCAAGCATTGAGGATATTCTGGGGAAAGATGTATTGAAGTGTGCATCCCTGTTTGAGAACTGAAGTGAGCTATTTTAGAAACTGCCTGTTCCTATCAACACTGCCTGGCCCAAAACTGTAAAAACCAATTGCAAGTGCAACAAGCATCAATATAATGTGACACCAGACACCACACCAAAGATATACAGCTTCAGTCAAAACTGATTCTGAGAGGTTAGTGTGATGTATGTGTTTAATAATTGAGTAAGACCCTCACACGGTGTTGTAAAAATTGAAATGGCCCTGCAGAAAAAAAGGTTTCCCACCCCGTCATAAAAGTTACAACAATGTGCTAGGTCTTAAATTGTAAATGTCAAAGTACTTAAAAAAAATATGGTACTAAGTTTTCATATTTTCAATTACATTTTCCACATAATCAGAGCTCAAACTGTTCAATGTGTCACAGTGTTGAGAGGTCTTGGGCTGGGGTTCTTATGTGCTTTAAAATAATCAATAAAGCATTAGGAAATGATTTAGTGATCATTAATGAAGCTCTTAATCACACTTTAAATCCCTTTCTAAAGAGTATGTGGTATAGAAAAGCTTATCTATTGTGGTTTGAACCAAATCGCAGTTGCACCCCTCTCTTAATATATGTGCATGCATTACATAGTGAGACTAAGCCAGCGAATTTATATCCACAGGGTTCATTTTTCGACTCAATGTCCGTATTTTTAAAAGTAATGCATGCCCTTATCTCAGTTTGATTATTCCATGTCATGCCCCTACTAACAAATATGCACTGCTTTGTCCCATCTTCATGTTCTTCAAGGTCTACAGCTATTCACCACGATAAGTGACTCCCATACATCACTCCTTTCCTTGACACGACCTCCATTACTTCATATTATGTCTGCCTTTCCCCATCTCCTCCTAAGACTGATGGCTTCTGGACTACGCTCATCATGCATCAGTCAATGAGGCTGCCAGTGTGCAGCGACACACAACCTCCGGTCATTATGGCACCAGCTGATTGTTCATTTGTTGCCGAGTTGTATGTTAAGTAAATTTTAATAAAAGTAATTATGGCGGTAAGAATGATGAGTGGCCTATTTGTCTCCCAGATATCAAGCATCAAAAGTGACTGCAGTGTCTGTCTACACTTGTTTTGCCCAGATTCATATAGCTGACTTTGACTTAAAGATATAATTATATAACAATCCTGCACTAAACATTATAAACTGCATTTTTTGAGTAGGGTACTTAAATTGGGGGTTCTTACTGCAATGAATTGTATAAACTTAAAATTGTATGAATTTGCAATCCACAATTGTTTTATTTTCCAGTATATCTTGATTGGGAATCAAATGAATACAAAGAAAGTGACCTTGTGAACTTGAATTTTAAATGTATTTGATTATTTCAAATCAAAAGAAGAGCATTTAAGTCAGAAATGTTTATGCAACAGCATTTGACCTTTACAGGAGTTACAGTTTAGCTGCCTTCTCGGTTTCATATAGGCTGTGAATTAGGGAATTGGGCAGATGAATGAAAAGGGATGCAGTGTGAACAGATTAGATTAGATTAGAATAATTAGAAAAATACAATACACAGAGTTATAAAAGATGGCCGTGATACAGAGAACCAACAGAATACTTTTTCACCATCTCTCAGCAGAGATGAAGCCTTCTTTATTTATTAATTTCTCTCCCTGACTAAGTGACTCATTGTATTCCAGGGTTTTATTAGTTGCATATGCCACACAACAATCATCAGATGTCTTAAAAGTGTCACACCAACCCCCGAGGTGACAGCAAAATAACAGGTTAACAACTTGCACAGTGTGCAAGTTTTCTCCTACACACTAACCTTCAACTCTCTGTGTATTACACAGCGGGGGTGGGAATCACAGGGTACCTCATGATACGATACGTGGGGGCATCACTTTATTTAAGAAATTGTGTATTCATTTCTTTAATGCAAAGTGTATATATTGTATTTTGTCTGATCTTGTCTGTTTATATCTTAGCTTAGCTTTGTTTGGTTTGACTCTTTACTTTAAAATCACTTTCATTTGTTAATTAAAATATCTATATTAGCCCTGGCATATCAATTAGTGCACGAGGAAGGATGGCAAATATTATTAGTTAGCCAGTGTATTGTCTTTGGGTTGAACATTTTACTGCAGATGTCAGAAACAGGTAATGACTACACATTCCTGTTCGCTGCTTCACATGTGTCATCAAACTAGGTCTTCTGTTTGATTGAGAGACCTCTAGCTGCAGAAATAACATACTGTATGTTTAAAATGAATTGAATGTTGTCTTGACCTTTTAAAGCAAAAAAGTAAACAGCAGATTTGTGAGTCTAAAATAACGCATTCAGAAGGGAAATTAAGGGTCTGAGATCACAGTGATTTTTGACTTCACACTACCAAATTCTATTCAGTGTAACTTCGAGTCCAAGTGAACGTTTGGACTAAATTTGAACAAATTCTGTGAAGATATTCTTGAGACATTGCATTCACAAATGCATACACATTTTGTGAGGGCGCTGTGACCTTGACTTTTGAATTTTGACCACAAAATTCTATTCAGCCATTTCTGAATTCACAACACTCTTAAGACTATTCCTTGGAGGTGTTACTGAGATCAAAATTATAAATAATAATGCATTTACTGAGGTCACAATTGCAAATGTACGTCCAAAATTGTAATAGTTCTTCATTGACTTCAACTTTTTATTTTTTTGTTTAGTTCTTAAGATAATGTGCACAATCTGCATTATGCATATCTCTGTTCCAGACGTGGAAAGCACAACAAACATGAATTATATCACATTCATGTTTGGCTTACAGTCTGGCTGCATGTTTTTGAGGAGATGATACAACAAAATGTAGGGTTACAACATCATATGACCTCAGCTCAAGTTTCACTGCAGTATAGACTTGACGAGAGCAGAATGATATACACAAAGTGAAACATCGCCAGAGTACTAAATAAGCGCACGTCAGAGGGGATTTCAATATGCAAGGGGTGTATTAAAGGCATTAAAAATCTTATTTCATAAATGCTTGAGTGTGAGCTCATTAAAAAGAGAAAAGTTCACTTACTTGCAGAGGGTGTTTCAGCATGGACAGGAGGTGTGGAAGGAATGAAGGAGGGGAAAAAGAAGGATCGCAGGGAGCGTTCAGTGTGGAGTGGTGAGCGCTGCGTGGGCAGATTCTCGCAGCTGCCCACACTACTGTGGATCTTAAGGTTCAAGGGCTTGGTCTTTTTCTTGGCTCTGTGGAAAACAAAAAAAATAAAACATTTAAGTGATTAACTCAAATCTCAACAATGGTTAATGATATGCTTTGTGCACAGGAGAGTCAACTCCTCACGCCAGGACTCAGGGACACTCTTTTAAAGATACAGATGTGCACATCTGGTCAGAGAAGACAGTTGGTTTGAAAGCGGGCTGAAGGAACTATGTCAATATAGAGAAACCATTTCTTAACAGAGGTGGTGGTGCAGACTAGCTGTTGGTAAATCTAGTTAGAGTCCATGATTTGCCAAGAGTTACACACGAAAACCATTGTTTATGTGTCTTCTTCTGCTCGCTGTGAGCACATTTCATAGCAACTTTTTACCTCTGCATGTCTCATTGAATCTATGGGGGCCCTGTAAAAGGTCTCTGAATGGTTTTGGAATCCCAAGGCTCAGCAGCTATCTACCATCTTCACTTTTATAACAAAGACTTTTATAAGATGTCAGGGACTTGCTTCCTATAGCTATGAATAGCTAAGGTGTTGAAAGCATAACCATTTTTACTTTCAGGGAATTATACACTAATGAAAGCAAAAAAATTATAAATATAGTTTCCTATACAAATTGATTCTTCTAAGTCCTTCACACTGGCTTTTAGATTTAGTCTAAGTCCAGGGAGACGGTATAGCTGTATCAATGTCACATTCTTACTTCTTGGCAGCTACTTACAAATAATATGTTAAACATATTATTAAAATTTTAGTTGTTCATGTCAAATCTCATGTCACCAATAATTTCTCATAATTGCAGGCTTTTATTTTTCCAACCTGGGGTCATTTGTGGGAGACCTGTTGTTTCTGAATTGCTTTTTGGATAATTAAGCTTTGAAAGTACAATTTGTCTTTGTCAGCTTGTCACACAACTTGTTAAAGTAAACCTGTGTCGCTACAAAATCACCAATAAGTACACAGAACCCCAAGTGGCACCGAAGTAACAATGGAATGAGTGTCACAGCCTACTCACTTGTTCTGGCTCATAATTACATGAGATATGTAATTTGATTGATACATATCTCACTGATCATTACAGCTTGGAATATTTCAACTGCTTAGTTAATTGGTTATTGTATTTTCTGTCTGAAACCAGGTGCCTGTACTGTGAAGCCGTGATGTTATCAACTGTCTTTTAGCATAAGGGTATAATCAGCGATGTAGCAGAAACAAGCGATAGAAGAGCAAAATAAATGCAAGCCACTATTTCAAGACACAGAAATACATATCACATAAGTCACGTGATGTGTGGAAAAGAAGATCACTGAACCAACACACGGTCTCCCATTAGTTTCTGAACTGCCAATTTAAAGCTGTTTGTCCAGCACCATCTTGTGAGAAGAGACCATATTAGGATCAAAGGCTGGAACTGGGCAAGAAGTGCAGTGTGGGTATTAATGGTAATGCAAGACCAGCAGGTCACCTTAGAGGACATCTATTGTTAATCACACCATAGCCATACCTTTTACCCTTTATTTGACTCCGAATTGGACCATCATTTACACAATGGACATTATGCTGTATTTAAAAAGACCTGAAAATTGTGATCAAGGCCATAAAGTCTTCAGTAAAATGTTTACGGATGTTATAAATTAAGTATGTGACTTCTTTTTGCTTTTCTTTTACAGCACCTCTGTTAAGAGACAAGGGTTTTCTCAGGCTTAATTAACTTTTTTTTTTTTTTTTTAAATACCTCTTAAGCTGGAATACATTTTAATTCATCCTTGTGGTGTTTGTTTTTCTAATTTGTATATCTTAATTTGTTTTAAGTTAAGGGGACTTCCTTTTGTATGACTTTTATACATGCTACTTTACTGAATGTACTGTGCTAAAATTAAGATTGCTATATAAAAATGGCATCTTCATATGCTACTTTTGCAGGTTTTCTCAATCACTAGTGTATTTTTCTGTAAAATCCACATATTTGTCTGGAATTAAGTCTATAAAAGAACTTGTAAACTTATGTCTGAGTGATGCGCAGGCACTAGACAGGCTAGACAGGGAAAGACAGGTCAAAGAGAGCGATATGGAGACTGGGCCAGAAAGACAGGATGACTAAAAAAAGAAGCAGAAAGAATTAGGAGTGACAAAAGAGTGATTTGAAAACCCAAAACAGGCCTAGAGACACAAATCCACAAATAGTTTCATATGCATCATAACAACATTTCTTAGGTGACAACACATCTGCCAAGCAGCAGCACATAGTTCAAGATCAAACATCGCAAGATGTGTTGTGGTTTTATGAGGGCATCCACCAGTGTTAATATGCAGAGGATGAACAAAAACAAAACAAAACAAAAGTACCACAGCATACTCATTGCCTAAACCTTGCCACATTGCTGACCAGGAACTTGTTATCATCAACCTAATTTCCTTATATCTGCCCAAAGCCCCACAAATAGTTAAAACAACATCAAAGTGGTGTAAATTCGGTTAAAAAAGTAAGCTCACACATTTCTGTGGTTTGCAGCAACTACGGAAAGATATGATCCTTGTCACAAGGTTTGAGGGACAAGTAAAAAAGGATGAAAATATATTCATCAAAAATAGACATTTTAAGTTAAAAAAAAAAAAAACTCAGGCTGTGAGCGAGTAATGATCATTAAATGTTAAAACCCAGAGGAATCTTTCCTCCATGTCAGTCACTGACTCAGGCAATTAGACCCATAAACCAACCCAGCACTTCTTCACTCCCATCTCCTGCAATAAGGAAGCCGCCTGCAGGTTATCACTTCTCCCTCTTATAGCTTTTGTCAGCTATTCCGATTAGCCCACTTTATCCCATTTGACTCTAAATTAAACCATTCATCTCCCGGCATGTGTGCCTTCATCCTCTCCTCTAATGACTTGTAGACGTTCAGGGAGGGAAAAGTGAAATGGATGTAAAGAGAGGGGAGAGGATTCCCAATTTTGTTATTTAAAAACGTGTATCAGTCGAGGGAATGGGGTGCTGTCAACTCCAGAGTAGTGAAAGTGTCTATTCAGAGTGGGTTTTTTTTCTCTGTGGCTTATGAAAAGTTAAAGGAAAAAGTGAAACAGACATACAGAAGAAGAGAAAGGTGATTGACTCTTCACATGTCAAGAGAAATCAGTGAGGGTGTGAAGAGTTGAGTTTCCCTTTGATCTCGTCTGGGGCTGCATATCATGATGCGTCTCTCACACATGGAAACCACTTGTGTTTTCATTTTTAGTCTTTCATCCCAGACCCACCAGACCCGGGTCTCCCAAAAATGGTAAACAGGGAACACTAAAGGTGTTTCCCGCCAAGACAAAAATCCTCTACTGTGCCATGTGCCATTACCTGCTTCTTTCATGTCACATTCTCTTAAATGTTCTCAATTTTCTTCAGTAAAGTTAGATTTTTTATTTGTTAAATACAAATACTTTGGGATTGATGTTCTCTATCTTGACCCCTTCCTACCAGATACAGGCACTTATACATGACTGAGGTGAATCTCTTGGTCTCTGAAATACCACACATTACATTGCGATGTTAATATTTGACTATTTTGAACTAGAATAGAGTCTCCTGTCACAGGCCAGATTTCTCCAAGTCTGTAAAAAGGAGGTGGAGCTGAAGTCAAGGTCTGTCTTTGTCCTTTGTTTGTTTTAACTAATGATCGTTGGCTATTTTGCACAATGAATTAAATGTATATCTGCTGCGACATGAGTATGCAAAATATTATGTTAATTTCTTGACAGAAGAGACTAAATGACCTCTGCAGTTGGGTGCAGGACAAAACATATATCTTGGTGCATCCCTAGACAATTGTACCAATTTTTTTTTGACATAATTCTTCATAGACACACATTTCCTTGAGGTTTGTTCTTGAGTTTTCACTTGAACAACATTAAAGCAAGGAAAAGTGTAATCTATCATGCTCACACATTCACCTTTACACACACACGCACACACACATCTGGAGACACTAGTAATTTGTCAAGGACAAAGTAGAGAGCAGGAGACCTAATGTACATTCCTTCTAAATGATATGTTCATCCTTTCAATTACAAGCACTATTTAAGTGGCACCACTCAACAGTGATGCAGTGATAAAACAAAACATTCAAGCCTTGTCTAATTAACACTGGTGTCCATCAAGGTGAGTCATTTACCTGCAGGATTCCATCTGCATATACCTTGACGTTTCACCTCAGAATTATGCACAAAGCTCTGCTGAGACCCATATGGCAATAAAAGCACCCTGTTACTTTGTATGCAAATGGGAACATGGAGTAATATCTCTGCCAGCCACAGCTCTTTGCTGCTTTAATAAAGTTGAAAATGAAATAAAGGTGGCTAGAATAATGATTACAACAGAGAATGACTGAAAAACACTTGACCACTTTTCATCAAGTTCTTCAGAAGACTGTGACATCAATCCGGAGTTGAATCAAAGTCTTGTCTCATCTGATGACGTGTTTTAAGTCAATTCTTAATCTAAATGAATTATGTGTTTATTCACGGGTACAATCATCCATAATATGATCAAACTAATAGCATTTTCAAACCTTCAAACGCTAGATTTGCGTTATCAAAACCACGATGATGGCTGAGAAAACCTGTGTTGTTTGTTTACCACAGATCCTGACGAGTCTCACAACCCCTGTACCTAGACACTGTCGCACTTTTTCCGCACACGTCAATACTAAATATAACACCGTGTTTGTTAATGCATGTGTGCCATGGACACAGCAAGGGCGTGTCTGGCAGCCCGCTGTGTGTAGGTGTGTGCCTGTGCCCACAAGCTTGGTTCTGGTCGTGGGTTGATGTCTCATCATGACGACACCTGTGGGTCACCTGTTGTGATGGTGCGGATGATAATAACGCAAGGATGAAAAAAGAAAAAAAAAATATCTCTCCTTCCTTCCTTCTCTTGTTATCTCCTCTTTAACTGTCAGTGTCTCTCACTGGGATACGGGTGGGTGTCAGCTCGCTGTGAGAGGGCAGGGGGGCGGCACAGTGGGGATGGAAATCGTGCAGCTGGGAGGAAACCGCACGACAAGCCAAGGTGGAAAAATAGAGTAAAACAATAAAGGGCTGGAAAAAGAGAGCACACCTGTGTGAGAGAGTATGAGAGAGAAAGAAGAGGTGGGGGAGTCAATGACCAGATGAGAAGTGAGGCCAAATGGAACCAGGGAGCAGGGATAGAGGAGTGACAGGTTGACAGGAAGGCGGAAGGTGACATGTCGTCTTTAGCTTTTCAGGGATGTGTGTCGTTTGTACGTTTGCTGCACAGCCTGACTAGATAAAAAAAAAAAATGTCCCCACACACTGTTGTCAAAAGAAGCCATGGTTATGTGGTTAAGGACATAATCAAACACATTCTCACACACTATTTTTACTGCGAGCTGCACGTCTCACAGCCAAATAGAGAGCAAAAATGACCTTTCACCTCAGTCTCATGTGCGATAAACACACTACATCCTGTTCCTGTGTCAAAGTAAAAGCACTCTAGCATTTCAGTTCCTCAATTCCATTCATTTCACTGGAATTTACACTGTAGTACAGTATAAAAAAGTACTTATTTCATGATTTTTTTTAAAGACAAACACAGCAGAGATGCTCCTGAGTAAACAACAGAGCTGTGTGAGACAGATCAGCTCTGTCGCCGCCACACGCTGCACACATGGTGCAAGAACCACTTACTCTGACTGTAACACTTATTCTGCTCTTTGCAGAATGCACAAAGCTCCATGGTATCAATCTGTGTAATGGAAGCACACCTGCAGTGAGAGACTATCGGGAGCTTGGGTGGAGGAAACAGAGAGTGTTGTCATGGCGATGGAGGAAAGTATCTGTGCTTGTCAGTTAGACGTGTCACTTTTAGTCCTTGTTAAACCACACTGACTGGCCACTTCATTAGGTACAAAGGACACATGATAAAGTGGCATGAGTGGCAGACGGTGTGGGCTTCTTAATCCATGTGCTTTCAGAGATCGTGTTGTGGATACATTTGTGGTCATTTGAGTTAATGTCGCTTCTCCATCATTTCAAACCAGTTTGGTCATTCTCCTCTGACCCTGACATCAACAAGGTATTCTCTCGCAGAGTACTGCTGCTCACTGGATATTTTCTCTTTTTCAGACTATTCTGTGGAATCCCTAAAGATGGTTTAGGGATGGTTGTTAAGACCAGCCAGTCTGGCACCAACTAATTTGTGCTTCTTGTACTTGAATGGTATCTTCCGGCAGCAGTTCACAAAAACAGGTGATGTCATGGGTGGAGGGTTGGTCCTTCTATATATTTTTCAAAGCATCTGGGATGTACAGATCTTAAGGAGGGGAGAGGACAGCCTATACTTTTCTGGGCAGTGATGATGAAACTCTGGAGTGCTTATTTTCAAATTGCATACAACAAAAAATACACATTGATGTCAGCACACTCTCTATGGAGCAGTGGTAGACAGCCCCAAGCAGTCCCAGAGTGAGCACAGGTGTCTCTGCTGTGCTTTCTTGATAAGTGCTGTGCTGTTTGTGCTCCACATCAGGGTCTCCTCAATGTGGTCGCCAAGAAACTGGAAGTCAGAAACTCTCTCCACGGAGTCCCCATTGATTTGTAGTGGCTGTAAGTCACTCCTGTAGTCCAAAATCAGCTCCATGGTCTCGGTGGCGTTAATGTCTACTCGATAAATCCCTCCGTAAATTACGACTGGTCCAAAACTCAGCACGCAACATCACTAGAACCCCCTCCATAAACCATAGAACTCCTGTTCGCCAGCAACTCCACTGGCTCCCTGTTAAACATCACATCACATACACGATTCTGCTCCTCACTTGGCCTCTCGCCTATGGAACAACTTACCACATGACAACAGAAACTCTGATTCTCTCTCCATTTTCAGTCTTTATACTTTGTACAGAGACCTGGAGTGTCCTGAAAGGTGCCTATAAATAAAAATGTAGTATTATTATTATTATCATTATATCCCTACCCTTCCTCTCTGTACAACTCTAACTCACCCCTAACTGACATGATTGAGTTCCGAATCAATACAAGATTCCTGAGAGTTCAAGCTTCTCAGGCTAGTATCATATTCTTTCCTAGTTTCCTGTCATTAACAACAACTATACATCCGTCCTCTGCACCATCCGGTGATAATTTGTCATTTCAACCGACATCATATATATATATCCACAAAAGATTCTGTACTGCACTGATAGCTCAGTTTAAGATGATAGCAGCATTATTCAGTGCCCGAAATGCTCTGCGAAAGCCCACAACCAGAGAAAGTTGTGACAATCGATGGCGAAAATTCTTTGGCATCTGACTTTTGGACGCTCGCCATGATGGAACTGGATTTCAAAAACCCTTCTTGCGTCTTCTGTGCCTCCATAAACTATTCTGTCTGCGCGTATCTCATTTGCTGCTCAATTGTTTGGGATGAAAAGGAACAAAGGACCATTCATCTCTGAAGTTTTAATCTAGTACAATACACCAGGTGCAGAATGACAGTTTTCATGATGGAAAAATGGAAAAGTGTTCAGACTCTGCACTGGAGCTACAAAACTTTACTGGACTGAAGAAGAGAACATTAAAACCTGATATGGGCTCCATCACAGAACAAACCATGTATGGGAAAGATGGACAAAGATGGAGATAATGATACTTTTTCTATAACAGAACTGAACTCAACAGCTTTTCTTTATGCCGTGTCGTATGTCTCATAACTGTGTGTGTGTGTGTTTTCTCTTGTGTCAAATTGAGCCATAATTTGCTTTTTTCTATTCAGTCAAAATGAAACAATAACTCAAACCTAAAGCAGCAGCTGCAGAGGTAAACACAGCAGCGTGGCCAGCAGTCATGCTGGTTATGTGGTAGGTAAGGAGCAAAAGCACAGTAATAAACAACAGAGGGGAATAAAGAAGAACAGGGGTCGTGGACATCTAAGCACAGATAAAATCGGTCTTGACTTGAACATCAGAGCGAAACACTGACAACACATCCCCCACTTGTCGGTCTGAATAAATGATGAATGGTGCCAATATCTTTCAGGTTGTCTGGTAATAAAAGAGCCTGATGTTTCATAAATCAGTTGGCAGCGGTCAATGTGGCCTCTTTCACTTCTTGGTCTCGGTCATGGCAATTGCTTTCTAACTCAACTACTAATGTATTGTTTTTGTTTTACTGCTTGACAAACTGAAATGACATGATTTTGTAAGGAAACATGGGATTCATATAATTAAATCTGTAAAATTAACTGCGTGCTATGTCTTTCCTGCAGCTTGGCAATCTCTCCTATATGTCACCTTCTTAGAAAACAATCACACAACTTTCAAGGGAAACATCTTATGACCATCTTAAATCCTCTTATCTGCAGGAACCAGCTCACACTCCTTCACAAATTATCACAAAAAGCCATCGCATTTTCCACAAGAAACAGAGGCATTTGGGCTAACTGCCACTCTTAAACACTCATATAAATTCATAATCATGACTCCAATTTCTCCGCTGCCGGCTAAGGCTGCAGCATGAGCGCTCATAGACGTCTAGAAGGATGGAGGACAAGGGTCTTAAGGGCCTGGTGTTGACATGCCCTCTCACCTGCGGTCTCATTAGTGGCAGTGGCTACAAAGCTCGGATTAACATGGATGAGCTTTTGTCCACACAAAAACCAAGATACACACACACACACACGGATGCAATTGCTTTCTGCCCACCCCCTCACCGCCGAAACACCCATGTATTCTTTCACTTCATTCTGTGAAGTACAATTAATACGCATTGAACGTCCAACACACCAGCATGCGTGTGTCCTGGGCAGTGACAGATTTGTATCTCAGTGAATCGCCAGGGGAGCCAGGGACATAATTGTGGCTGGCTGGATGTGATTTATTTTCTCTGTAACAAAAGGTAATAAAGCATCTTCATGGCACAGATATGTCCATGAAACAAAGCTAAGCTGCACCAAAAATGACTCCTCCCACTAAAGAGACTGTTAAAGTTAATGCAGTTTTTCTTTTTTCTTTTTACACTTATTTGTTTTGGAGTTGCTCTGATGCTTTCTAGTGTTTTTTACGGAAAAACAAATCTTAACACAGATGCTTAAATTCAATGAATTGTCTCTGATTGGTTGTCAAATCTGTTCAATTCCAAACTGGACAAATCTCTCCCAAACAAGTGATTTATCCCAATTCTAACATAACCCGTCAATTAAAAAAAAAAAACTTTGAGTTATAATCTCACCAGAAAGAAAACCACTGAACTGTATATTGTATCCAAGTTGATCAGTAAAGTGACGTTTAAGTCTCAATGCCAAAACAGAATTTAATTTCTTGCTTCTTGTTCATCAAAAGCCCCATATTTTCAAGACAGTTTAGTTATATAATACTTTTATTTTTGGATTTAAAATCTCACTGGTCCAGGTGCCAAAGAATGTTCCCACCACGACTAAACTAATAATTATTATTATTACATTATTACTAACTACTGAGACTTATGCTTCAGTAACAAGTTGATTCCTGTGAGCAAGATTTTTCTCAGAGCTTGTAAACTTCATCATCAGATGAAGTCATAAATCCTAAAGCCAAGGGCCATTGTGCTACCATTACAGCAATGTACAGGTTTATGTGAACGTGGAATGACTATATTTAAAACTGAGGCAATTTTAGAATACTTACAGAAAGTCTCACCAAGACATGTTGCTGACTTGCTTAATTTTGAGGTCTTACATAACTTGCATTAACCCTTAGAACACAGAGCATTTTGGCTGCTTTTTTCCATCGCTATGTTAAAACATACAGTACATACAGAGGGTATAAGAATGTGCAATATAGAGTGTCTTATATCCCTTTTTTTTAGCACAATCTACGCAATCTGATGAAAAAAAAATATTTTACCAACTATAAAATGAACCCAAAATGATTCAAATCGGATTGAGTTTGTAAAATTTGGAAATATGTCATAGTGCAAAGTTCACTTGGCTCATTTTTATGAACAAAAAGAAAAGAAAAACACTGTCTATTTTGTGACGTCTGCACAATTATTGCTACTTTATATCACTGCTAAGAATGCGATGTATAATGAATCATAACTCTGACACAACAACAACAACACATAGGATGAAAAAAAACACACCCCCAGGATGTCCATATAAGGAGTTGTGTATTATTCCTACAGCAAATGACCATGGATGCACCTCCGTGCAGATCTGTGCCACATGAACACTATGGGTTAGAATACCTAAACATTTATCTATATTTAAAAAAAAAAAAAAAAACAATAACAGGATTCATTCCTGCACAGGGGTTAACTTATTTGAAATCACAGACTGTACCTCTGAATTTCTTGCAACACATAATTGCCTCAAAATCAACACCAGTGAAAAAAGAAGCTCAATAACAAAAGTATTTTCTACTTAATTGGTAGCTGTTACAGATGCTATGGTAAAAAAAAAAAAAAACATTGACACGTTCTCAAAAGAGATGCATAATGAGTGTGGTTAGCGAAGAAAGAAAAGGAAACAGAAAGAAGAAGGGGGAAAGGAAGGAGATAGAGAAATATATGATGTGTACACTTGCTCAGTGAAAGCAAACAGCTAAATTAGTCATGGAATAGATGTAAATTTGCTTCCCCTGAGTGTTGCATGGTGGAATTATCCTGAGAGGAGCCGAGGGTGAATCATGCCAACCCTTGGTGCCATGTGATTTATTAGCAAACATTCAATTCAATGAGAAAGTGCTTAACATTCTAAAAGCTTTGGAAGTCTTATAAGGTGGCATTTACTGTATGATATTACCATTTCCACTGGTGGGGGGAGAGTAAGACAAGAGAAAGTGGAAACATATACACTACTTCCACTGTGACATGCCAAGTGGGGTGGTGTGACAGAGGGAAAACTCGCTTGGCCTTTTCCACGCACATGTAACTAATCATTAACATAGACAAGGAGATTTATTAATTGACACTTAAACCCAAAGAGCCTCTCTGCTTTGAAAAGGGCACGGAGTGTGTGTGTGTGTGTGTGTGTGTGTGTGTGTCCGTGTGTGTGGAGGGATGAGAAATAAAGACAGGACAGGGAGAAGGGGAAGACAGGCTGCAACATTAGCAAAATTGCTGCCGCTTCTCCCTGGAAAATGAAATTGTCCAGAGATGATGACTTATGCTGGGGACACTGATTTACACTTGCTGAGCTATAGAAGTGGACAGATAAAAAAATATCCCTCAATTCTCTTTCCTCTCATGACACAGACACCTGTACAATATCCTCCCCTGACAGACATGACCACCTGCTTTTATCCTCTGATTAAAAGTAAATATAAATATAGGAATTGTCTAGCCTGTTGCAACACTCGTGGATATATAATCAATTGAGTATTTATTTAAATTGTTTACCAATGTTACACTTTTTTAATGTTTCTTTCAAAATTGTCATTGTCATAGTAATTTTTCTAACAACATGGTTGGAAAAGAAGTCAGGTAAGTAGGTAGGTAGACTACAATGAAAGTCTACATAATCTGGTACTCCCAACATACTATTCTACCTGGGAAATGCACTGTTGAAGCGTCATAGTCATACATTTGTGGGACATGATCTGCGATCTGCTGGGAGACATCTAAATATGATGACACAGAAACTATGAAATGTCCATAAGGCTTGGTTCTTGGGTTAGAGATATGTTTTGTCTATGAGTGTCTACAAAAACAAATGTATCTGTGTGCTCAGTCAAGTGGGAAGCAGTTGATTGATTGACTGTAGAATGTGAGTTCCACATTTCAAAGTCAAATTAGTAAACACCGGGAAAGGATGGCATCATTAGGTAACGCTGATGTTGTTGACAAGAAAAAAAACTGACAGGAAAATCAATAAATTACTGTCTCTGTTGGAAATATGAGAACACCAAAGCACATTTTAAAAACATCAAGTGAGTCAGATCGCGCACTTCTAAAAAAGAATTCTGAATTGATTTTATAATGGACACAATCAATCATGTCACGCAAGGTTTGCAGTGATTTGATTACATTTTCAGACGCGCGCACCTGTAGATGCTTCCGTCATCACATCAAAAAACCAACTGTTGCATTGGCCTCACATCAGCCACATCAGTTCTCTTTAACCTTTCTGGTTCTGGGCAAAATGGGAGAAATGAGAAATTCTCTTTTTCCTGATTTCTTGTTTAGCTTAGAAATTTATTTATCAACTCTGTCTAGTTTTGTACCAAGTGTACTAAGTGCTTGCATTTTCTTATAATATACCTTCATGATAAATTAAGTTAATATCTGGCTCATATCTATATGACACAGGTAAGATGGATGACTTATCTCCACTCTGTAAGGGTGTGTTCACACCTCATAGCTTTGTTGGTCCACACCTGATGGAAGTTTAAAACACCTGTCATTTTTCAGGTGGTTTGGTTCACATTAACAAAGACAAATATCAAATGGACAATGGAGCAATGGCAGGTTAATGGCCATCTGCCCTGCGGCACTGGTGATTAGCAGCGCCCCCCGAAGGCCAGCAGAAGGTCTCCTCCTCCACAGGTGAAATAGTGCATTTAACTTTTAGCTTGCATCATCACCAGCTGTGAAACAGCTGACGATGCTAGTTCAACTGAGGAGCAGGAAGTTGGGACCTGAGGGTTGGAGCTGCATTCTCATTTCCACTGGGATATGTGGATGAGAACACCAAGGATGTAGCTGTAATGGTTCTAGTGAAAGCACCTTTGACCTTTGACAAAATAATCAACCAGTTCCAAGATCACTTGCAAGCTTCATTCACACCGACTCAAATGAACCATACTGGGAAAACACACCAGGGTTTGATTCAACCACACTAAACAAGGATTAAATGAATCCAAAATATTCTAGATGTGATTGCTACCATCTTGATATCTCATGACTGTGTTCACAACATCAAATTCCCACAATTTTTTTATAGCATATAATGATCAATCAAAACCAAACTTGTCTGAAAAAAACCTGTGCTCTTTGTACAATGTACTTTTTAGCTCATGTCCAATGCAGAGACGTGTGGTCAGGGGAGCCATAAATAAATTAGTCATTAATAAATTAGTTTTCTGTGTTATTCCTATAATTTTGATCATATTTATAGTCAAAATCTTATAATTTATTATATACACCTGTACTTTCCACAGTCTGGCTGATCAGACATAGAACCACAGTGAAAAGGCACAAGGTGAGGCAGACAATGCCTTGCCGCACTGAAAGTGGGCACATCAGGTGCTTGTTGCTGCAAATGCGCTCTCGCCGCTATAAATGTAACATTCTTTCTATAAACTGTCGATTTAATTGAGTTTGAAAATACATCGGACCGGAAGTAGTCAAGTGCTTGAAGTCGCTGTACGTCTGGAACAAAATAATTGTAAGTATCTAAAGTTTATAATCTGACAAATGTTAGATAATTACAATTATCTATTTTGGGGAAAACAGTGACTCCATGCCTGTGACTACTTCCAGTCCATTGAGCTGTTGCTCCAAAACTCAGTAGCCAATCAGCAGACAGCTTGCTACGCCCCGCCCATGGTCAGAATTGCCAACAAAAAACAAAGAACAAATCAGGGAGTGCAAAGTGTATTTTCAAACAATAAAACATAATATTTTTGAATGATTAAATCGATATTTTATTTGCTTCTTAAAAAGTGTTGCTTGCTTCCTGAAAAGTGTTGTTTGAAAATATTGACACAAATCTAATTCCATACAATGTGCATGCTGCCGATAGAGAATACACTACGTTTGTGGGCTTGTTTGTGGGTTCATAGATTTGTAAATCTGACTCTGAATGAGTCAGTGTCTCACCAGCCATGAACCTCATTGCACGTCCAATCCATGGAGGAAGCTGGGTTAATGATCAATACTGTCAGCGTGGGGGCGATTAAAGTGTTTTAGCTGTTGGTGTTTGTTTGTTTTGTTTTTTTGAATCATATCCACATTACAAGCGTAAAATGAATGCAACACGAATGCCGACAAAAAGTTCTAGGTTATAAAGTTAATCAGGTAAAGTCAAATGAATGAAATATGAACAACAATCTACAGCGATACGTTAGTACAGAAATGCAAAAAGAAATGTTTGGTTGCTTTACATCCAGGGGAGGAAATCATCTGGACGCTAATGTAAGGTTGGACCCATTAAAAAAAAGACGACTTTATCGGCTTCCACTTTAAAGAAAGGACACTGTGTCACTTGCAAATGACTTCATGCTTCAAGGCACTAATTGGCAAGATTGTGCTACTTGTTAAAGGCATGCCTGAAGTTCTAATTTTACATTACATCTATCAACCAGCAGAGTCATTACCATAGGAACAAGAGGAATCTGCTCAGGGTGAATCTCTGAAGACCTGCTGGAAATTTAAAAGTAATTTTATCCTTTGTATCTACATGCCACCGAGAATATTATCAGTATGAGAGGTCTCTCCACTCTCGACTGAAGGAGAATTAGATGTGTTTAAAATATATTATACGGGACAAAATGCTGACATGGTGAGATCGAGGTTATACGTTTAAAGGGCCATGACTAGCATGAGCTGACTCACCAGTTAAAGCTCCACTGCTTCTGAAGTTGCTTGTGCCTTTGGCATCAAGATTAATTATCACATTTGTTTAGAAATAATTATTTATTATGTATTAATAACTCTAAAAAAATATGTGTCTGTATGTGTGATTCTGCATCGCAAGTAGAGTAATTCCCTTTCTCTGTAACTGTCGGAGACATTTTTCATTTATCTAGTTCTCTTTCTGTAAAACAGTTTAATTGTCAGATGAACACATTTCAACATTTTTGGCCTTCTTTCCTCACCACACTTTATTTCGCTTAAGGCAACAGATTCCAATTAAAGGACAAAAAAAACGTGCCGTTTGCCCATGACCTCTGAGGTTTTCTGATCACCACCCACCATGTTTTATGTTGCCTTTTAAAATTATAAGTAATACATGTTGGGAAATGTGTTGTGTCATTAAGCACAAATAGGTCATTGGGCAATGATTGTTGATAGAGAACTGAATCACAGTTTTGTTGAGGCACATAGACCTTGCTCATAAATTGAACAGTTTACAGAAAACAGAAAATCCCTTTTTAAAGCTGAAAGGGCCTTCCTATGAACATGACTACACGCTTAAGTTTGTAGAGCAGCTGCACTCATTGTTCACAAATGGAAACAAGAGACAAGAGAGGCTCCTCTGCTCCCAAAACAAGGGTCATGATAACACTGGAGGTCTTTGTTACTTATTGTGCAGCTGCTTTGGACAAACATACTTTATCTGATGAATGCACAGATATTTACTAAATATATATATATATATATATATATACATATATATACATATACATATACATATATATAAAGCAATACAAAAGGTTGGATTTTCTGAATTTAAGTGCTAATAAAGACAACATTCGTTAACATGTATTCCTTTTCCTTGACAAAGTTGGACTAAGTTGGTAGTACTTGCTGTACTGAGAATCAATACCTGTCCTCTGCTCAGTCACTTGTAAAACATAGAAGTGACTGATGAACTTAACAGTCCAGTTCAATGGCTAAAGGTGAAGAGAACTAAGCATCCAGTGAGCCAAACTGATCCTTGTGACTATAACAAAAGGCACTTTTCCTCAGCACAGCGTTGTTGTTTTTTTGCTTGATTTTAGCAATAACCTGGTACCTGGTCATTTTTTTGTACTCTGGTGAGCTGAGCCAATACTATGCGTGACGTCGTCAGACTGCTGTGCACTGACTGGCAGAGTGTCGGCACTGGAAGAAGCATGAGCAAGACACTAGACACAAGAATCAAATTGAACAATGCCTGTAGCTCAATTAAAAAGACTTAAAAATCTCCCAAATTTAGCCCGAAAATGGTGTATTTAGCGACAGCACTGCTGAAAGCTTGCGATCGCGAATGGCGAGCCGCATCACAGCCCCTGCCGTTGTATTTTAGTTCAGTGACTGTGTCAGACGGAGTTTGTGTGCCAGTCATGCAGGAAGTACTGAACAAATCTTTTTAATGAACAGATTCTAATGATTCAGTACACTTAAAGAAAGCCACAGCAATTTCATGCAGCCGTCCTATGATGACTCCACCCACGTTGAGGAAGTACTATAGCAATGGAAAACAAACTAACCGTGCCAAGCTGAGGCGTGGCGTGCTGGGACTATGTAGTGGAAACGTGCCAAAACAAACAAATAAACTGTTCAAAATACAAATGTATGTGGCATAAAAATTCATATATTTGGGCTTCCAGAAAGCAGGTGGTGAAATATCTTCCTTAACAGGTAAAAGTTTTTGCTTTTTTAATCATCACAACTTGCAAAAGTGGCAGCTGTTTCATCTCCGGGGTGAGATTCTCTTGAATACATAGATATCACTGAGTTCATTGGTAAGGGGGCAATTTGCTCATTATTTCTATGGTGGAATAGAAACCAGCGGAAAGGAAAACACATTATCACACAGACAAACACATTAAACCAAGAAGCACAGAGCTATAAAGCAGAAGATGAGGGCCCACACAAACAGACCAAAGCATTTGCCTTTTTATTTAAAAAAAAAAAAAAAAAAAGGAAAATGACGGGAATCATTTTCTCCAGCCCATGATTGCAGAAACTGGCATTAACAGTATCTGAAAAACAAATCTTGCACAGCTGAAGAGGAATTTACATAGGAATGAAGGTTATTATGTTTTGAGACGGCTGTTTGGATTCTAAGAAAACACTTAATGCTTTTAAGAGACAATAAACATTAAGAAATGTGTTTTCAGGGAGTATTAAGCCAAAAAATACATGAATATTAAACATACTGATAAAACAAAAAGCTGATTTGCTTATCAATTACCAGTGCAGTGGCAAATACCTATTAATGACAGAAGTTTTGCAAAGTTAAAAACACTTAACTTTTGTTTGTATAAAGTTTGGTACAGCAGTTAAGTACCGGTAATCTCTTGTCTGTGAAGTATGATTTTTACATCTCATTAAATAAGGTGTCACTTCTAGCCGTCAGTGCCAAATTCAGAACCTCACTTTCCCCTCAGTCATGGTACACCGAGCGTTCTTGCTCATTCAGCTCTTTGTGTCGCATTACTGTATGCAGTGATGATGACACATCCTGCCGCATCTCATTAAGATAAATTGAGAAAACGTCTCCTGGGGTCAGAGGGTAATCTCTGGTTATTGTGTCCTGGCCACAGTGCCAGGCAATTAAGCAAGAGAAAATGAGGACCTGCAGAGCACAGCCTGCTTATTAAAATCACGAGGTTAGTGACAGTGGGAACCATGCATAGAGGAGGAACAGGGCATTGTAGAAAAGCAGCCATTAACCAAGGTGAGAAATAGCATCTTATCTTAATAAAAGATTCAAGACACTGTGTTACGGCATGAACCTCCATGCTTCTAACTTCAGGTATTTAGTCTTTCAATGAGGGAAAAAAAAAAGGCAGATGCCAACTTTGGAATGAAGCCAGTTCCCATGTGTATATAAACATATGAAATAAACAGACTCATGCCAGAACTGAACTACCAGCCTGATGCTTGCCAGCGCCGTCCTCCAACCAATTATGATGTATCATGAGAGGTACTTGGCGACCAGAGTGGCCAGCAGATCTGCCCCAGTCTTGATAAGTTGCAACATTTCCAGGAACACACAGGCCATTGATTAGAGCGACTCGGCTCACCGCCTGCAGTCTATCAGTGCTCAGGGACCGGTAATCAATTCTCTAATGCCGTTTGAGCCTGTTCACCACAGCTACGATCCACTCCTCACGGCGCAGATGCACCGACGCACGCACAGTGACACGTGGCCACAGTCCTGTCCACAAGGAAGCACGCAATGAACCCAACCCAGATGGCCATCATGAAAGCAGATGACAACTCCCAAATATTAACTTACCAAGTGTAGCAGTGAAAGGGCACTGTCTTCTAATGGCATTATCAAAATGAGTGCAGCTCTCCTGGGGCAGACTCTGGTTCCTCATTACCTGCCAGTGGTGGACCCTGTTTGTGGCCAAATCTGATCAGCATAGCACCAGACACAGACATGGCCGGTCAGGAACTCAGCCCCAGGCCCCTTATCTCTATTGACAGACTGTTGGCTCTATCAATAATTCCTCCTAGGAAATAATCTGATTGGGCTCTGGTGGAAAAATTGTGTTCTAGTAAAACGAAAAAGAAAAGGTGGAGCTCAAACTTTCTGTCTGTATGACTTGAATGAGTGTACGTAATTTAGGAAGGAGACCTTGGACACATCATGGTAGGGGGAGTGCTTAAGAACTCTGAGTGCTCGCTTCAGGCACTTTGCTGAAATTGACTGACCAGCACTAACTTGGAATATTGTCTCTAAGAAACTTAATAAACAAGACGACATTGACAGGAGAACAAACTTGTGCAATAAGAACCACGTCGCCTCGATCCCAACAAACAAATACTTAACACTGTTAAACACCCACAAACTTTCTTAATACATTCTAGCCAGTTGTATTTTCAATATGTTCAGCATTAGGAGCCTCGTCTTACACAGTCTTTATTCAGGCAACTGCTACAGAAAACGATGTATTGATTAAATGTAAGGATTAATCATCATCATCATTGCATTTTTGTATTTCTGCTGAAATCAGTGAGGTGTCTATATAACCCAGTAGTGGAAAGTCGCCTACTATATTTACTTTTGTACTGATTAAATGTAGTCAGGTACAAGTTTTTCTATTTTGCTTTCATGACAAATGTCACTGCATAAACCAGAACTGTTACCAAAATTCTTTGAGAGCATATAAAAGCCTAATTTTTCAACAATTATGTGACTAAAAATGAATAAATATGGAAGATTATTTACCCTGTATAACTAATTTGTGGTGGTGGTGTGTTTTGTCTACTACTTATATTGATAACGTTTATCGCAAGTGCTTTTATTAATTACTTTATGACCTTTCACGTCACTCAATTTGCAGTTGTGTTTTTTTTCACACTGCCTCATAGTTTGGGTCAATACGTAAACACACAAAGCTCTATTCAGGGGATTCAGCACTTACTTTGGTGTCTGTGTGTCATCCAAACGGTTCCCCAGCTGGAACTCATGGGATTTGCTGCGGTGCAGCGTGGTGAAGCCAGGCAGCAGATGAATGAGCTTGCGGCTGGGCGGAGGTGGCGTTCCTGGGGCTTTCACTTTGTTTCTTCGCCGCATGGGAGGAGTGCCTGGAGGGGTCATTGTGTTGATTACCAACGGAGTCCGAGGAGGTGTGTGGCCAAAATGCCTCTGACGGGGTGATGGGGGCAGGGAGCGATGACCGGAGTCCAAGAGTGGGAAGAGCCCTGTGGCCGAACTGTCAACAGTGAGTCGTTCAACGTACAAAGGGGGGTGCAGGGCCTGCGGGCTGTCGCACATGTGCTGGTTGTACTTGGACTGGACTTTGGGGCTTTGGGACAGCTGGAACCGAATCCACTGACTGGCCTCAGGCTGGCACACTGGAGTGTTTTCTTTGCCCGATTCAGAGGTGGGCCACTGGATGGACCAGTCCTGCTTCGACTGGCTCCCTGTTGATGGGCACAGAGACAAACACTGTGTTAACGTCAACACCCGGTTCTGATAAAAAAAAAAAATGCATGTTAAGGAGATATAATAATGATCAGCAGTATTATCAAGCAACGCATATAGCTTTGGTTTAATCCGCCCAGGTCATTAAGCGTTTTAACTCTACACCTTCTCCATTAAAATGACATCTGACAAATGAAACAGCTAAATTTTAGGAAACAATATTGTGGTCACTGGATTTTAATATAAATCAAGGGTTTTTTTTGCAATCAACAGCCCCCTGGTGGCAATTCAATGAATTTTCATTCCCTGTTTGACGTCACAGAGAAAACTGTAAGACTACAGTCTATGGCTGCACCAACAGATGTTCGGCCCCACACTGAAGAATCCTGGTATTTTAGTGCTCAGTAAGTGCAGCATGTGAAGATTATGTGAACAACTATATGCTCATGGAGCATCTGGTTGTCTCAATTAGCTTTCAAATAAACACCAAGGACCTTGTCATTGGACACTACTGACTCCTGAAAAGTGTGAACTTGTGTGAAAGTTGTTGAATAATTCATCAGCAGCGAGACCACTCTGCGGAAACTTGGGCAATTAAAAGCAAAACTGTCTGCGTGTCTAGATACCACTTGTGTTGAGTGAGAACGTAAGATTTTTTTAATATAATTTGGGTGAATATTTGCGTGTATTAAGTTCTAATGAATTGGTTCTTGACATGCTCTTAATGCTAAAAAATCCATTATCTTGATTGGAGCAGTGAGAGTAATCGTGGCAGCAGGCGGACAGTTATGACCAGCACATGTGCTCAATTTGGGAAATGAAAAATTAACTTTGCTTGTTATCTGATGTCAACATTTGAGAAGAGCAGCGGTGGTCAAATACACTGATGACGATGAATTAACTGGTGAAATAAAAGTGTGTGCCATGACAGAACAGGGCAAAGCTGCATGAGTCATAACACAAGCACAAGACGTCCACTGACACTGAACTTTCTGTTGAATGGGAAAGCAAGAACAAGTGAGCAGCCAAAATGAGTGTTTTTGAGCTCAGATGACAATACTTTACCTCCGTTACTGTGCAATTTATCCTCCTCAAGTTGTTCTTTAGAAAGAAAGAAACAATGTGTTTATTGATGTGGCAGAGACACAGCTGAAATAGTCTACAGCATCCTTGTCTTTAAATCTGCAGTTATGCATAGCCAAAAAGCTGTTCAGCAAAAAGAAAAGGTTGGTAGAATTGATCCTGGGTGCATCACAGACGATGCATCTCATGCAAGACTGAGTTTAGATAAAATTGACCCCACGGTCTCAGAAAAAAGAAAATGACTATTGACAGCCAGGCCACCATGAATGTAAATCTCTGTCAACAACACCATACACTTTTGTGTGTCATTATTTTCCATCCCTGAGTGACACTGTCTCTAAGGAATGCTGGGCATAAAAAAAAAATAAAAAAAAAAACACCACAAACTTCAAACACAATATCAACACCACTGAGATCAAATGAACCAAGAAAAATATCTATTCTAAAAAGGTCCCAGAGGAACTGGAAACTGGATAGGGGAAAAAAAAAGCCTGCAGCCTTTCCTATTCTGTAATGTTATGAAGAGGCCACAAGTGACGAAGTTGCGGGAAGAGACGGATGCATAAACACAAGGGACATAATATACATGAATTTTCAAGGGTCTCAGTTTTCTATTTTAAATATTTTTCCTGGTCTTGACTCGAGGTTGTCGACCTCTGAAAAAAAAGTCATCACATATTAGGCCTGCAGGTTTGTCCAATGTCCAATTTTGGATAAGTAAATCATTTTATGAATCAACAGTGTGTCAAAATACATGGAACATGCAAACCCACATCTGACTCTGCAGTCCACACAGTTATACGACCATTATAGGATCATTTAGAGCATAACTTAAGTATTATTGCCTTTTAACTGATTATTTCAGTTCAGTGTCACCAGTGAGAGCCAAGCAAGTAACAGAACCTCCAGAAAGTTATATAGTGTAAAACATTTTTATGCATATTTTACAACTTCAAAATGAACTTGAACGCTAATTGGATTTAAACATTATCAGCTGCACGAAAAGTTGATCATCAACAGATCAAGAAACTGACAAGACTCCATGGATGGAAGGCTCCTGCCAGTTACTGAAAAGAAGGCTGACTATATTGGTCCGTGCAAATGTTTATTTGTTATTCTTGCTCTGATAAATGAAAATAAATAAGTGAGAAGTGAGGGAAGATTTTAGTTTTTCATTTAGTTGCATAACGATGCTGCACTCTAATAGATTCCTAATAATTGTGCATACATAGATATTCTCCTGAGACAGTCATAACTTCACTTTTACTTTGTTAATTATTCAGGTTTGAGGTTTATTAACAGTTTGGGTAGAGTGCGAGAACTGTGTTTGTTCAGCAATAAAAATGAATCTGCAGGAATACAACTTATTACAACACAAATAATTGTGCGGGCAGTGTATACTTTTGCATAACTCACACATAACATTGCAAATACATCAAATGATATCACTACTCAGGTCATGCTCTCTGGCTTAAGTTCTCTAAAAAGTGAACCTGGTGTTGTCCACCCAGACCCATCTCATAAATATCTGGACTGTTGGACTGACAGCTGTATTTCACACACAAGGATCTGGTTGTAGCTTTGTTAGAATCACAATCACTCTTGCCCCTTAGCAGAGAGTGACATCTCAACCTTCCAAACCCCTCCAGGAGCTTATCAAGATGCAGAATGGGCGAGAGGGCCTGAAAGAGTGCTCAAGCACAAATGCAGAAAATGATGAAGAGGACGCTCAATCAAGCCTCCTTTATTAGCAAGAATAAGACCACAACAGGCCACTCAAGAATGTACCAATTCAACGTGACCTCAAATGAATGACTACAACTAATGAGTTATAATGAATTATATCACAGAGGCTGGACAGATTTTTAATACCTGATACAAAGGGTGCCAGTTTGCTCTGTGCATTTCAAAATGAGTTCCTTGCTAATATCAGTGGATAGTTTTTTGAAAATGTCAAACAATTACATGTAGTTTAAATAATGAGCTTAGACTCCGGCAAACAGCAGCCTCACTTCAGAAAATGCTTTTGACAATGTTTATCAAGCTGGAATGAAAATCCACGGCATAAGAAGCAATGAACTTGAATCACACTTAGAAAACTGTTCACGTAACGAGTCAACTCATCAAGCCCACTTGTATCTTAGCAACTGCTTCAGCAAAACAGTAACAGAACTTAAATGACTTATTTCACATGATCACACCTAAGCAGAAGCCTCAGCATCACTACGAGATGAGATGAGGAGCACAGAGTGAGCATAACCCCATCACAATTGTGTGGCTTTTGCTTATTAAAGAGTGAGTTTTAGAAGTTTATGTAGGGGAAATAAGATAGAAAACAAAAAAATATGTTACGCCTTAATAAAGGTGTAATTTACCACAACCTTTCTTCAGATCTGCCACAGAGAGAACACAGGGGTCTTTGAAAGAGGGGAAGCATAAATTCTTACATAAATTCCGCAGAAGAACAACGAGAACAAGGAACGATAATTATGCAAAACTGAAATGGTATAACAGTGTTTTTACTTACAGTGTACATGTACAGTACACATGAAAATGGTCTATATCGCTGAGCAAATAGCACACAGTGATTTTTGTCTACGGACTTCTCTCGCAAAATCCACAGGACTGAGGCAGAAAAGGCTCAGCTGTCGTGTATGTTTCTGCGCCTTTAAGACAGTTCTTCCAATCATCATGCAGAAGCCCAGCATCCACGCCCACTCCATTGACTCCAAGTGAAGCTGAGCTTCCGTGGAAGTGATGTGTTCAATAATCGTCGAGCTCACACCAGTAAAAAAAAGAAAAACAACATTCCGTGTCGTCCCATAGGGAACAGGTGAAGCTGAGTTTCAAGTGGTTTTAATGTGGAGGCTGCTACGGGAACACCCCGTAAGATGATCTGTCGTCTGTGATAAACAGCTGATTCTGAACAAACTAGTGACACGTTCCAATCACGTCCTAGCACACGTTTCTTATTGAAATGTAAACGTAAATACAACACAGTACATATCTGACGACATTTTAGAAGAAGCTGAGCTTCCCTTGCTGTCTTAGATCAATCGCCACTGCTACACATAAATAAAGTAACATGTCCACAAATTTAAACAGCACTATGACTGATTTACTGTGAAACTAATGTGACAGAAGTGCAATTAGCTGTAGAAGTAGTGCTGTGTGTACAAGTGGCAGCCATCGCAGCTTCACTCGTCTCCTTATTCTCTCACACAAACATGTTGACATTAGACACATACTGTATGTCAGATTTGTTAAAAACATAATTATATTCTCGTGACCAGATATTACATCAATGTGTGTTTGAATAAAAGTTGGGGAAAGACAGATTTGTTTTCATACAAGAGACGCATCCAAGACGCATTTAATGCCAGTGTGGACAGTCGTACTTAACACTATTTGTCTGAGCAGATCAATAGCTATGTTTACATGGACACAAGTAATCGGAATAAAAGCCTGTTCTGAATAAAAATATATCATGTAAACATGAAAACTCTGATCCGATCGTGACTTCTTGTTTTGGTGCTTCTGGTGACTGATCCACGTAAATGTCACAGATGCGGAAGAGGAGGAAAATGAGACGGATAGTGGACAGCGAGGGGACAAGCAGACACAAGTGGAAGGGAAGAACAAAATGGAGCTAAAATTAAAGATGGGACTTACTCCTGAGCACAAATACTATATCAAATCTAGATAATATACTGGATTGTAAATGTAGGGAATTATAGTTGGCTATATTAAATGAGTCAAAAACTGTTTAATAGGTGATAATCAGAAAAATCACTTGATCAAGACTTCAGCATGTGGGAGTGGTCTGATCAGATTTGATTGACAGTAAACAAAAGGCCAATACAACTGTAAATTAATTAACCTGATTTTGGAATACTAAGAGAAACAAATTCATAACTGGAAAACTATTAAGCATCACCTCAAGAAGAAACGACCACTTGGAATGGCCGTAAAACATTTGGTAGAAACGTCATACACATAGAACTTTAGCGTTTTGTTGATTATGTATGCAAATGTATGTGCTGCTTTTCAATTTTAATCAAAATGTAGTATTTAGTTTTAATGGACGGTTGCTGTCCACTTATTAGTCCTATAGTTATGTTGTGTTGTCGGAACCAGTGACCTTCTTGCTGTGAGCCAAGCCGCTTCACCATGGTGTGGCCCTTTACACAAATCCTCTACAAAATCAGTTTCTTCCATGCATAAAGTTGCTGATCAAATCGAAACAACATCACTGTGTTCTTTTCACCACATCATCACAATTCTACAATTTTTTCCTCTCGAATGAAAAACCCTGCGTCTACAAATCAACTGTTGAACCGAACAATGCACCTGAGACGCATTAAGGACTCGAGTGATTGATGTGAATAACACAGCCCAGCTGTAAATAGGGCAATCTTAACCAACAGTGAGGCTTAGAGGGAGGCAGATAACAGCCACATAATTGGACTAATTACCTGTGGATGTATTGATTCTGTAGACTTAATAGCAGAGAAATGCCACAATGACGGAAGCTGGTTTATCTTGCTGTGCCCTAAAACTGAATTTGGCCCAATGTCTACATTTGTGCAGCATCTCTTAGGAAACCTGGCTCTCTGTGGACTTACTTGCAGTGTAAACAGTGGGACACAAAGTTAGATTCTAGAAATGCAGTAAAAAAAATGCAGAAATGGAATACAAAACAAGTGTATTTTGGTTGTATTACCACAGAATGACCCTTACTATACCTAAGGTGGGGGTCTTCTGTAGAGGCTGCCATGTTAGACCACCATGTTTTTAACAGATAAAATAAACTCATGTTTTAATGATAACTGGAGGCTATAGGTTCTACATGCTTGGAAGGGAAGAGCAAGGAGAGGACTAAATTTTACACTTGGTACCTTTAGCAGTCACGAAGGACCACATGGAGCAGTGTTTCTAACCCGTCGAACACAGAATTTTGGCTGCTTTTAATATTATTACGTTTTATACATACAGTATATACAGGGGATGAGCAAAAAGTACTCAAAATGTTTAAGATCGGATTGAATTTGTGAAATTTGGAAATACGCCGCAGTTCAAAGTTCACTTGGCTCGTATTTATGAACAAAAAGAAAAGAAAAATTGTCTATTTTGTGACTTTATATCACTACTTAAAATGTGATTAATCATAACTAAGGGTTACTGTGAAGCTAAGGGTTAAATAGGTAATCAGAACCTCAGGGATTCTGTGGCACACTGCCAGGGAGTGTGCCATGAAATGTTTCCAGTTAGTTTTCATTTGAGGTGTGGCATTTTATGGACCAAACAAATAATTGATTAATTGAGAAAATAACTGACAGTTTAATTGATAATAAAACTAATCAGTCGCTGCAGCCCAGTGTTGATAACTTCCACAGGAGCCAATGTTGTGCTAAAAACTATTTATAGACAAATTATTCCAGAGGAAATACATAAAGAGATGCCAGGAAAAAATGGGAGTTTGACCAATGTTTTTTTTTTTCTAGCTCTCCTTCCCTCGAGAACCAACGTCACTACGTTCTTTTTCGCCTCTTATCGTCGATGCCTTTTTTCTCACCCTCATTTTCCTCTCATTTTATTCCGCTTCCCTCTCCCCCCTTGCACTTGCCTCCCCCGTTTCTCTTTCCTCTCCAGCGATCTGCTTCCCTTTCCTCTGCCTCTTTTCATTTCTTGCTCTTGCTGATGGCATTCAAAGCCAATTAGGAGTTCATATGTATGTGAAGCTGTCTCAAAGCGGAGCATGGGGACTTTCCTTTCAGCTTTCGAAGATTACAGAAGAAAGGTACCGTGGCAACATGTCGTGCTGAGCAAAGATCAACACTATTAGCCTGGACAACAAAAAAAACTCATGCTCAAGAAGTTTTCCTTGTGAAAATATGTGTAAGAGTGTGTGTGGACCTATCTAAAAGGGCAGGCTCTTTAATGTGTGTATATTGCGGCACAAAGAACCGACCGGCTGCCTCCAAATTGTATGACTCATCCTCATTGCAACTCGTAGACTGCAATCCCCTGAGCCTGTAGTGAAAAATTCTATTAACTTGCATTAGTTTCCTTCCTCCACCATTACCTCACAGAGCAAGATACATACTTATTATGTCCTCTGTTTCTAGGCGGTGTAAAGGATTGGTAAGTATCTGGATGTCTGCGGCTGCCAAATTTAAAACATAATTCCTGATGACTCATAAACCGGAGCAACATATTTTTTTTTTCGTTTGGCAAGTACATAAATCTTTAAATCCTTCATTCTGCTTTCATTCATGATGGTTGACTACAGCGTACCTTTGAAACAACCTCCACAGACACTCGGGACTTCTTTTTTGGAGTGCTAAATGCTCTCATGGGGCTGTGTAACCCCATTAAAAACACATGCAATTCTTCTGTAGCTGGAACAGAATCCAACCGACACACACACACACACACACACACAGATGTGTATGTGTGGTGATGTTTTCAGAACTATGACACATCTTGCTCTCCGAGCTCCATCTGGGTACGAATATGAAGAACGTTGCCGCACACCGTGTTTTTCACTAGACTGAAAGTACCACTTCACATTCTGCGAGGTAGCGCGGCGGTGCAGCGGTGCAGCGGTGCAGCGGTGGAGATGTTATTTTCACGTATTCACACACCTCCCAGTCGGCCCCCCCTTTTAGAGAGCCCATTAGTGGCTCTGTGTGGCAAGACCCTGCCTTTGGAGAGCCAGAGCGAGGGAGGGGAGTAGCTACGGTAGGAGACGACGGGCAAAGAGGCAGAAGCAAGAAGAGGAAGAGAAACAATAAGGAGGAGGCCGGGGGAAAAAGAGGTTGTTCACAGGCTGTTGGAGTTAAATGTACCTAAATGACATTTAACCCCTTCTCAGTCTACAATAACAATCAGATTTAGGGTAGGTGGTACCAGTGGTTAGGAGTGTTGCTGTGAGCTTTCTCCAGGTGCTCCAGCTTCCTCTCACAGTCCAAAAACATGATGATTGGGGAAGAGGTAATTTTCCATAGGTGTGACTGAAAGTGTAAATGTTTGTTTGTCTCTGTATGTTGGTCCTGTGATATAAGTAATGTGCCTCTGGCCCACTGTCAGCTGCCAGCTATCCCAACAACACTAAAAGGATATGTAGTGTAGATAATGGAAAGATGGGAGTTCTGCCACTGGCATCAATTAAATCTCCAATATTGAGGTTAAATTCAAATACATAGGAAGCTTTGCATTCACGATTATCCCTTATCCCATCTCAGTAAAGTAGATTCAATTGGTTCAATTTATTCGTCCATAAAAGTCCGTCCTAATGCTATATATTGTATAATATATGATACAAAATAAAACTTCTATTAACTTATTAAGTGTTTGGTCATTTTACCTACAGTTAAATTAAATGAATTCTATGTTAACTCTAATAGTTGAGCAGCCTATGCGAAAAGATAAAGGAGGACATCCAGAAACAACAGAGACTGGGGTAATCTCCTCTGTTTGCTGTCACTTTTTTATTAGGTGACCAAACTTCCGCCCCTTGGTGAAGTGATGACAGCAGAGCTATTTCCATGACAACTGAGCAAACTCCAACCTGCGAAGAACGTGAGATGAAGCTGAAAGCTCCAGGAAAACAGACACTAGAAAGAGCTGTCACTCTGAGAGATGATTTAGCTCTTAAAAAGAAGAATCTAAGAAACATCTCTGTTAAAGGGCACATACTTTACTCAAATTGAAAATATTTGGCTGAAGCACTTAAGACATTGTCAAGTGACAAATGCCATATCTGAAATGCTGTTGTATGTCAGACAGACTCTTTATACTTACAATGTCAAATAGGTTGGTCTGACTGAGCCTCAAACACAACACAATAACAGGTCATTTATTAAAGGTCTGCTTCCCCCATTTTTGAAGAATAAACTTAAAATCATTATGATGCTGCTGTGTTTGTTTACTTCACATTCTATTACACAGCTGGACTAAATTTGACCAATTTATTTCATTATTTTCTTACAGATCTTTTACTCATAACACTTGTCCATTGACAGAAACAGTGAAGAGCAGTGTGGGGCTTTTATTTTCTCTGAAGGAAGTGACTTTGACGTCGACTTTTTGTCAATTGTATTCATGTTTTTCGATCCCAAATGACTCCATTATTGAGGGAATGAGACACGAATGTCAGATCCACTGTCTGATGATCAAATAACACATTTGTCTCTGGAAATTAGTAAAAAAAATAGTATATTTGTTTGGGTACAGTTGGATTCTCTTGTCCTTTTTGAAATAGATTTTGGTTTTGGCAAATGAAATTGTATAGAATGGTTCCACAAACTCAACCCAATAAAACCTAAATATCCAAACCTGTTATCTCAGTTTCATAGGTTGTTACCTTTGACTGTTGAATGAACTAAGGCTTTTCCACACCCAACGGTCATTAGCTCTGTCGTACTTATTGTCCTGCCCCTCTAATAATGTCACATTCAGGCGGCAGATTGTGGAGGCAGATTGAACAATCAATATTTTGATGAGGGGGGGGGAATTCACATTTGGCTCTGTCCTCACTGAGTCTACAAGAAAACACTCAAAGTCCTGCATAGTGACAAAAAAATTGAGCTGGTCTCCAGAAACGCCTGAAGCCTGTCTGGTCTGAACCCAGCTGGACTGAGGCATAAGCGACTGGGATGCTCTGATGGACTGTGTATCTGTGTGTGTGTGTGTGTGTGTCATTCAAGGCATTACCTGCCTCCGTCTCTGAGACAGAAAGATAGGGAGGACGTTTATGTAGAAGCAGTGGGTTAGGCAATTCTCACAGACAGACTGACAAATGAGCACAGGGAATAACAAAGAGGTGTGAGATGAGGTACCAGAAGGACAGCTGGGTACCTGAAGACCTACAAAAAGACCATGTTTTGACGCAGCTTGTGGAAAAGAAGGACCTGTTTGGCACTGACATCTGAGTTATTTCTCATTATTATTTCTCGTGAAAAAAACAAAAAGAAAAATGAAAAAAAAAACTTTGAAGGAAAAACCAAATGAAACCTCCTCTGCTCAAACAGCATGTAAATAAAGCACTGTGGGTGATGAGGACACAGTGAAGAAAAACTATTCATCAAGTAAATTTGCTTAATAATGCAGTGGAGCCCTTTGTCTGAAAGGACACCTGTGTGTGTGTGTGTGTGTGTGCGCGCGTGTGTGAGTGCATGTGAGTGTGCATGTGTGTTACTTTATGAAACAGCACTGCAAAAGGTTACAACACTTTCAATGAAGCTCTACTGCCTCCTTCTGGTCATTTGGTGTCATTGCAAAACCTCTAATTTATCTACACTGCTGAAAACAAGCTACGGTCTGTGACGCCACCTGGTGTGTAACTTTGGAACTGTTGAGTAGTACAGAGGAGATGAGAGGAGAGGAGAGGAGAGGAGAGGAGAGGAGAGGAAAAGGAACCTTTTCTAGACATGTGTTAAATATTTCAACAAGCACCAAAAACCCTATAGCCCTACAGTCACATGCATCTCATTGCTTTTTTTTTTTTATTATTATTATTATTATTATTATTATTATTCTTAACAGTTTTCTATTGATGTATAAAGCCGAAAAGGAGGGGGCAGAAAGTCATTTGAGCTCTCAGATGACCCCTAATGGCACTGGTTCAGCATCGGTGTAGTATGACATAACAAACTTCCTGGATTTAAGAATCCCAGGTACTTTGGGGAATCAATTCTGCATGAAGTGAAAGACAGACCGTCAAATAAATATAAACAGAATTTGCAGATTATAAATTAAATGTTAAATTGTGAACGCATGAACTGCACCACTGATATGTGAGGAAAGTATTTCAATTTAAAATGTTTCCTTAATCTCTATTGACTTCATGGTCATTTTATAACTTAACACAATGCATTTCTTCCACAAAGCTCTTTTAATACATAATAGGAGAACTTGCTCTGCTTTATATCTCTGTGAAGACAATGTGTTGACATGTGAATTATTAGGAATACGCTACGTGTAGTATTCAACATTCATAATCCTTGTAACAATTGACATAAAAGTAAAAATATTACTCAAGACAAACACTTGTTGATGAGACATTTCCATGTGAGACATCGAGGATATCTTTGATAACATCACTGAGACACAAGACTCTTGAATATCTCCGAGCTCCATCTATTCATTGCTATGATGATGATGATTAATGGTGATAAAATGTAATCTGTCCCTCCATGATAGCTTTAGCTCGAAACGTGTGTTGTAGAAATATTATGTTTTATTCCTGAGAAGAAATTGTGATGCAGTTTGATTTGGAGTTTTTTAAGACCAGGGGCGGAGAGGACTGAATATGAGCAAATATAATAGACACAGCACCAACTGCTGTCGGCTATAGACACTGTTTTCAGAAGTGAAAACTCATTCTCCAGACCTGCTGTGATGTTCTGGTCATATTCTTTTATAATCTATAAATTATAACTGGATTATAAATGACCTAATACTTCAAACGCAGATTGTTGTGGCACTGGCATAAACACATTAACCTGAAGACAAACAATTTTACTTATGGTGGGCTTGTTGATTACATTATTAATTATCAGTGTATTCAATTTATCCTGCACATGAGGGCTGCAGGGCTGCTGAAGCCAATCTCAGCTGACACAGGGTGAGAGGCGGGTACACTGGACAGTCCATCACAGGGCCAACACACAGACATCAACAACCATGTACAATTTAGAATGGCCAAGTAATCTAATCTGCATGTTTTGGACTGTGGGAGGAGTTTTAAGGTGAGCATAAGTTCCCTATCAGTTAAAAAAGAAGTTACAATATTTTCACATCTTGCTGAAATGAAGTAAAACCAACAGTGGACTGGAAGATAATAAAAATAATTACAAAGAAATAAATACTCATGATGGTTCTACCTCAAAAATGTTCCTGAATTTAGTACCAGACATCTTGTTCCTTTGATTTACACATTAAAACTTTAGAACACAGAGCATTTAGGCTGTTTTTTTCCATTACTATGTTTAAACGTAAGTATAAGAGTGTGTAATATAGAGTGTTTTTATATCCTTTTTTTCAGACAATCTGATAAAAAAAAACATCACCAAGCAAAAAGTACTACTTTTAAAATTGGATTGAATTAGTGACATTTGGAAATATGTCACAGTTCAAAGTCCACTTTATATCACTACTAAAAATCTTATATAAAATGTGTCATAACTTTGACCAAAAAAATGCATTTTGTAAGCCTGAATATGGGACCTATAAACACACAACCCCAGGATGTCCTAAGGAGTTTTGTATGATTCCCAAGGTTCTCTCTCTCTGTACCAGAGTCTCAATTCAGGATCTGGATCCTGTGAAGGGTGCAGCTGAGGGACGAGATGACTTTGTACACCAAGAGGCTAAACGCTGCCCTCTAGAGTTCAAAGTCCTGAATCACAGTTCTCCTGCCTCTTGAAAGTCTGACTGTTGATTTAAGCTCTAATAAGCGAAAATAATCCCAACAAATCTGGTATATTTACACATATCTGATGTAAAAGAAACATATTTAAAATATATTTTATGTTTAAACACAGTTGTAGAAGTAATGGTAGTAGACTTAAGGGATTTTTTGTGTTGTACCTAGTGTTGTAGTCAAGACCACCTAAACCCAGTCCAAGTCGAGACCAAGACCACAGTGTATCAAGACTGAGACAAGACCAAGACCGTTAGCGTTGCTTTGCAGAATTTACACATTGCGCTGTGTTTTCTTTTGGAGGTATTTATGCACAAAAGGTCTTTGTGGTTCAGGTAACCAAATTTTATTATGGATGAGTTGGCTGACATCTTCTCACGGCCTCTTCTCCTGTCACTCACATGCACTTTTGTGGGGGGGCGTGTGAAAGGTGGCGGGAGGGGTGACAGCCGTTAACGGTAACAAAAATTTCAAATGATAAATGAGTCAAGTTATTGGTTTTACCCAAAGCAATACGATTTACGCAAAATCACAGGAATGATACTAACAAGTTAATCCAAAAATGCACAGGCAATTTATTGATATCCCCACAGTTGTGGTCTTGACCGGTCTTGAAATAAAATCCCGAGTCCGCTTTGTCTGAGACCGAGTAAAAATGCAGTCGATTCGAGACGAGACGTTAAGGTGATGGTTAAGGTTAGGGTAAGGGGCAAGAGAATGCATTATATCAATGAGAGTCCTCAGTGTGTGTGTGTGTGTGTGGACACTTACCAAGCTGGTGGGCCTTTCTGAGGCAGGACAGGGAGGCGTTGAGTCGAGCACACTCTTCTTCATTGGCACCAAATTTCTGCAGCAGCTCACACACCTGCTTCTCACTTATCTCAAGCAGGCCCTCCAGGGTCACTTCACCTGCACTCATCTCCTGCAAAACACACACACACACACATAAACATAAACAAACAGAAATAAGAAACATTTCAGGAATGAATTAATGTATGGACTAAAGCTGCATGCATTGAATGAATAATCACCAACTAGTTTTTATAATGAATTGCTTTGAAAATGTGTATATTTTCTGTTTTCATTTGCTCATCTGTGCCAATGAAACCAGAAAGAAATATTTTTATAATAGTGTGTAGAGCAACCATGGTATTTGAGGATGCTAGGACACCATTTTATGGACATTTAAAAAAATATTTTTACTTGGATGTCAGGAAAAAAAAAGTTGGATTCTTTGAAACCAGCATTCATCATGGGACATTTTGTATAGCTAATACTACTTTTTCAGATTCAGAAAACTTTATTTATCCTTGTGGGTCAACTGAGACGGCAGAGAGCGGCACATACGGGGATATAGAAATATAGTCCAAAGTAAGAGACATGTCACGCTGCAGAAAAGGTATTAACACTGGAACAAATGATGGCTGAATTCCATTTATCTGCTCTCGTGGTTGTGTTTTACAAGGACACTTATCATTTATCGCTCCAACATATACTGTAACTGTGCTTGCATGGGACACTGGCACCTCCACCTTTTGCTGATATTATTTTTGTCTTTTTTTATTATTTGCCTCTTTTCCAAATCTCAATTCCATATCAGTTACACATGATTTCTAAATTGAGTAATCACATCATATTGTGAGGGAAACTATAATAGGATAAATGTTTTTTTAGATAGAAAAAACTAAAACTATGTTACATCAAAAGCTGGGGCTGTTAAACACATTAAACATTAACGCACTTACGTACTTTTAAATGTGTACTGTTTGTACTGTTTATTTGTTGTCATAGTCTTTTTGTGTGTTCCTACTTACTTAATACAATTGTACTTTGTTGTCTTTCAGAAAAAAATCGTACCTGTGTGACCTCTTTCCTCAAGTTGACAATGCGGAACCAGTGTCCGAGGCGAGGGAAGTCCTCCAGCTCAGCACTGCGCTCCTCTAAGGCCACTTTGCACTTACACGACAGCTGGCGGCTGAAGTACTTCACCAACTTCCCCTGGGAGGAGAGGGCGACAGAGAGAAGGAAAAAAAATCACTTGTTATCAGTGTCCTGTTCCTTTCTCCCCCCCCCCTCTTTAAATATTTACATGTTATTGCTAGTTTGTCCACTAAGTAAAAACAAATATCAAACAGTGAAAACAGAAATAGACTCAGGATGACCCATTTTATTTTGGGGTGTGAACGGTTTCAGTATTTCAGTATTCTGACACAAAATAACCCCCGTCCATTGTTTACTGGACCTAAAGAAATTTGATCAAACAAGATTGAGTGTGTAAAAAAAAAAGGAAAGAAGGGTGCATACTGCAAAGAAGCATTAATGTCAGTTTTGTGTGGCATGTGTCATAGCATCTTAATCTCTTTAATGACAAATGTCTGCAGTCAGCAGCAGTAAATAGTTAGAAAATGTCACTACAGGAATCCCCCAGACAGACTGAAAACTCACTGCAGGGGAAATAAATGCAACAGTCCCTTTTCCACTCAACTACAACAACTAAGATCACTTAACACCTGTTTATTCCAGTGGGACTGCTCAGTGGTTATTGGCTCAAAGCTGTGGTAAAAGTGGGGTAACCTTTACAGAGTGAAACAGGACGTGTGATTGCATGAATCCAGGTTTATTCTGATGTGTAGCATTGACTAGTCATGTAAGGTTTTAACCCATTTACTTTACACATTTGGACAGATGTATTCAGGTAACACTTGCAACATGTTACTGTTTCTACCATGTAAATATGAGTATATTATATTATACATGCTGCATTATTAAACTATTAAATGTGTGCTTGACCACAAAGGTCAGAGATGTGTAGTGATGGTAAAAGTCAACAAAAGAACCAAAGACATGGAATCAAAGAGAAGACAGCAGGAAACTTGATTATTCTTTGAATTTGATTTTACAATAAAAAAAAAAAATGATAATAACTGATTATAGTGTCCCAATAAATGTAGCGGCCAACAAAAGAGTATTAAGACATTCATAAGTTCCTAGTAAAATAAAGGTTAAATAAATATACATAAAATATACATTGAATACATTTGTATGCAATGGGAATATTATTCTGATTTAAACTTAATGACATTAACTACATAGTGTAGTATCTAACCACTAAGTTTAAGTATAAATAATATAAATAGAATACAAAACATATTCTTGAAATTAGCAAAGTACTTTTCCTGTAAAAATAGTTATACAATTTTTTTTCTTTCATTTTTATTGAAAAAAGCGTCCTGTTTATACATTCTCAATTGCTAAATAGCTCATGTGTTTTTGAAAATCTCATTTGGCTTAGTTAATGTCAAATCTGCTTCAATTGTGTTAAACATTTGTTTCTCTGTCTGATCACGCGACTGCTCATTCCACACCTATAGAGAAACACACCTGGCTAAATGTGTGCACTACAATATCAAAAAGACAGAAGACATACAGCAAATGTCCAAAAGTCCGTGGACCGTGGGAGGAAGCTGGAATACTCAGAGAAAACCCACAAGCAAGCAAACACAAACACACACACACACACACACACACACACACGGAGAACCTGCAAACTCTCAAGATTAGAACCAGTGACCTTCTGATGCGATTGTACTGTGTTACCCAGTCTTACAATACATCAACCTTGCCAAGTCACTTGTTTTGTGCGATAAACATATTAAAAGAGATGTTTCACCGAATCGAATCGCAAGTGGTAGACGCTCGTCAGCTGAATGTTGAACAAATACAGTAGAGGAAAAGAGAAAAGGGAATCCCTCTACTTTGAAATAAAACAACTAAGATTAATGTGGCTCGAGTAACTGCAGCTGTTGATCATCGACAACATGACATCCCCATCCTAAAGCTGCAGTCACGTGTACTTGAAGCAGTAGCTACAATGCATGACAGTTTTTCACATATCTGTACTTTACTTTGTTATTTGTATTTCTGGCAACTTTCCCCTAACTGTCTTTGTTACTCATTACTACCAAATAAAATCAGAAGAAGAAGAAGAGATGGTAATGGTCTGTATTTATAGAGCACTTGTCCAGTCTTGATGAGATGCTTTACACTACAGATTAGCCATTCAGACACTTCAACATGGGGTTAAGTGTTTTGCTCAAAGACACATATAGACTAGCAGGGCCAGGAATTGAACCCACAACCTTGCAGTGGAAGGACAACTCGCTCTTCCACTGAACTACCATTGCTAAATCCCCTCCTCACTTTTTTAATAATTTAACTTTTACTTCTAAAATTCAAGTACATTTTATGTCAGAAAATGACATATGATACTTAAGTACAGTAAAGGTCATATACTTTAAGACTTTTACTTCAGTAATAGTATAAAATTTGATTTCATAACCCCGAAATCCGATTGCAGCCTTTGCAATATCTTAATTGTTCAGCGCTAGCATTCACCTGCAACACCGTATTTGTATCTTCAAAATGTAATAATCTTCATAAAATAATTATTTGCATCCATTTGAATGTTATTAACAACAAAATCAAGTTTACACGACAAAACCGGCATAGTTCCGAACATGCCGACAAGCAGAACACTGAAATGGAAGAGCATATGGCGTCATTCCCATTTGAGACATCAACTGAACTGAACTCCTCACTGCTGCTACAGATAATCCAGATAAACTGGAACACTTAGTACGGCACACTTGAGCTTCCATGCCAGCTTTATCTGAAATTTAAGTCTGGTCATTTCATCGCGTGTCAAATGTCCAGCATTTTCGGTGAAGCTCAAGGTTCTGAGTTTGACACAAGTTCACGGAAAGGCAAACCAACCTACTGATCTACAATTAGAATTTATCAATAGAACTGGTTTTATGTAAGAAAATAAACAGGGAAAAGATAGTACATGTGTACAAACAATCTCTCAAAGACCCGGTACACATAAGTGCCAAATGCACTTTGATTAACTTGATTGGTCTGGTTCACACTCACTGTTCTCACATTGTTTTCAGTCAGCCAAAGCAGACAGCTCAAGTTTTCTGATTTTTCAGCTTTTTAAATATGAAAATGATCTGGTTTCTTTACTCCGTATACATCAAAGAAATCATTCAAACTGAATCATTTTGAAAAATGATGATCAGCATTTGATGACATTGTATGGATCAAACAGACAGATTAATAGATTGTGAAATCTATGAATTAGTTGGGGCCCCAAAGAGGACATAAAATATGCCGAAAACACAACTTCATTAAATTAAATGACGTGTCTCTATAACTCTGGATGTGTCAGAGATCTTGCTCACAAGATCAATGACACAACTTACTAGGTAAAGATTTGTGACTTGAGTAATATGACTAGAAATCTAACTATACATAGCAATTTCCCAAGCGGAACAAGCTATTAAAGCAGCGAAGGGCCACAAGTACAAGTTTTCCAAGAAATAATAATCCTTGAATCCATATTTATATACAACATGCGTAACATTTACATTTCAAAAATAAAAATACTGTAAAAATACATACAAAACATGACACGTTACCTGACTGATATAATTAATTTCCTGTGAATATTTCAAAAGTAAAAGTCTGGTTGTGTGTTACTAATGCTATTAATGTGCAAATGAGCAAAACTTGATGTTTGGTCTGTATTTGCAGTAACTTCGTATAGTGCTCCACAGATCCTGAACATTGTCTCTTCATATGTCTCCATATCAGATTTTGCACCAAAATCAAATCAGCAAGAGTCAACTTGAGGTAACCTGTGAGGACGTCGCGGGCCAGATGAAACTGGTTTGCGGGCCACATGTTGCCCCAGGGCCTTATGTTGCCCATGTGTGTATTAAAAGTAAGGTTTGAACTTTTCCTTAGCAACAAAGCCCTCTGCAGCCACAAATGGTTGTTAAATCTGAATCTGAGAACAACATACTGTATATAATGTTTGATCAAACACACTGAACTCTCCGCTACAGTGAAATGATGGCTTAGTTTGTCTAAACATAAACAAGCACCCAAATATGCTTATGCAACACTTTCTGTCTACATAGTCATCACGACCTATTTCATAGACTTCAATATTAACAAACGGCTACACTTGTTTTAAGCTGCTCAGATTTCTATTTCCAGACAAAGGTGTCATGCTCTCTCGTGTGCCCGTATGTGTCCACGAGCCTGAATAAAGGAGATCATCCATCATGTGCGTGGATCACTCTATTGTATCCAAGGGACACCACCGTCAATGCATAATCATATTAATGGGAACCAGTATCAACACCACTTTCAGGTAATGATATAGGCTGCTATTCTTGGCAAAGCTGTTGGCTAAAGCAAGGTCAGCACTCAAAGCCTCCAACTGATTATGTCTGAGGCACAATCTGGGTCCTTAAAGTTAATGACAGAGAGGCAAAGCATCTATGTCACCCAAACACACCACACTCCATGAAGATCAGCGCAGCTTAACGAGGGCGACTTTGCGTGCGGATGACGTCATCGTGGCCCTCAACAAAACCCCGGGTGGATAACTTATTTGCTGCTGAGGCAATAAGAGGACTGAAGCCCATGAAAGGCCAAACTTATTATTACACTTCTAAAATGAACAGTCACAAGTGTTTTTTCTCTTTTCTCATGCATTTGAAATAGTTGTTCCCGTCTGATTAGCATTTCTTTCACACGGCATTATATTTCCACACAGAGGGATGTTTCACCAAATTAAACACACATAACAGACATATGCAGCTCCGCTCAGACTCAGCTTCTGCAGTGTAGCACGAGTCATACTCAGATCGGTCACAGATATTTATTTATAAGTATTTTATATTTAAGAGTTTGGAGCCTAAATTAAACAACAGAGGGAGTGCAGCCCACACCAGTGAGTGTATGACTACCAAAATATCTCACTCTGACCTGGATTCATGTTGGTGTTGCTAATATTTTGTCTGGAGGGCACAAACTTATTAATGACACCGTGGCCAATTATTAGCACTGAGGAGAGTAGCACTATTTGTAAGTTTAAATTAATTCGGTTCAAATCAGTCAAAAAGACAAAAAGAGAAGGATACGACTCCCAGTAGTTAAATTGTTAAATTATCAATACATTATCAGATTTCTATGCATTTAAATATATGGTTCACTGTTTGGATGCAACAAATGTTGAATTTAGACAACTGCACTCGTTATGTTGAATGTCATATAATTAAAGACTGACTTTGTTTCTGAGTGAAAAAATCTTCTTAGAGGGCATTACTCAACAAGCCCTTGTTAAACAGAGAAAACAACAAATCTGAGGTAAATCATTCAAAGCAGTTACGTGTCATATCTGCTATATTATTATATTACGATGATTATTGTTATTGTTTTATCTTCTAGCTCTGATGCAAAGCAACACTCGACCATAAGGGGCACAGAAGATGTGAAATTTGACACACGGTTTTTAAATGATTAATCTCATATTTATCATAATTGTGACTGTTTTATCATCATCATTTACGTCTGTGGAAGGAATCTGTTTTCAGAAGAACAACATTGAGAACAACATTGATTAAGTTGTTGTTGTACTTCACCTGCCCAGGACCAAACAAGAGCTACGCAGACAATAAGGCAACTAAAAAGTGAAGTGTTGAAGTGAATAAGACACAAATTCAATAAGACAGGGGTCTGAAACTCAAAATGACCTGGGGGCCACTGAGTGTCTTTGTTTGGTCAGTAGGGGGCCAGGCAAGTGAAAAAAAAGTCGCTTTTTTAAAAAAAGGAAATGTTCCGTAAGGATGGGTGATATGAGCTTTAAAAAAAATCCTTATATTCCATCATGATATATCAAAATGATGATATTTATGATGATATTTCACAGAATTTCAAAATAAAATGATTTGCTTTGATTTAGAACGATACATAGAACTAATTCATTGCAACTTGATATTAAGTGGCGGGCCACAGGAAGTTGATTTGGGGATTGCAAGTTTGACAACTCTGCTATAAAAAGGGAATATAAAGTGAATATTTGACTTACTGCACATTATCAAGAGGTTGGTAAATGGCTTTAAATTAATGCTAGGATCCTGCTGTGTCTGATTTTCCATTCTTTCAAATCATTTTTGAGGTAATGAGTCAGATGTTGTTTGTGCTGGTTATTCTGCCCCAACATGCCTTAAAAAAAACAGTTTTAAAACCTAGATTTGGTCAATGTCCCGCTGCTGCTGCTGCTGCTGCTGCTGTTGGCAAATACAAGTTCACGTGACTCCATGGAAACACACTTTAGATTAGTATGAGATACTATGTAGAAACTGAAGATAGATTTTCCCACATGATGACAACAAAGACAACATCCCATAAGATTCCCTGCATTCAACTGAGCAGAATCACATCAGGTACAAACAGCTCATTGAGGTGTGAATAGCTTGAAACAGCTTTGATGAACTGTCCTCTCTTTTTAGTGTAAATCCCTCCAGAGTGTTCTTTGACTGCGATATTTACATCTGTACTGAAAATGTGTCTCCAATGAACAGACAACATAGTGTGTGTATTATTTCCATCCTCGAAGGCCAAATGATGTTATATTTATGTTGTTTGTTGACAAGTGCAGAGGTGTGAGAACAGCAGGAGGTAAGTAAATCAGTGATATAATATTATATCCATTCAAAAACATAACAGACAACAGACGAATATAAGAATACTCATCAGCATGTCAGATGAATAGATGTTTTGTTAATGTGGCCCAAAAACATATACAAAGAATGTGTCAAACTAGTCATGATCACCTCTCATATTAAAATTAAACTTCTTCAGTTAAGCCACTCAACCAAGTTACACTGATAAATAAAAATGGCAATATAAGGAAAATGACACACTCTATACATCTCACAGCAACACAATAATCCATCTGTCCATTTCCTACCACTTTATGCTTCACATGAGGGTCATGGGGGGCGCTGGTGCCAATCCCAGCTGACATGAGATGAAAGGTAGGGTACACCCTGGACAGGTCGCCAGTCCATCACAGGGCCACATAGAGACAAACAACCATCCACTCTCACATTCACACCTACGGTCAATATGATCCAATACGGTCCAATTTGCCTAATCCCCAAATCTGCATGTTTTTGGACTGTGGGAGGAAACCCACACCCACCCACACACCCACACACACACACACACACACACACACAGGGAGAACACGCACCAAAACAATCATGAAATAAATAAATACATCAAGTGGGCCAAGCCCCAGATCAACAGAGAATAAGTTAGGCTATTAATAAGAGTAAAAAATAAAAACACCTTGTAAGAATAATACTAATACTGGAGTTAGTAAGGGACCTTACATGTAACACACCAACCCCAGGTCATTTTACAACAGGTCATCTTAAATCTCCTCATGAGGCTGAAAATGCATCTTGGGGGGCCCCTGGTGGCTCGGGGGGCTCTATGCATTTGCATAGTCCAGATATAGCAAGAAATGTCTCCGCTTGAGAGTTCATTCCTGTACTTAGAGCTGTCCACTTGTTATGACTTCACTAAGGACAGCTGTTTCTGTAACTTCAGTCAGAATGAGTATTAAAGTAATAGAAGGTTATTTTTAACCACAAACACGTTACTGCTAATGTACAAAGTTTTAGAACGTAATCAATAAAATGTTGTTGTAATCCATGTTTGCCGGGAATGTTTTGCCTCAGATTGTCACAATGATTCTGTGTTTAACAAATGTTTGTTGTTTATGTCTATAAATGAGTTTTAAACTACAGTGTTTTTTTTACAATAATATAATAATAATTCTTTGTAATAATCCAGTACCCTTGATAATTTACACAACCGTATGAGGACATGAGCTTCTATCTTCACACTGTAGCCTGCTTACAGTGACAGCACAATAACATGAGTAGTCTCTCCTTCCTTGGAATTACAAACTTCCCTTCAAAGCCCAAACAAGGCACTTAAAGATGTATTTTGTAACTTTTCATTATATTCAAACCAACGTTAAATGAGTTCACGTAATACTGATAACGCCAGATAGACAGCGCTCCATGAATCTCACTATAGCCGCGTTGTGTTTCCATGTCTGTGGTGACACAGGGTGAAGCATTTTTATTTCACGACTGACAACAGGAAAGTGGAAGCATAACAGCTACACTAGAAAACTAGTTTGGCCATTTGCAGAGTACTACGAAAAAAACCCTGTGCGCCTGTCTCTCTCTCACACACGTCACGTCACTCTCCTCACGAGGGAACGTAACATTAAAATGACGGTGATTTGAGTGCAGCGCCGCCGCGCATGGGTGGCAACAATAGGAATAGCACTAGGTTTATTAGTGGAGACATTGACAGATGTTCGGAAATTGGTACGTAATAAGTGAATAAAACCCTTATTGATACATTTTACTATTATTTATTTCAGGAACTTAGCTCCCCCATAATTTGAACCATGAATGTCAGCAATCTTTAGGTTAAGGGATTATCCCCAGTTCTCCGATAGATTAGTGGGGTAAAATATTGAAACTAACGTTGAAAGGGAACAGTTGGACTATAGCGTGGACCTTTCGGAAAGTTCTGCATGGGTGAGTGACAACTGGCAGTGTTTTGGTAACCAAAGTTACACACTGGAGCTTTAACACAAGTTAATATCTTATATGATAATGTGTCTGCCTATGTTCCTGCACTTTTCATACTCAAGTGACTTTTTCTCTTTGCTATTTCTCTGTAACAGCTCAATCATGTATTTCCACTGAGACTCTGAGTGTGCTGATAGTGCATACAGACATACTCAGTGGTGAGTTTATGGCAACCTATTGCACTTAGTGGTGTTTGTTTTCATCTCCTGAGGCATCGCCAAAACGTGGTGACAGGCCTTTAGTTTCCAGTGACCTTATCGCACTTTATGGCATCTTTATGTGTCCTGTAACAGCCTCGTCAGTGGCTTGACTGCTTTAAGTGCTCTCAAAACGGACGGTCTCGCATCTCAAACACAACACTTGGATATTATGGACATTACGTAACGCAAATTACGGATTCACCCACGGGCCAATTGAAGGGATAATGATATTTGGTAACAATTCGAGGAATATGTTCCTTTTGCGATACGCAAGGGCCTCCGCATGGATGCGCTGCGAGGACTGTCAGCTGCGCAGGTTGGCGTATGGATTGTAAACACACGGGCTGCCTATAGGCCTCACATGTTCTGATGGAGAAGAGCCACCTTCTCTCTCCGCCACCTGCAGAATGCGCAAGTCCATAATAGCCCACTGCAGCCCCGTGGCCTCTTGATTTATTGCACTGCACAAAACAGACATAGCAGTGCAACTTTTACGCAAACCTTTGCATGTGTGTGTGCATGTGGGAGCAGAAAACCCGTTAGTGTCGCTGGAAAATGCACTGAGAAATATGCACAGTGGCCTAGAAATAAATGAGAGACGGTGTCAGGCAAACCCCTCTCTGATGATTTATATGAATATGCACAGATTCAGCCATTCTGTTCAAAGGCTGCTGCTGCTGCTGCTGCTTCTTACCTCCAGCGTTCGTATCTCTTTTTGTGTCAAGTCGTTGGATGTGGCACATTTGGTCCGTAAACCCTCCAAACTAGAAATGCTTATGTCAATCATATTTTGCACCAACTCGCACTGCTGCAAGGCTTTCTGCAAACTAAGATGCTGCTCCTCGCTTTTGGTCATCTCCTCGTTCATAATTTGATCCTCTTTCCCCTCTTTGCGCTTAAAAAAAGATTTTAAAAAAAAATAAAAGATGGAGAAAAAAAATATATAAAATGATTCAGAAAAGAATCATGGAGAAGTCCACGGAGCAGAGCGACCTGCAGAACGCCATGAAACGAGATGTTGTGGGTTTACAGACGCTCTTTGAGCCGTGGGAGAGCCGACTCCATTGCAACAACAGTCCTCGTAGTTCCTGCTGTTTCATCAAGGTGTCCCTGTCTCAAACCAAATACAACACGAAGACGCTGAGCGGGACTGCACGGTTTACCAGCGCATCCATGGAGTGTCCCCCCACCCCACCCCCCGATTTCAAATGGATGTTTTTAAAAAAAAAAGAAAAAAAAGAAAGAAGCTGCTCAGCGCATGATAAGCAGACGTGTGTCAGGGGAAGAGCCCGCTGGTTTAAAGGTGCTGCTGCGGGGACTGGATGCAGGTTCTCCCTGTCTCCCGTGGCAGCAGCTGCATCCCGGTTCGCTCCCACCGCACCGACATGTTTCCTGTCAATCAAACCCACAGCAACAGCATCGCATCGCCCAGGCAGCACCGCCGAGAGCAGCAGCTCTCGCGAGATTGGCGATGACGGTGCAGTATAGGCTCAGTGTTCCATCCAGCCTCAACTCTTTTCACATGCTCTGAATTCATTTATTGAAATGTAGTTGTTTTTATAATAAATAGATGGATAATAAACAAAGTCAACTTAACAGAAAAGGAGACAATCCTTCTTAATTTTCTCTTTATTTTACTCTCTTGACTTTTGTCTCTCAGTACTTTGTTTCATTATTTTCTATACAGTTGCTCATATGTCTTGATGTTGGTGCCATATTGTTTCTATTTTGCCTTCTGTTGGTTTAAATAATGGGGAAAAAAAACATGTTGGGAAAAAATAGGGGTCTTAAAATCTTTCATAATTACACTTAAATGTGCACTGACATCCATTACAGTTCACCCAGCACCTAAATCCCCCACAGGTCTTTATTGACTATATGTTTTTAATTTAAACGTTTACTCTCTTTGCTGCTGTAACAATGTAAATTTCCCCACTGCCAGACTAAAAAAGGACTATCTTATCTTATGTTTACTTGTTTGTAGCCTGTGCTCCCATTTTTTTATCAAAATGTATATATTTCATAGACTAATGTATATTTTAAATAACAACTAAGACAAGCTGGCAAAATAAAACTAATAAAAAGTCAATAAGCAGTATGTAAAGAGGAGGGAGAAGATGGCATGATCAAAGCTAGCACGTAGAGAAAAGGATTTTTTTAAGACCAAACACAACTGAAATGACTTTTTCAAAAATAGCTGTCATGTTATCAGTTAGAGATGATATTATTTCTGTTCAGTTGTATTCAAGAGGATCAGAAGAGAGTCTGGACTGTTATGAAACTTGTTGATACTATCTTGCTACATTAATCACATACACAATATATACTATCACCTGATAGTATATGATTAAACAATAATCATTTGTAATTCTTAGGGTACCACTACAACTATGGGGAAATTGTTGTTTAAGCAGCAAAGAGAATGGTAAAAAGTGCAGTGACTTACCTGCAGTTGATGCTGGTCGAGATTGTTTGTTACACTCCTCAATGTTCATGTCTACATGCTGCTTCACTTTGAGTGAGATTCTTATTTAATGCATAGTTTACATAATAAACAAACTCAAATTGCAAAATAATCTCATATGGATATAAACTATGGAAGTTTTCCATGATAGTGGTGAGGAGTAAATCACCTGTGCTTGATTACTCTGCCTGTACACCTGTGCACAAGGTCAATTACTCCATAGTGGCAACCCCTGTGGCAACGTATGAAGCTACAACTAAACGTAAACACACACAAAATGATGCAACTAATATGAAACTAAACGACTCCTTTAAAAAGTAATGACTAACATTGAAATAAAAAGCTACAAAATGAATATATATATACATGATTGCACATAATGTACATGATATTTAATGTTTCCAGGTGTATGAAATATTGTATTCGTTCCAGAAATGTACTATTTTACAGGGAAGCTCATGTCACCGAGGCCCCGCCCATGAAGGGGTGGATGGAGTTGTGTGATTGGCTGTGCGCCGTGACGTTACGCCACGTTTTGTTGTGGAGCGCGCCAAACACTGCAGGCAGCAGCAGCAAGTGTAGAGAGGAAGTGCGTGCAACAAGTATTCTTATTATCCCAACTTTGAGCCACACTCACTGTTAACGGGAAACATGACGTCCATAAACAAAGCGTCGCTACAGACGCGAAATCTTCCCTGGTGAGTTTAAAGTCATCGTCCATGTCAGGAGAGTTGTACTTTTCACTGCTAGCTAGCTAGTTTGGTAGCTAACCTCTATACTGTGGATAGTCACTAAGACCAGAACGCCAGTGTCTCGTCTGTGTGCAGGTTTACTTCTCTGATAATAACCAATAATTCATATTATCTTACTCACCCCTGTGAAATGAATATGCGATCTAAAGTCACTGGACCTTGGCTTTCATTCGGCTCACATGACGACCAAATAATGCGTCGAGTTTCGCTTTGCTGCCTCTGCTCGAACCAGTTACTGCAGCGTCTGTTGTTAATGTGTTTATTATATTAGCACATAGTGCCAAACTATATGTGCCGAATTGAACAGTGGCACTCAATCATTTAAACTAGATAACACTGGGCAAAGTATAATGTATATTTTTCCTCTTCCATCAGTGAGATGTTATAATATAGATTAAATTGAATGAAGTCCGTTTACACCAGTACATTTTACACGACTACAGCTACTTATTAATGCCCTGTGTTTGTTAATGATAACAGTATTGATTGGTGTGTTTTCTGCTCCATATTCCAGGGTTGAAAAGTACAGGCCACAGACACTGGATGATCTAATCTCACACAAAGATATTCTTAGCACCAGTAAGTATATGGACAGTCAAAATAAATGCAATGCTTAACACATGTATTAGAAAACATACATATTTTAGAAATCTTTCAAAAACGTGTTTAAAACTAAAAATGTTATTCTTACTTATTTGGCAAGTAACAAATGATAAAAAAATTAAATAATAATTACCAATGCTGTTCATTTAGGGCAGCTGTGGCTTTGGGTGGTGGTCTAATAAGTTTGTTAAGCACTGTATATCATCCTTAGTGATAGGTAGTCCATCATGATTGATCATGGTTTGAAACTTTCAAATAGTAAATGAAATAAAAAAACAAACTGTATTTTATATTTGTATTATTAACTCCTGGATGGATAACATTCTGTTCTATCTGTCATAAGAAAGCTGTTAAAGCAACCCTGTCCTATTCAGATTTGATGCCATTATTTAAAATGTTGCTTTTCTTCTCCTCAGTCCAGCGGTTCATCAGCGAGGACAAACTTCCTCATCTTTTGTTCTATGGTCCCCCTGGAACAGGAAAGACCTCTACCATCCTCGCTTGTGCCAGGCAGCTTTACAAAGACAAGGAGTTCAACTCTATGGTGTTAGAGGTATGATACTATTCCTCGAGTCAACCTTTTAATTCATCCTCACTTCTTCCTCTTGGTTCTCGAACAGATAACACATATCTGATCTATTATTTTGCAGCTTAACGCATCAGATGACCGAGGTATTGATGTCGTACGAGGCCCCGTTCTGAGTTTTGCCAGCACCCGGACAATCTTCAAGTAAAACTGAAAATACACAATCTTAACACTCTTTTATCTGCAACACGTAAACACAAAGGGTTTACTGATGTCTTTTTGACTGTCCCTCTTGTCCTCCAGGAGGGGCTTCAAGTTGGTGATACTGGACGAGGCTGATGCCATGACCCAGGATGCCCAGAATGCCTTACGTCGAGGTAAGCCATCTGCTCGGCCGAGCATCGCCCACTGTGAGCCACACGGCTCAGTGAGCAGCTAGAGAAGTTGGCTGCTGGTGAATTACAGGCTCTCTGCTTGTTATTCAAATAAACAGTAGCTATATTGTGTGTTTGCGAAATACAGTGAATACAATACAATTTGTGTGGCTCGTGACTGTAGATGCCTGACGCCAGATTATTACTGCCAGTGAGTGAATTATAAATAATAACACACTGAACAACTAGACCACATTTCATGTTGCAGATATTATAGTTGTTATTAAATATAACCCATTATTTTTTACTATTATTAATTGCATGCTTTTCTGACAGAGTTATACTTTTTAATTGCCACTTTATGGATTTAAGATGCTCAGTTTATAATATGTAGTACACATGTATATAATAATTATTTGCAGTTTCTCAACAAAGTAACATAGCAGTGTGGCATTAAGGACAGGGTTCCCATAGCTCCTTGAAATCGTGCAAGAATTTAAACAACAGCAGTTGTAAAGTATTTTGAAGACCCTTCCATTTGTTCAGCTAAGTATATTTTTCTGTTTTCCCTTCTTTTCCCTTTCCTCTCTCTCTCTCTCTCTCTCTCTCCCTCTCAGTGATTGAGAAGTTCACAGAAAACACTCGCTTCTGTCTCATCTGTAACTACCTGTCCAAGATCATTCCTGCACTGCAGTCTCGCTGCACCAGGTTTCGCTTTGGCCCGTTGAACCCGGACCAGATGATCCCGCGCCTGGAGCACGTAGTCCAACAGGAGAGGTGTGTTGTGTCTAATGGTTTTGATATGTTATATGTTACTCCCAGAACAGTAATTTAATTAATTAACTTAAACCTAGTATTTAATTTGGAGGCAGATTTTTAAAGAGTGACTATTTCTTGTTGTAGTATTGATGTATCTCCAGATGGAATGAAGGCCATTGTGACTTTATCATCAGGCGATATGAGAAGATCTCTCAACATACTGCAGGTACACTACTCATTGTCGCCACTGCTCCTTTTGTTAGTTTCCTGACGAGTGTTTTAAAGCGTTGCAGGTTATTATATAGCGTCAGGTAATGTTGGCTGACTGTACATCTACCTACCCTGTGGTTTCAGAGCACCAGTATGGCGTATGGGAAAGTCACAGAGGACACAGTTTACACCTGCACAGGTCACCCGCTCCGCTCAGATATCGCCAACATCCTTGACTGGTCTCTCAACAAAGACTTCACTTCAGCGTATAAGCGTATCCTTCACTGTGCTCAGTCTCTTTGAGAACGGGCATTACTGTGTTCCCTATTCACTTCTTACAGCTTGTGAAACTGTTTTTAGTGATGTTACAATTGACACAGAAGGCTATATATATATATATATATATATATATATATATATATATATATATATATATATATATATATATATATATCTTTAAATTGCATATATGTAATGTATTTCTTTTACAGGTTGGTGTTAAATAGGCCGTAACGGTTCATGTTAAACTAGTTGTTTCTTTAACGCTGTGCTGATAGAAATCCTTCAGCTGAAGACTTTGAAAGGTTTGGCCCTGCATGACATCCTCACCGAGGTTCATTTACTCATACATCGAGGTGAGGCCACAGTAAATCACATCATGATATAAACTTTATATACGCTGGAGATTCACCCTGTTCTAACTTGATGTAACATCAAGGCTGAAATCCTACATTGTGTTGCTTTAAAAAAAAAAAATTGATCCGTGATCCGTTCGGATCAATATCTTCGGTTCGGCACACACGTAATCCGCGGATTGATTTATGAAAAAAAAAAAGTTGTGCACACACAGCGTGGTCATCGCGAGCGGAGGAACGGAGGAGCTTGAACGCCCCGCGTCATTTAAATCCCTTGTATTGGAGCATTTTGAATTCCCTGTCAAATATAATGATGAAGGAAAGAGGTTAGTGGATAACACCGTGACAGTGTGTCGGCACTGTGGCACAAGAAAACCACATGACAGTGGAAACACATCAAGCATGGACACGCATTTGAAGCGACATCACCCTGGTGTTTCACTGACAGGAGTGAAAACGAAGGCTGCTCAACAACCGCTTATCACCGCGGCATTTAAGCAGCCCCTTGTTGCACAATCAGACATCACAAACACTATCGGTGTGTTTATAGGTGCAGACATGAGGCTACATTATGTTGTGCAAAACGAGGGTTTTAAACACATGCTGAAAGTGCTTGAGCCACGTTACGACCTTTTTTTGCTGATCCGAAAAATGATCCAATCCGTGACTCTGATCCGCGGAACGATCCGATCCGTCAGTTTTTTGATCCGTTGCACCCCTAATGAGGAGTGGGTGGTTTATGTGTTGACTGATGCATCGCTTCACAACAGAACTACTCAATCCTTGTACAAGCTTATATTGATGGTGTCATTCATTTTTCTTTTCTTCTTTTACCCTCTTGAAGTGGACTTTCCTCCAGCTATTCGGATTGGTCTGCTCATCAAGTTGGCTGACATAGAGTAAGTGGGACAGTTTATGCTTCCTCTCATAAATGAAATCAATTAATATCAATAAAGCATGCAGATGATTGGAAGTTTTTTTTGACTGATCACGTGTCGTCTCTTCAGACACCGACTGGCCTCTGGAACCGATGAGAAGATCCAGCTGAGCGCCATGGTCGCAGCTTTCCAGGCTGTGAGAGACATGGTGGTCAGTGAGGCCTCCTAGACGACACAGTTGCTGCTTTACCACACACACAACCAGAGACACGTGAAGAGAAAGAGTTCAAAGACTCATGAACAGCCAGTTACGCTTTTAAGATCTAGAACTAAGGCAAAATTCTTTCTCTTCTATCCTGCTCTCAAATGTAACTGAAGGCTTTTTAACAGCCATAGTCTTGCTTCTGTTAATGTCCTTGTATAGTGTTCACTTTGTTTTTCTCCCTGTGGTTGTGGATTACAATGATGCCGTGAAGAGCCGAGGACAGGTAGATTTCAGGTAATTTCACCAATAATAATAATAAATAGGTGAAATTGCCCATTTGTTTTTTGAAGAAAACAGATGTTCTGAGGATGTCTCCACTGCCTCGCACTGACCCACACTCTGAATAAACAGTGCAGCAGACAGTTATCCGAGTCAAATGGAAACCAGCTCCTGTGGGAATAAGGAAAATCTCATCATCGGTGTAGAATAAGTTACTCATGTATCTTTGGTGGGAAAAAAAAATCTCACATGTAAATGTTTGCATAAATTTTAATAAAACAATTTCCTATAATTGATGTGTTTTTTTACATTAATATGTGAAGGTACAGAAGCAGGATGGGTGTTGTTTAAAGATAAACATAGGATTTAGAAATACATGTTACGTACAGAATAAATTAATAGTATAAAATTGATATTCAAGTCAGCATATGAACATAGTTAATGCATCGTCTTACAGTAGTAGTGCTTTAAATGAAAACCTTAGTGCAGGAATGTTGCATTTTAACTTAGCATTAAGAGCTGCACTGTGTGCAAAACCGAGCCGTGAAAGCCGTTCACATACAGTGCAGATACAGTTATTATCATTATTTTATTTAAAAAGATGTGCAAATGCATGTCAGATGTGCACAAAAACAAGAGTGGTGCATGTGTTGTGATATTTCACTCCAACATGAGTGCAGCAAGAGCTTTCAATAAGTCTTTCAATACATGGAAGAACAGGTCTGTTCACTCATAATCCCTGAGCCTCAATCATCCAGATCAAACCCCTGAAGCTCAGACGGTGAAGGAAGAGGATTAATTATTATTATTTGTATTTATTTAATGTGTTAATTAACCCAGTGAGGCTGCAGCAAGTGTGGTCACCCAGTGAGCTGCGTGGGTATGTTGTCCTATGCACTGCAAAATGAATTTCAGTAATAAATGACAATAAAGTTGGTTACTTAGGGTCCCTTCATATCTGTAATTTGTTCAGATTCAGGGAATAATGTGTTACAATTAATTAGTTACATACACGTCTGATTCCTTCAACAGTTTTGTGATTGGTCGGAATTTTGTGTGAGAGAGAATCCCTCAGAGTCCTGTATCGCAAATGGATTACCGCCAGGGATTGTGGGTAATAGCATTTACTGCCGTTCTCTGGATGGTGATATACAACTAGGCTGCACAGAGAAAACAATGCCATATATCTGATGATGATAAGAAGACGCATAGATGCTGCATCCAGACACCTCTGAAGGAGAAGACGTCTTCTGGATATAAGCATATAATGATTTAATCACCGGAAAATCTGCATTCCGAAGACACATCATATAAGCCTGGTTGATTTGTGCCAGAGCTGCATGCGATTGTTGGGTTCACACAAGCCCATTAGAACCAATCTAGGGGGGAATACACTTAGTTTTGGAATGACAAGCCAAGTATGAAAGCAGCGTGGCCCTCTGGTTAAACACCACCCGAGCTTCTTCCACGTGTTTTAGCTGCTGCATGTGAACGGCCTCTAAATAAAAAAAAACAGTAAACAGAGGCATATTATTAGTGGTATGTCATTTCCAGTTTTTTTTTTTTTTAAATGTTCATTTAATCTTCCCACTCCTCTTCCCCGTTGGAGCAGCAGGTCTTGAGGCATTCAGGGATGTTTCTGTATGTGAGGTATTCCATGATCCTTTTGGGGAGGGGCAGCGGCTCCAGTTGGTACGTAGAGACCGAGTGTCGCAGGATGGAGCGGCAGAGGTGGCACAGGCTGGGCACCGTCCTGGGAGCCCTCCAGAACCTGACATGACCATCTCTGGTTCTGTGGGTTAGGTTGGGGGGGGGGGGGGGGGGGGATGTTCAGTCTTAACACAGTGTCTGAGAGAACCTGATGCACTGTAAATGAAAACCAACCAGAAAACACTATCTAGTTTACCCTGAAAACATCACATTTAAACACAGGAGGTTACAGCGTCTTAGAAATCTAACCTGTTTAAGATTAAGAGTTTTATTTGAAGAAGCACTGAAAGCAGCTGAGGCAATATTTGAAAAGTTACTGATAAACCACATGCTACCTAACAATATAAACAATATTGTAAAATTCTGTTTTCAATTGTTTTGTTAGAGGTTAGGGCTGTAAGAATCGACTAGTAACTAACTTGGGTGCTTGGGTGTCAATAAAACCTCTTAGATGTGAATATTTCAGATTTCTCTGCTTCTCTCTGATAGTAAACTAAATAGCTTTGGTTTGTAAACGACACATATAAGGATGTTGTACAACGTATCAATTAAAAACTAAATGAAGAATATGACTTAAATGTTACAATGTGATCATACACGTCAGCTCTATTTGTTTATATTTAGAAAAATGGCAGAAATTGAATACAGATACTTATTTTTCACATCCATCCATCCATTTTCAACTGCTTTATCCTCCACATGAGGGTCGCGGGGGGCTGACACACTTGTCCTTGCCCATGACTTCTTTCAATGCTATTTGGTGATTTGATTATGTTGCAATAATGATCGTGAGTTCCCACCCACTCACCAAACTTGCATGGACTGAAGTTCAGGTGCTGAGTGTGAATGAAAGACGCTCCATTCTCACTATTTTAAGTCAGTAACTCCTCAAAAGTGATTGTAAGGCAGTCATTTCTAGTTAAAATTGGTGTTGCATTTAGTGTGGGAGACAACATGTTTACCCTGTGGCAACCACCCCACCCTGTGGATGGTAGTTGCAGCAGAGTCCATTGGCGTCTTGGTCTGCTTTCGTCTGCATCACCATCCCTTTCTGTCCTGGCGTCCAGATCCGCAGAGCTCTGCAAACACAACATGCCAGCATGAAATCATTCCATCACGTGCGTGTGGAACATCTACTTGACAAGATTTCTGGGATGAAACTGATAAACAACTCACCTGCCGTCAGTCACGATCGCCAAGTGCAAACCGTTGGGGGAGAACTGTATTGCTGAGATTTGGTTTTGCCCATGGTTGTCAAAGTAGTCGCTGTGTATGAAATAAACACGCCCGAGTTTATCAGGACGATGTGCAAAGCTACAGCCAGCAAATCGTTGTGTTGATGTGTTAAATTTGACATCCTCATACGAAGAGTAAACAAAAAATGTGAAACACATACGGGCTGGATAAGCCACAGAACACCAGGGGCCTCATTTATAAAGCTTGCATATGCATAAAAGAAGGCGTACGTCAGATTTCTACTCTGACCAATGTGTACGCACATAAAAATGAATACAAGATATATTTTATTGCAAGATATTATAAATAAATGCTGTAATTGTTCAATACTTATGTGGTATAAAGTAATAAGGTAAAAAGGAAGAAGAGATTACACAGATCCAGATTATAAATTATTATATTGTGTTTCTAATGATATTTTCAAGTTTTGAGTCTGATTTCATTCCTGCATTCTAAAAGCTTTTTTTATTATGAAGAATGTTGTAAAATTGATTAGATAACGGGCTTCTCCATTCAAACGTACTATTATTATCTTTATTATTATTATTAATATTATTATTGTCATCAAGACTGTCGATCAGTTTAATTGCCACAACTGAAGCCACTCAGATTCAATCAGATGGGAAGGGAATAAAAATAATGTAATCACAACGCGCAATGACGCACAATAGTCTGATTTTGTCTGAGCGTGAGGATGAGGATGAGACAGATGGAATAGTCAGATGATGAATGGATTACCACACGTTGTCCTGCTGGATCTCTGCGCCACACAGCGTCAGTGCGCACAGAAAATGGCTTCTATACATACAAATCCAATTTGACAAACAACCCTCTCACAAGGTATAACCATTCACTAACCTTGTAGGCGACAACGACTACCCACATCCGCCTTCTGCATTTACAGCATCTGACACATTCTGTTTTTTTTAATCTTAAGAGCAAAATTAAGCAAAATGTAAGCCATTGGTGAATATGACTCTACTGACGTTGATAGTGTTTATGTCCTGGTGAAAACTAGAAAACAACGTTTTACACTTGAAACTGTTTACCTATAAGAGTGATTTTTGTTTTATGTGGGTCAATAAGTGGACTAAGGTGTAATCAAGGGCCACTTAGTGGAGTTTGCTGTGCCAAAAACATATGGAGAGTGAAAACTGGGTGTACACTCACACCAGAGTGGTCAGCTTCTCTGCTGTATACGGGTCCCAGAGGTCGATCCACCAGCTGGAGCCGCTGAACGCTGCTGTGGCGAGCAAAGCGCCGTCAGGGGAGAAGTCACAAGAAGACAGTAGGTATACGGTCTTCCGTGTCCCTCCAGTCAGGTTTCTGATGAACGTATAGGACCGTAGACTCCACAGACACACCATCTGATGGAGGTTAAATAATTATGGGAAAGAGACTTGATCAAAGTTAAATCTAACATTTTGCAAAAGCTGCAATGCTGGAAAAAACGCATTGATTTGATTTATAGTAACATACCGACTCGATAAAACTTTAGCAGAGAGAAACAAGCCATATTAAAATGTGACAATGTCTGGTACAATACTATGTGATATCATGTCAACGGAATCTCGTAAAAGCTAAGTATCACTTTAAATATTTACATAAGTAGAGAGAGGAAAACCATTTAGAGGGAGAGGGTCACTGAAAAATAAACACGCTTCTTCTCTCTGAAATGCTGTGTTTTTACATTTTATACACAAAGATGGTAACTGATGAACTGTGTCATTAAAATACCCGATATGACACAAAAGTGCTGCAGAAAATGCAGACACTGTAAAGACTTCCTGTCTTAGTTTCAGACAACATGGAGTTTGAACCCTTGCACAAGACAAACAAATAAAACCTTGTCACTCGTTCACGTAGGACCGGATGCGTTTCATAACTTTTAAAATCCCCATCTCACTCACTCTGTCAAATCGTCCAACAGACGCAATCATGCTGCAGTCTGACGACACACAGCAGCAGCTGATCCAGTCTTTGTGGCCAGAAAGCACCTGCACCTTTTTACCTGAATAAAAGAAAGAGTAATAAAGACATGAATAAACTGTTAGGCAGTGCTGTGCGTGATCAACTTGAACATGTGTCTGCTTTTCTATTTAAACAGAAGGTGTGGTCCAGCCTGACTACATGGTGAGACGTTATTATCAGTGCAGTTTGCAGAGCCTTGAACAGAGAACAGGTATGTGATGCCAAAATGTGTATTTACTCTCTGAGGGCATAACACTTACCAGTAACTCTCTCTCTCTCTCTCTGAAAAATGGCCTTGGTAATCTACTACTACTACTGTTAATATAATTATTATTATTATTATTGTTGTTATTATTAGTAGTAGTAGTAGTATAATTATTACTGGTTTTTTTATAATCTTTATTTCACATATCACTAGTATTTAAGGTTCAGTGTGTAAGAATTGTTTACATGCATGTTAAAAGTCTGATTTTAGTCTTTTTTTCTTAAAGTCATGTCAACACGGTAGTCCAACTAAAATCAAGGTAGTCTCAGTCGGACTAACATACCTGGATAATGCGATTTATAGTCCGATTACTCCTGCATGAAAACGCTTAGTCAGACTGGAGTCAGACTTTGTGCTCTGTGCATGCGCCAGAATTTCCTTCCCGGTCTTTGACCCGGACGTAGAAGGCGACGACGTATAAAAGAACAAACACAGTTGCGTCCGTGAGAGTAAAAGCTACGGAGAAGACCCACTTTTGCACTGACAAAGAGACGGGTACAGCAGGTAAGAAACATACAGCACGGTCCATCTCACCATCCGCTGTTTATTTTTCTGTGACATAAAAGTCAACTTATAGAGAGATACAGCGCCACCTACGGAGGCGGAATCAGACATACATGGCCAACAAATTGTTCTCCTCCGAATGTACAGTATACTCGGACTACGGCCTTAGCGCGATTAAACTGTGCATGTATACGTACTGACTCACACCTAATGAAAACACAAAGGAATCATCCACTCACCCCTCCCCTTCCCAAGCGCATCATAGTTATAGAACATTTGCATACCAGAAAGGTTGTTGTTTTATTCATATGCACATCTGATTTAAAATATTGTGGCTGTTTGGGCCACTGTACAGACATACCAGTGCAAGATGGCCGCCCTTGCCATAACAATACATTATTAAAGGCTTATACGAAGGCAACAAAAATCTAACTAGCTTTTACTTAGTTAAACACATACACTTATGAGTGGTGCATTTAATTTCTGCTAATAAACCGAATTTTGCATTTTGTTTTTAAAATGACTGAATACAAAAAGTGTTCCCTCAAGGTTGCTTAAAAATATTTTTTATGAGTGTCTTTGAACCCACCATTTTTTTTTACAGCCCAAAGACAACATTAGACAAGAAAATATTTGAAACACAAGCTCTGGGGTGGGAAGTTCAAACAAAAATACACGACATTAATACATTACGTTTTAGGAAATGTAGGCTACTTCAATGCACTGTGCAAAACGATTAATATCACAAGGTTTGTGATGAGCTACTACATGTACAGGCATGTACAACTGACAAAAACACGCCATCAAAACAGATGATATCTCATAACAGAATGCATCTTCAGAAATAAAGAACCAGCCTGGAATGTAAACGAAAGTATTTCCTAAAACTATTCACCCATCAAACTGTAGAGAGTAAAAACATAAGTAAAAACTGTCTGCAAACGCCACTTGAAATGATCTTGACCTTGCTCAGACCCAGTATTAACATCCATCCTGAGTGATCTGATCTTAAATGTACGGTGCTTAGTAAAGACGCTTTTCCATTAGATGGATCTAGCACTGCTCAGCTCTACTCGATTCGACTCTACTTGGTATGAAGCACTGCTCTCAGTAGACCACACATTACATTACTAGGCTATTCATCCCACGCGCAATACTGTGATTTTACACATTTTTAAGTGCGATATACATATATTATATCTCATGTTCAATCTGTGTTTATACTGTAAATATCAAGCCCATACTGTATATATCCTGGAAACTGTCTATAATGTACATTCTAACTATCTTATCTTATCTTCCATTACATTATAGTACCTCCTTAACGTGGGAGGCTGTCATCATAGCACAGTTGCGCAAAACTGCTGTGGTGTCTAAGCAGGGCTAAGCAGTTATTGTTAGTGACTCATTAAAAAGATATGTTCAACGAATCGTTCAGTATTTGAGTGGAGTCTCTATGTTAAATTGGGATTTTAGATATTTCCTTGCTAAATTTTGGAGATCAACTGATCTACAGTTCGGCATTGTTACTTCATCCCAGGGAGTGGGAGTGAAGTCTTGTTTTTGGTGGCTCTGTCTGTGTGTGTGTGTGTGTGTGTGTGTACTTCCGCACTTGCTTGCAATATGAGCAACAGAGGCTTGTTAGAATTCAGAATAACTTTTTTTTTTTAGAATTGACCCTGACGTGGCTTTTAACGCACAACCTTCTGATTTGGAGTCAGACACTGTGTGTCTGCCATCTCTGATTGCCTTGTTCGGTTTGATTCTTATGTTAGATGTAGGGCTCATGGCTCTTCCACTAATGACACTCTCTGTCGATGTCACAGTTTAGTATCGGCTCACCTCGCTTGGAACCTTGTCAGAGCAGGTACGAAAAGGACCAAGTACCAGGTACTATCCCTAATGGCAAAACAACAAGAGTGAGTAGAGCCGAGTTGACCTGAGTAATGCTCGAACTGTATAAAGGAAAAGCGACATTATTTGTAGCCACCCCCACAATATTAACACCCGTCATCACATGATTTTTTTCAAATTATTCAAATCCTATAATGTTACAGCAGCTTGAGCAGTGCTTTGGGCCAATGCCTGTACTCCCCAGGTGCCTGTCATTTTCAGAGAGTAGCTTAGCACTTCTCCTTGTGTGTACATGGCCGCAATTCCATTCATAGCAAAATGAGAGTCCGCCTACTCACATTCCATCCCAGAGCTCACCTCATCTGTGTTGCCTTCTATTCTTTGAGCAATGGGTTGTGCGTGTGTGAGTTCCAGCAGACCTGCTCACAAATACCAAGAACAAGTTCAAGACCGGAAGTCCTCATTGGGATCTGAGCCTGGTTCTTACTCACTCACTCATGTTCTACCGTATGAGGGTCGCGGGGGGGCGCTGTGCCAATCTTAGATGACATAGGGCGAAAGGCAGGGTACACTCTGGACAGATGTAAACCTGGTTCTACTGAGGCAAGACCTCATTTGTGAGGAACGTGTTAAGGGTAAGGCTAAGATATGAACTGTGGTTAGGTTATGATTAGGAATAGGCAATACCTGGTTATGGTTAAGGTTAGGGATTATATTTTATTTAGGTTGTCCAAATGAATGGAAGTCAATGCAATGTCCTCAGAAGAAAAGCTGTGTATGTGGATGAAGGGGACAACACCAACATATGGAGAGCATATCCTTGTGGAGAATAAAATATCCTCAAAATAAAATACAACTGTCCATATTAGTGATAAGATCAGCTTCAGATTGAAGGTCATTGAGTGACTTTGTGAGTGCGTTCTAATGAGTTAGGGGTTGGACAAAACAAAACAACAGAAGTGAAATTGGCTTAATGTGGAAAACTTCAGCGCCGTCTCTGACGTGTGAGCAGACAGTCAATTTGTTATGGCAAGAAAGGGAGATGGCAAGACACATGTCAATACCAGAGAAAACAATAGTACTTGGTGCTGTGCTCTTGTGATCAAATCACTCAGGATTTATGTGAATATCAGCTCTGAAAAGCACCAATAATTAGCATCTTTTTCATCAGTTGTCCCCAAACACAACACAACCTGCACATACCTTTGTGAGCAAGGTCCCAAACCCTCAAGGTTTTGTCTCGAGAGGAGGACACAAGGGTGAGTGTCCCATTCTGGGGGAAAACCAGGTCCCTGACGACTCCTTCGTGGCCATGGAGGTCAAATACAGCATAACCTAAAAGTGAATGAAAAGCCCTTTAATATCTGAAAACAGCAGACAACAACAACAACAACAACAACATCCACGGCAGCAAATCTCACCTGATAAGACATTCCAGATTTTGATTACTCCATTCTCTAAGCCTGTGGCCAGGAGCAGGCTGTGGTTCCCTTTTGTTTTTGCATTATGTGGCTGTGCAGCAGTGACTGACTTGGATTTTGGGGGTCTTGGTCCAAAAGCGAGGCCCCACACTGGGTGACCACAACTGAAGCTCTTGTCTTCACGGTCAATCTCTCCACTCTGACTGTCTCTGTGGGTGAGAGAAGATCCACATGGAAGCAATGTGAAGCAGGAGTGAAAGAGTGCATTATGCATGGATGGAAAAGTATTAATCACAGCTCCATAAGTCAGAATTTTCTCGTCACAATTATTGTAATTTTGATCTAATAAAACCCAATTGATCCGAGTCAATTTTTTTACTTTCCCCTAACACGATGGGCTTGAGTATTTTCTTTTGTGCTAATGTGGATGATTTTAAGTACCAAAATGTCCCATTACAAAAACGTGTATGTGTATTGTGTGTGTTTAAATAATCAATGTACTGTATATGTGTACATGAATGTATAGTTACACTTGTATTTATTTCTATTATGCACTTAAATGTGCTAAATGTTTTTTCACTTCTCAACTGTGTTAAGTTTGTTCTATGTCTGCTCTATGAGCCCTCGAATTGCCCCCTGGGAACAGTTCAATTATTTCAAATTAAACTGAATTTAACGTGGAAGTAAATACAATCATATTCAATTATGTAATATATGTTATATTATGTATACATTAGCTCTTGTCATGGTTTATATGGTTGAACTGGGTCGCAGTGGTTGGTCTTCTTTAAATAAAGTCGGTACCCAGATAAGAAAGTTTGGCAGTCGTGGAATCGCCGGTGGCACGTGAACGCATCATACGTGGATTAACAGCACAGGTAGAGTCAAACCTACTCGGAATCGAGAGGCCAGGCGACAACCCACACGATGCCGTGTCCCATCGACCACGCGAACCAGGCTCCGTCCGGAGAGAAGTCCACGCTCCAGGTCTCACAGCCCGCCCGGCCCACCAATGACGGAGGCCGCCTGGTCTTCAGCTCCAGGAGAAGAGCGGGGTCGGACGCTGGGGGAGGGAGGGAGGACGGAGAGGCGGCGGCGTCAGAGTCAGTTGAACGTCTCACAGATGCATCATTTACTGACAGCTCGTAGATGTAACAAGCTGTCTCTCTCTCTCTCTCTCTCTCTCACACACACACACACACACACATACAGCACCACTTGGTTACGCACAGTTGCGATGACAACAACATATTCAAGTCACTTACATGACCGCAGCAGCTCCGCGTTGTTTTCCGTGGAGCACATCCTGTTTTGTTTGTTTGTTTTTCCCTTTTTTTGTCACATTATTCGCTTTACCGCTGACTTCCTGTCTTCGTCCTCCGTGTCTGGCTGTTAGTGTCCATCTATTCTACAGAGAGACCCGGGACAGACCGCAGGGACGCGTTGTTTACCTCCGTCTGAGACAAGTGTGGGAGAAAAATGTCCAGCTGATTTCCTGAAGTAAAGTCCCTCTGTATCATTGGCCGCTGCGCTTCACACTCAAGTCACGTGCTCCTCTCATTATGTAATGAACAGCCATAAACCACGTCCCCCTCTTCTTTTTTTTAATAAAGCTTGTGGAGTTGTGTCATATACTTTAATATCATGACATGTTTTACATTGTTGCTGTTACACACACAAAAAAATATATTTTTAAATGATGTTCTGCTCCAAAATATCATGTCAGTATGTTTAGACCACAGACAATTGTAATTCATAATTTAAATTATTTATTGCATTAACTCTTCTGACACATACAATCAAATATAAGGCCAGACATGGTGTATACACAGAATTATTCAACAACTTTGTCAAACAAAAGAAAAACATGGTCAGGGAAAAGATAACAAAGACATATAAAGACTATTCATTTATGTAAGGTACCATAATAGTGAATGTCTCAGTCCCACTGCCTTTACAAACATAGATGAATTACATCCAAACTAATAATTTGGCTGGATTTTTTTCTCCTTTTAACATTTTTCTAAATTAACAACTCACCGACTTATCTTTGTATGTTAAATGCAACAAAAAATTAATGGAAACACTATCTTTGACTTCACTTCAAAGTATAGCTGTATACATTCGGACTGATTATATATGTAACTATTGAAACATAAGGAACACTATCAATGGATTACCTTGATTAAAGTCATTTAATTTAGGTGAGAAAAGTTGGATTCTTAGACACGATGATGAGTGTCAAACTGACATATGTCATAGTTACAGGGGTGGAGACGGATGTAGATCTATGTATGAATCAGGTGTAAGTTAGCGGACGGTCCACCATGTCACCACTAACCAATAAACAGCAACGATCACATCTTTTATTGAACAACTTCACTTGCTGCATTAAGTAACAAAGCAACATATTCAAATTGCTGTACAAGAAAAAAAAACCGACATAAAATTTAAAATAGTCACAACCCCATTAAAAAAACAAAAAACATTTTTTTTTTTTTTTACACATCTTCTGGTTCTGTTCACACCGTCATTGGGAGTAAATGTTTTTTACCCCAAAATTAAAATAATATAAAAAAAACCCTAATAGCCTAAAATGTTACAAGTTCCACTGGCTCTTCTTTTTGTACAGTATCTTCCTGCTTGTGTGGGCTTGTGTCACCACTTGCATCTTCATGGTCACCTAAAAAACACGTTTTACATTACCAAACATACATCAGCAAGAAACCACAAACATTTAAATTTAAGATGAAGAAGTCGTACTCGATGGGATCCGGTGTATCTGGACGAGTGTCGTGTGATTTCCGTTGGTTATTGGGGGAAGCCGGGGAACGGCATCTTGAAAGATCTGCTCATCATCGGATTCCACCAGATCCAGCACATCTCCTCTGTCCTCCACTTGCCTAGAGAGCACGACACACGATTATGGGCTACATAACCACAAATTATGGGACTCTACTACACATCTTCACATCTTGATAGGGATTATTTTTATGCTGCCTCAACAATGCCTGTGTCCAAATTCTAAGAAGGTCCGGGATGTTTCAAGAAAGCAGTGAATTAACACTGTGTATGGATTCAAACAGTGACAATGGTCACATGCACATGAGACTCCACAAGAGTCCACTTTAAATTAGCTCAAATGGGATATACTGTATATACACACAGACACACACTTCCTTTTATCTCCTCAGTGATACAGTTGTAATATAAGAAAAGTGTCAATAGGTCATTTGATGAGATGTTTGCAGGAAATATGAACAATTAACTACCAAAATAAAAATATAATAAAGTAATTGGATTAATGTAAAACACTGTGGACAGCTGTAGCTGTTATGAAATTAACTTTATAAATAAGACATTTATATGTCAAAATAATTACAATGAAATCAGAGTTGCAGTATGTAAGTGTGTGGTTTAAATCCCACTTGTGTAAACTGAATAAGTTAATGTGAGATACTCACCCAAAGCCACCACCTGAAACAACAGGATAAACAGAAATTGTGACATCAGTATCCGTGGATTTGTATGATAAACACCTTTTTTGTGATTTTAACATTTCAAATGACATTTTAAGTCACGTTGCTTGCAATGGTAATTGTATCAGTTGAGCTTTGACTGTTACCAAGGCAAATTCGATGTCGGTTGGAGAAAATGGTTTTGGCGATGATGGCGGTTGATCCCACGATCAGAGCGGCTATAAAGATGCCGATGATCACTCCTGTGTATGTGGAGGAGGCTGTGGAGAGAAAACAGGACAGCGCCAAATTATTAGGAGGCGGAGAAAAGGGAGGAGCAGCAGGTTTATCAGCATTCCAGCGGTGGAGTCGACACCTGCAGTGACTGGCTTTTTGTTTCAATCTCTTGTCTGTTTAATATGTACAGGACTTAAGGTTCAGCTCATTGTTTATCATCCATCATTCCTCACGATGTACCAGTCTGCACTTGTTTACATAAACATTTACAACGCCATAAAATGCCAAAGAAGATTTAATTCCCGAAATATTTCCTCTCATCCCACACTCACTTTTCACAGTGAGGTAGACTTCCAGCTCGGTGACGTTAAGGGTGTTCTCGCTCCGGCAGAAGTAGACGCCTTCGTCGTCCTTGCTGATGTTGAGTATGGTCAGCTTGAGGACAGGGCCTTCCTCAGACAGGACATACTTCGACCCGGGAACAATGTTTTCCTGCTGCAGCCCCCTTCTCCATGTGGTTCTTGCAGGGGGCATGGACACGGACTCGGAGCAGGTTAGTGTTATGCTGGTCCCCTCCAGTGCCGTGGCTATCGGCTGACCTTCAGGGTACGGAAGCTCTGGAAGAGTGAGGGGAGAAACACAAGATTCTGTTCAGATGCTTCTTTCTTAAAACATGACTTGTTCAAAGAGTCCACTTCGCTTTCATTTTACACTGCGATGAGAATCCAACTGCCATCCAGTGGTACAGGGTTTGACATGTGATTTATTTATTTCATTAATATATTATATATACAGAAGTTAACAAACACAGCCTAACAGCATCCACTAAAGCAAAAGAGCACAGATGTAAAGATAAAGTTTAGAATGAAGAACTTGAAAACTAATACACACATTTAGCAAAAGATAATCAAAAAAACTTATCTCAACTATTTGATGAATCAACTGACGTTTGGGCATGTGTTAGAGAAGATGACCTAACGGACATCAACATGAAACCTTTCATGAACTGCACAGTGATTAAAAATGTGCTCGTATCATGTGTACTTTGCAAAATGTCAAACAACGGTGATCAGCAAATACAAAACCCAGATACACTTCTCAAGAGTTTTACACAATCCTGTCCTATGTTAACCTGTCACCACAGAGTGACTCACCCACTGTGCAACACAACACTTGTGTCCATTGTGTGCACACGGTGGTACTTGAATTAACAAAGCTAATTATGATAATAATAATAATAATAATAATAATAATAATATAAATTATTATAATAATAATTATTATTATTATTATAATAATAATAATAATAATAATTATGGAAATCAAACAAGAAGCTGATAAATACTTAAGTCTTGACATTACAATGCCGTTTACACAGTGAGTTAGAGCACTGATCATGTGATGTGCTTTGGTCACCTCATCACCTAAGGCTGCCAAGTGCAGCAAGGGACAGCAACTTTAATTATTACAATCATAGTTTGACATTCTGAAATATTTGCTATATAAAGGTGGGGCAGGGAATATAATTGATAAATAACATCTAGGGTCCACTTACTGCCATGAGGAAGTGTGGCCTATAATTGATAAATAACTTCTGCACCTTATCTAGGCTCCACATACTGCCATGAGGAAATGTGGCCTATAATGTCCACTCATGTCCCCTGAGTGGGAATGTTGATATTCCAGCAATGGCAACAGCTATTCTGCAAAGCAATCTAGCAAACAGATTAATAAAGACAATAAACTGCATGTCAATGTGGGTGGAGCCTTTCAAAGTTGAGGAGATTGTCTCCAGTCTGTCTGTGTTTGTCTGATGGGAGGACCTCAGGACAGACAGCCTCCATCCCAAAACATTATTACTAACAACCTGAGGATGAAAGTCAACAAAAAAATTAAAATTCTAGTGATCTCGCCGACTAGAGGGGATTTAAGGGATTTTTTAGGAGTGAAATGCTTGTATCAAGTCATACTAATGGTTTTGTGTCTCAGTTATTGGCACTAGCTTTCATTTTCATTTGAACAAACATCTACCAGATAAGAGGTGTCTGTGGTCAATTATCAACAGAACTTTACAACTTCTTTTAAATGTCAAACCATGAGTCAGAATCCTGTTGACCTCCTGTTGAACAGTGATAAACTTGTAGCGTGGCTCTAAAAAACATACTAAGATTACTGAGTGAACACTGTAGAGTCTCACCGTGGCTCAGTGGCCTCTTAAGTGGAAAGTACATAAAAAATTCAGTGGTTGCACATCTCACGCTTGTCGTACGGCCCATTTCACCACAACAAACTTACTGAGGGTAAGGGAACACGACTTCTCCTTCCCTGGAGCGAGTGTCAGGTGCTGGCCCATGCACCACACAGTCTGGCCAGCGGACAGCAGGGAACGGTTCAGAGTCACTGACAGACTGTCCGTCACTTGTGTTGCATAAATGTGTTCCTTCCTGCGAGCTCCTTGTTCGCCTCGGTCTTCCCCCAAGAGCAGAGTTGGGGTGGGATATGCTCCAAACCAGGTGCAGTTGAAATGGATATGGGATGGGTCCTGAGCTGGTGTCCACATACACTCTGGGTGCCGGTCCGGGGCATCTGGTCAGGCCAAAAGCATCAGTAAGGAACTTAAAGTACACAAACAAATGTACGATTACTTAAATATCGGATGTATTTAAGTCCATCACCCAGGACGGTCAGCCCAGTTGGCAAAGAACAATGTCAATTCCAAAACAATTGACCTCAAGAATTGATTGAATTGCTTTAACTTAACGTGTTTATGCCAGGACACAGTGTCTTACTCATTGTCTACCACTTTATCCTCAGGTTGCGTGGAGCTGGAGTCAATCCCAGCTCCACGGACAAAGATGGGGTGCACCCAGGACAGATCGCCAACACTGAGACAAACAACCATTCACTCTCACATTCACACCTACAGTCAATTTATAGTGTCCAGTTAATGATGAAGCTAATGATTGTGGACTGCAGGACAAAATCAGAGCATACCAACACGCATACAGGGAGGACACACAGGAAGGCTCTTGGACATTTTAACAATAAATATTTTAAACTAAGGTACTGGAAGTTATCATTTTTGTATTAGCCTTGTGATTTGTATTAGCACAAATTTTAACAAAAGCAAAAAAAATCTGAAGCACATTTCTTCATGATGGTACTCACAGTAAACCAGCAGCTGTGAGCTATTGTCAACGGTCTGATGAGAGACGGTGTTGTGGGCGCTGCAGCGATAATCTCCCTGAGCACTGGGCTGGATGTCTTCTATCCTGTAGTCCAGCCAGGATCCAAGCGTTCCAATGAGTGACATGTTGGTGAACGAGGCTCCGTAAAAGCCCCAGATCAGACGCTGAGATGGGTAGGAGTAGCCGGAGCAGTTGAAGAAGACAGTCGCGCCCTGGTAGACGATGAGTGTCCCGTTGGACAGAGCAGTGGCTGGGCCAATGGACATAGATGCAATTTCTGGACTACCTGAAATAAACATGTGCAGGGTATTACAACTGTGCATAATCTCATCTGTAATAGTTCAGAAAAAAATACTGTGAACTGTAGTGTGTGAATATGAGCAAATGTCTGTTACATTCAAACCAAGGCTGATCGATTTTGAATATATATCTAACTGCGATCATTTTGACAGGAAGGGTCGCCACGGGTGCTGTGTCTTCTTATTCTTATTTTCATTTGAAAAACATATTTGAAATGATGATTACTGTGTGATAGTTGTGCAGATCTGTGAGGAAACAAAGATCAGTCTGCAGAATAAGATGTATATAGGTCAAGACAATAATTAATCAAAAATGATATTTTGACAGACATTTTGGCTTTAACAAATATTGTGCCTCCTGTGATTTGATACAATTTCGATTAATTGTTCAGCCCTAATTCCAACCATTGTCAAATTGTCTTCACACAAGGTTGATCACACAAGGACTTTCTCTGTATTTCTCAGTTGCTGGAGCAAAAAAAAAATTGTGATAACTTTTCCATACAAAGTGCATGCGGTAATCTACATTTGCAAGTAATCTGACCCAACATGCATGTTTACCATGTGCTTGGAAAGCCTGAAGAACCCGTTTGTGTTCACAGGTTTACATGCTGCAATCAGTGCTGACGCCATAAAGGTGGTCGCGTACGGAGCCACCACAAAGAAAAAAATAATACTATGTATATATACATACACACATACATACATATAATATATATATATATATATATATATATACACACACACACACACACACACACATACATACATACAAACATACATACATACATACATATACACATATATATACGTATGTATATATATATATATATATATATATATATATACACACACATACACATATATATATATATATATATATATATATATGTATATATATATATATATATATATATATATATACATATACACACACACACACATATACATACATATATACACACAAATACACACTTTGCACAGTGCGCACTTGCAGGTGTGTCATGCCATACCATGCGGTGTAGTGCACACCTAAAGTAAACAGTGATGACGAGTTTCGATGACAGAAGCAGTATGTGTTATTTCTCTTCAAATGAATAGGTGCACAGGGGAGAAAATGGAGAAAGAGGAGGAGGAAAATAAAGCCAAACATAGTATGTGTTGTCTTTGACTGACAAGATAAATAAAATTCATGACTTCATCACAAGTTTGGGGTACGTGTTAACGTCTCTGGCCTGCCCTTGACAGAGCTGATACAGCAGTGTGAAACACTGAGAGCAATTCTCTGAGCTGCACTGGACACTCAGACCTGGATGGGAGGGAACTGCTGCCTCTAAAAATGCAGAATTCCCCACGTGTCAAAAGCCACCACAACCAATGTGTGAGTGACCCTCAGAATCACTGTAACTATTCAAGTGACAGTTGCCAGTGCAAAAAGGAGCTCCTCAACACTAAAGCTGATAAAGACGACCATGAGACGTACAATGTCTCAAGAGTGACTTCAATCGAACACACTAGCATAAATCAAGATGTTGATGTATGCACAATTGATGACTTTACAGCAAAGATGTGTCAGATGTGTCACATTTAAATGATCTGTAATGAAAGTGTTTTTATTACTTTTACTTTTTTGCAAACTTTGCTTGCAGTGTCCATACTTCTATTCTAAACTTCACTCTTGACTAATTGACCAGTCGCCTGGGGCACTGAAATGCATAGGGCCGGCCCTGGCTGCATTAATAAAGAATAGTGGAACTCACTGGCGACTTGAAGCAGGACACGTGCGTGGAAGGTGTTGTTGCCAGGTAATGTGGAGCTGCACAGGTAGGTGCCTTCATCTCCACGGATCACCTTCATGATGTTTAGGCTGCCGTCCCGCAGCACCGTGAGCCGCTGGGCTGCGGGAGACGCGGGGGTCGCGGCAGAAGAAGGGTCGCCGCCTCTGATAACTTCTTCTCCATCTTTCAACCACGTCGTTAGAGACGGTGTCACATTACCGGCGGTGTAACACGGAAGTAGAGCGACGTCGCCCGGTGCTGCTGTCAGTGCCGTTTCGGTGTCGCTGTCGTCCGAAACTGCCACTTTAAGAAGGAGAGAAAGAAAAGCAGAAATCTCTGAACTGTGATTTTTTTACACTCACCTGTCGCACCTGTTTGTCTGTGACAACAATCAAAAAACTCACCTGTTGCACACAAGCACAAATACAGAAGCGCTGCAGTCGTGACCGTCTTCATGATAACTTCTCTACATCGCCTTCAGACTGAACAAAAGACGTTCAGAGTCAAAAACCTGTCTGACCAGTCCACCTGTGTGTTGTGCGCGCGCGCGTGTCTGTCTGCAGCCCAGTGGACACCAGTCCTCCCATTATAACCCACAGTGAACCGAGGACACGGTCAGAGGACGTGACCAATCTGACATGATGTGCCTGCTTCAGTTTCTTTGATACCGCGTTCAACCTCGTAGCGCTTTGTTTACAGAACATGCTAATCCGGAAACTATGCCACGAACAAACCACACCCTAACCTCACCTTTTTAAAGCTACAGTAACACTCTCTGTGTGTGTGTGTGTGTGTGTGTGTGTGTGTGTGTGTTTGGTCCAGGTATTACTAATGTTGTGGAGACCTAAAACTGTTAATTCACCACATTATTACAAGAGCAAGTCCTCATAATGTAAAGTACTACATTTTAAGGTGAAGACATGTTTTAACTTTAGGCTGGGGTAGGGTTAGGATTTGGGTAAGGACAGTAGTGTCCACACGGAAACAGATTTAGGTGAACACGCATCCTTTTTTTTGGCAGAGAGATGTTCCGTCCACACTGAGACAGCGTTTTAGGAGACCTGAAACAGTGTTTTTTGAAAACGCCTCCCAGAGTGTGAAAATCTCAAAATGCCGGCCTCATGTTTCCATGTAGACCAGCGAATACACTACTTTAGGAAAACGATGATGTAATACTGTCATTCATTGTCCTTGTCTTTGGAGATTGCTTGACAGTGTTACCAACTACTGTCAATGAAAAGTAACTAAAGTCAGCCTGAAAAGATGTTAAATATCACAAGGACTCATCCTGTCTTTACAGATTTCATAGGGGTGAAAAAAGTGTTTAATCATACAATAAAGAGAGGAGAAAACAAAACAAATCAGTGACTGTTGCACTGCACATCCACAGCACCTTCTTGTCTGTGACGCTGTTTGCACGCACAAATATGCGTGTGTTATTACACATATATTAAATTGTAACACTTCCATAACCGTATTGTTATCAGTGAGGAGGCACTGTTCGGAGGCACTGTCAAAATACTTCCCGAACACTGGAAAATACAAACCTCTACGATTACTACTACTATTACTGGTTCACAATAATTTAATTTATTTAAAATAATTTAATTAATTTAATTTAATTTTCTTCTAATTTATATATTTTATATATATATATATATATACTGTATATATATATATATATATATATATTTATATTAAGAAACATTGTATTACAAATGCCATTGTGGTGTTCACGATTCACAGACTCTGTTAAGCAAGTCTTTGACAACCACGCCTTTGTTGCTATAAAAAGGGATTTCAGCATGGAGAAAGTGTGTTCATGGAGAATGTAAACAGCCGCAGGGCTGATTGACAGCAATGTTAGCAAACGATGTCGCAGTGAAGCGACAGCACCCTCTGCCGGCCAACCACAGATGCTGCTGAAAGTGATGTTTTAGTGTAGGTCAGAATTTGAGGGGGAAAAAATGCATATACGGCATTGTTTAAAACAAAAAGTTAATGTGTCTACATATAGATTTAATATTTCGCTATGAGGGAAGGTCAACATGTATATATATATACATACATATACGTGTGTGTGTCTGGTCCCAACAACTTTAAATGGCTTTCTCAGGGTTAAGACCTGGTTTTAGGTTTAGGGTAAGGGGCTTAGGGAATGAAATTCATGAATCTTCACTAAGCTATAATAACGACCTGAAAAAAGTGCTCCGCTCTCTTATAAATGCTGGTCAAAATATCGTGAGTGAATGCGTAAGTACAGATTCCACACCGATGTGAGGCAGCAACGGGAGAACGTGCGTAGTAATCTGCTGCAAAGAGGGAGAAAAGAATCGCTCATTTTCTTATGCCGTGGTTCGTGAACGCAGCACAGCTCCGTCAGCCGCGTCTACGAGACAGCTACTATACACAAAATGCCAGTAGATGTGAGCGTGTGGTCCGGCTCTCTCGAGCTACAGCAGGTTGACGAGAAGCCAGCTCTGCCCCTGACAGTTAAATACGGCTCCGTTGAAATAGACGAGCTCGGCAAAGTGCTCACCCCAACACAGGTTCGTCATTTAATCATGTTTAATCATGTTGGCTAGCCACGCTAACAACTTTGCTAACTTAGCATTGGTTCTGGGTGTTAGTTCAAAAGCTACCATGCAAGCAACGCACCAAACTGACTTTATTAAAAAAAAACAAAAAAAAACTATGTTTTGTTGTTGTTGTTCGTTGAAGTTGCTAATGTTTTACAACAAATAATGGGATTACATAATTCCTCCAGCTTGTCTGCTGCAGGTGTAAAAGACGGCGAACAGCGCCGCCAAATGGCCAACGTAGCTGCAAACACCCACAGCCCTTTACTAGAACGTTCCTGATTACGTTGTTCCAGCAAATTTAACTTTGAACATTTTTAAGATATATGTTTGATAAAAGAATCCCAACTTGGTTTTAAAGCTTGTTATGTTAAACATACTCATTCATATCACTTTACCTAAAAGCTAGATAAGAAAAACATCTGCAATTTTCTTTGGCAACCCCTGCAAAATAATCATCATTTGTCCTTATGCGTGTCTGGACTCAGACTCTTGAAATGGCTCATCTAAATAACAGTTGTGTCTGACCTGCAGGTGCAGAGTAGACCCACCTGCCTCGAGTGGGAGGGATGTGACTCCAGTAAGATGTACACTCTGGCTCTTACTGACCCTGATGCTCCAAGCAGGAAAGAGCCCAAATTCAGGTGAGAGGGGCAGTTAACGGTTTGAGCACAACTTAGTAAAGCTTGAGTATTGAATGGATACTTGCAATGAGTTGGCAAAATAAAAAAGTAAAGGTTTCACTTAAGAAGAAACCCCCTCATTCTTTGTATAAAAGAAATGTTAGATCTTGAAATTAAGATTTTGTTTATAGCCCAATGAAGAAATGCTTAGATGCTCGTGGTGATCTTGACATTGATCTCTGTGTTGGATTTTAAAATTGTTGTTGTGGATTGACCTAAGGGAGAGATAAGGGAGTGAATGGAAAGTGAGCAGCTGTGACAGATGTTTGAGCTCTGTGAGTTCTTTAGTTATTTGATATTGTTGTGCGCCTTCCCTTTCAGAGAGTGGCACCATTTTCTGGTGGTCAACATGAAAGGGAATGACATCTCGTCTGGCTGTGTGTTGTCGGACTATGTGGGCTCTGGTCCTCCTAAGGGCACAGGTAAGAGAGACTGAAGCATTGACATTGTTTTATCCTAGAGCACAAACTTTGCTCATGGTACGATATATGAATTATTTGGGTGACGGATGTTTTTGCTGTTTCAGGGACCTGCATTCAATATGAAGCTATCTCCATTTACACAGTTACATTTACTGTATATCTATTTGAATGATATTATTCTGCTTTTGTCTTTTGTGAATAGAAACAATGTAACATTAATTATGTAACATCGTGTCATGTGACTCAGTCTGTTTATGCCAAGGTGGCAGGAAAGGCATACTAAGTCTCTGTTAACCTTAAGCTGGATCTACAGCCTGGTCACAACAAGTTCAGGTTTTTTTTTTGTTTAGTTTTTTTGGAGATTGTTTTCCAGAAACAGCAATGTGATGTATTCTTCTCTGCCTCAGGTCTGCACAGGTATGTGTGGCTGGTGTACGAGCAGCCAGGCAGCCTGTCCTGCTCAGAGCTCGTCCTCAGCAATCGCTCGGGAGACGGCCGTGGCAAGTTCAAGATCCAGAGCTTCAGGCAGAAATACAACCTTGGCGCTCCGGTGGCTGGAACATGCTACCAGGCGGAGTGGGACGACTATGTGCCCAAACTGTATGAGCAGCTGGCTGGAAAATAAATATAAACTTAATTCTAGAACCCTCAGCACTAGGAATTTCTGATGGTTTACAGGAAATTCCCACACTTGCAAAAGTTAAAAGAAAAAACCCTTTGTTTGCCACTGATAGTATCTTATTTTCCCGCTGTTGCCTTCCATGCTGTAACAGAAATAAAAACTCACTGTTACTTAAACTAATTTGCAATAAATTAGTTTAACACTGATTTGTGTGGAAATTATTTCCGATCATGTGGCAGATGTTTTGTTTAGAAACTTATTAAACCTGTTTAAATCAGCAGCTTTCTTTTAAACTACTTCCTTTGTTGACTGACAGTATTAAGGGTTTGTGTTGGACATACATTACACGTCTTCAGTTTGTGTGATGAGCACTTTATTTACAAATATAATTAAAAGCTCTGACAGAGATCCATGCTTTCTTTTATCCTGGAAAAAAAAATAAAGTGCATGCAATAATAAAGCATCATACTGGTCTGGTTTGTAAGAAAATACACAACTCTCAAGCTGTGTAGCGCGCGCCCCCCCAAAAAAGGTTGAAAATCCCATTGATAGTTGACTGAATCTCAAATATGATCTGAGGAGCGGGGGGAGGAAAAAAAGCATCTTTAAAAATTATTTTTTTGATATGAGTGACAGTTAAAATACAATACGAAAATAAGTAAAAGCTCTCCATAAATCCTTCTATACACAAAGTACAAGTTGTCGTCCCCCCATAAATGAAGCCCTTTGTGCTAGCTGGGAGTTCACACATCACATGTATTATTATTATTATTATTATTCACATTGGCTGCCAGTGCAGAGAAATCAGTACGATACATCGATTACCATGATTTCACCCTCCCCTCAGTAATTAACACAGTAACACATTTGTTTAATTCTACTTATGTCATCTGTGATTATTTGTCTCTCAAAAGTATCAAATTATTCAAACCTGTCATAAAAATGTCCTGATGAGCAAAATATCAAAGTGTTGAGAGAAGCAGTGCAGAAGAATTTTTTTTTTTTGCTTTCAGAGATTTGTTTTGTTGTTGTTGCACCGCTTGAGACCAAAAAGACAAATGCATCAGGGGGGAAAACACCTAAAACTGGAAGGTAAGTGGAGCGATTTCACTCGTCCAACTGTCCTTAATTTTCTCTCCCTCCGTCTCTTGTCTTTCAACGTTGCACAAGAAACATGAAACACTTGACTATTACGTCGTCATTATTCGTACAAAAACGTGACAACTACAGGAAGTCATCCAGCATATGTTTTGTCATCTTGTGACACCAAGAGAGTCAGGGTTGTGGGTGGTGGGAGAGTTGAGGAGGGTTTGCCGTTGACTGGCCCAGGAAACACACACTGGTGCTGCTTCCTTAGAGCCGTTATTTTTCTGTGTGTGTGTGTGTGTGTGTGTGTGTGTCTTTGTGTGGTTTTGTGTGAGGACGTCAGCAGCGGTAAACACCTGCACTGTCAGGTCAGGTGAGAGCAGAGAAGGTGTTCTGAGGCAGGCGGGACGCCCCGGACCATGAGAGACGGAGATGGCGGCAGCGGCGGCGGTGGCGAAGACAGCGAGGACAGCGGCTCCTCATCTATAGTCGTCCTTGGGGAAGTCCAGGGTGCACAGGTTCCCGAAGCCCAGACGCATGCTCTCCATGTCGAAGCTGTCGATCTCCCGCTCCTGGCGCTCCAGCAGGTGTTTGATCCTGTCAGTTCGCTCCTTCTGAAGGGAACCCAGCTCCTCTTCAATCTACACAGAAGACAGGAAACAGGAAATACCTGTGGTTAAGAGACTGTAAGAAAAGGTTTTATTTGTCCTGAAAAGAAAGTGAAATAAATATTTCTTAGGAAAAGTTAAAAAGATTGTCTCTCTCTCATGTTGGTAAATGAAGCACTATAATTCTATAATATATAATATAACTATAATAACTTGCACACGTTGCACTGCAATTATTGGTCTGTTTTTACAATGTTTTAGGGTTTTCATATCATATTTATTATTCTTTATGTTTTCATGTGTTTTTAGAGCAGATCTGCTATTTATATTCTGTGAATGTTATGTCCTTTCTTAGATGTCTGTGTCATACTGTGTATTGTATTGTCCTACAGCACTTTTTGTTCCGGTGGGAACAATTAAGTGGATTTGATTTGATTACAAATAAGAAATGCTGTGCATCATTCAAAACCAGGCAGAGGTAAAGCTCTTTGTTGAAGTGACGATAATGCTGCAGATTTTAGAGACTTTAGAACTAATCTTATTTCTGTTGTTGGTGCTTGAGATCCAGAAGTGAACAAAAACAAAAAGCTTGTGTAGAGCTTAACCATTACCTCACTGACGCTTTTACTCATGCGTCATTTATTTCAGGGCCTGCGAGTTGGTGCAGAGCTCTTCATCTTCTCGTCGTCCTGCGTGCTGCTTACAAACGGTCCGTATCATCACTGAATTATGCTGTAAATCTGGAAGCGGGTGAACTTATTGTCATGTTTTGGTGGCACCGAGTGTGTGCGTCACATCTCCCGGCCGTGCACACACATCCACAGGTGCAGACAAAGTGCTCTGTGGCGCAGGACGCGACTGAGCATGCACAGAAAACTCCAGACTCTGACCATGAACCGAACCGGAGGACAATAGTGCTTCTAAAACCATGACATCATACTGATCCCAGAGTGCAGACGCAAACGCAGCCAGGAGAGGGCGACAGAGACTACACTGGCTGGAGCCAGCAGAAGTGAATCAGAGCGGCATTTCAAATGACTCTTTGTTGTCGGAGTGCTGTCTACTAGACTGTGGCGATGACGTCGGCCACTTCGGATGGAGGTGTATTTGGCCATTTTAAACCGATCACAAGTCAGTGCCGCAGGTAAGAGTGTCTCAGGGGACACATACAGTATGTGGTAATATGTGTGATTGCATATTATGAAAGTTAGTTGTCGCTGCTGATCCTGCTTAATAATTACAGCTACTGATTAGTCAAGTCAATAAAAATGTCAGCTGATGAGAGATTTATAGACAATAGAATTAAGAACAAGATATAACTATAATAAGTGTGTTATTAAAAAAAAAGAAGAGAGAAGACAATGTGGTATTAATAGAATAATACGGTCGTGTAGAGGTTTCTCCACCATCAGGAAAGGGTGCGTGGGAGAGACATGGTTGCATGCTCCCTGCAGGAAGGCATGCCACTGTCATCACCACCTGTGGTGAGGGAAATCTGTGCGTGTGTGTGTGTGTGTGTGTTTCTGTGTGAACTCATGAATGTATGTCTGGGTCGCCTTTCATGCCTGTGCAGCCTGCTGAGGTGAAAGCAAATCTGCATCCGGACCTGTTCACTTACACATGAAGATGCTGCTGGACTGTTGGTGTTTCAGCACATTAAGCACACATATGTTTGCCTGTTGACCTGTACAAGGGCTCTGTTTGTGTGGAGGACATACGTAACCTAAATAAGAATCAATATTACCTGTAAATAATTCAGTATCAGTCAGACGGGGACTTTTGGATTTTGAAGGAGAGGCAGGATTTTTGTGTTTTTGTTAAATTTGTGCTCGTCTGTCTCCTCGTTTCAGGATTATACTATTAAGGGATTTATTTAAGGGATTGAGGAATTTTATTTTAACTTCATTTACGAGATACAGTGGGGTTTTTTTGTGTTTTTTTTTTTACATTTCTTGAGAAATAATGCAGAGATCATTATTATTTTAAAAATTAAAAATTAGGCACAATTTGGTGAAGATCTGGATATCATCCATATGTGACTCAAAATATGTGTTTAAGGGGGGTATCTTTATTCAATAAACAGAAATAATTATTTGCTTGCTTTTTTTTAACATAACGTTCATGCCCACAGTGTTGAGCAAAAAGGTTGTTGGTTAGTTTTTTTCCCGTTTCTGTTTTTTTTTTCTCTTATGTTCTCATGCAGGAGAGGATCACGGTGGGTAAATGAATGATATATATACATATACATCCCCACTATCCTTTTAATTCGGATTATTAACACACCTAGTAAGTTTATAAGGCGACTCCACACACAGTCAGAGGCTCTGTTCATGTGTGACACTATCACACTGCACGGGAGATCTGAGACTCCTGTGTTTGGAGGTTGTCTGGGTCGTATACGACCACATTCGTTTATTGTAAACAGACTGATAGACCGTCTCCTCAGCTGACATCCACATGACTAACTCTGGATTTTTGCACATGTTTGATATGCATATACTTAGGTATAGAGTTTAAAATGTGCACGTTGCATGATGAATATCACGCACTACTCCCTTCCCTTTCAAGTTATGTAGCCTTAGTTAAAAGAAGTTTAGTTTGTTCATTGTGGGCTATTGTTTAAACATGGTGGTCCGAAATGGCGAACTCTGGAGAGCTGACGCAGTTTCTGTTATAAAAATAAAGGGCTTATCCTGGGGTAATGGAAACACTTCATACATTCAGGCGTTTTTTTGTGTTCAACCTTATTTTAGTCAGTACTTTCCCTATGAAGCTATAGGTTGCTCTCTCTCTCCCATCAGGTTTAGGACAGAAATTTAAATGATAGTTTAGTTTTTAAAAAGCCACATAACCATGTAAGTCAAAGTTTTACAAATATTTCTGAAGTAAGTGCGTCTTGAAGCATTTCTTTTTCTCTTTGGCGGTTAGAAAACATGTCCTTCGTTCTTTCATATCGTCTGTATTGATCAGTGACGCCTGCAGAAAAACTAAACTATAAAAACTAACTAAGTGTAGATATAGTGTTTCTTTTATCACACCTTTTGTTCCAGGTGAGCCCGGCGCAGCGACACCTTCTGCTCCAGCTTCTGCAGCTCCCGCTCGTGCTGCGCCTCGGTCTGCATCTTGATCTTGCTCTGGTAGGCATTGAGCAGCTCCATCTCCTGCTGCAGCTGCTGCCTCAGGGCCTGGCACTCGGCTTCCTGGGCTTCGTCCAGACGCAGCTGACACAGGCGACCGCGGACCACGGCACGGGAGAGAGGAGGAACAAAGAGACGCGGGCAGAGAGGAGGGGAGATCGGGGTTGGGTGTGGTGGGTACGGTTAAAGTACATAGAGAGAGATGGAATAGACAGAAATATAGACAGGAAGGAGAGGAAGGGACGTGGTGATTAAAGGATGGAGGACAGACAGGACATAGAAAGTAGAGGAGGAGGGAAAGACATGCAAATGAGGGTGAGAAAAAGGTCAAGGAAGAAGAGAATGACATTAGACAAAGAAAAATGAGGAGATAGCATAAGTAACAGGTGGGCTGAAATTATTCATAATGTCCTTCTGAGATCTAAAGGTCTTGAAATAAAAGAATGTCTTCCTGCTTTTATGAGCACAGTTAATTATTGCTTGTGACAAATTTGACCGTGTTAACCTGTCTCGACTCACCGCCTGTGAGGCCATCATCTCATTGATGCTCTGCTCGTACTGCTCAGCCAGGATGGCCAGCTTGCGTGTCTGCTCATCCTTGAGGGCCTTGAGTACCGTCTTGTGCTCGGACTTGGGCGTTATTTCCATCTGGTGGTGGCGCAGGGCTTTGTACTGCTTGGTCTGCACCTTGCATGTGTCCTGGAACTGCTTTTTGATCTGCAGTTCCAAAGCCTGGTGGGGAGAACATAGACAGAGAGGGAGATGCAGTTAGAGAGTAGATTCCACACTTCTTTAAAGACTTTCTTCAAGATTGTCTATGTGAATGTGTGCCCATTCATTTTATAAAGCATTTATGAGTTCAGGCACTGATGTCGGACAAGAAGGCCTGGCTCGCAATCCCTGTTCCAGTTCATCCCAAAGGTGCAAGTTAGGGTTGTGCGGGTCAGTCAAGTTCTTCCACACCAAACTCATCTACTGATGTCTTTACAGTCCTTGCTTTGTGAGCATAATCATGTTGGGAAAGAAAAGGGCCTTCCTCAAACTGTTGCCACAAAGCTGGAAGCATAGCATTGTCCAAAATGTCTTGGTATGCTAAAGCGTTAAGATTGTCCTTCATTGGAGATAAGGTGTCAAGCCCGAACCCTGATTGAAACACCTGAATTCTATACTTAAAAAGTGCATCCGCTCCCTCTCACACTACTATTTCAATATGTCATTATTGTCATTGTTATTATTATTACGTCACTATTTCAATATCTGTTTTTATGTTTGATCTTAAAAAAACAACACAAAAATACTCACATGCACATATTGAATGGGTACTGTATTATCTGTACATAAATTCAAGGAATGTCCGTCTGTCTGTTAATTACATAACTGTCCAATGGTTCCCTTGACAGGTGACTTACTAAGGGCACCAGTGTGTGTAGTGCAGACGCTGATGTTGTTTAGTTAAGAAATTCAAGAAAGTGGGTACTGCACCCAATAAAATAAAACAAAATTGGGAGAAGGAATATCTTACATCCATGTTTCATCATTGCATTATCAAAAAAGATGTTACTTATCGCTTGCACCATCTAAGCTGGGGATATTATTTGACTTTTTAAAGACAAAAATATTAAAAAACAAAGAAAAATCAAATAACACTCCCAAATATTCAGCAACAAGCCTCAACATCCTATGACCACCACATCTAGAAAATCCAGTGTTGACTCACTTTGAGGTTCTTGGGCTGCTGCCTGAGCTCCAGCACGTGCTTGCGGTGGAGTTCGCGCTCACGTCGGTTGTTGTATTCAATCTGGTTCTCCAGCTCGGTCTGGTGCTGCAGGCGTATCAGGTCCATGCGCAGCTTCTGCAGGGTCTTCAGCTGCCTGTGCTCCAGTTCCTGTGTGGACTCGTCATGGCGGATCAGCATGGCGTGCTCCATCTCTTTCTGGGTTTTCTTCCTGTTCAGTTCCTGGAAGAGAGGAAGAGCATGAACTTTAGTGGTAACTTCATTACTATTTACATTTGTATTGGTGTTCTGCTTGTGTATTTTCCCACGGAACTCTTTTAAGATTCATTTCACATTTTCAGCTTTTCAGATTATGACATTGTGGCCTTGCTTTCCTCTGAAATAATAATCTTCTTACAGTTAATAGGTAACACCTCCGATCAGATCAAAGAACAATGGGTGTAGTTATTAAGGACACGCTGGTGTTTGCACAGAGAATTAATTTGTGTTTCCAGTCACGTTGGTTCTGTTCATACCAATAACTTTTATTCAAACTTAATAAATTGTTTTGGTTGGACCTGACTTGGATATCTATCAACTAAATGAGCAATGAAACCCATTGACTGTTTTTAAAAAAAAAAACATTTTTAGGAATATGTCTATATCATCCACACCTCTCGGATCTGTTCCTGCTCCACGTCGTGCCTCTTAATCATGACTTTGCGCTTGAAGGCACGGCCGTTCCTGTCATAGAAAACCCTCTGCTGGGCCAGGAGGTGAGCCTCCTCCTCTGCCTGGGAATGTTGCATGTTCTCCTTGTGCTTGGACAGACGCTCCTGCTTCTCCTTCTTCGGTGTGCTATGGTCCTCGTTCATCTCCTGAAAAGAGGGGGCAGTTCAAAGAGGAGAAATTATGAATTGAATATGGGTGGTCAGAATTTTATTAAGGTCATTACTGTGGTGGGTATGTTTCAGATGATCCATTATGGTCATGGAAATACTAACTTGTAGGTAAAACTTCCTATAATGTGTACTACAAATGATGTCGGAAGGTCAGTTGGAGTTTGCAGTAAGCTCCACAAACTACAGCTGACATTCAATTGGCTGAAAAAAAAAAAAAAAAAAAAAAATATATATATATATATATATATATATATATATATATATGTATATATATGTATGTATATATATATATATATGTAAACATATATATGTATACTGTATATTCATTCTATCCCTCTATAGAACAGATTCTCTTTCTCTTTCATGGGCTTTAAGGTAATCTACAACTCTGGCTAATACACTTAACACATGAGCTTGATCCCCCACTCTGTGGCGTCTAATTTTGTTATAGACCTAAATTGGTGAGAAAATATCTCTCCCTGCCAGAGACGCTGTCTTTTAACAGTACTGACCTAATTTTGGTCACTTATCTTTTAACTGAAAAAAAAAACACTGTGAATCACAGTCACAGGAGTATCATCTGGACTCCATTTTAAGATGCACATACAGTAACTGCTACATGGATGAGTGGGTTTCCTTGTTTGTGTGTATATACATGTGTAGGTACATAGTGAGTAGGCCGGGTGACTCACTAGGCAACTTCCAAAAGCCCACACTGGAAGGGACTGAATGTGCATGTTTGTGTGGAGGAGGGCTGATTCAACAGTAAACAGCATACAGGACCATGTGTCACATTTAACAGAAGCGCACAAAAAGAGTTCACCCGAGGAGAGAAAAAAAAACAAACAATAAACACAGCACACCTCCTTGATCTTCTCCTTGCAGAGTTTGTACTGTTTCTTTTGATTATCAAGAAATGTGGTCAGCTCCTTCTTCTGCTGCACCACAATCTGCTGCTGGAACTTCTTCTCATCCGCCAACGTCGTCTTCATCTGAGGGGGATTGGGAGGAAACAGGAATGAGGTGCTGTTATCTGTAAATGGGCTACAAGCTCAGCACTGAACTGTGAACAAGTAGTCATATTGTATGACTGCAACAAAAATGCGATCCCAGCTTCTCCAATGAGATTATTTAAATCGTTGTTTCATTGTAAATGGAATATCTTTGGGTTTTGGACAAAGAAAGATGTGAAAACAATTCCTTTTTTTTAACTTTACTTTTTTTTTTTTAAAGCTTAAAAAAAAACCCTGAATCTTTAAAATAATTAGTAAATAAATCAACTGGAGTTAATAACCTTTTAAACACAGCTGACTGACTTGCTAAAATGTATCACTCATGCAAACAGTTGGTTTATCAGTGACAGCTACATACAGTATGAAATGTGACGTTTTCTGTTTATGTTGGTACATGACGGTCTACATGAGTAGATATACTATCTCCCTGGCTGGTGCAGCACGTTGTGTGCTAATCACAGAGATATGCAGCTTGTTTTTCAGACCACGACTGTGACCTACTTCTGCCCTTGTGATTCATCTCGTGTGTCATTGGGTGGCAGCACAGCAGCATTACAGCAGTGTATTACGTCGTAACGAAAACTTCCCTAAACTTTTAAACAAACAAATAATTACATTATCAATATCATCATAATCAATAATCCACATTATTTAATCTCTTATTTTTTTATAAGAAAACCTTATTCCTTAGCAAACTGTTGCCTGTTGTGATCATGTGTGAAATAACTTTGGGCTTACTGTGCTTATATGACCTCTCTTGCCAACATCCCCAACCACACTCGAACAAAAATCCCACCTCCTTCTCAGTTTGCACAGCGTGGCGTTTTGCTAGCTTCTCCAGCTCGATGTAGGCATTGTTGGCCTGCGTCTCCACCTCCTTCTGCAGCTTGAGCCGGTGCTCGTCCATCTCGGCCTTCAGTTTGTTCTCCAGGGCTATCAGCTGCTTCTGGTGCTGCCGTCGCATGCGCTTGTAGCCCGACATCTGCTCCCGCAGCTCACTCTCCTGCTCATGCTCGTGGATCTGCTTTGTCACCTGTGGATTGATTAAACCAGAAGAAAAAAAACATGTTTTTTAACATGCACAAGCAATTAAAGAGTTTTAAAATGGATCCAAACAAGGACACTTCTGTCACCCTGTGGTTACAATGTATTCATTCTATCCTTTCAAAGAAGAGCTGAGAACAGAATTCATTCAGTGTTAAGGAATTACAGGTCAACTGCTGCAATCACTCTAATATTAACTTTATGTATACTCCAGAGATCATCAAGATTTTATCCTTAATTTTAAATGTACAATGACAAAACGGGGCAACAATCTTAAAAACCGACCTTATGATATGAAGTCCCTTCTGGTGAACAAAAGCTCTTTGATTTGACCATCACACACATCAGTCATCAAAGAGACCAACATCCAGACAAGGATCAGTGAAAGGACATGCCATTTGATTATATTTAATTTAAGGCAATGACCAGAATAAGACCAGAGTAAATAAAACAGAAAAATATTTTCTTTTTTCTTTTTTTTTACAGAAACCTACATCTGACACCAACCTGAGCACAGAAAGGGTTTCCCACATCTAGGTAGTACTCGCTCCGCATCTTCTCATAACTTCCACCTGAGCTCCTCAGGCCAAACATGATGGCGACTTTAGCCAAGAGCACCAGCATCCAGGAACCTTGTGCAGCATCCTATGCCTGACAGAACCCTGTCTGAGCTCCGATGCCACTCTGAGATGCCCCCCCCCCCCCCCCCCTCTTACTGGACGAGGACCCCACACACGCACTCCCCCACCTCCCTCTCTTGTTCGCTCAATCTCCTTGGTTCGCGCCCTGGGCACGCAGCGGCCAAGGCAGGCATGTGAACTATGAATGAGACAGGCCAACTCTGCAGGCCAAAAAGAGCACAGAGCGGCCCTTCAGTCAGGCTAACGCTAAGCTGCGTACAGCAGGTGGGTCACATGAATACCTCATTGACAAAGAGTGAGAGAAGTTGAAGAGAAGGGGGTTAGAGAGGAGAAGCCAGAGAGATGAGGGGAGGAGGGGAAACAGCAGATTGAGAGTGAATGGGAGAGAGTTAGACAGCAAAAGAATTTAAATAATGAGGTTAAGTAACAACATAGAGAGGGAAAATGTGACGACGTCTGAGAAATAGATATAGTTTGAGCTCCACTCCTTCATAATCTGCACCGAATCAATGCCCCGACTGTAACAGAAAGCTCCCAATCCTTGTCAGTTGCTTTGCTGCCTCCCTGCATGCTGCCACAAAGGGCCAAGTCACGTCATGTGATGGTCTCTTTCACACAAGGCTCAGGCACTGGAAAGGAGATCATATTCAGGGAATGGAGGGCGGCATGCAGGCAAAAGGTGAATGTTCGAGTAAGATCAGCGGGAATTAAGCAGCTGAAGTCGGTTACTTGCTTCTTTGTCTCATTTAGGGTAGTCTGACTTGAATGATCTTAGTGTTGCATTGAAAGCACATCATTTGTTGATAGAAGAAATGCTGTGGTGGATGCAATTCATTTGTGTAAAACAGATAAGTAAGTACAAGCACACAAAGATTTGAGCAGTGTGTATTCTTGAGCTGCAATACATTCAATTAATTTATGCATAATCGACTACAAAATTCATTCTAATTTTAATAAAGTTCTCTAATTTCCTTCATTAATGTAATTAAAATGTAATCAATTTCTGATTCCCTTGCTCCTTTGTGACAGCAAATGAATGAATGAATTTATGGACACAAGAAGGTTTTGGGAACACTGTTCTAAATTATTCACAATTTTCTGAAATGCAATGGTCAAACAGCTAGTCAAGGAATTCAAGAGAATTAAAGGGGTGTTTAAAATGCTAAAAAAATAAGTTATTCATGTGTCTGACACCATAAGGGCCATATTTCTACATACAAGAAATTGATACAGAAGTTTGTTTTTTTAATTTAACTTGTGATTTGAGTGACAATTATTTAACAGTGCAGGTCAAGGTCATCACCCTGACAGAATTCGGGCATTTAGCTTCTTGAAGAGGCTTTGCAGGACATAAAAAATGTTTTTGTTTTTTTTACTAGACTACACTCATTACATTGAAAAAAGCACAATCGTTGAAGCCTGGACATGCTCTTTGGCAGGTACGAGACCGAAAGGAAGAAATGGCTGAACTTAAATGCTGCTACAGATGTATAGGAACATATGGTGAAGTCATCTGGCTAAAGAGGGGAAGCTGAACGCCTCTGCAGAACCTCATTTACTGCCCTGATTTCCTGTAGATTAACAAATGTAGAGGGCTCAGGGTTCTCGTACATCAACTTGGCCACAAAAGGGGTGGAAATGTAAAAAGAGGTGCGTCTGGCTTAACCACAGTGCTTACAGTATAATTTTCTACTGAATTATTATGTAGCATACATATATTACTATGAGTTATAAGCTTTTTACTGCATGTTTTGATGAGCTTAATATGAGTTAAGTGGCAGATGAGGTGAAATAGTTTACAACAATGTTGTCTCTCACACTGCCTTAAGCTTCATCTGACCTATAATAACCCTGCCCTCCCTCTCAACTTGCTCTTTCTCCCACTTCTTTTTGCTGTGTCCCTCCTCATCCTTCACTTATATCTGACTTGATCAATTCTCACCTTGCTCTTTTTTGCCCTTTCCACATGATCTTTTATTCAACCTTCTTCTCAGTGTTACCTCTCACATTTCTATTCTTCTCCGTTTTCTCTCCCATGCTTTACAACTTTGCTTCATGTCACCTCTGACAAAACCTATCACCAATTTCTGCTGCTCCAAACTAACGATCTGCACTGCTCTTTGTCTCACCTCTGTTGTTTTCATCTACCTGGATATATGCCGTCTGTGTCCTCCACCATGTCTCTAACCTATTTCCGCTTATACACTCTTTCAATTGATTCACCCTTCAATGTCTTTGAATCACCCTCCATCATCGTGATTTCTTCCTTTGTCTTAGAAACACATTTTCTACTCCAGAATTTGTATACTTGTGTTTGTCAGAGCACACCTTGTTTCTGGCATCTGTTTTTACCTTTTTTTTTTCCTTCTTGTTTATGACACTTTCACTGTCCTCCATTTGTATCTTTCTCTTTTCCCTTCTCTTGCGATCTGTCACCATCTGGATCACCCCCCCCATTCTTCGCTCTCCCGCTCTCTTTGTCTACCTGCTGATTCCAGTCTCAGCGAGTCGAGGCCAATGTGAGGACATCTGCGCTCGGCAGAAAAAGATGATGTCATCTCTCTGGGAGGCAAGACCAGCATTATCACAGCATTGAGATGCTTTGGTTTACATAATGCCACAACTGTCCAACACAGAGCCGTGGTTACATCGAGCAGCCAGTGTAGTGTGAACCATAGGGATGGGGGAAACATTTTTAAAAATCAATATCTGATTCTTTTGATTAAAAAAATGTGTCTCCCCAGAATCATAATATTTCTATTTACCTTAAAAAGTACTGGACGATCTGTTTATCAGAGAGAAAAAAACTGAAGAGAAGTTTTATATCCCTTACTAGTTTAAATCTGTGCGAGTAGAAACAAGATAAAAGCACAAGTCTTTCGTGTGTTGGATCAAATTTTACTAAAACTTTTTTATACATGTCTCACTAGAACACAAAGGGAGGAAGAGGGAGAGTCATTGTCACCATGTATCATTATAGCAGGAACAAAGTCCTCCCAAATGGTGTCAATTTTGAAAGGAATCTTCAATATAAATTCAATAAAACGCTCATCGCCGACGTTTTCTACAGCTTCTCGATTCCCTAACCACCTCAACTGGCTCCTCTTGATGCAGAGGAACATAAGCTTGACTCCAAATGTCCACGCTCCTCACTCTCTTAGGCTATTTGGCCATTTGTATCTGCAATCCTGCGCTCCACTCTATCCATGTACCATGACCTCAGATTTAGAGGTGCTAATCCTCATCCAAACCACACTCGACTGCAAACCCTCCCAAAGCAAGCTGCACGTCGCTGTTTGATGAAGCCAGTCGGACCACGTCATCTGCAAAAAGCAGGGACGGAATCCTCTGGTTCCCAAACCCGACACCCTCCACCACCCTGCTGCGCCTAGAAATCCTGTCCATGAAATGTATGAACAGGATCGATAACAAAGAGCAGCCTTGACGGATTCCAGCTCTTACTGAGAATGTGTCTGTCTTATTGCCAGCAATGCGAACCAAGCCCTCACTCTGATAGTACAGAGATCCGACTGCATATTCCCGGAGTACTTCACAAAGGACACACCACGAAGGACACGATCATAAGCCTTTCCCAGGTCCACAGAGCACATGTAGACTGGTTGGGCAACCTCCCATGTCCCTTCCAAAAAGTCTAAACACATTTTTAGTGTTACTATTCTTTATCATTATTATCTTATATTATTTTATGATTGTTATTATATGATTTGTTTGACATGGTTTTGGGTTGTCACTCCCATTCTTGAAAAATACAGTACAGTGCGAGAGATCACTGTGTGCTCTGTGTGGGCCATATCAACGCTTCCTGGACTCCTTGTTCGTCTTTTCACGGAATATACTGTCTTACTGTCATTGGCTGTATGTTTGGTTCATTGTCCTGCTGCAGAATACATTGGCAGCTACTCAGATATGTCCCTGGAGGTACTGCATGATGTATAAGAATCTGCCTAAATTTCCGAGTATTGAGGATACCATTAATCCTGACCAAATCCTCCACTCCATTTGCAGAAATGCAGCCCCAAACTTGCAAGGAGCCTCCACCACGTTTCGCTGTTGCCTGCAGACAGTAATTTTTGTACCGATCTCCAGCCCCTCGACGAACAAACTGCCTTCTGCTCTGACGAAAAACATTTCAAATTTTGAGTCATCAGTACTGAGCACCTCAGTCTTGCCATGGTTTATGACCTGACATGAAACAGTCTTCCACAACCTCACCTTGGCAGCAAGGTCTCTTCCTCACTGTTTTAAGCCTCCTACAGCTTTTTCAGTTTTAGTTAATAACTGTGTTTCAACCGACATATGAAAATGATGATCATTAGCACCTGTTTGGTGTAATTGGTTAATCATGCACCTGATTATGATCCTAGAAAATCCCTGACTTTGTGGTTTGGTGGTGGTTTGAGGGCCAAGGGTGGTCACACCAAATATTGAATTGAATTAGACTTTTTTTTGTTAGCTCACTTTGCATTTTATAAATTGATAAAAAATTACACAATTAAAATGTATACTGGAATGCAATCTTACTTTACAGCATTTTTCCACACCTGCCTAAAACGTTTGAAAAGTACTGTATGTCCACAAGTCTCTACACCATAATCATAATACTATGAGCCAATACTGTGACTTTAAGATGCTATGACTTAACTATAAGATAATTCATTATTAATTCATAATAACAAGGAATGGTGAAACAAAAGACTGAAATAAAAGGTCAGCGATGGGCTCCCACTTTGCTCCTTGGTGAAGTCTAGTAAACATACAACCAGTGACCTGGGGTCACAAGGTGACATTTCTTCTTTTCAAATGGTCATTGGCAAATTGTGTAGAGGCTTTGTGTGAAGGTTTCTGAGGAGAAATACTGAGATACGGTTTCCCCCAATGGGGCAATATAAGAAAGAGAGAATTACCTTTTCCAATTAAACAAATGAGGGCTTTGTTTGTGTAGGATTTGCGAGGATATACAAACTTTCAGATGGAATTATACAGATATGAATGTCTGTATGATCGCATTTCATTAGGCTACAAGACACAAGAAATCTCCAAGATTAATTCAACAGAATAATAAACACACAGCCCTAGACTGTCAGTGATGAAAGGCACTGGTCAAGGACACCATGAGGACACACACACACATACATATACATATATGGACACTGCTCACACTGTCTGATATCTGGTTCAAGACCTGACAGCAGACAGGACTCACAATTATAACCAGTGTCATGGATGGCTAAACACACACACACACACACAACACCACAACTACTTACTAGTTACTAGAGCTGGTTTCCATGACAACAGACAGGGAGGGCGAGCGAGAGAGAGAGAGAGGGAGAGAGAGAGAGAGAGAGAGACCCACTCCCTTCAACAAGAATATTAAGTTAGATCTGAGAATGCTGTATTATCAAAAGTAAGAATGGGAGAAGTAGAAAAGAAGGAGCGGGTAGACAAATTGGTAGTGGTGCAAAGCGTACTGAAAGATGGGAAAACAAAAGGAGTGAGGTGAGTGAAATGACATGACAGTGGTGAAATGGAGAACCGTGGAAGAGAAAACTGGAGAGCTGAAACAAAGAGACAGGAATAGGTAGAAACATGAACAAGTGGATGAAAACAAAGACCAATAATAGGAAGTAGGAAAGAGAAGACAAAAACAAGATCACACCGATGGAGAAAGCATCTTCCCTGTCTTTGCATGGAGTGTAAACGCTCATAAATTTGTTGAGTTTCAAAACAGCACAAATGATCACAGGTGAATAATCCTAAAACCATTATGGCACATGGAAAAGAGGACTTACCAGTGAGGCTGACTTTATGGTGGCAAAGCGGCCCTGGCTCCTATAGTTCTGGGCCTGACTGCTCTTGTCAGAGGAAGCGTGTCTCGGCTCTGGTCTGTGGTCCCTGTGGATCCCATCATCCCAGTTGTACTGATGGTCCTATATGAAACACAACACATTGGTCTTATGGTGCTGAAGAGAACATAGTGAGACAATGAAGGTGGATTTGAACTCCCTCAAAATGGTTGCAGTAGTAGTGCAACTTCAAGTAACAAAATATCCATTCATTTTAATCTAAATATCAAAAAGAAGCTTCAGAATTGGCAAAAACTGTGCCAAATGCAACTTCACAAATGAAAAGTAATGAAAGTGACAATATGTGTCACTTTCATTTGTTCTCCGTTCAGGCCCTGAACTTGAAACAACACAGCGACTGTCTGTTCATCAAGTGCACTGTCAGAAAACAAAGAGCAGATGAAGAAAGAGAATGGCAGAGCAGTGACAGCCCTCTCAGCACAGATTTCTCCATCATATTCAATATTCATTGAAAATGTTAGTGGCACTGTGTTGACCTGTGTGTGATTCTGTTTGTGTGTGTGTGTGCATAGTGAGTGTAAAGCTTTGTTGACATGTGTACATAGCCTTTGTTCTCAGAGTGGGAACAGTGTCTGCCATGAACTTGAAGGAATCTGCCAAACAGTGAGGACGGAGTCGATCGTTTCCATGGTTTCAGGGTGGGAGGGATTACACTTACTCTTGAAAACAGTGAGAGAAACCCAGCGAATGTTTTCAACAGAGCCGCGTGTTGTTTGCATCTCTGGCGTGTGCAGTTATTACCAGAATTAGTTTGATTGTGCTCATGGACAAAAAACACACTTACAAAATCAATATTACTTTATCATTTCATAGGAGAGAAAATATGAGACATTTCTGGTAAAGAAAAAAGTAATAATAAGATTATTTGGTGTTTTCTTTGTCTCTATGTTAGAGAAAAAGGCTGAATGAAATAGATTTAATGAACACAGTTCTCAACCAATAGCACATAAATGTGTGGTATCATGATTACAAATTTCCTGTTTCTAATCACTTATTGTCTTCCTGATTGACTGACAGGAAGGTGTGATTGTGGCACACATTGGGACACTGTAGGACACTGTGCATGGGAGACTGGGACATTGTGCATGTGAGACTGTGAGACACTATGGGAGAAGGTGGGACATGCAGCCTCCAGCTTCCAACAACATATCCTTGTGTTTCTATTTCTATGCCAGTTTTGCAAAATCTTACGCTACATAGGCAATAAAAACACATATTCTTAGAAAAAGGAATGGCTGCATGGTGAGATGGTGAGATTAGCATCACCACATCACAACAAATAGGATTGCTTTTCTGTGCGGAGTTTGCGTGTTCTTCCTGATTGTGGGTGTGCGGTTCACCACGTATACTCCAGCTTCATCCAGCAGTCAAAAGAAAGATTAGTTTAGCTGAAGTCTCGAAGATTTTAGGTGTGAATGTTTGTTTGTATCTGCTTGTTTGGGATGGCAAAATGGGATGGGATAATGTCAAGGTGTAACCCTGTGTTTAGTTAGGACTGACACATCAGATGGATGGATATTCTTAGAAAAAAATATGTATGAAAATGTAGGCAAATGTCTACATTATCAACACTGATTTGTATACATGCAGTTTCAAAAACCAATGAAACATAACGGATGTCAGTAAAGGTGTATTTGACCTCATTCCATCAGACAAAAGAAATTTTAGAAATCGTCACACTGCTTTTTGAGTCTCTCACTGTTATTTTGGGATAGTTACGGATGGTTAGAAAGGTTATTGTTGTCATTCAGCTCCAAATATTCTCCACCTTCCACCCCTGACCTGTACCTTCTTGGTATGCAGGGAGGAGTCCAGAGTGCTGCCATAGTCCTGAGGGTGCATCATGGTCATGTCGGAGCAGCTGTCGTCTAGCACCTCCTGCATGCTGTTTACGCTGCTGCTCTGGCTGCCTGTGCTGACTGATGTGCTGGGGATGGAGTGGTTGCTGCCCAGGCTGTTCATCTTAGAACTGGCCGCCTCACTGTCCTGCAAGTGGACATCCACATGTGTTTAACAACAAGCTTCTACAAATTAGAACTTGAGAGTCATGTACATTTAAGTCAAAGTCATTCTTAAGTGCCCATTAACCTCTAATTGCTCAACTGTTTATGTTTGTATCATTCACCTGTGTCAGTCCTAATACTAATATCAGACTGACTGATATGTCTGAGCTCGTACATCCACTTCAGTGTGTTTATAAAGTGCAGAACTTAGTCCAACACTACTTCCAGATGCTATAAACAGTTTTTCCACATCCACTGCATCTTCCCCTGAAAGCAGAAAGCTTTGGGACCTTTGGGACGGGCTTTGTCAGTGAAGCCTTCAGTGGTGTCTTGTTGCTGTGAGGTTGTGGTGGCTGCTCTGAACGACATCACATGGTGTAGGATGACACTGCTGTGGCTGCTGGCTGTCCATTATTTTTCACACTGCCTCAGTCCAGGTCAACTGAGGGGCATTTCATCTTAGTGTCAGGCTCCAGCAGGTAAAACATCACTTCACACAAAGACATCTGTCCTCTCCCTTTATACAGAGAGTCAGAGATCCTGTGTTGGTTTGAGATAATACTACTGTGCCATTCACAAAAAACTCTCTCACTGCCGTGCCAGTCAAGCACTAAATTAGAAGAAAAAACTATGCACTGCAGTAGATTTAAAGGACATATGTCAATATGTTCTGATATTTTATAGACTAAAAACGAATTTAATAACTGATTAATATCTAATTAGATATTTAAAAAAATGCGAGTAGCAGACATCTACTGTTACTGTATGTGTTGTTTCTAATGGACTGAAACTCGGGCAGCAGAATAAGATGATTGTCAACATAATGTAAACTTGAATTCCACTAGTTTCATGTTTTTAACCCTTCATTCTCCACAACACCATACAATTATTCAATTCTTATCCGTACATCCTTTCCTTTTCACTAAAACTGTGTCCAGTAAACTCCCCCATCTTATTCTCTCTGCTTCTTTCTCCCACCTCCTCCTCCTCCTGACTCTCTCCCATGAGCCCATTGTGTTTCTCCTGGTAGAGGATCTTCTTCATCTTGCGGTACTGCAGATTGTCCAGCTCACGCACCGCATCCTTGGTCCTGTGAATGAGGTCGATGAGAATGTGCGGCGACCGTTCCCGACGCACAAAATCATGCTGGACAGAGAAAAAGAAGTAGAAAGTGAGTTAGGTGGGTCATAAATGATGTAATAGGATATTTAAAATGATCTTTCTTACAGTGTAATCTGATTTATTAGTTCTGTTTTTAACTAATTTAAATTTTCAACATGCAACACATGCTAATGGTTGTTAAATTAAATTACATTTTCCATTACTGCTATTCACTTAATCTATTTTTAGCTGTATAGCAATATGTAAATGGTTCTGTAATTGTTATAGAACTGCTATAAAAAGTCATTACACCTATAAAAATATATTATCTATTTGGGAAAAAAGTGGCGTTTACTATAGATGAAGATGTAGAAAAAGTTAGTCAGATTTAATAATTAGTTACTTCGTTAATATAAAAAGTGTGATTTTAGAAAACTACAGGACCTTAAAGCTTCTTATGGAGCTCACAATTTGTGTTTTAAAGGAAATCTAAAATGACACTGCCATTAACTTCCCTCATCTAGTGTATTATTTAAATAGGCATCAAAACTGCAACTATCACTAGAGGGCGCCTCTAGGTTGTTCAGCTGGACCTGGGACTCCAGCAACTTCATGCTCTCAGTGAAAAATGGGATCTGTACTTGAACTGTACTTAAAACTGATTTTCACAACTTTGCTCCAGTACCTAATATCTTAACTACATTTGCCTTTGTACCAAATTAATGACATATTGAATTAAATTACAGCAGATACAACTGATGGATTATGCTGGATTTTGTTTTTATTTTGCAATCCAAGACCTACAAACATTAACCTGACTTAAATGAAACAGCTATAGTACAGTGCAAAATATTTGTTATTTAGCATTGCTACCATGACGATGCAGTATAACTATTTCTTGGAACACATGAATACAACAAAGCTGGTGCAAAGACTTTTGGAGAGTAGTGTATTTTAAGGGTTATTATAAAAGCATCATTCAAACACCAAACCTGGTACCAGAAAATGATAATACTCACTTTCTGACAAAGTTCTACACTACACTGACTTACTTTCTAAGGAACCAATCTTGGCTTGATGAAGGTATAATTTGGGCCAGTATGTACCGTGTAATTATTTAGAGGTGCGATAGGCCTCCTGGGTTGGAGGCAGGTTTTGGTAATATAAAATTAGAAATGTTAAAGTAAATATAACAAAAAATACAGCATCTTCTGCACCCTGCATATCCACTTCACTACACGCATACACAGACACTCACACCTTCTCTTGTTCACTCATTCATACATTATTGGGTCTCAAATGGCTAAATGAATTGTCCAGAGCACTGGACTAAATATATATATGGAATGAATGGAAAAACAAAAGTTTTGTTTTTTTAATTACGCTTCCTCCCTACACACTTTCCTTTCCATGTGACAGATGCTGGTGTAATGGGTTAGTCAGGACACTGGGGGAATGACATCACACTCTGAAAATAGAGATGAGAGTGATTTGTCCCATTTTCTGATGGACCTTTAGAGCCATCCCCCGTCCCATCAGCCAGTGAGAGGTTACCTACAGGATTTTTCCTCATTATACAGACAGCATTATCAGCCTCTGCTACTCTATTAAGTATGAATATGCAGAATGGTTTTTTTTTTTTACATATTTAATTTGATTTCCTGGGCAGGATACCTGGAGAAATTTCATCATTGAGACTGATTTTAGATCGATAGTGTGGGGTTTGATCCCGGGCTCGACTAGTCTACATAACAACAAGTCCTTTGGCTAGACTTTTAACACCATATTGCTCTGGCGGATGTGCCAACAGTGTGTGAATGGGTATGATAAATGTTGGATTTACATGGGCTGTTTACTGATCCACTATAGTGACCCCTAAAGGGAGACGCCAAAAGAAGGTGTGTTGAAAAATGTGTGTGAATGGGTGTGAACAGGTGAATGGCAATACTGTAGCATAAACGGCTTTGAGTCAAGACTAGTAAGCCACAAACGATGTACCATTTCTTTGTCACACCATGGATGTGCAGATGTGACTTAATGAATTCAGGTTTAAACCTTAAACTCTAAATGTATTTTTTTGAAAATCACGTGTTTTCATTACCTCTACTGTCTCTCTTTTGTAGGTGTTTTATTTTCCCAAAGTCTTCACTATGTCTATTTTACCTCTTTTACGACCAGAATCAGGTGGTATATGTGGGTTAAAAATATTTTTTTAAAGATACATTTGTCTTCCTTTTCTTTCTTCTTCTTCTTCTTTTTCAGTGTCACAACCTCTCCATAAAACAAACAACATTCAACACACAACAGAAGAACGCACCATGGAGAGCACTGACCATGTCATGGTGATTACTCTTTTATATCTATAACTTGAGTTCCTTATTCAAAGTCTGTAGCAAGTGCACAATTTTAGACTGCTGCTATAACAGTGTGCATTATAATGTCACATTGGAAAAGCTGCAGACATAGAAAAGCAGCCGATAAAAACAAGTCTATTGCAGAGTAATTTGACCCCGAAGAAAATGTCAGTTGAATGTCAGTCTTTTCCCATTGCAGATAAAAGCCAGATATTGAAATGGAAATTTGCTTTATTCAATAACAATTTTTAAATGTTCCTAATTTCTTTTTATATTTTCTGGTCGGCAAACTCTAATGAAAGGACTAATGCGAAACCAGCAAATCAACAATCTCAATGGAGCTTTTAAGATCCATTGTACAATATAAATCTTAACACAAGCACAAGTTATGACAAATGGAAGGGAAAAAGTAACAGTTCTCAGTGGGGTGCTTGATTCCTGTGCTTGAGGAATACACTGTGTATGTGTTTGCATATTAGGAAGCCGAGGGTGGGTGGGAGTGACTCATCTGCATGGCTCGGGGACTAACTGAGGCAGGAAGTGAGGTCACAGCTGGAAGGATTACAAAAGAAGCCCACTCACTCTTAGCAGCTCCCCTGATGAGGGTCTGTCCTGAGGAATTTTCAGTAGGCAGTAGTCGACAAAGCTCCGGAAGGGGTCAGACCTGAGTGAGGAGGACAGCGATATAGAGGTCATAGATTTCCCCTCTCAGTCAATCATGTTTATTTCAAATCAAAATAATTTCAGCCGATATGACAGAGGAAGTCTAAAAATAGGCTGGTAGTCAGTCACACCTCCTCTACTCACTGTCAATGAATGCTTAATTTGAAGAGTAATCTCTTCTGTTTTATTGTGTTACATTAAGTCACATTGTATCATATCAATTAATTAAACCGGCACAATCCTATGTAATCCCTCAGTGTATATGCACCACATACAGATTATGTAAATATGTGGAACAACGAAAATATAGGTCACTGGAGCTGTGGAAGACTGTGCCACTGACTCTGATCTAAAAATATGATCAGGATAACTTCACATATTGTTGTTGTTACGAGTCAAGTAGCCTCTTTACATTTGGGATCACCTCCTCAGCCTCTACATCTAGCGTCCTCTGTGCTTAGCAAAGGTATGTACATCAATACAGTGCGGCCTTGTGTTTGTGTAGTGAAAGCTATGGCGCTGATGGCTCTACTCGTCTCATCTGGCGGGATGTTGCCTACGCCTTGGGCTGCTGGAGCTCCTCCTAAAATACCACAACCACGTGCCCCCTCACAGTCGCTCACCTCAGCACTACACTACAAACCAAAGCTAATTTTACAAAAGGCATTTTCAGTCGTAGGTAGCAAATTCCGACCCAAAAGACCCCTGCTCACTCTTTTTTCTGATGACTTGATTTTTGTCAAAGGCCCACAATTCAAAGTGTGAAAATTAAGCCTTATTTTAATTGAGAGCTTGGGTGGAAGACACAGGAAGGCCACTGATGCCTCCAGGCTGTTCTGAGAGAGAGGGAGCGAGAGGGAGCTAGCAACATTCTGCTCGCAACGGCTATACAGATGTACTCTTGCAATAAATTACACAATAAAAAACTTGCATGACTCCACATGCCTAGAATCTACAAACACAGAGGGAAAGGAGTAGTTCATGAGTGTTATTTTCACTCACAACAATCACAAATCATACAACATGTGAGCCTGTGTGTGCGTTGGTTTTCTCTAGGTTCTCCGGCTTCCTCCCACAGTCCAATAAAACATGCAATATGGGGATTAGGTAAAATGGACACTCTAAATTGACCATAGGTGTAAGATTGTGTGCTCCAACAGTAGAAAGCAAAGCAAATCAAGCACTCCTGAAAACCACTGCCTATATTGACATTGGCATAATTGACTATAGCAATTATGATTTCCCTATCTAAGATACTGTAAACACTATTTACATACATTTACTATTTACTAATTACAATATACTGCAACCCCATATTAACAACCATCCATCTATTTTCTACTGCTTGAGGGTCACAGAGGGTGAAAGGCAGGGCCACATAGAGACGAACAAGCATCCACTCTCACGCTCACGTTCAGTTTAGAGTGTTCAATTTACCTAATCCCCATATTGCATGTTTTTGGACTTGGAGGAAGCAGGAGACTCCGGAGAAAACCCACACACACATGCATGGAGAAGTTAACAACCAGGTTACATTAAATGGACCAGAAGTCTTTGGAAATGGATCGCTTACATTGGTCTATGGGATGTATAAATTCTTTACTTTTAAGGGTAATTATGTATGCTTTATCAGTTTCCAAATTTCAATCGCATGTTTTATGGTCATCATGATTCATCTTGACCTGGTCAGCCTGGTTTCATCCATTAACATTTGGTACAGAAGATATTCTGTATTAGCAGAAATCCTCAACTTTACACAGTTTCTTTATTTATAAGCTAAACTAAACATTGAACCGTTGAGTTCCATGTTGAAAAAAATGTTAAAAGTGGGAGATGTGAAGGAGCAACGACTAGACTTTAAAACCTACTGGCCCAAATTAAACTGCTTAAAGGTTCTTGATGCCTGGAAGGATATTCTCTAGAGAATCTATTAGCATCCACAGTCATGAGCTGTGAGGCTGTGAGCAGCCTAAAGTGATGAATAAAGCAGGCGGTTCTCCCATATTAAATTTAGAACACATATACAAACAAAACAAACATCCGAGTTACTAGAGCAAACAGAAAAGTGTGAGATTGAACTATAAGTGATAATCACACTGCTTTGCTTTGATGTCAATATACATTAAATTGTGCTTTATGGTGCAGCAGGAATAGTATTGGTTTTTCACAGTATTCATTTGGTGGTGACTTATCAGGTAATTACATAAGAGACTTTGAGTGTGACCTTGCACAAGGACTGTCGCCATGGACCACAAGTCCTACAGATTAACAAGGGGATATTTAAGCCCAGATCAGTGTAGGCTTTAATATTTACAGCTGACTGGAGGTATTGTTTCAGCAGTTTTACTGGAATTTATTTTCGATTTATTTTAAACAGCAAGTTGATCAATATTTTTGGTGTTCAACTCACCACTCATTGGACTGCAGCGCGGGAGAGTCGTTCTGGGCGATGTGATATAAGGCACTCATGGCGTTCATGTTGAACAAGGGCGGTTTGCGCTCCGCTAAAATAAAACAAGAATGCAAAGACAGCGGCAGAAAAGAACAGATGACGTGATGTTTCAGTGCCAAAGATTTTCCACAGTCACCACAGTAAGCTTCTGCCTGACTAACGATATATTCAAAATTAAATGTTTGCTTTGACCACTTGTTTCATCACTTTTAATCTTTAGAGATAAATTGATATAATTTTCAATACCAGAAAATTCAAATGTATGCTCACCCAGCTCTATACAGGTGATACCCAGGGACCAGATGTCCACCTTCCCCTCATACTGACCCTCATCCATGGCTAGGATCACTTCTGGAGCCATCCTGAAGACACACACAACATGCATGCACACAGTTTGGCAAATATGAAGTCAAATCCACAAACTACTGTATTTTTACATAAAAAAATGTGCATATCTGAAAAGGTTTACAAAGAAAAACACATCTTTGTACCAATCAAAAAAAATCTTAAATGTATTACTGCATGATGGAAACATATCTGACAACATATACATTTCTATTAAAACATTGCAGTTCATGTCAAGGACATGTATTCATGTGTGTCTCTGACTTGTGTCATGTGTAAACTGACCAGTAAGGTGTTCCCACAAAGGAGTTGGCAGGTGAGGCAATGGAGGCGGAGCCAAAGTCAGCCAATTTGACCTGACCAAGCTCAGTCAGCAGAATGTTTCCAGCTTTCACATCTCTGGACAAGGACAAGGATACAGAGATAAAGTTTATGTCCGAATACAAAATATGACACTAGTCTCTATCAAATGTGAGGCAGGCCTACAAATGAAAATAAGAACACAACACAACAACATTAAGATGCAAATCATTGTCTTTGTTTAATAAAGATAATACTGTCAGCACCAGTTAAACATGGAGGCTGTTCCCTCCTCACAGTGATATATAAAAAAGGGGTGAAACCAAAGAGCAAACACAAGGTTTTACAACCACTGTCTCATTCAATGGTGCAATAACGGGGAGAAGTGTGCCTCATCTAATCTTATGACATTTTTGTTAAAGTCACTGTATGTACCTGTGGGGAAACATTTACGTGGAGAAACAAATGAACTCACCTATGAATCATATTATGGGAATGTAGGTAAGCAAGTCCTAGCAAGGCACCGTGGGTAATGGCAGCAATTTCAACCTCTTGGAGTGGTTTCTTGTGAACTTGGTGAGAAATAAAGACAGTGGAATTTATTAGGGATTAAATGACATCATAATGAATTATAACAATTAAACATAATTTTAAAAAAGTGTCTTCATACACTTATGATGTATCAATTTAGTGGCAGAGCTATCTCCTGGCAACAGGAACTGGGATTCTAACTGGTGACCGGAAAATGCTAGCCACTGTATTCCCTCTTGGTATCCATGATAACATTTAAACAATTATACTGGCTCAATGCTGGCTCCCTCTCAACTACAGCGGTAACAAAATCATATCCTAAATCAAAGAGGCTATAAAGACTTTTTTAGTTGGTATAATTCAATACAGGCCAGAGTTTAAAACACATGCTGTGGTCAAGTGTCATGATCCTTGTATCTACATTAGTGATGGGTGCACACGTATGTGCTAAAATTAACATGCTTAGCTTGGCAATGTTTAAATGGTGGACATTTCAGAAAGTTTATGTTCAGGAAGTGTGTTTTTGTTCTTTACAAGAAGTACATGGGCTATAAAACTACAGATATGGTTTAGATAATCTTATGCACAAAACATCTGAAGCCAGACCACATAGACACATTAAATTCACTTACAAAACCAGAAGATTATACTTTTTTATCTAACTCCAAGAACCTACTTGAGGGTACTGCTGCATCTATTGACCTGAATCGTTTATGGAATACTTTGTCCTGTTTAGTGGTTTGTTTTAGTAGGATTCACATATGAGACAGTGATAATGATAACATACAGTATAACCACAGAAAATAATCATAAGTTTATGGGTTTTAAGAGATGAATGCAGCCATCTGATAGCAGACAGCTCGTCATGTCTGGCAAATCTAGAAAAAAAAACAGAAGTTGAAAAGTAATCTGGACCGGTGTTTGAATTCAGTTAGAGTGAAAGGAATTGAAGAACCTACAGTGGTTACATGTACAGGCTACTTAATGACTTGTCATTAAGTCGTTTGTGTAGAGTTCAACTATTAAGATCCATCCATCCATCTGACTGTGGGGAGGTTACCCGGAGAAAATGTATGCACACACAAAGAGAACATGTACTTTACATGTTCTGATTGTGTGTGCATACGTTCCATTAGAGTCACAACTTCTGTTGAGACAAGACTAAAACTGAAGGAGCTCAGTAATCAACATGATCAACATCTATACAAAAACTCAAATTTTATCTAGTGGTACGCTTGGCTTTGATTTTATTATACTTATTACATTAATTACAGATGTTTCAAAGTGTGTGTCCACTGAGCATTTAAATAACTACAAACACACTTACCCTCTAGTAAATCTGATGCAGAGCCCAGGCAGTACTCCATCACCAGCTAAAATTGAATACAACAATAGATCAATAAGTCATCATTCACATGGTATGGCACATTCAATCATAAAAAACTTAAAAAAAAAAAGTGTTGTGAAAACATGTGATGTAGAAACAGAAACTGAAAACGGATCGTCAACAGTAGACTACACTGGCAACAGTAGACATAGATAGTTTTATCAAAATCTATAAATAGACAACATAGTCAGTGGAAGAGGAGCGACAAAGAGGAAAAGACTCAGACAAAGAGGATGGAAAGAAAAAGATAAGTCTGAGACAGGAACAAGGACAAAAGGAGAAGTGAGGAAGGATCCACTGACCCAGGCAGTGTTGTCTTTCAAGTAGCAGCCTTTGTACTCTATCGTGTTTGGGTGTCGCAGCTGTCCCAAAAACTTGACCTCCTTAATGATGTCCTGCCACTTCTACATAAAAACAAATTCAGACACAGAGACGGTTAATCACTATAGGCACAATCACATGAACACAGAATTGGTCACAACTGGCCTCATTGTGCATAATAACGATTCATACACAGGTTTCTTTGTGTCTTTTACTCATCTGTTACAATTTTACAAATAGGGAACGTTTTTACTTGCACCACAACATATAGTATTGTGGAAAAAGTCTTAGGGCACCACCAGCTTTGTTGTTTTTATGTCTATCAAACTTTGTGATGATTGACATTTGGATCGGAAGCTGTCAAAGAGTTTAACTTCTACGACATGTGTATGTAATGATCAAGCATGTATTTAATAAATCTGCAGTAATAGTCCTTTTTCACAGCAGATCTTTCTTCAACATGAGGCTACTGTGGTTTTAAAACTGCATATATGTTTCCCGTATATATTCTGGATGGTTTCCGACAGAGTAACTGAGAAATAATTGTACTGTATGGTCATTATAGCGTTACTAAAACAACAAATCTAATGGCCTAAGACTTTGCACTGTAGGAGTACTGTAAATACTTCACATAAGGGTAAAATAGTCAGAAACAGTTAAAAAAATGTCACATGAGAGAGCCATAACACAGAACCATCAATTATAAAGAAATGTGGGCTGAAGTTCAGTTGTGATCACAGAGAGTGTCTTCTGAAATACACTTATGCTGTGTGCCTGAACTTTCTCTGTGGTTTGCATAAGAGTAGCAGACAGTGACAGCAATCACTTATTTATAATTTATAATAGTACATTATTTTTGGTCTTTCAGGGTATCTAAGCACCGCAGAAAAAGTAACTCACAAGTTAGTGGTACGTTTTGTTTGGAGTCGAATTAAATAAATGATGTAAGACAGACATTTTTACACTTTCACAGTGCCACCATGTTCTTTGAATACAAAGTTTGGTGTGTCTGCTGCAATTCTGTTTAATTCCAGTGCATGTGTGTGTGTGTGTGTGTGTGTGTGTGTGTGTGTGTATCTTACTTCGGTAGTCTGCTTGCCATTATAGGACATCTTTTTGATGGCCACCACCTCGTTGGAGGAAGAGTTTCGTGCCTAAAAGAATTAAAAGACAGACAATTTCAGTCAAATTTTAATCAAATCTCAAAAACCTCTATAAAAACCTGAGAAAAGATCTCTCACAAACATTAGTTATCATCTTATAAGGTATCGCAGGTCCCCTGATTTAGTCTCCAAGCTCTAGATCACTTTCACAATTAATAAATTAGAAAATGATGCCCTTTAATATGGCTCAGTATATAAACGTACTTTCCTGCAAACAAGTGTTTTCTATGTGCTCCATATACAGATAATATATATTTTTAAATGCATGAAGTATTGTTCTATTTGACAACAGAAAAACAAAGCAGGAAACAAATGACTTTTTACTGGACAGTAACTTGCTTCAAAGGGGATTAGAGGTGAGTTTATCAAATCCCATGCATTTAAAAGATTATATAACAAGCACAAATACATTTCCATCAGAGAGATGTGGCACAAAGAGATTCAGGCATTTGAATGTATACAAATGTTCGCATGGTCAATCCAAACACTCAGTGATGTGACTGGGGGGAAGTCTGCAGGTACGTGCTAATGCTGGCTACAGTAAGTTGTCTGTGCACTTTCATATGGCCATGTTAAACTCGATGTGTTGAGGAATTTGACTTCAGAGACAGCTACACTGCAGCTCAGCCTGATCTCATATTTATCTCCCTTAAAAACAAATGGGAGTTTCATGTTGACATTCAAATGGAATGAGATTAACAGCAGGCAAGAGGGTATTCCCATTTGACTTTATTCAGATTCATTTGATCCCAATGATTGCCCATCAGTTCATGCATAATAGCAATTCCCTCTTGTATAATCTATAAATCATTGGCAATAGCTAATGCAAAAGTTCATGTAATGGAGAAATACTGAAATACACTGAGAGCGATATCTTTGCAAGGGGGGTTGTATTCTTCCAACATACATCTTTGTAGTATGCATTCAAAGCCCTGGGTGATGGGCTTCCACGCTCAATCGAGGGTGTTCCCCCTGTTCCCTTTGATAGAAGAGTTCCTCCGCCGTCCTCCCATTCATTAACTAAGAATGCCTACACAATTGCATGCATTTTTTTGATTATGCATGAATGTAGATGAGTAATCCATGCTTTGGCAGCAAAGCAAATCCTACCGCACTATTAACAGCTTCTCTGTATTTCAATACCAGGGCAACATCTGTCTTAGAAGGGAGGGAGGAGCCTTATTGCACCTAGTTTTGCATCTAATGTGGGGGCAGAGAAGAGGAGAGGTGCAGCATGCTTTCAACCTTCCTCCACACAGCTTTAGAATCAAAGGCTTGATGAGTAATTAGTGATGATGAGACGAATAAGAAGAGAAAGCGCTGCGAGCAAATCAATCTCCACTTAATTGTATTCAAAGACCCATAATGTAACGAGTTATACTTAAATATGGTGAAATCAGTGAGTCGATAAATTCATATCTAGGGTAACTCTAGTTCATAAACCAACGCTTCACTTACACATACCCATGATGTAGTTCAGGACTATCAGTGCTTTGATTAGAGTTGGCTAATGTTTAAATTATCCAGGCTCTCTTTCAAATGCAGTTATTCGTTCTGAATCTAAAACTCACGGAAGCTAAAAGAACCTGCTTAATACATGTTCCATCCATCTTCTACCACTTTATCCTCCACACGAGGGTCGCAACTTTCAACAGAATTTAAATCCCTACCAGGTCAAGTCACATATGATAAACTTGGTAATTTCTTTACATGAATTAGCACTTACAAAATAAACGGCTCCAAAGCTGCCATGTCCGATCTCGTGCAGGTCACAGAATACATCCTCGGGATCCTCTTTGAAGAAGAGGTCAGCCAGCTCGGGGTCCTTCGGCACTCCTTTCTGTGCAGACGACGGCATTATGGGCTGCACATGGGCTAGGCGCCGGGGACCACTCTCACATGAACACTGCTGTTGTTACCGCCGCCAGATGTCCACGATGGGCCCGGCATTGGCCAGCTAGACCTGGGAAACATAACAGAGAAAGAGACAATGAGCTGACAATTTATTGTTGTGCGACTGCACTGGACAAGATCAGCACATTTGTTTATTTCAAGCTAAATACACAAATAATTTGTGGTGCCGGGAAACGTACATGCATCTCAACCTGTAGGAAAGACAGCATTCATCATAACCAAGAAACCAAATATTGAAGCTCTCTTGATAGGGTTTCAACTATTAAATCCTGTGTAGTTAACCTAACAACATTTTTTTATTATTATCATAACTTTTATTTAACCAGGAAGGCCTGAATAAGACTAAACATTTTCCAGTGTCCTGGCTAAGACAGGCAGTAACACATTTAACAGACAAAATAACAAATCAAAGTAACATTTACAGATATAAGATACCAGAACATTTATTATCTAAAAAATAAAGAATATACACCATAAAATGTACAGCATTCTGGGATAAAACAGGACATAAGTGATTCACTTATACAAAGTAAATAAATAACATGCATGCACACATAAGATTCAGGATTGTCAATGTAACTGTGTGTGTGTGTGTGTTTGTGTGTATATCTCATGGACAGCTGACAGGTGATGA